>NC_092041.1:48638592-49238592 GCF_003086295.3 Arachis hypogaea
TATTCAAGATTTCATTCGACCCCGCTGATGATGTGATGATAATAACCTCATTTATTCTCACTTATGACGCGGTGATTGACAACCACTTCCGTTCTAGCATGAAACAGAGCTTAGATGCGTTCTCTTAGATTCCGCAGAAATCTTCGTGGTAAATCAGCTAGATAGATGCCATATAGATCCGGAAAGTTCACCTTGTCTGTGGTATTCGTAGGTCCTGGAATCCGGAAGTTCTTGTCTTGGTATCGAGTAGATTCGGTATGATGACTGTGACGTGCTTCAAACTTGCAACCTGCTGGGCGTTAGTGACAGACGCAAAAGAATCAAGGGATTCTATTCCAGTAGGAGCGGGAACCAACCGGTGATTAGCCGTACTGTGACAGAGTGCGTGAGCATTAGTTTTCACTGCGAGGATGGGATGTAGCCATCAACCATGGGTGATGCCTCCAGACGATTAGCCGTGCGACTGACAACCGCATAGGATCATTTTCCCGAGAGGATTGAAAGTAGCCACAGCTGCTGGTGAACCCCTATACAAAGCTTGCCATGGAAAGGAGTAAGAAGGATTGAATAGAAGCAGTAGGAGAGCAGGCGTCCTTGAGCCATACAGCATCTCCATTCGCTTATCTGAAATTCTCACCATGATCTACATAGTCTTCTTTGTTTATTATTTCTATTTTTTATTTTTATTTCTAACCCTAAACTATTTTAATCTGCCTAACTGAGATTACAAGGTGACTATAGCTTGCTTCTACCAGCATCTCTGTGGATCGACCCTTATCACGTAAGGTTTATTACTTGGACGACCAGTACACTTGCTGGTTAGTGAACGGAGTTGTGAATTTAACCAAGAGACACAATAGTTTTTGTGTATATGCCAAAGAGCCAATAATGATCACAATTTCGTCCACCAAGTTTTTGGCGCCGTTGCCGGGGATTGTTCGAGTATGGACAGTGCACCTGGACCATTTTCACTGAGAGGATGGACGGTAGCCATTGACAACGGTGATCCCCCAACATACAGCTTGCCATGGAAAGGAGTAAGAATAATTGGATGAAAGTAGTAGGAAAACAGAGATTCAGAAGGAACACAGTATCTTCATGCGCTTATCTGAAATTCCTACCAATGAATTACATAAGTATCTCTATCTTTATTTTATGCTTTATTTATCTTTATATTCGAAAACCATTATAACCATTAGAATCCGCCTGACTGAGATTTACAAGATGACCATAGCTTGCTTCATACCAACAATCTCTGTGGGATCGACCCTTACTCACGTAAGTTTTATTACTTAGATGACTCAATGCACTTGCTGGTTAGTTGTGCGAAGTTGTGAAGAATGTGTGTGAACCATAGTATTGTGCACCAAGTTTTTGGAGCCATTGCTAGGAATTGTTCGAGTTGTGAAAAGTATGAGTCACAATTTTGCCTATCAGGGAAAACCAAGGTTTAAGTTTGGTGTTGTGATGACAAGTCATCTTATGCTAGCTTTTCAAGCATTTTCACTTGTTTCATTAGGTTTTATGCACTTTCTTGCATTATAAGTAAGTGATTTGGAGTGGAATTACATGGTTTTGTTGAATCAATCAACCATCCTTTTATTTGACACTAATCAGGTTAGGCAAATTAATTGGTTTTTGATAATTTATAACCTTGTGAATTTGGTGGTACTTTGATTGGTTGTTTGATTACTTGTAGGTAAAAAGAAAAAAACAAGAAAGCGTGCTATGAAGCGTAGCCAAAGGAAACAAAAGCGTGGCGCATCAAAGGAGAAGAGCCATAGTGCTCTCTTAGTGAGCACAACATCTCTATTAGCGCTACTCAAATCAAGAAAGCAAATGCAAGGAAGCTGCGCTCTCTCCCTTAACCGAGCGCTACAAGGAACCAAGGAACAAGGCAAAATCAATAGGGCTCGGTTAACTCTGTTAACTTTTTCGGGCTCCATGTCAAATAAATTCAGGGTAAATGTTTGCTAGTGGAGCCCCAAGGATCGAACCTTGCACTTGAGGGAGCAAGGAGAAGCGCTACTTGCAAGGAAAATAAGCCAAAAGTGGCCGAATTGCACTCACAAGGATTTGAACCAGGAGCCTCATGCTGGAAAGGAAGGAGTGATACACTCTTCAAAGGAATTGCTCCCAAATACTTCCACCAAGGTTCAAAGAGAGGCTCCATCCCAAGTAAAGAGCGCTGCACTCTCTCTATTCACTGAGCGCTATGAAGTGTGACACGGCCAAGGAGCTCGTCACGCAACAATTTGGCACGCCAAAAGCAAGGCCATGGAGCGTTGCGCTCCTTTACTTAACCGAGCGCTAGGAGGCTGCCCAAGGGGCTTGTGACGCAACAATTGAGACCAAGGGGGAGTGCTGCGCTCTCCTTGTCAACCGAGCCGTGCCCTGGGAGTGTCTCATGGCACATTTCTGGTCTAAAAATCAATTTAATTGAATCCTTCACCAATTTTGAAAGGCCCACTCCAAATTCTAAATTCAAAAATAGGAAGTGTATAAATAGAAGTTAGTTTAATTTAGAGAGGGGCTCTTTTGACCTTTTTGACACTTTTACTTTTCATTTTTCATTTTTTGGAGCTCATTTTTAGATTTTAGCTTTGGGTTTGGGAATTGGGATTGAGAATTGAATTCACTTTCTCTTTGTTCTTACTTCTACACTCTTCACTCTTTGTTTTGGATCCTAGATTGAGAATTGAAGAAATTCTGTTTCATTCTTGATCTGAGATCTCTCTTTGTTTACTTTCTGCATAATTTCAATGAATTGTGATTTGGATCTAAGTTTCCTTTACTACTCTCATCTATATTTCTTCTGCAATTACTCTATGTTGGATCAAGGAAGGAATTGAGATCTACACTTATTTTTTAGTCTCATTCAACCCCTGAGATCTTCAACTTCTCTGTTTGATTTCATAATTGAGTTGAATTCACTTTCTGTATTGCTTCTTCAAGAATTTTTCCTTTTATGTTTGAGATCTGCTTCATTTTCATTGATCTTTTACTTCTTTCATTGATTGCTATTTACATTCTCTTGTTTAACTTTAAATTCCCTGTTCCCATATCCTTTTTACTCTTTCAGCAATTTTACATTTCTTGCACTCTAAGATTCTGACATTTACATTTCTTGCAATCTAAGTTTCAGTCATTTACATTACTTGTTCTTTAAGATTCAGCTCTTTTACTTCTTCTGCTCTTTAATTTACTGTCAATCCCCCCTCTCCCTTTAAATTTCATACAATTTAGCTTTTGTTGGATACAAATCACTTAAATTAACACTTGTTTGCTTGACTAAATCAACCACCTAACTAAAATTGCTCAATCATTCAATCCCTATGGGATCGACCTCACTCATGTGAGTAATTACTACTTGATGCAATCCAGTACACTTGCCGATGAGTTTTGTGTTGGATCATTTTCCACACATCACATAAGCATTAGTAATAATTAATTTTTATTTTCCAATTAGCTATAAAATATTCCTCTTATCTTCATTAAACATGAATAAAATAGTGAATTTTTTAGAAGAATTAAAGACGCATGAATTTTCAAGTTTCATAATAAGAATAATCAATTATTTTGATGTGATGCCATTGCTTTTGTTTTCTGGATGTATGAATAAATAGTGCATATTTGAAGTTGAAAATTAAGAATGTTGGTTCTTGAAAGAATGATGAAAAAGAAAAAGTATTATTGATATCTGAAAATCCAATAATTGATTCTTGAAGCAAGAAAAAGCAGCAAAAAGAAAAAGAAAAAGCATGTTGCAAAAAAATGGCGAAAAAATAAATAAATAGAAAAAGCCAATAGCTCTTTCAACCAAAAGGCAAGAGCAAAAAGCAATAATCTTTTAAACCAAAAGGCAAGGGTGAAAGGATCCAAAGATTCTAAGAGTGTGCTTAAGAACTCTGGACACCTCTATCTAGGGATTCTAGTAAAGCTGAATCACAATATGAAAGTGTTCACCCAGTTAAAGTGTCTGTGGCATTTATGTATCCGGTGGTAATACTGAAAAACAAAGTGTTTAGGGTCACGGCCAAGACTCTAAAAGCTGTGTTCAAGAATAAAAAAGAACTAAACTAAGAGAGTCAATAATATCATCTGGATTCTAAGTTCCTAAAGAGACCATCATTTCTGAGTTTCAATGGATAGTGAGATGCCAAAACTATTCAGAAGCAAAAAGCTACTAAGTCCGCTCATCTAATTGAAACTGAGCTTCATTAGAAACTCTGAGATCTATTGTATCTTACCCTTCCTTTTATCCTATTTTTTTTAGTTGCTTGAGGACAAGTAACAGTTTAAGTTTGATGTTGTGATGAGTGGATATTTTATACTTTTTTTGGCATTGCTATCATATAGTTTTTAGCATGTTTTGTTTACTTTTTATTAAGTTTTCATAGGTTTTAGTATAAAATTCAAATTTTTGGATTCTACTTTGAGTTTGTGTATTTTTGTGCAATTTTGGGTAATTTTTGGCTCAAATCGAGGAGCTGGAGCAAAAGTCTGATTTAGAGACAGAGAAAGCACTGCAGATGCTGTCCGGATCTGACCTCCTTGCACTCGAAAGAGCTTTTCTGGAGTTACAAAAATCCAAATGGAGCATTCTTAACGTCTATAAAAAGCTAACATCTAGAGCATTCCAGCAATGTATAATAGTTTATACTTTACTTCAGAATTGAAGGCCCAAAACCGGTGTCCAACGCCAACCTCCTGCCCTAGTCCAGGCGTCTAGCGCCCAAAGGAGGAGACCAGCGTCCAAACGCCCAAAGAGGACCCCCTAGCCAGCGTTCAACATCCTAGAGGCCTCATAGCACATGGATCTCATCAAAGCTCACCAAACACTCATCAAGTGGGTCTCAGAAGTGGATTTTAGCACTAAAAAGATTGTTTTACCTTTCTTATGTAATCCTTAGTCATTAGTTTAGTATGAAAAGGATATTTTACATAATCTTGGGGGACTTTATGCCATATTTTTGTTTATCATTGTGTTTCTCTATCTGTATGAGTTTCTAAACCTCCTAGGTTGAGGGGAGGAGCCCTGTTGAGTTTTATGGATTAATAAAAGTGTTACTGTTTCTTTTCAATCCGTGTTTGATTCAATTCTAAGATGTATCTTCATTCTTCAACTTGATGAATAAGATGACCCGTGACAATCATCTTCGTTCTTCGTACTAAGACCGCGTGCCTGACAACCACCCTGTTCTTCTTGGGTTCGTGTGAATACGTAGCTGAAAAGCATCGAACCACCAGCTTGATTATACATCTCTTAGATGGCTAATCCACCACTTCGTTGGGGACTTATCGAGACACCAGTTCAGCTGAGGTATGGGGAGATTAGGGTCTCTGTGGTAGAGGCCAGAACCCCAAGGCGTAGCATTCTCTGATCCGAAAGATCCAACCTTGTATGTGGCATTTTGAGTAGGATCATTAAAGAGAATGGACTGCAGGAGCTTCACCCTCAATCAGAATGGATCCACACTAATCCTGGGGTTCAGATCTGGAAGATATTGGCAATAGTGACCGTACGGCGTTGATCACATACAGCCTGTGATGAGTGGATAATTTATACGCTTTTTGGCATTGTTTTTATATAGTTTTTAGTGAGTTTAAGCTACTTTTAGGGATTTTTCATTAGTTTTTATGTTAAATTCACATTTCTGGACTTTACTATGAGTTTGTGTGTTTTTCTGTGATTTCAGGTAAATTCTGACTGAACTTGAGGGATTTGAGCAAAACTCTGAAGAAGGCTGACAAAAGGACTGCTGATGCTGTTGGAATCTGACCTCCCTGCACTCGAAATGGATTTTCTGGCGCTACAGAACTCCAATTGGCGCGCTCTCAACGGCGTTGGAAAGTAGACATCCAGAGCTTTCCAGCAATATATAATAGTCCATACTTTATTCGAAGATTGACGACGTAACTTGGCGTTAAACGCCAAGTTCATGCAGCTGTCTGGAGTTAAACGCCAGAAAAACGTCATTATCCGGAGTTGAACGCCCAAAACACGTCATAACCTGGAGTTTGACGCCAAGAAATGCCTTAGCTCGTGGAATGATCAAGCTCAGCCCAAGCATACACCAAGTGGGCCCGGAAGTGGATTTATGCATCAATTACTTACTCATGTAAACCCTAGTAGCTAGTCTAGTATATATAGGACATTTATCTATTGTATTAGACATCCTGGAGTGTATTTTGAATCCTGTGATCACGTTAGAGAGGGCTGGCCATTCGGCCAAGCCTGAACTCTTTGCTTATGTATTTTCAACGGTGGAGTTTCCGCACACCATAGATTAAGGGTGTGGAGCTCTGCTGTACCTCAAGTATCAATGCAATTCTATTATCTCTTATTCGGTTTCTATCTTATTCCTATTCCAAGATATTCATTCGTACCCAAGAACATGATGAATGTTATGAGTCAGATTACCCTCATTATCATTCTCACTTATGAACGCGTGTGATTGACAACCACTTCCGTTCTACATGCAACAGAGCTTGAATGCGTAACTCTTAGATTCCCCAACAGAATCTTCGTGGTATAAGCTAGATAGATGGCGGCATTTATGAGGATCCGGAAAGTCTCACCTTGTCTGTGGTATTCCGAGTAGGATCCTGGGAATCCGGAAAGTCTAACCTTGTCTGTGGTATTCCGAGTAGGATTCCGGTAATGAATGACTGTGACGTGCTTCAAACCTGTAACCTGCTGGGCGTTAGTGACAGACGCAAAAGAGGGATTCTATTCCAGTAGGGGAGGGAACCAACCGGTGATTAGCCGTACTGTGACAGAGTGCGTGAGCATTAGTTTTCACTGCGAGGATGGGATGTAGCCATCAGCCATGGGTGATGCCTCCAGACTGGTTAGCTGTGCGAGTGACAGCCGCACAGGATATTTCCCCGAGAGGAAGAAAGTAGCCACAGTTGATGGTGAACCCCTATACAAAGCTTGCCATGGAAGGAAGTAAGAAGGATTGAGTAGAAGCAGTAGGAAAGTAGGCATCCCTGGGCTCTACAGCATCTCCATCCGCTTATCTGAAATTCCCACCAATGAATATGCATAAGTGTTCTATCCCTTTTATCATTCCTTTTTATTATTAATTATTCTAAAAAATCATAAACCAATTTAATCTGCCTAACTGAGATTTGCAAGGTGACCATAGCTTGCTTCATACCAACAATCTCTGTGGATTCGACCCTTACTCACGTAAGGTTTATTACTTGGACGACCCAGTACACTTGCTGGTTAGTTGAACGGAGTTGTGAAAATAAACAGTGCCCTAAGAGTAAATATATGCTAAAGCTCAAAAGATAGAAATCACAATTTCGTCCACCAAGTTTTTGGCGCCGTTGCCGGGGATTGTTCGAGTATGGACAACTGACGGTTCATCTTGTTGCTCAGATTAGGTAATTTTCTTTTCAAAAACTTTTTCAAAATTTTTTCTTTTCTTTTTCGTTTTCTCCAACTTTATTTTCGAAAAAAATTAATAAAAATACAAAAAAAATTAGAAAATCATAAAAATCAAAAATACTTTGTGTTTCTTGTTTGAATCTTGTGTCAATTTTAAAGTTTGGTGTCAATTGCATGCTTTTAAAATTTTTCATGCATTTTTCGAAAATCTCATGCATTCATAGTGTTCTTCATGATCATCAAGTTGTTCTTGACAAGTCTTCTTGTTTGATCTTGATGACTTCTTGTTTTGTGTCTTTTGTTGTTTTTCATGTGCATCTTTGCATTCATATTTTTCATGCATTAAAGATTTCTAAGTTTGGTGTCTTGCATGTTTTCTTTGCATCAAAAATTTTTCAAAATTATGTTCTTGATGTTCATCATGATCTTCAAAGTGTTCTTGGTGTTCATCTTGACATTCATAGCATTCTTGCATGCATCTTGTGTCTTGATCCAAAATTTTCATGTTTTGGGTCATTTTTGTGTTTTTCTTTAAAAATTTAAAAAAAATCAAAAATATCTTTTCCTTATTTCCCTCCAAAATTTCGAAATTTTGGGATTGACTTGGTCAAAAATTTTTAAAATTAGTTGTTTCTTACAAGTCAAGTCAAAATTTCAATTTTAAAAATCTTATCTTTTCAAAATCTTTTTCAAAAATCATATCTTTTTCATTTTTTTTATGAATTTCGAAAATTTCAAAAATCTTTTTCAAAATATTTTCAAAATCTTTTTCTTATCTTTTTATCAAATTTTCGAAAATTAAGCTAACAATTAATGTGATTGGTTCAAAAATTTGAAGTTTGTTACTTTCTTGTTAAGAAAGGTTCAATCTTTAAATTCTAGAATCTTATCTTGTAGTTTCTTGTTAGTTAAGTAATTTTTTTAAAATTAAATCTTTTTCAAAATATCTTTTTCAAATATATCTTTTTATCTTTTATCTTATCTTTTTCAAAAATTTTATCTTTTTCAAAATTTGATTTCAAAATATCTTGTCTAACCTCTTATCTTCTTATCTTTTTCAAAATTTGATTTCAAATCTTTTTCAATCAACTAACTAACTTGTTGTTTGTTCATTATCTTTTTCAAAACCACCTAACTACTTTTCCCTCTCTAATTTTCGAAAATTCCCCCTCTCTTTTTCAAAAATTCTTTTTGTTTTAAATTTTAATTTTAATTATATTTTGTCTTTAATTTTCGAAAATCACTAACCTGTTTTCAAAAATTATTTTCGAAAATTCTCTCCCTCTCCTCTCTTCTTCTATTTAATTATTTAATTACTAACACTTCTCTTCACCTCTCTTCATCTACGAATCCATCCTTCTTCTTTCTTCTACCCCTTTCTTCTTCTACTAACATAAAGGAATCTCTATACTGTGACATAGAGGATTCCTCTTTCTTTTCTTGTTTTCTTCTCTTTCTTATGAGCAGGAACAAGGATAAAGGCACTCTTGTTGAAGCTGATCCAGAACCTGAAAGGACTCTGAAGAGAAAATTAAGAGAAGCTAAATTACAACAATCCAGAAATAACCTTTCAGAAATTTTCGAACAGGAGAAGGATATGGCAGCCGAAAATAATAATAATAATAATGCAAGGAGAATGCTTGGTGACTTCACAAAGCCAACATCCAAGTTTGATGGAAGAAGCATCTCCATTCCTGCCATTGGAGCCAATAACTTTGAGCTTAAGCCTCAACTAGTTGCTTTAATGCAACAAAACTGCAAGTTTTATGGACTTCCATCTGAAGATCCTTATCAGTTCTTAACTGAATTCTTGCAAGTATGTGATACTGTAAAGACGAATGGAGTTAATCCTGAAGTCTACAGACTCATGCTTTTCCTTTTTGCTGTAAGAGACAGAGCTAGAACATGGTTGGATTCACAACCTAAGGATAGCCTGGATTCCTGGGATAAGCTGGTCACTGCCTTCTTAGATAAGTTCTTTCCTCCTCAAAAGCTGACCAAGCTGAGAGTGGATGTTCAAACCTTCAAACAAAAAGATGGTGAATCCCTCTATGAAGCTTGGGAAAGATACAAGCAGCTGACCAAAAGATGTCCATCTGACATGTTTTCAGAATGGACCCTATTAGATATATTCTATTATGGTCTCTCTGAATTTTCGAAAATGACACTGGACCATTCTGCAGGTGGATCTATTCACCTGAAGAAAACGCCTGAAGAGGCTCAAGAACTCATTGACATGGTTGCAAACAACCAGTTCATGTACACCTCTGAGAGAAATTCCGTGAATAATGGGGTACCTCAGAAGAAAGGAGTTCTTGAAATTGATGCTCTGAATGCCATATTGGCTCAGAACAAGATGTTGACTCAACAGGTCAACATAATCTCTCAAAATCTAAATGGATTGCAACATGCATCCAACAGTATTAGAGAGGCAGCTTCTGAAGAAGCTTATGATCCTGATAACCCTGCCATGGCAGAAGTTAATTACATGGGTGAACCTTATGGAAACACCTATAACCCTTCATGGAGAAATCATCCAAATTTCTCCTGGAAGGATCAACAAAAGCCTCAACAAGGCTTTAACAATGGTGGACGCAATAGGCTAAACAATAGTAAGCCATATCCATCATCCTCTCAGCAACAGACAGAGAATTCTGAACAAAACACTTCTGATTTAGCCAATATTGTCTCTGATCTGTCAAAGGCCACTTTCAGTTTCATGAATGAAACAAGATCCTCCATTAGAAATTTGGAGGCACAAGTGGGCCAGCTGAGTAAGAAAGTCATTGAAACTCCTCCCAGTATTCTCCCAAGTAATACAGAAGAGAATCCAAAAGGAAAGTGCAAGGCCATTGATTTAATCAAAGTGGCCGACTGCATAGGGGAGGAGGAGGACAAAAATCCTAGTGAGGAAGACCTCCTGGGATGTCCTTCAAGCAAGAAGGAGTTTCCTATTAAGGATCCTGAGGAATCTGAGGCTCATACAGAGACCATAGAGATTCCATTAAATCTCCTTCTGCCATTCATGAGCTCTGAAGAATATTCATCCTCTGAAGAGGATGAAGATGTGACTGGTGAGCAAGTTGCTCAATATCTAGGAGCTATCATGAAGCTGAATGCCAAGCTATTTGGTAATGAGACTTGGGAAAGTGAACCTCCCTTGCTCGTTAGTGATTTAGATACTTGGATTCAGGAAACTCTACCTCAAAAGAAACAAGATCCTGGCAAGTTCTTAATACCTTGCACCATTGGCACCATGAGCTTTGAAAAAGCTCTATGTGATCTTGGGTCAGGAATAAACCTTATGCCACTCTCTATAATGGAGAAGCTGGGAATCATTGAGGTACAACCTGCCTTGTTCTCATTACAATTGGCAGATAAGTCAGTAAGACAAGCTTATGGAATAGTGGAGGACGTTCTAGTAAAGGTTGAAGGCTTTTACATCCCTGCTGATTTCATAATCCTATATACTAGGAAGGAAGATGATGAATGCATCATCCTAGGAAGACCTTTCCTAGCCACAGCAGAAGCTGTGATAGATGTCAACAGAGGAGAGTTAGTCCTTCAATTGAATGGGGAATACCTTGTGTTTCAAGCACATGGTCATCCCTCTATGACAAAAGAGAGTAAGCATGAAGAACTTCTCTCAGTTCAGAGTCAAGAAGAACCCACACAGTCAAACTCTAAGTTTGGTGTTGTGAGGCCACAACCAAACTCTAAGTTTGGTGTTCAAATTCCATATCCAAACTCTAAGTTTGGTGTGGAGACAACACACTAAATTGACCTGATCACCTTGTGGCTCCATGAGAGCCACTGTCAAGCTATTGACATTAAAGAAGCGCTTGTTGGGAGGCAACCCAATTTTATTTATCTAATTTTATTTTATTTTGTTTTAGTGTTATTTTTGAGTTTTATTAGGTACATGATCATGAGGAGTCACGAAAAAAATCAAAAAATTAAAAACAGAGTCAAAAACAGAAGAAAAAAATTTTTCACCCTGGAGGCAGCGCAGACTGGCGTTCAACGCCAGTAAGATGCATCTGGCTGGCGTTCAACGCCAGAACAGAGCATCTTTCTGGCGCTGAATGCCCAAAACAAGCAACAACCTGGCGTTTAACGCCAGGATGTGCACACAGAGGGCAATCTGGCGCTGAACGCCAGAAACAAGCTTGAAACTGGCGTTCAACGCCAGAAACAAGCATTACATGGGCGTTTAACGCCCAGAACATGCACCAATGGGCGTTTGAACGCCAGAATGGTGCATGAAGGCAATTTAAATGCCTATAGGGTGAAGGAATGGTATTTCTTTTCACCTCAGGATCTGTGGACCCCACAGGATCCCCACCTACCTTTTCTTTTAATCCTAATCACACTCTCCTAATCCAAATCTCATTTTCAATGTCACACTTCCCAAAAACCTTCACCAATCACCTCAACTCCTCTTCCCAATTTCCCCATGCACCATTCACATCAACCTCCTCTTCCCCATAAATCCCACCTACCCTCATAAAATTCAAAATCAAATTCCCACCCTTTCCCACCCAAAATAGCCGAAACCTAACCCTCCCCCCTCCCTATAAATACCTCTCCTTTCTTCTTCATTTTCACACACCACAACCCCTTCTTCTCTCATATAGCCGAACCCCCTCCTCTCTTTCTCTACCAAAATTCTCTTCTTCTTCTTCTCCTCTTCTTTTCTTTTTTTGCTCGAGGACGAGCAAATTTTAAGTTTGGTGTGGTAAAAAGCCTAAGCTTTTTATTTTTTTCATTCACCATCAATGGCACCCAAGACCGGAGTTTCTTCAAGAAAAGGAAAAGGGAAGGCAAAAGCTTCCACTTCCGAGTCATGGGAGAAGGAGAGATTCATCTCCAAAAGCCACCAAGACCACTTCTATGATGTTGTGGCAAAGAAGAAGGTGATCCCCGAGGTCCCTTTCAAGCTCAAAAAGAATGAGTATCCGGAAATCCGACATGAGATCCAAAGAAGAGGGTGGGAAGTCATAACCAACCCCATGCAACAAGTCGGAATATTGATGGTTCAAGAGTTCTATGCTAATGCATGGATCACTAGGAACCATGATCAAAGTATGAACCCGAATCCAAAGAACTATCTCACAATGGTTCGGGGGAAATACTTAGATTTCAGTCCGGAAAATGTGAGGTTGGCGTTTCATTTACCCATGATGCAAGGTGATGAACGCCCCTACACAAGAAGGGTCAACTTTAATCAAAGGTTGGACCAAGTCCTTGCGGACATTTGTGTGGAAGGCGCCCAATGGAGAGTAGACTCCAAAGGCAAACCAGTCCAACTAAGAAGATTGGACCTCAAACCTGTAGCTAGAGGATGGTTGGAGTTCATCCAAAGATCCATCATCCCTACAAGCAACCGATCTGAAGTTACTGTGGATCGGGCCATCATGATTCATAGCATCATGATTGGAGAGGAAGTAGAGGTTCATGAAGTCATCTCTAATGAACTCTACAAAATAGCTGACAAGCCTCATACATGGCACGGCTAGCCTTCCCCCACCTCATATGCCATCTATGTTATTCAGCCGGAGTTATCATAGATGGAGATGTCTCCATTGAAGAAGACAAGCCCATTACCAAGAAAAGGATGGAGCAAACAAGAGAAGTTCCTCACGGCCCTCAAGAAGAACATGAGGAAGTTCATCATCAACAAATGCCTCAAGGAATGCACTTTCCTCCCAACAACTATTGGGAGCAACTTAGTACCTCTTTGGAAGACTTGAGCCATAATGTTGAACAACTAAGGGTGGAACACCATGAACACGCCCTCACTCTCCAAGAAATAAGAGAAGATCAAAGAGCAATGAGAGAGGAGCAGCAAAGGCAAGGAAGGGACATAGAAGAGTTGAAGAACATCATTGGTCCTTCAAGAAGAAGACGCCACTAGAGGTGGATTCATTCCTTGTTCTTTATTTCTTTGTGTTTTCGGTTTTTAATTATTGTGTTTATCTATGTTTTGTGTCTCTACTTCATGATCATTAGTATGTAACCATGCCTTAAAGCTATGAATAAAATCCATTAATCCTTCACCTCTCTTAAATGAAAAATGTTTTAATTCAAAAGAACAAGAAGTACATGAATTTCGAATTTATCCTTGAATTTAATTTAATTATATTGATGTGGTGGCAATAATTTTTGTTTTCTGAATGAATGCTTGAACAGTGCATATTTTTGATCTTGTTGTTTATGAGTGTTAAAATTGTTGGCTCTTGAAAGAATGATGAACAAAGAGAAAGGTTATTGATGATTTGAAAAATCATGAATTTGATTCTTGAAGCAAGAAAAAGCAGTGAAGAAGCAAAAGCTTGAAAAAAAAAATTGGCGAAAAAAATAGAAAGAAAAAGAAAAAGCAAGTAGAAAAAGCCAATAGCCCTTAAAACCAAAAGGCAAGGGTAAAAAGGATCCAAGGCTTTGAGCATTAATGGATAGGAGGGCCCAGGGAAATTAAAATCCAGGCCTAAGCGGCTAAATCAAGCTGTCCCTAACCATGTGCTTGTGTCATGAAGGTCCAAGTGAAAAGCTTGAGACTGAATGGTTAAAGTCGTGATCCAAAGCTAAAGAGTGTGCTTAAGAGCTCTGGACACCACTAACTGGGGACTTTAGCAAAGCTAAGTCACAATCTGAAAAGGTTCACCCAGTTATGTGTCTGTGGCATTTGTGTATCCGGTGGTAATACTGGAAGACAAAGTGCTTAGGGCCACAGCCAAGACTCATGAGTAGCTGTGTTCAAGAATCAACATGCTTAACTAGGAGAGTCAATAACACTATCCGAAATTCTAAGTTCCTAGAGAAGCCAATCACTCTAAACTTCAAAGGAAAAAGTGAGATGCCAAAACTGTTCAGAAGCAAAAAGCTACAAGTCCCGCTCATCTAATTAAATTAATAGTCATTGATATTTTGGACTTTATAGTATATTCTCTTCTTTTTATCCCTATTGATTTTCAGTTGCTTGGGGACAAGCAACAATTTAAGTTTGGTGTTGTGATGAGCGGATAATTTATACGCTTTTTGGCATTGTTTTTATATAGTTTTTAGTGAGTTTAAGCTACTTTTAGGGATGTTTTCATTAGTTTTTATGTTAAATTCACATTTCTGGACTTTACTATGAGTTTGTGTGTTTTTCTGTGATTTCAGGTAAATTCTAACTGAAATTGAGGGATTTGAGCAAAACTCTGAAGAAGGCTGACAAAAGGACTGCTGATGCTGTTGGAATCTGACCTCCCTGCACTCGAAATGGATTTTCTGGAGCTACAGAACTCCAATTGGCGCGCTCTCAACGGCGTTGGAAAGTAGACATCCAGGGATTTCCAGCAATATATAATAGTCCATACTTTATTCGAAGAATGACGACGTAACTTGGCGTTAAACGCCAAGTTCATGCAGCTGTCTGGAGTTAAACGCCAGAAAAACGTCATTATCCGGAGTTGAACGCCCAAAACACGTCATAACCTGGAGTTTGACGCCAAGAAATGCCTTAGCTCGTGGAATGATCAAGCTCAGCCCAAGCATACACCAAGTGGGCCCCGGAAGTGGATTTATGCATCAATTACTTACTCATGTAAACCCTAGTAGCTAGTCTAGTATATATAGGACATTTATCTATTGTATTAGACATCCTGGAGTGTATTTTGAATCCTGTGATCACGTTAGAGAGGGCTGGCCATTCGGCCATGCCTGAACTCTTTGCTTATGTATTTTCAACGGTGGAGTTTCTGCACACCATAGATTAAGGGTGTGGAGCTCTGCTGTACCTCAAGTATCAATGCAATTCTATTATCTCTTATTCGGTTTCTATCTTATTCCTATTCCAAGATATTCATTCGTACCCAAGAACATGATGAATGTTATGAGTCAGATTACCCTCATTATCATTCTCACTTATGAACGCGTGTGATTGACAACCACTTCCGTTCTACATGCAACAGAGCTTGAATGCGTATCTCTTAGATTCCCCAACAGAATCTTCGTGGTATAAGCTAGATAGATGGCGGCATTTATGAGGATCCGGAAAGTCTCACCTTGTCTGTGGTATTCCGAGTAGGATCCTGGGAATCCGGAAAGTCTAACCTTGTCTGTGGTATTCCGAGTAGGATTCCGGTAATGAATGACTGTGACGTGCTTCAAACCTGTAACCTGCTGGGCGTTAGTGACAGACGCAAAAGAGGGATTCTATTCCAGTAGGGGAGGGAACCAACCGGTGATTAGCCGTACTGTGACAGAGTGCGTGAGCATTAGTTTTCACTGCGAGGATGGGATGTAGCCATCAGCCATGGGTGATGCCTCCAGACTGGTTAGCTGTGCGAGTGACAGCCGCACAGGATATTTCCCCGAGAGGAAGAAAGTAGCCACAGTTGATGGTGAACCCCTATACAAAGCTTGCCATGGAAGGAAGTAAGAAGGATTGAGTAGAAGCAGTAGGAAAGCAGGCGTCCCTGGGCTCTACAGCATCTCCATCCGCTTATCTGAAATTCCCACCAATGAATCTGCATAAGTGTTCTATCCCTTTTATCATTCCTTTTTATTATTAATTATTCTAAAAAATCATAAACCAATTTAATCTGCCTAACTGAGATTTGCAAGGTGACCATAGCTTGTTTCATACCAACAATCTCTGTGGATTCGACCCTTACTCACGTAAGGTTTATTACTTGGACGACCCAGTACACTTGCTGGTTAGTTGAACGGAGTTGTGAAAATAAACAGTGCCCTAAGAGTAAATATATGCTAAAGCTCAAAAGATAGAAATCACAATTTCGTCCACCAGCCTGCTATAGAAGAAATCATTCACAATTGAAGAAGATAGTAAGACCAGAGTTAATCCAAAAGGACAAAGCATCTCCAAGCCTTAACAATTTTCTTATCATTATAAACATATCTACCTAGTTTAGATCTCACAAATCCAACAACTCTTTTATCCGCCTGACTAAGATCTACAAGATAACCATAGCTTGCTTCAAACCACAATCCTCGTGCGATCGACCCTGACTCGCTCAGGTATTACTTGGACGACCAAAGCCCAGTCGCATTCTCAAAACTCGTCGGCTCTAAAGGTGGAATCGCACTCTCCAAGCGCCTCACGAAATTCTGTGCCATCGCAAACCTCCTCTGCTTCCCGGACCTTGGAGCCTCACTCAAGAAGCACGATAAGCACGCCAACTTTTCCAACTACGGGGACAAGAACTTCACCAACTACGGAAATTGACCCGGTGATTCCGACACATTCAAGAAGTACTCCAACAACGTCAACATCCCCATCAATGACTTCTGCCGATATAGACGCAACTCCTCCGGCTATTCCAAGAATTTCAGCATATACGCCACTGACGGTAATGTTATCAACAAATCCTTCCACACCTACGGTTCTAATGCTGCAGGAGGCAGTGGCGATTTCCGCGGCTATGCCTCCGGTGTCAATGTTCTTAACCTTGGGTTCACGTCCTACTTGACCAATGCCGGCAACGACACATTCAAAGAGTACGGGACATGAACAATCCAACCAACACTTTCTCGAACTACGCCAGTGGCAGAAACAACGCTGTCGAGGGCTTACCACCTACAAAAAGCAATCCAATGTGGGTGCAGATTATTTCACCTCTTACAACAAAGGCATCAACGCCGCCAAAGTGGAGTTTAGCAACTACAAAAAATCGTTCAATGAAGGAATTGACAGGTTCTCAGGCTACGGAAAAGGTTCCACAAATTATAATCCAATAATAGATGTGGTGGACAGAGGTGAGAGACAGAGAGCATTGGAGTGGTGCTGTTTTGGGGAGAGAGAGAGAGAGAGAGAGAGAGAGAGAGAGAGAGAGAGAGAGAGAGAGAGAGAGAGAGAGAGAGAGAGAGAAAGAGAGAGAGAGAGAGAGAATTGAGGAGGGGTGGGGTAAGTTCAAATAGCTTAGGAAATTTTTTGTCATTTTCAAATGGTTAAATTATATAGTTGGTCCCTATACTTCCAGTAAACATGCAAATTAGTCTCTACTGTCAAATGGTGCGCGAAATTGAATACTCACAACTTCACCGGCAAGTGCACTAGGTCGTCCAAGTAATACCTTACGTGAGTCAAGGTCGATCCCACGAGGATTGTTGGATTGAGCAAGCAATAGTTATCTTGCAGAACTTAGTTAGGAAAATAGAAAAGTGAGTTGTTGGTGGTGGTGCATAAAATAAAATAATAAAGAGAGCAGTGCGAAATTGGTGTAGAAACAATAATGAGAAATCAGTTAAGACTTTGAAGATGCTTATCTTTTCAGATTAGTACTTCTTATTAACTATATTAATAACAAATGATTCACTCTATGGCAAAGCTGTAAGTGATTAATGCTAGGGTTAGTGGTCAATTAATCTCCTCTAATCCACATCAAATGCCAGGGTCAGTGGTCATTTAATCTGAGCGAGGATGAAGCTCACTCAATTCAATCTCTCTTGATCTTACTTAAAGTGTCACAGACAAGGTCAGATCTTTTGGATCGGAAACTGAAGCTCAGTATTCTAACTTTAGCGCCATAGAAACCTCAATCGCCCCAAAGCTAACCGGATTTTATGTTACATATCTAATTAGTCCAAGCAATTTGCAGTTTAGGTGATGTATTTTCAAGTTGTAGCTCAATACTATCCGATTAGAGACTCGCAAAAACTTATGTAAAATAAGGAGTCATACTTCCGTTCCATCGTAAATTTATTTAGATGAATAATGATAATACATCATAGAATGGAATCAAATATATATTAAAATAAAAAAAATAATATTATTAATTCATGGGAATAAATAGAAACTGAAAATATAAAAATATTAATGTACAATTTCAGTAAAAGACCGAAAATATAAAAAACAACAGTTTAATTTAACCTTTTAAAATCTTAAACAAAAATCCACGTAAATTTCAAAGACCAGAGATTTATTTATGTACTTATTGCATTTAGTTGTTATAATTAATAATTAACGATTCTTTTCTAGCATTCTTTTCTCGGATGGATTAAATTATTATTTGCATTTCTATTATATGGTCGTCATCGTGCACGTCTTAAAACATAAACAAATGGAAGATAAATAATAAATGTTGGGTGCTGTAGATTGCCATGAAGAACATTCAAGAAACTAAAAAGCTTAGACAACTTTTACTTATCAGCACATGTACGTGGCCCTTATCCATCTCGAACACGTGTCAGTCGCTAAAACCGCTACAGCCGAATTGCTTCGCTGTCTTATAGCAACAAGTGGTAGTAGCTACATCCCTTCGCTTCTAAATTTATATTTATATTGTTATTACAGTAATAATATCAAGACCAAAATATTCGTTATTCAATTTATTTATTATTTTCAAGGAATTCTATTAATTCCTTTATGAAATTTAACATTGTGTATTATAAGTTTATAACACAAAAAAAACACCTTTTTTCTAGAATTTCATACACAAAATTAGCTCATTTACGCGGAAGCTAATTATTATTATTATTATTATTATTATTATTATTATTATTATTATTATTATTATTATTCAAAAATAAAATTAAATCCAAAATAAATAAAAATCCACTTAAGAGATCTAACATCTTTCTTTATTCCACTTCATAGAGGTCGTATGCCACAAAAATTTAGCTCTATTTAAGTAAATAATAGAATAAGTAATTAAGATAATTCTCATTTATATATCTACAACAAAATCTCAATAATTTTTCTAAAAAAAGAAAATAATTATCTATCATTAAAAATAAAATTATTTTAAAAATAATAATTTTTTTTACTATAAATATACTAATATTTTTGGATATATTCAGAATCTAATTTCAAGTAATAATAATAATAATAATAATAATAATAATAATAATAATAATAATAATAATAATAATAATAATAATAATAATAATAATAATAATAATAATAATACGAGGTGTTAAAAGTTAATTAAATCATCTATCAGATTCAGAAATGGATTATTTTTAAAAAAAATAATTTCCTATATTTTAACATACTTTATTTTTGCTTTCAATATAATAGGTAGTCATTTAATGTATTTATTACATATATAAGTACCTTATTTTATTTTTAAACCCAAATAGTAGTCATTTAATATACATTAAACGCATTTGATTTTTTTTTTGTTGTTGTTTAAACGTATTTGACTTTGATAGTTGATCATTTTATTTTAAGAAATAAATTTCTTTGATATTAATATCATATAAGGGCAGGATTAAATTGAAGTAATTTGAAAAAAAAACTTATTAACCAATCAAAATAAAAAGTATGATATTAAATTATTAGTACTATAAATATAAAAATAATAATTTATATAATCAACAAATATTTTTATTTTAAATAAACATAATTTACTTACATAAAATATATAATTTATATTTATATTTAGCAAAATTTATATACATAAATTAATATAATTTACATTAACATTTATCATATAAATCAATAAAAATTATTTATTAAAAATAAAAAAAAGACAAATCGATCTTTAATTTTTTGATATGTGAACATTTAATTTTTTAAGAATTTAAAAATATATTTAAATTTTTAATTTTTTCAAAATTTAGACACATTGATTCTTAAGTCTAATTTGTTTCATTTTAAAAAAATTTTTAAGTGTACGGTCGTATCAACCAGATCAGTATAATAAGAATCACATTTGATTTATGCATTAAATTTAATAAATTTAAGTGAATACGAGGGATCGATATGCCTAAATTTAAAAGAAATAAAAAATTTAAATATATTTTTAAATTTTTAAAAATTTATATATCCACAAATTATAAAGTTAAAAACTTATTTATTCTTTTCTTTAAAAATAATTTAATATATATATCGACTAAAATTATTAAAAATAGTTGCAAAAAAATGTTGATGTATATTTTATTGTTTAATAATAAATCTTTAAATAAAATTTAAAATTTTAGCGGACTGTTGGACTAGGAATACTATGAAAAAAAAAGATTTTAATAAATTTTGATATAAAAACTGACCAAAATAGAGGGGGACTCACACAGGCTGTCATGAAATAGCTTGTTTTGTTTTCGGAAAAACGAGATTCCTCTCATAATGCTTACTTGGCAGTTGGCACGATTACAAACCCATGATCAAGTTCAACATGTATAACCGGGAACCGGCTGCAGCCGGTGGAACAAAGCGCTAGTCCTTCTCCATATAACAGCAAAGTGAGAGCAGAAACGAAACACCAGTAGCGAACTGAGAGCATACACTACCCTTTCTTGCTCCTTATCACTGTTGAGCTCACTCATTAGAAGAAGATGCCGATCAGAAACATCGCTATCGGAAGGCCCGAAGAGGCAACTCACCCAGACACCTTGAAAGCTGGACTTGCTGAGTTCATCTCTACTCTTATCTTCGTCTTTGCCGGTTCAGGTTCCAGCATCGCATACAACAAGCTCACTAACGATGGCGCCGCCACACCCGCAGGCCTCATCGCCGCCGCCGTCGCCCATGCATTCGCCCTCTTCGTCGCCGTCTCCGTTGGCGCCAACATCTCCGGTGGCCACGTCAACCCCGCCGTCACCTTCGGCGCTTTCGTCGGCGGCAACATCACCTTCCTCCGCGGCATCGTCTACATCATCGCCCAGCTCCTCGGCTCCATCGTCGCTGCCTTGCTCCTCAAGTTCGTCACCGCAAGCGTAAGTCAGTTAAAGCCGTTACACACACCACCTTCGTAACTGTTTTCTGTTTTGTTTACTAGTATTATATTATTTTCTTACTGTGGGTTTTGTTACGGTGCATCACAGACTGTTCCAGCATTTGCACTCTCATCAGGAGTAGGTGTTGGTGAGGCTTTGGTGTTGGAAATTGTGATGACTTTCGGTTTGGTGTACACTGTGTACGCTACCGCTGTTGACCCCAAGAAGGGTAGTTTGGGAACTATTGCACCAATCGCAATTGGTTTCATCGTTGGTGCCAACATCCTTGTAGGTGGGGCTTTCGACGGTGCATCTATGAATCCTGCCGTTTCCTTCGGACCCGCCGTCGTGAGCTGGAGCTGGAGCAATCACTGGATCTACTGGGTGGGCCCACTCATCGGTGGTGGTATTGCCGGAGTCATCTACGAGGTTCTTTTCATCAGCCACACCCATGAGCAGCTCCCAACCACTGACTACTAGAGAGTTAAAAAGGGATTGAGGAAATTTGTGTATTTGAAAAAAAAAAAAAGAAATCTTTTCTGTATGGTGGTTAATTTACCTTTTTTCCTTTGTGGTTTTTAATTATGGAAAAGTCTAGGGGCCAGCAGTTTTATTGAATTTTGGCCAGCATGTAACCAGCAGAGAAAGGTGAGCCATTGGATGAAATCTCACACCAATCTCACACCATCAAATCATCATTGATGGCTAGTTGATGGCTAACAATCACAAAAATTGCTGGCCCTAGCATTGCTCTTTAATTATTATTATCATTATCACTCTGAAATTTCAGTTTGGACTTTGGAGGGTTGTCCCTTTTGTGTTGAATCGGTGGCCGTTGATCCTTGGTTCAGTGGTTGATGATGATCATCAACAAGTTTAGTTTCTCTTTTTTACCTTCATTTGTACATGGCCCACCATTCAAGTACTTTTATTATTCGCTCTACTTGCTTCACTTGCTTGTACCATTCCATTTTCTTATTATCTCTTTTCTCAATTTAACTAGGTATTTTTTAAATTGTTCTTTTAATCAATTTTTTTTATTAATTAAAAAAATAAAATAAATATATTTAAATAAATTTAATATTTTTTATTTAAAATACAAATTAAGAAAATAATTTAAATTAAATTAAAATCTAAAAAATTAATTTTAAATATTCAAAAAACGAGAGCTAACGAAATCGACAACCAGTTCACATGTAACTTTTGGTTAATGAAATTTGTTAGTATGTTAGTGTTTTTCTTCATGACTTTGTGATGATAATTTTTTTTGGTTGTATTTATCTATTTGATTTAGAATTTATCATGTTAATGAAATTTGGATATATTAATACCTAATTTTAGATACTTTTATGTTATTTATTTAATTTTAGATGTATTTATATTATTGATTAAGTTTTAGGTTCGTATATAAATTTTTTATTATAAATTTTGGATGCATTGATAAAATACTTAGTGTGTAATTTTATAATTTTAAATGTGTTTATTTTATTCATTTAGGTTTGAATGTATTTATGTTATTTATTATGTTTTCAAGTTTATATATAAGTTTTTTACATTAATTTTAAATGTATTGCTAAAATATTTAGTGTGCCTAATTATAATTTATTTTAATTTATTTTAAAAACTTATGTGACATTGAAAAATTAATGCAGAAAAAATGGTTACAAATTTTACGGTGTAGTTTATGAAAAATTAGTGCATTATAGTTATCAAAACTGAACCAATAATCAATCCAATGAAGTTAATGGATTATTGGGTTAGTGGTTCAATCGATGGATCAGTAGTTAAACCGTTGATCCGATAATAATTAAATAAATATATAAAATTATAATATAATATTTATTGAAAAATAAAAATTAGTGTTTAGTATTTCATATTATTTAAATTTAAATAAATTATATATAAATTTCATTAATTCGTTGCTTTAATGCGATATATATAATTTATATAAATTATTGGCTTTTAATTTAATAGGTCTAATCCCAAAAAAATTAAAAAAAGTTACATATAGATAAAATTAAAAGTAAAAATAATTTGTTGATAAAAAATAATTTGTTATCTGGTTCAAAGATAATATAATATTGGATAAAGTATATATATATATATATTTTTAGAAATTTGGCAAAATTTTCAAAAATACCTCTAAGTTCTATTTTGTTTTAATTTGCATCAACTATACCACTGGTCGCTAATTTTTCAAAAAGTTTAGGATCAATTCAGTAACAATTTTATAAGAACAACTTTCAACACAAGAAAATCAAGCATAATTTTCATACATTTTTGTTGGATTTTGATGACTTGCATCATCTACCCTTCTTTCTTGCATAAAAAGGACCACAAAAGAGCATAATCTCATTTGATCATTGCAATTCATGCAATATTTGATGAATAGTATCGTACATTGCTTTGAAATGAGGTTGTGCTGAATTTCAGGTGAAAAAGACATCAAAAATGGGAAGGAAACAACAAAACAAGCTTGGTGTGTGAAACGGGCATGTCACTTGGAGCAAACGCCACAAAAAGTACACTAGCGTGGCACGCTAGGAGCTGGGCGTGGCATGCCAGTGCTGAAGTCCAGAGGGGTTCTCAAGCATGTACATGGGCGTGGCACGCCAATACATTTTTCCAGAAAGCAACATTGAAGGCCATTAAAGGGGCATGGCACGCCAGGTTGGGCGTGGCACGCCTAGCCCATCACTTACTATAGGGCGTGCCACTTGGTGTCGAAGGCATGGTATGCCAGTTTCAAAAGTCACTTGGGCATGCCACTTGAGGAGTCAGGCGTGGCACGCCAAGCTTGAGGAACCAACAAATGAATGGGCGTGCCACTTGAGCAACATGGCGTGGCACGCTAGTGCAAGATTCCAAAGAAGAAGTTGAAGGCTAAAAAGGCCTAGGCGTGCCACTTGAGATCGAAGACGTGCCACGCCAAGCTCTCATCCCCACTTACGCATGCCTCTTGAGCAACCAGGCGTGGCATCCCAATGCATAAGGAAGCCAAAGAAAGGGCTAGGCGTGCCACTTGGTGTCGAAGGCGTAGTACACCAGCTCAAGAATCTCACTATGGCGTGCCACTTGAATGCTAGGTGTGGGACACCAGCTACTGGAACCAAGGCAAGATGATGGGCGTAGCACGCCAGCCTCTGAGCGTGGCACACTGGTTATATTTTCCAGAGAGGAAGTTAAGAAGCCAACTATAAGGGCGTGCCACTTGGCGACGAAGGCGTGCCACACCAGCATCCATCCTCCACTCTGGGCGTGCCACTTGAATGTTGGGCGTGGCAGCCAGCGAAGGAGCCAAGCACACAAATGGGCATGGCACGCCAGATCCTGGGCATGCCACGCTAGTTCAAATTTCTAGAAGAGATGGATCGAGCACACAGCAAGGGCATGGCACGCCAGACCCTGGGCGTGCCACGCTAGTTCAATTTTCCAGAAGCAAGAAGAAGAGGGAGAAGCCCTGGGCGTGCCACTTTGGCTCGAAGGCGTGGCACGCCAGGCTACATGGGTAATTAAAAGACCTTGGACGTACCATTTGGGCTCGAAGGCGTGGCACATCAGGGAGGCTAATGTAGGAGGGCGTGCCACTTAAAGAGCTAGGCGTGGCACGCCAAGCCAGAATTAGAGGAGGACGTGGCACACCAGTGAAGCGCCAACCACACGCCAGCTGGGAGATCACGTTTATTGAGTTTCTTTTCCCTCCAAAGTGTAATTTTCCTTTTCTACTTTTGTATTTCTTTTATTTTTTTAGAGCTAGGAGTAGTATAAATAATCCCCAAGAAGTACTGAGAAGGGGATTAAGCAGTTAGAAGACCTTTTAGTTTTACCTTTCACTCCATCTTGAGTACTTTTCTCTAAGTTATGAGTAGCTAAATTCCCTCTCATTGAGAGAGGGAGCTCTGTTGTACTTGATGGATTAATGATAGTGAATCTCTTCTTCTTTTCATCTTCTCTTTGATTTGCTAGAAGGAATTTTATTTTTTTATTCTTGCATTCAATCATCTTGGAAAAGAGGTTGAACGCAAAATGGGTTTCATAGGAACCTTGGAAAAGGAAACATGAAACCATGCTAGAAATCCCTTCTCACACTTGAGTAGCATATGGGTTTTGGTGTTTGGATATGGTGACATACAATCCTCCCTCTACCTGGACCTATGATGATGTGTGGTATAATCAGGGACCAAGCATATCTCTCTTCATGAGCAATTAGACCAAGGAATTGGCTATTGATCAAGATCTGAGAGATTGAGTCACCAAGGGATTGGGGCTCAATCAATCATGATTGCCAAGAGGTCAATGAGTTACATGATTGATGAGGATCTAAGCTGAATTTAATCCAGAGAGACAACATCTCCTGAACTCAATGAATTTTCCCTATTCTCATCTATTAGGTTCTTTACAGCTTTCATTTACATTCTGCAAATCCCCATTTCCATTTACAATTCAGTCATTTATGTTTCTGCTCTTTACATTCTTGCCATTTCTAATTCTGCACTTTACTGCTTTTCTTTACTTTCATGTCATTTACGTTTCTGCCCATTTATAATTCTGCAATTACAATCTATTCTGTTTAACTTGACTAATTCACCAATTGATTAAAATTTCTCAAAACTACCAATCTATGTGGATACGATCCCACTCCACTGTGGGTTAATACTTGACGATAATTTTGGTGCGCTTGCCAAAAGAGTGGATTCATAATAAAAAAAATTAAGGGGTGTGAATTTCGAACTCATCAAGTTTTATGGCGCCGTTGCCAGGGATTGGTTTGAATTTGACAATGATTAAATTGATTGGAGAGCTAGATTAAGCATTTTAATTACCTTGTTATTTTTTTAATTTTTTTTCCATTCTGATTTCTGTCTATTTGCTGTGAGCATTTTAGTTATCCATTGTCCATAATTCCATTCTTCTAACTGTTTGATTAATTGTATCAACCAAGTTAACCACTAATCTTAACTAAGGTGATTCTTTCACTTGCCCTCTGTTTGCTGTTGTTGAATGTATGACAGGTAGAAAGGGAGAAACTTCCTCCTCCTTCGATAGTGAACCTGAGAGGACCTTCCTTAGATTAAGGAGGGAAGCGAGAGGAAAGGGCATAGCTGGAGAGGAAGTAGTGAAGGAAGACCCAGAAACCACCATGGAAGAAGAAGCACATAACCATGCTGGAGAAGAAGCTGGCAATCATGTTGGGCAAGAGAGGCGAGTCTTGGGCTCCTACATCAACCCAAACCCAGGAAACTATGGCAGCAGTATCCTGAAACCAACAATCCATGCTAATAACTTTGAGTTGAAGCCTCAACTCATCACACTTGTCCAGAATAATTGTTCATATGGAGGAAGTGCCCAAGAAGATCCAAATCAGCATCTCACTGCATTCTTGAAGATATACGACACTGTCAAGTCCAATGGTGTACACCCTGACACCTACAAGCTACTCTTGTTCCCTTTCTCACTCAGAGATAAGGCAGCAAAGTGGTTGGAAGCGTTCCCCAAGGAGAGTTTAACCACATGGGAGGAAGTTGTAAACAAATTTTTAGCAAGATTCTACCCTCCACAGAGAGTCAACAGATTGAGAACTGAGGTTCAGACATTCAGGTAGCTAGATGGCAAAACACTTTAGGAGGCTTGGGAGAGGTTCAAGGCTTTGACAAGAAAGTGCCCTCTAGAAATGTTCAATGAATGGGTTCAACTACACATCTTTTATGAAGGACTGTCATATGAAGCAAAAAAGGATGTCGACCACTCTTCAGGAGGCTCACTCAACAAGAAAAAGACTATCGAAGAAGCCATAGATGTCATTGAGACTGTGGCTGAAAATGAGTATTTCTATGCTTCAGAAAGAACTCAAAAGAAAGGAGTGCTAGAACTCAATTCTATGGATGCCTTGTTAGCTCAAAACAAGGTAATTGCAGCACAACTAGCAGCCTTAACCAAGAAGATGGAGGCTGGTCAAGTTTTAGTTGTTCAAGCTCAAGAACCACACCAAGAAGAAAATGCATCAGAAGCTCAAGGTGAATGGGAGCAAGCAAACTACGTGAACAATTATAGACCACTATATGATCCCAATTCTAAGACATACAACCCAGGTTGAAAGAACCACCCAAATTTTAGGTGGGGGAACCAATAAAGCCACAACCAAGACCACAACAAACTTTAACTGCCCAACCAACACAACACCCACAACCCCAACCATCAATTAGGCAATAATAGACCCTACCATAACTCACAGAACACATCATACCATACCACCCAGTAAACACACAATAACCACCATCAAGACACATCAACTTCAACCTTGCAACCATGTGAAATCAAGAGCGACTTTGAGAGAGTAGAGGCTGAAATAGCACAACTATCATCACAGCTTACAGGAGCCATTTCTACTCTTATGGAGAGACAAACACACACTGATAGAAGGATAGACGACAATCAAGAAGAATACAGATCAAATATGAAGAATCAAGGCGCAACAATCTCAAAGCTGGAAGAACAAGTGGGAATTTTATCCAAGCAAATCCCAATGACCACTCATACTTTTCCCAATGATACCATGGCCAACCCAAGAGGGGAATGCAAGGCCATCACACTCAAAAGCGGGAAAGTTATAGAAAAAGCAATCACAAGCAAGGGCAACCATGAAGAAGAGGTTGTAGAAAAGCAGGGAAGTGAGAAGGAAGAAGAGACCCTTGCCCCATCTTCACCAAAGCCAACCTTGAAGCCTTATGTGCCAAAGGCACCATACCGACAGAGGCTGAAGAAAGATGGGAAGGATAGCCAGTTCTCCATATTCTTAGAGATCTTCAAAAAGCTCCAAATCAATATACCATTTGCAGAAGCATTAGAGCAAATGCCACTTTATGCCAAATTTTTGAAGGAGCTCATGACAAAAAAAAGAAACTGCGGAGAAAAAGAGACCATAGTGCTAACTGAGGAGTGTAGTGCCATCATAGAAAAGAAACTCCCTCAGAAGATGAAGGACCCAGGAAGTTTTCAAATCCCCTGCATCATAGGGGATATCAACATTGAAAAAGCCCTGTGTGACTTGGGGGCCACCATCAATCTCATGTCTCTAACCATGATGAGGAGAATGAAGATTGAGGAAGCCAAACCAACGAGAATGGCACTCCAATTGGCTGATAGAACATTTAAGTTTCCACATGGGGTAGTGGAAGACTTGTTGGTGAAAGTAGGAGAGTTTATTTTCCCAGCCGACTTTATTGTACTGGACATGAAAGAAGAGGTCAAAACCTTAATTATCCTAGGAAGACCACTAGAGCCATCATTGATGTGCGAAAAGGGGAACTAGTCTTAAGGTTACATGAAGAGAAGATGGTCTTCAACGTCTTTAAGGCAATGAGTTATCCCAAGGAATCATGGGAGAATGCATGATGGTAGACACCATCGAACAGATATTTCAAGGGGTTTTGGAAGAAGAACAATGCGAGGGAACAATAGAGCTAGAACAACAAGCATCAAGTTAAGAACTACCACAAGGAACCATGGCAAATTCAGTCATATGAACCATGAGGACAACATAGAAGTAGAGGCACCAAAACTAGAGTTGAAGACCTTACCACCGAGCTTGAAATATGCATATTTGGGTGATAACAACACTTACCCAGTGATCATCAATTCAAGCTTGAGTAAGGAGCAAGAAGAGGAACTTATCCAAGTGCTGAAACAACACAAGGATGTTGATGAGCGGATAATTTATACGCTTTTTGGCATTGTTTTTAGGTAGTTTTTAGTAAGTTCAAGCTACTTTTAGGGATGTTTTCATTAGTTTTTATGTTAAATTCACATTTCTGGACTTTACTATGAGTTTGTATGTTTTTCTGTGATTTCAGGTAATTTTTGGCTGAAATTGAGGGACATGAGCAAAACTCTGAAAAAGGCTAACAAAAGGACTGTTGATGCTGTTGGAATCTGACCTCCCTACACTCGAAATGGATTTTCTGGAGCTACAGAACTCCAAATGGTGCGCTCTCAACAGCGTTGGAAAGTAAACATCTAGAGCTTTCCAGAAATATATAATAGTCCATACTTTATTCGGAAATTGACGACATAACTTGGTGTTGAACGCCAAGTACATGCTGTTGTCTAGAGTTAAACACCAGAAACACGTCATGATCCGGAGTTGAACGCCCAAAACACGTTATAACTTGGAGTTCAACTCCAAGAAAAGCCTCAGCTCGTGGATAGATCAAGCTCAGTCCAAGCATACACCAAGTGGGCCCCGAAAGTGGATTTATGCATCAATTACTTACTCATGTAAACCCTAGTAGCTAGTCTAGTATAAATAGGATAAGTTACTATTGTATTAGACATCTTTTGACAGTTTAATCTTTTGACTTTATAGTCTTTGATCATTCGGTCTTTTGATCATTCAGGGGGCTGGCCATTCGGCCATGCCTGAACCTTTCACTTATGTATTTTCAACAGTGGAGTTTCTACACACCATAGATTAAGGGTGTGGAGCTCTGCTGTACCTCAAGTTTCAATACAATTACTATTACTTTTTATTCAATTCTCTTTTATTCTTATTCCAAGATATACGTTGCACTTCAACTTGATGAATGTGATGATCCGTGACACTCATCATCATTCTCACCTATGAACGCATGTGACTGACAACCACTTCCGTTCTACTCTAGGCCGGGTGCATATCTCTTAGATTCCCCAACAGAATCTTCGTGGTATAAGCTAGATAGATGGCGGCATTCATGAGGATCCAGAAAGTCTAAACCTTGTCTATGGTATTCCGAGTAGGATTCTGGGATTGAATGACTGTGACGAGCTTCAAACTCCTGAAGGCTGGGCGTGATGACAAACGCAAAAGAATCAAGGGATTCTATTCCAACCTGATTGAGAACCGACAGATGATTAGCCGTGCTGTGACAGAGCATAGGACCATTTTCACTGAGAGGATGGGATATAGCCATTGACAACGGTGATGCCCTACATATAGCTTGCCATGGAAAGGAGTAAGAAGAATTGGATGAATGTAATAAGAAAGTAGAGATTCAAGAGGAGCACAGCATCTCCATACGCCTATCTGAAATTTCCACTATTGATTTACATAAGTATTTCTATCCCTTTTATTTTCTATTTATTATTAATTTTCGAACTCATCATAAACCAATTTAATCTGCCTAACTGAGATTTACAAGGTGACCATAGCTTGCTTCATACCAACAATCTCTGTGGGATCGACCCTTACTCACGTAAGGTATTACTTAGATGACCCAGTACACTTGCTGGTTAAGTTGAACGGAGTTATGATCACACCAGGGATTATTAAGATCCCAATTTATCACACCATGATCTCTTTGGGGTATTTTTGATTTCATACAAATACAAAGAGACCAACTTTGAGGATCACAATTTCGTCCACCAAGTTTTTGGCGCCGTTGCCGGGGATTGTTCGAGTATGGACAACTGACGGTTCATCTTGTTGCTCAGATTAGGTAATTTTCTTTTCAAAATTATTTTTCAAAATTTTTCTTTTCTTTTTCGTTTTCCCAAACTTTATTTTCAAAAAAAATAATGAAAATCCAAAAAAATCATAAAAATAAAAAATATTTTGTGTTTCTTGTTTTAGTCTTGTGTCATGTTTTAAGTTTGGTGTCAATTGCATGCTTTAAAAAATTTTTCTTGCATTTTTCGAAAATTTCATGCATTCATAGTGTTCTTCATGATCTTCAAGTTGTTCTTGACAAGTCTTCTTGTTTGATCTTGATGATTTCTTGTTTTGTGTTGTTTGTTGTTTTTCATATGCATTTTTCGTTTGTTAGAGTCCATGCATTAAAAATTTATAAGTTTGGTGTCTTGCATGTTTTCTTTGCATTAAAATGTTTCAAAAATATGTTCTTGATGTTCATCATGATCTTCAAAGTGTTCTTGATGTTCATCTTGACATTCATAGTGTTCTTGCATGCATCATGTGTTTTGATCCAAAATTTTTAAGTTTTGGGTCATAATTGTGTTTTTCTCTCTCATCAATAAAAATTTCAAAAAAAATTCAAAAAAATATCTTTTCCTTTTTTCTCTCCAAATTTTTGAAATTTTGGGTTGACTTGGTCAAAAATTTTTAAAATTAATTATTTCTTACAAGTCAAGTCAAAATTTCAATTTTAAAAATCTTATCTTTTTAATCTTTTTCAAAAATCATATCTTTTTTCATCTTTATTATTTTCGAAAAATTCCAAAAATCTTTTTCAAAATATTTTCAAAATCTTTTTCTTATCTTTATATCATATTTTCGAAAATTCACTAACAATTGATGTGATTGATTCAAAAATTTGAAGTTTGTTACTTTCTTGTTAAGAAAGGTTCAATTTCTAGAATCTTATCTTGTAGTTTCTTGTTAGTGAAGTAAGTAATTTCAAATTTTTGAGATTAAATCTTTTTTATCTTTTATCATATCTTTTTCAAAAATTTTATCTTTTTCAAAATTTGATTTCAAAATATCTTATCTAACTTCTTATCTTCTTATCTTTTCAAATTTGATTTTAATATCTTTTTCAACTAACTAATTAACTTTTTGTTTGTTTCTTATCTTTTTCAAAACCACCTAACTACTTCTCCCTCTCTAATTTTCGAAAATATCTCATCCCTTTTTCAAAAACTTTTTATTTTTAATTTTAATCTTATTTCTTATCTTTAATTTTCGAAAATACTGACCTCTTTTTCAAAATTATTTTCGAAATTCTCCCTCTCTTTTCTTATTCTATTTAATTATTTAATTACTAACACTTTTCTTCACCTCTCTTCATCTAAAATCCGAACCCAATATATCCCTTGTGTTTGGATTCTTCACTTTTCTTTCTTCTACCCCCTTTCTTTTTCTACTAACATAAAGGAATCTCTATACTGTGACATAGAGGATTCCTCTTCTTTTCTTGTTTTCTTCTCTTTCATATGAGCAGGAACAAGGATAGAGGCACTCTTGTTGAAATTGATCCAGAACCTGAAAGGACTCTGAAGAGAAAATTAAGAGAAGCTAAGTTACAACAATCTAAAGGTAACCTTTCAGAAATTTTCGAACAAGAGAAGGAGATGGCAACCGAAAATAATAATAATGCAAGGAGAATGCTTGGTGACTTCACAAAGCCAACATCCAAGTTTGATGGAAGAAGCATATCCATTCCTGCCATTGGAGCCAATAATTTTGAGCTGAAAGCTCAGCTAGTTGCCTTAATGCAACAAAACTGCAAGTTTTATGGACTTCTATCTGAAGATCCTTACCAGTTTTTAACTGAGTTCTTGCAGATTTGTGAGACTGTAAAGACGAATGGAGTTGATCCTGAAGTCTACAGACTCATGCTTTTTCCTTTTGCTGTAAGAGACAGAGCTAGAATATGGTTGGATTCACAACCCAAGGATAGCCTGGACTCCTGGGATAAGCTGGTCACTGCCTTCTTGGATAAATTCTTTCCTCCTCAAAAGCTGAGTAAGCTGAGAGTGGATGTTCAAACCTCCAAACAAAAAGATGGTGAATCCCTCTATGAAGCTTGGGAAAGATACAAGTAGCTGACCAAAAGATGTCCATCTGACATATTTTCAGAATGGACCATATTAGATATATTCTATTATAGTCTATCTGAATTTTCGAAAATGTCATTAGACCATTCTGCAGGTGGATCTATTCACCTAAAGAAAACGCCTTAAGAGGCTCAAGAACTCATTGACATGGTTGCAAATAACCAATTCATGTACACTTCTAAGAGGAATTCCGTGAATAATGGGATGCCGCAGAAGAAGGGAGTTCTTGAAATTGATACTCTAAATGCCATATTGGCTCAGAACAAAGTGCTGACTCAGCAAGTCAACATGATCTCTCAAAGTCTGAATGGATGGCAAAATGCATCCAACAGTACTAAAGAGGCAGCTTCTGAAGAAGCTTATGATCCTGAGAACCCTGCCATGGCAGAGGTTAATTAAATGGGTGAACCTTATGGAAACACCTATAACTCATCATGGAGAAATCATCCAAATTTCTCATGGAAGGATCAACAAAAGCCTCAACAAGGCTTTAACAATGGTGGACGCAATAGGCTGAGCAATAGCAAGCCATATCCATCATCTTCTCAGCAACAGACAGAGAATTCTGAACAAAACACTTCTAATTTAGCCAATCTAGTCTCTGATCTGTCAAAGGCCACTTTCAGTTTCATGAATGAAACAAGATCCTCCATCAGAAATATGGAGGCACAAGTGGGCCAGCTGAGTAAGAAAATCATTGAAACTCCTCCCAGTATTCTCCCAAGCAATACAGAAGAGAATCCAAAAGGAGAGTGCAAGGCCATTGATGTGATCAATGTGGCCGAATGCACAAGGGAGGAGGAGGACGAAAATCCTAGTGAGGAAGACCTCCTAGGACGTCCTTCAAGCAAGAAGGAGTTTCCTATTAAGGATCCAAAGGAATCTGAGACTTATACAGAGACCATAGAGATTCCATTAAATCTTCTTCTGCCATTCATAAGCTCTGAAGACTACTCTTCCTCTGAAGAGAATGAAGATGTGACTGGAGAGCAAGTTGCTTAATATTTAGGAGCTATCATGAAGCTGAATGCCAAGTTGTTTGGTAATGAGACTTGGGAAAGTGAACCTCCCTTGCTCATTAATGAACTAGATACCTGGATTCAGAAAACTTTACCTCAAAAGAGACAAGATCCTGGCAAGTTCTTAATACCTTGTACCATAGGCACCATGACCTTTGAAAAGGCTCTATGTGATCTGGGGTCAGGGATAAATCTTATGCCACTCTCTGTAATGGAGAAGCTGGGGATCATTGAGGTACAACCTGCCTTGTTCTCATTACAATTGGCAGACAAGTCATTGAGACAAGCTTATGGAATAGTGGAGGACGTGTTAGTAAAGGTTGAAGGCCTTTACATCCCTGCTGATTTCATAATCTTAGACACTAGGAAGGAAGAGGATGAATGCATTATCCTTGGAAGACCTTTCCTAGCCACAGCAGGAGCTGTGATAGATGTCAACAGAGGTGAATTAGTCCTTCAATTGAATGGGGACTACCTTGTGTTTAAGGCACATGGCCATCCCTCTGTGACAAAAGATAGTAAGCATGAAGAGCTTCTCTCAGTTCAGAGTCAAGAAGAGCCCCCACAGTCAAACTCTAAGTTTGGTGTTGTGAGGCCACAACCAAACTCTAAGTTTGGTGTTAAGATCCCATATCCAAACTCTAAGTTTGGTGTTGGGACTATACAACATTGACCTGATCACCGTTGTGGCTCCATGAGAGCAACTGTCAAGCTATTGACATTAAAGAAGCGCTTGTTGGGAGGCAACCCAATTTTATTTATCTAATTTTTAATTTTATTTTTATTTTGTGTTTTATTAGGTACATGATCATGAGGAGTCACGAAAAAAATATAAAAATTAAAAACAGAATAAAAAACAGCAGAAGAAAAATCACACCCTAGAGGAAGCACAGGCTGGCGTTCAACGCCAGAACAGAGCATCAACCTGGCACTGAACGCCAGAAACAAGCAACATTCTGGCGCTGAACGCCAGGAATGTGCCTAAGAGGAAAAGCTGGCGTTGAATGCCAGTAACAAGCATGAAACTGGCGTTCAACGCCAGAAACATGCTTTACATGGGCGTTGAACGCCCAGAATGTGCACCACTCGGCGTTTAAACGCCAGAATGGTGTGCAAAGGCATTTTACATGCCTATTTGGTGCAGGGATAGAATTCCTTGACACCTCAGGATCTGTGGACCCCACAGGATCACCTTAGGATCTGTGGACCCCACAGGATCCCCACCTACTATATTCCCACCTTACCTCCTAATCCTATTTTGTGATGAGTATTCCCCATGTCACACTTCCCAACACTCTTCACCATCACCTCAATTCCTCTTCCCAATCACCCCCTTCACCACTCACATCCATCCACTCTTCCCCATAAACCCCACCTACTTTCAAAAATTCAAAACTATTTTCCCACCCATTCCCACCCTAAATGGCCGAACATACACTACCCCCTCTCCCTATATATACCCTTCCATTCTACTTCATTTTCACAAAACACAACCCCCTCTTCTTCACTTTGGCCGAACCTACATCTCTCCCTCTCTACCATATTCTCTTCTTCTTCTTCTTCTCTTCTTTCTTCTATTGCTCAAGGACGAGCAATATTTTAAGTTTGGTGTGGTCAAAGCACAATCTTTTTTGTTTTCCACTACCATCAATGGCACCTAAGGCCAGAGAATCCTCTAGAAAAGGAAAAGGGAAGACAAAAGCTTCCACCTCCGAGTCATGGAAGATGGAAAGATTCATCTCCAAAAGCCATCAAGACCACTTCTATGATGTTGTGGCAAAGAAGAAGGTGATCCCTGAGGTCCCTTTCAAGCTCAAGAAAAATGAGTATCCGGAGATCCGACATGAGATCCGAAGAAGAGGTTGGGAAGTCCTAACCAACCCCATGCAACAAGTCGAAATCTTAATGGTTCAAGAGTTCTATGCCAATGCATGGATCACTAGGAACCATGATCAAAGTATGAACCCGAGTCCAAAGAATTATCTCACAATGGTTCTGGGGAAATACTTAGATTTTAGTCCAGAAAATGTGAGGTTGGCGTTTCACTTGCCCATGATGCAAGGAGATGAACGCCCCTACACTAGAAGGGTCAACTTTAATCAAAGGTTGGACCAAGTCCTAATGGACATATGTGTGGAAGGAGCTCAATGGAAGAGAGACTCCAAAGGCAAGCCAGTTCAACTAAGAAGACTGGATCTCAAGCCTGTAGCTAGAGGATGGTTGGAGTTCATTCAACGCTCCATCATTCCCACTAGCAACCGATCTAAAGTTACTGTGGATCGGGCCATCATGATTCATAGCATCATGATTGGAGAGGAAGTAGAAGTTCATGAGGTCATCTCCAATGAAGTCTACAAAATAGCCGACAAGCCCTCCACCATGGCAAGGCTAGCTTTTCCTCACCTTATTTGCCATCTATGTTACTCAGCTGGAGTTATCATAGAAGGAGACATCTCCATTGAAGAGGATAAGCCCATCACCAAGAAGAGGATGGAACAAGCAAGAGAGACCCTTCACGGTTCTCAAGAGATGCATGAGGAAGCTCATCATCAAGAAATCCCTGAGATGCCTCAAAGGATGCACTTTCCTCCCAACAACTATTGGGAATAACTCAACACTTCCTTAGAAGATTTGAGCTAAAATGTGGAACAATTAAGGGTGGAACATCATGAGCACTCCATCATTCTCCATGAAATAAGAGAAGATCAAAGAGCAATGAGGGAGGAGCAACAAAGGCAAGGAAGGGACATAGAAGAGCTTAAGGACATTGTTGGTCCTTCAAGAAGAAGACGCCACTAAGGTGGATTCATTCCTTGTTCTTATTTCTTTATGCTTTTCGGTTTTTATGTTGTATGTTTATCTATATTTTGTGTCTCTACTTCATGACCATTAGTAGTTAGTAACTATGTCTTAAAGTTATGAATAAATTCCATGAAATCCTTCACCTCTCTTAAATGAAAAATGTTTTAATTCAAAAGAACAAGAAGTACATGAATTTCGAAATTATCCTTGAATTTAATTTAATTATATTGATGTGGTGACAATACTTTTTGTTTTCTGAATGAATGCTTGAACAGTGCATATTTTTGATCTTGTTGTTTATGAATGTTAAAATTGTTGGCTCTTGAAAGAATGATGAACAAAGAGAAATGTTATTGATGATCTGAAAAATCATGAAATTGATTCTTGAAACAAGAAAAAGCAGTGAAAAAAATGGCGAAAAAAATAGAAAGAAAAAGAAAAAGCAAGCAGAAAAAGCCAATAGCCCTTAAAACCAAAAGGCAAGGGTAAAAAAAGGATCCAAGGCTTTGAGCATCAATGGATAGGAGGGCCCAAGAAAATAAAATCCAGGCCTAAGCGGCTAAACTAACCTGTCCCTAACCATGTGCTTGTGTCATGAAGGTCCAAGTGAAAAGCTTGAGACTGAGTGGTTAAAGTCATGATCCAAAGCAAAAAGAGTGTGCTTAAGAGCTCTGGACACCTCTAACTGGGGACTCTAGCAAAGCTGAGTCACAATCTGAAAAGGTTCACCCAGTCATGTGTCTGTGGCATTTATGTATCCGGTGGTAATACTGGAAAACAAAATGCTTAGGGCCACAGCCAAGACTCATAAGTAGCTGTGTTCAAAAATCAACATGCTTAACTAGGAAAGTCAATAACACTATCCAAAATTCTAAGTTCCTAGAGAAGCCAATCATTTTAAACTTCAAAGGAAAAAGTGAGATGCCAAAACTGTTCAGAAGCAAAAAGCTACAAGTCCCGCTCATCTAATTAGAATTAATATTCATTGATATTTTGAAATTTATAGTATATTCTCTTCTTTTTATCCTAATTTATTTTCAGTTGCTTGGGGACAAGAAACAATTTAAGTTTGGTGTTGTGATGAGCGGATAATTTATACGCTTTTTGGCATTGTTTTTAGGTAGTTTTTAGTAAGTTCAAGCTACTTTTAGGGATGTTTTCATTAGTTTTTATGTTAAATTCACATTTCTGGACTTTAATATGAGTTTGTGTGTTTTTCTGTGATTTCAGGTAATTTCTGGCTGAAATTGAGGGACTTGAGCAAAACTCTGAAAAAGGCTGACAAAAGGACTACTGATGCTGTTGGAATCTGACCTTCCTGCACTCGAAATGGATTTTCTGGAGCTACAGAACTTCAAATGGAGCGCTCTCAACGGCGTTGGAAAGTAGACATCCAGAGCTTTCCAGAAATATATAATAGTCCATACTTTATTCGGAAATTGACGATGTAACTTGGCGTTGAACGCCAAGTACATGCTGCTGTCTGGAGTTAAACGCCAGAAACACGTCATGATCCGGAGTTGATCGCCCAAAACACGTTATAACTTGGAGTTCAACTCCAAGAAAAGCCTCAGCTCGTGGATAGATCAAGCTCAGCCCAAGCATACACCAAGTGGGCCCCGGAAGTGGATTTATGCATCAATTACTTACTCATGTAAACCCTAGTAGCTAGTCTAGTATAAATAGGATAAGTTACTATTGTATTAGACATCTTTTGACAGTTTAATCTTTTGACTTTGTAGTCTTTGATCATTTGGTCTTTTGATCATTCAGGGGGCTGGCCATTCGGCCATGCCTGAACCTTTCACTTATGTATTTTCAACAGTGGAGTTTCTACACACCATAGATTAAGGGTGTGGAGCTCTGCTGTACCTCAAGTTTCAATACAATTACTATTACTTTTTATTCATTTCTCTTTTATTCTTATTCCAAGATATACGTTGCACTTCAACTTGATGAATGTGATGATCCGTGACACTCATCATCATTCTCACCTATGAACGCATGTGACTGACAACCACTTCCGTTCTACTCTAGGCCGAGCGCATATCTCTTAGATTCCCCCAACAGAATCTTCGTGGTATAAGCTAGATAGATGGCGGCATTCATAAGGATCCGCAATGTCTAAACCTTGTCTATGGTATTCCAAGTAAGATTCTGGGATTGAATGACTGTGACGAGCTTCAAACTCCTGAAGGCTGGGCGTGATGACAAACGCAAAAGAATCAAGGGATTCTATTCCAACCTGATTGAGAACCGACAGATGATTAGCCGTGCTGTGACAGAGCATAGGACCATTTTCACTGAGAGGATGGGATGTAGCCATTGACAACGGTGATGCCCTACATACAGCTTGCCATGGAAAGGAGTAAGAAGGATTGGATGAATGTAATAAGAAAGTAGAGATTCAAGAGGACCACAGCATCTCCATACGCCTATGTGAAATTTCCACTATTGATTTACATAAGTATTTCTATCCCTTTTATTTTCTATTTATTATTAATTTTCAAACTCATCATAAACCAATTTAATCTGCCTAACTGAGATTGACAAGGTGACCATAGCTTGCTTCATACCAACAATCTCTGTGGGATCGACCCTTACTCACGTAAGGTATTACTTGAAGTTGTGGCAAGTATGGGTGATTTATCCCATCTCAGACAGCTCTTGGGTAAGCCCGGTGCAAGTAGTCCCAAAGAAAGGAGGAATCACTGTTGTGCCAAATGAGAAGAATGAACTGATACCCACAAGGACAGTGATCGGATGGCGTATGTGCATTGACTATCGGAAACTCAATAAAGCCACTCGGAAAGACCACTTTTCCCTATCTTTCATGGACCAGATGCTTGAAAGTCACGTAGGTCATGAATACTACTGCTTCTTAGATGGTTACTTTGGCTACAACCAAATAGATGTAGATCCCAAGGACCAGAAGAAAACCTCTTTTACTAGTCCCTATGGAGTTTTTGCTTACCGGAAGATGTCCTTTGGATTGTGCAATGCACCTACAACATTCTAAAGGTGCATGCTCTCCATCTTTTCAGACATGATTGAGAAGTTCATAGAAGTATTCATGGATGACTTCTCCGTGTTTGGGAACTCATATTCTGATTTCCTATGTCATCTTGCTATCGTGCTAAAGAGGTGCCAAGAAACCAACCTGGTTTTAAACTGGGAGAAGTGCCATTTTATGGTGACTGAAGGGGTAGTTCGTGGTGACAAGATCTCTAAAAATGGCATAGAAGTGGACAAGGCAAATGTGGAAGTAATTGAGAAGTTACCCCCACCTTGCAATGTCAAGGCAATCAGAAGCTTTTTGAGACATGCTGGGTTCTATAGGAGGTTTATTAAAGATTTTTCAAAGATTGCAAAACCCCTTAGCAACCTACTTGTCTCAAATACTCCTTTTGTTTTTGATAAAGAGTGTATGTTTGCCTTTGATGAACTTAAAAACACTTTCTTTTGCACCTATTATAGCACCACCTAGCTGTGACTTACCCTTTGAATTAATGTGTGATGCATCTGATTTTGCTGTTAGTTCTGTTCTAGGATAGAGGAAAGACAAGCTAGTACATGTTATTTACTATGCTATTAAGGTCCTTAATAAAAATCAAAGGAACTACTCCACTATAGAGAAGGAGCTTTTAGCCATAGTTTTTGCTTTTGATAAGTTTAGATCATATCTTATTGGCTCTAAAGTAATTGTATTCACTGATCATGCAGCACTCAAGTACTTACTTACCAAACAAGAATCTAAGCCCAGACTAATAAGATGGATCTTGCTACTCCAAGATTTTAACATTGAGATTAAAGATAGGAGTGGAGCAGAGAACAAAGTAGGTGACCACCTCTCAAGGATTTCACAAAAAGAAGAAGAGGCACACCAATTTGCAGTGAATGAGAGCTTCCCTGATGAGCAGTTGGCGAGGACCCAAGGAGCCCCTTGGTTTGCAGACATAACTAACTTCAAGGCTATTGAGGAACTACCAACCAACATCAACAAACACATGAAAAGAAAGTTAATCAAAGATGCTAAATACTACATCTGGGATGAGTCTTATTTGTTCAAAAAGTGTGCTGATGGAATCTTGAGAAGATGTATTTCCCATGAGGAAGGGCAAGAAGTGCTTTGGCAATGTCATGGATCTGCATATGGAGGCCATTTTAGTGGAGAAAGAACCGCAGCCAAGGTGCTACAATGTGGGTTCTACTGGCCAACCATTTTCAAGGATGCAAAGGAATTGGTGTCAAGATGTGATGAGTGCCAAAGAGCTGGGAACCTATCCAAGAAGAACGAGATGCTACAACAATTCATACTAGAACTTGAACTATTTGACGTATGAGGAATTGACTTCATGGGTCCATTCCCCACCTCATACACAAATAAGTACATTCTAGTGGCAGTGGACTATGTCTCTAAGTGAGTAGAGGCTATTGCAACCCCAACAAATAACAACAAGATGGTCATGAACTTCCTTAGGAGAAACATCTTCAGCCGGTTTGGAGTACCTAAAGCCCTCATTAGTGATGGAGGGACACACTTCTGCAACAGATCATTGGAGACCTTACTTTTGAGATATGGAGTGAAGCATAAGGTTGCAACACCGTATCACCCTCAAACAAGTGGGCAGATTGAGATATCAAACAGAGAGTTGAAAAGGATCCTAGAGAAAACTGTGAGAGCTATCTATTAGGCTGGACACATTTGGAGGAGTGAGTCTTCGGACCCTCCTTCCCACCATTCTCTTCTCCTCTTCCATTTTCTTACTTGTAAATATTTTAGTTATGAATTACTAACTCTTTCCATCGGGAAAGAGAGCTCTATTGTTTTTCAATGGATTGATTATTTTTATTCTTCTTCTTCTCTTCATCTCTCTTTGATTTACTAGAAGGGATTTCATTCTTCATTCTAGCATTCAATCATCTTGGAAAAGAGGTTGAATGCAAAATGGGTTTCATGGGAACCTTGGAAATGGAAACATGAAACCATGCTAGAAATCCCTTCTCACACTTGAGTAGCATCTGAGTTTTGGTGTTTGGATATGGTGACATACAATCCTCCCTCTACCTGGACCTATGATGATGTGTGGTATAATCAGGGACTAAACATATCTCTCTTCATGAGCAATTAGACTAAGGAATTGGCTATTGATCAAGATCTGAGAGATTGAGTCACCAAGGGATTGGGGCTCAATCAATCATGATTTCCAAGAGGTCAATGAGTTGCATGATTGAAGAGGATCTAAGTTGAATTTAATCCAAAGAGATAACATCTCCTGATCTCAATGAATTCCCCCTATTCTCATCTATCACGTTCTTCACAGCTTTCATTTACATTCTGCAAATTCCCATTCCCGTTTACAATTCAGTCATTTATGTTTATGCTCTTTACATTATTCTTGCCATTTCTAATTCTGCACTTTATTGCTTTTCTTTACTTTCATGTCATTTACGTTTCTGCCCATTTATAATTCTGCAATTACAATCTATTCTTTTAGCTTGACTAATTCACCAATTGATTAAAATTGCTCAAAACTACCAATCTCTGTGGATACGATCCCACTCCACTGTGGGTTAATACTTGACGATAATTTTGGTGCGCTTGCCAAAAGACTGGATTCATAAACAAAAAAATTTATGGGGTGTGAATTCTTGACTCATCAGATTTGTCTTAAAATTTTTGAAAATTTAGCTATCGGGGGTATATTTGAGGCAAATTGAAAATTTTTGGGACAAAATTAAAACAAGATACAATTTAGGGATATTTTTTAAAACTTTTGCTAAACTTCAAGAACAAAAAATATACTTTAGCAAATAATAATATAATAAACTGTAATGTTTTGAACAAAAGAACATGAAACTTAATATTATCCTTTCAGGAGCCCTCTACTTTTTTATTTTAATTTTTTTAAAAAATACTAATATCATTTAACTTTAATTTTTAACTTTTAAGATAAATAAAAATTTGTTATTTTTTATGCATTATATAATTTAAAAAATATTTATTATAGAGGAAGTTAAAAATATTTTAGAGAGAGGGAGAGAAAGGAGAGAAAGAGGGGGAGAGGGAGGGAGAGAGGGAGAGAGAGAGTTAATGTAAAATTTTGATTAAACGAAATTAAATAAATAATTAATTAAATATGGGCCACTGGAAGTGAAAAAATTTAGAATCATAATTGAAAAATTTAAATGTGATAATTGAATTTGGAGGATTTTTTCGAGTGAAAAAATGTACTTTTCTGTAGAAAAATGCGTAAGGACACGTATTAGAAAATTAATCGGCAGTACTGGCCTAGATTATCCAGTATTGTGAGTGAGAAATTAAATTATGAGCAAGAGAGATTAAGAAAGTAGAATTTATGAATTGGGAAAGTTAAAAAAATTATAATGTGAATTAAAACACCAATCTTAAAGGTTTTGGCCTAAAATTGGACCAGCGGGCTAAATCGAGTGAACCAGGCCCAAGTGGACCAAGCCCGCACTATATAAAAATCTATTTTAGCACAAAACATATCATTCTTTCCCCCTTTCAATGAAGAACACGGTGAGAGAGAATAGGGAAAAGAGGAATACAAACCCAAAGCCCCTTTGATCTTCAAAGTTTCATAACTTTTTATTCGGAGCTCCAATTGATGAGTCATTTGTGGCCACGTGAAGCTCTTGTCAAGCTCTTCGATTTTATCTAGGTATTGTGGTCAGTACTTTGTTGTCCTCTGTCCAATTTTGTTTTCCATTCCAATTCATGTTTTAGTTTGGATTTTGAGAAAATTTTGTGATTTTGGTTATTTAGGGGTGCTCTAGTATGAGCTATTGATGGATTTCATCAACAAATTCCATGGACTAAGGTAAAGAATTTCCAAACTCTTGTGATTTATCAAATCTCTTGAACTCTAGATTAATGTATATGTAAAATTGGTTCTGTTAGTGTTGTTGGTTAAATTTGACACACTTTGAGGACTTAAATTTGCTTGTGGAACTTTTGGGGTGAGTCTTGGAATGGAGATATTAAGTGTTGTGTATGAACTGCCATCATTAGAGGTACAGTTTAAGTTTCATTTAAGTACCGTATGGTGTTATGAGAATACCTAGGTTAGATGCCCCAAGGACTAAGCTTGAATTGTATGTTTAAATGGATTGATATGTCTAGTGAATGTGTAGAGAAAATTAATGCTGTATTTATGAAATTGATGTTGGATAATTATTATGCATATATGAGTTTATATTGAATTGATGAATGTTGGGCCAGAGGACGTGAAATTGGGCCGGAGGCTGTGAAGGTATGCCCAGTAAGTTTTTGAATGATTATGATTGAGGTTGAAATTGAGATTTGAGTTGTGAATTTGAATGGTTTAGGGTTGGAATGTGTGAATTGCATATGTTTGAGTGTAAATGATGGTGAATGAGTGATTTGGATTGGTTAGAGGTCATTATATTGAGTTGAGATTGCTGAGGCTTGTGAAACTTTGGAAAAATTGGTAAATTATGCTTTTTGAAAAAAAAAAAATTGATTTTTGGCCATCTTTGGTGGTCCATAACTTGGTACTCGGAGTTGAAAATCCAATGAAAGATGAATTTTTATGGAAATTTAGTCAAAGATCTTTCCAACAGTTCAAGAATGGTTGAAAAATAATTTTTTTGGAATAAGTTATGAGATTTCAAAGTTTATGTTAAAAATTGAGTTTTCTACACTATGCAGCTTTTTTTAAAAACTGATAAACTCGCGTACGCAAAGGTGCCACGTGACGCGGGTATTGGGCTATGCCTAGTACTCTCGTGTACGTAGAAGGGGGTGCGTGTACGTGGTAGGGTCAGGGTTGCAAACTCACGTACGCGGACGTGTCACGCAACGCGAGCCAATATTTCTTTTTTCACTCTCACGTACACAGACGAAGCATCCGTACGCATGAACACTAGTTTTGTTGAAATTGTGTTTTTAAAGCTTCCAACCATTCTTTTAACCTTCTAAACCTCTACAAGTTTTGTTCTGAGTTTAGTGCCAGTGTAATAGAGGATAGAAAAGTTAAGAATGAGAATTTATGGGTTGAGTTAGTGAGATGAGGATGGATGATTGATTGAGTATAGTGGGAATAATTTTGATAATGAGAGATGATGATGAATTGATTATGCTTAAGTATAATATGAGAAAGGTTATGATAATGAGGGATGAAAGAGGTCGATTATGATTGAGTACTATGAGAATGATAATGATAATTAGCAAAATGAACGATGAGCCTAAGTTATTGATAATTGGTGAAGGATGACGGATTGGGGAGGTTGAGAATTTTCTTCGAGTTATATGTTATATACATGAGTAAAGATTCTGATGAGATGATGATTGAGAAGTGTGACGGGTACTATATCCCAAGATTAATAGACGAGTTGGGGTTGAAGATTCCTCCTCTCTTGTTGTGGTTATGAATAATGAGTTTAGAGAGAGATACAAGCTTTTCTACCTGCGAGGTTGATGATTGGATTTTTGACGATTTAGAATTTCACTAATGAAATCTTGTTGTAAAGTATAGTTTCTAAACCAACAATAATCCTTTCATACAAAAGATTGTTTGTCACTAAAACAAACCCCTAAATTTATAAACCGAAGTATTGAACCTCGGGTCGTTCTCCCTAGGAATTAAAATAAAGTGTCTTGTTATTGGTTGTGAGTTATTTTTGGGGTTTTAATAAGAAACATGAAAAATAAATGGCAAAAAGTAAACTAATGGCTAAAAAAAGTCTTGACAAGGGTTGGTGGTCAAAGATCTCTATCCTAATCACTAACCATAATATGAGAATTGGCAAGGATTAATCTCACTAAATCATCCTCTAACTAATGGTAAAGGAAAGTTGAATGAGATATATCAATCCAAGTCCATAAGTCCTAACTCTCCACTAATTCAATTAGTGAGAACTAGAGTCAATAGCTCCCAATCATCAATCACTTGGACATTAGTAACTCAAGAGGTCCTAAGTTACCTTTCCAAGCCAAGAGTATAAAATTCTACTCTAAAATCTAACCAAGCATTTCATCAAACACTTGGAAGGCATAAAAGGAAAGCATAGTAAATCAACAACAAGAACAAAATCTAACAACAATTATTGCAAAGAATTAACAACAACAAATCAAAAGGAACACAATTATTATGATTTACCTTGAATTGAATTGAAAGAGAAAGGAAGGAACAAAAGTAGATCTACAACAAAATACAAGAACAACATAAAGGAAATTACAACAAAAGAATAGAGGAAGATGAATGTAACAACAAGGAATTAAGAGGATAGAAGTAGAAGAAGATGAATTAAAATCTAGATCTAAGAACTAAACCTAATCTTAATCCTAATCCTAGAGAGAAGTGAGAGCTTCTCTCTCTAGAAACTAACTCTAACTACTAAACTAAGCTAAACTAAACTAATGGTAACTAACTTCTAAAGTATCTTGATTCCCCTTCAATCCTTGGCTTAAATAGCATCAGAAATGAGTTGGATTGGGCCCACAAGGCTTTAGAATTCACTGGCCACGTATTGCTTTAAGTGGATCATATGGCAGCAACGACGTGTGCGCGTACAGTGCACGTGCGCGTCACTATATGTGTAGCAACTATGACAAATCTTATATCATTTTGAAGCCCTGGATGTTAGCTTTCCAACCCAACTGAAACTGCATCATTTGGACCTCTGTAGCTCAAGTTATGACCGATTAAGTGCGAAGAGGTCGGCTCGACAGCTTTTGCGATTCCTTCATTCTTCATGAGTTCTCCATTTTTACATGCTTTTCCTTTATTCCCTTTATCCAATCTTTGCCTCCTAAACCTGAAATCACTTAACAAACATATCAAGGCATCTAATGGAATCAAAGGTAAATTAAATTTAGCTATTTTAAGTCCAAAAAACATGTTTTCACTCTTAAGCACAATTAAATGAGAATATACAAAAACATGCTATTTCAATGGATAAATGTGGGTAAAAGCTTATAAAATCTCCTAAATCAAGCACAAGATAAACCCTAAATATGGAGTTTATTAGAGGTATATAGGGCACTCACCCTGCGATAGATACAGGCTGTTCTGCCTGCGAGATAAGGAAGGTGATGGTGAAATTGTGAATGGTTGTACGATGATATGACAAGGTACTAACCCTGCGAGAGATGCAGACTTGTGTGTCTACGAGGTGTATAGAGCACTTAACTCTGCAAGGTGTACAGAGCACTTAACTCTACGAGGTGTGCATAGCACTTAACTTTATGAGGTTTCCTCTGTCTGCGAGGTGTACATGGCACTCATCCTATGAGATATACAGAGTATTAACTCTACAAAGTGTACATGACACTCACTCTACGAGGATATGCTATATAGCGAGTAGACAACAGAGAAGATAATGTCCAAATTAGCTACCAAAAAAGTAACCGATACGTGAGCTCATGGACAGTAGGATAGACATGTATCATCTTCATTTTGATTGAATTGTTTGAGTTTGCTACTTGTCATGGCTGTTTACCTGTGTATAAGATATGACTACATGCTAATTACTTTACTTGAATTTACTTGTGTGTTATTTGTTTGTCTTGCTTGTATTTGCATAACTGAGAGGTCCCTCATGCTGGTGTCATTTGATGCTGAAGGCTATTCTTGTTGAGATGAAATGATGAAATGATTGAATAATAAAGATGAATATGGAATGAGATAATTTGAGCTCCCTGGATAGATGCAGTGGAGTGATTCTACTTGTTACAGTGGAGATTTGAGGTGTTGTTATAGAGTCACTGAGTTGAATTAGCTGAGAGTGGTTCCGTTTGATCTTCAAAAGTTGCGAAGAATTGTGGAAAAGTTAATAAGATAAGAGAGTTAGATTAGAATCCCTTAAGGTAGTTGGCTGATTATGGATTATTGTGAACATAGGAATGGAAAATGACATGTTAAGGTAAGGAAGCTTAAGATGTTTAGTAAGTTTCTATTATATTGCATAGTATTTATTTGACACTTTTACCGTACTGAAAATTCATGGATTAGGAGTTCTCATTCTGTAATACAATAGAGAGATATAATAAAAATAAAAATTAATAATTTTAAAAAATAATAAATTAAAAAATATTTTTTATTTATTAGAATTATATACGAAGATAAAGAATATTTTAAATATAAATTTTTTATTTTTATTTTAAATTAAATACCGTTAAAAAATAAATAAATAAGTTTATATAATATTTATAAACAATTATTTTATAAATATTTATCTTAATTTTATTATATAAAATAATAATATAATAATTTTTTTAATATTTTATTTAATTTAAATTTATAATTTTTATACATTTTAAAAGTTAAATAATTTATAAAATTTATATATATTTTAAAATTTTAAAATAAAAATATAAAAATTATTTTTTTAAAAATAATAAAAAAACGGCTGAATCCATCCCCGTTGAGCTGCTGATATATTATAATGACAACTTTTAAAACATTTGTTAAAAAGAGGATAATCAATTAATCATGTAAAAGAAATGAACCGTCCAGAAAAGAGGTTGAATCGCAAAAGCATGTGCTAAGATTTTGAGTGGGTCCACAAGTGTGAATTAATTTCCCCTTTTTAGAAGGAAAATTCGAAAAGGGTCCCCAGCTCACACTCACAGACTCACAGTGCGGAAAAATTAAATGCGAGTAGGGGGAATAATAATGCCGAACGACTGACTATAAGCCAACATAAATGAAGCTAGGCTTATATCGTATCACATACATGTAACCACCAAATTCAAAAACACCAATTAATTGAGTCAAAACTCCAATACATCCAAAGTTGTACTAGTAGTACAAATTATAAGAGCAACTTTAATGAAAAAATTTTAAATATTATTTTCAATTTTTACAGTAATTAAAATGATTTAAAATTTAAATATATATTAAATATTATTTTTGAAATAATATTTATATTAATAAAAAAATATCGCATGATTTTAAAAAAAGAGAAGTGAAATAGTGCCACTATTAAACTTCTATTAAATAAATATTATAATATTATAACAAAAATCTAATTAAAATATACTCAAATAAATTAATTATATTTAATTGTACTCCTGTATTTTATTATTTTATTATTTTATTTTTTTAATTATTTTCTTATCAATTTAATAAAAAAATAGATCTATATCAATTTAATGTAAATTTTTTTTCAATTATTTATAAAATTTTAATTTTCTTCCCGGTTCAAATATACAAACTTTCAATTTTACATCCATAAAAATCTAATTTTTCATTGAAGATTTTTTAATGTATAATATCTTCTAAATATGGTATATAATTATTAATTTTATAATTTTATTTTTTTGTTTTTTAAATTTCACAATTTAATTAAAATTATTTGAAATAATTAAAAATAATTCAAATGTAAATTAAAATGAGACAAAAAATTGAAGTGATAAATTTTACATTTAGTTTCAAATCAAATTTTGTTGTATATGATCCCACAAATACTTATGTGGCACTTTGTAGGAATGAAACTAAAATAAAATTAAACCCAACCATTGGAGATGCTCTAAAGATTGTTCTATATAAGGTGGTATTTATTGAGAAATATGCTCTTATATAAAAAATGAGAGGGTTTAATTATAGCTATTAGATTCAAATAAGTCGTTGAAATATATTTATAATTTTAAATATTTTAATTATATTATTTAAAATATAATTTACTCTTGCAAAAGAATTTACATCATTTTCTCTCATTCTCTATACCTTTTGATTTTTACTTTAGTTAAGTCTTAAAGTGGTCCTTGATGTTACACTCGATACTTAAAATAATCCCTAAAGTTAATGATTACCCATTTTTATCCCTAAAGTTGCACTCCGAGACCCAGAATCATCCTTTAGGCACATTTCGTCCATCTGGCACCACCAGAAAGCTGTTCTAGACTTCTCTGTGACACGCTAGACACGTAACGGCTAGTTGATGTGGATTAATAAATTTTTTGGTGCAATTTGATCCCCTAATCCTCAAATTTGAAAATCACTCTCTGTAGTATCCCCTCTCTTCTCTTCTCCATCTTCAATGCCACACGATTATGACTAGCGCAAGCAACGCATTTGGGAGCTCGAACAACCCGCACTATAATGGAAGCATTGCTAGGAGAATGACTAGAAATAGAGATTCGCGTTTGCCCAATTCGCATTTGTGCAATGGTCAAGGACAGATACTAACTCAGGGAGGCTCTTATTTGCTTGCCTAAATTAAAATGTAAGTGATATTCTTATTTGTTATCTTTTTGGGTATAAACTTAGCTCATTCACTTTCAATCTTTGTTGAATTTAGGTGTACACTATAGGTAAGAGATGGTGTGGTCTGTTTCTGTGGGCAGATAAAATTCAGAAAGAAGATATGATAACATGTAATGGTAAAACAAGTTCTTCAATTGACAATGAAAAATGGAAGATAAAATTTTTTTGGAAACTTGAAAGTTTGGAGTCTAAAGTTAGGGTTCTAAAATTTCGTGGGACTTTAGTGTTTGTATGTATGCTGCTAATTATAGTAGCTATTTTTATTTGGCCAATTGTATCTTGCAAAAAAACAAATAACATGTTATATGCATATGTTGTTCCTGTACTAGTACCTATTTTTTTTTTGAAAGAAATGCAAATTAACGTGTTTGACATTACTGTGCTTGCATGTTAAAAAGCCTATCCTTACACATAGCTCTCATCTTTACACTATCATTCTTCTTAAACCAGATTCTCCTACCCTCCTGAATATAATACTCATGCACAACCTCTTTGAAGTCCATCTTTGTATTAAATGTCATTTCAACCTCAAGCTTAAGCTCTCTAAACCTCTCTCCTTCTCTGAATACAGAGAAAACTTCATCTGAATCACCCTCCTCTAACTCATCCTCAGAATTTGGAAGAGTCATCATCTTCTCTGAGTGCCACGAATCTCCACCATCATATTCTTTATAAGCTCCACCCCGAACTTCATAAAATGGTGTCATATCGCCAAATTTAAGAATTGGTTCAAAAAATAGTTCTTAGAGTCAGAGTCTGCACACACCATTCCACTATCCTTTGCTATGATTAACCTCTTCTGTCTAGTTAACTTAGTAGCTACTGTATTGCTAAATCTAAGATCATTCTTGTGGGTAGATTTCTTGACAGTCACTCCATCATCTTCACTGGAGTCATCCTCAGGACCAGGCTTGTATAGTTCATCCTCCACACTATCATAACTGTCATGATTGTTTGAAGATTCATCTGAACTTGACAATGTTAATGTCATAACTCAGGCTTGTTTGCCCTTAACAGATGCCCTTCTTAGAGTGCCATTAGCAGCTTCTCTTCTTAAGGGCATCCTAGCATTTATTGCTGCACTTTTTTCTTTGTGAAGGTCTCTCTTTGGCAGATCAGACTTCTTGGACCCTTTTGGTTTGGATTGACTAACAGATTTTGTAGTGGATTGGGCCTTGGTTTTGATGGTAGATTAGGCTGACTAGCAGTTTTTAAAGCGGGTTGGGCCTTCGGTTTTGGTGGTAGGTTTGATGCACAAACAGATTTTGCAATGGGTTGGGTCTTTGGTTTTGGTGTTGGATTGAATTTACTACTAGGCTTATTTGTTATGGGAATTGGTTTTGGGATGGAAGCTAACATCATTAGAATTTATTGTATTTGGTGTAGAGCTAGTTGGATGGATTGGTTTTGGACTTGGCTTTGTTGTGGAAATTGATTTTGGGGTTGAGCTATTCAGGTTTGGGCTAGGATTTGGTTCTAAGATCATCATATCCTTTCTTTTAGACACTGGTTCTTTTTCTTCATTAAAAACAAGTTCTGAGACTCCCTGCTTATAGTACACATGGACAATTCCTTTATTCTTTTGAGCATGAAAATAGATCTTTACGAGCTCTTTATTCTTTTGGGTCTTTGGTTTTAGTGTTGGATTGAATTTATTACTAGGCTTATTTGTTATGGGAATTGGTTTTGGGGTGGAAGCTAACATCATTAGAATTTATTATATTTGGTGTAGAGCTAGTTGTATGGATTGGTTTTGGACTTGGCTTTGTTGTGAAAATTGATTTTGGGGTTGAGCTATTCAGGTTTGGGTTGGGATTTGGTTCTAAGATCATCAGATCCTTTCTTTTAGACACTGGTTCTTTTTCTTCATTAAAAACAAGTTCTGAGACTCCCTGCTTATAGTACACATGGACAATTCCTGTATTCTTTTGAGCATGAAAATAGATCTCTATGAGCTCTTTATCATGTGTGATAGCTCGAAGACCACTCTTCATAGGCTTATCAGGAACTAACCACCAGCAATTAGTCACACTGTGATGTCCAATGTGCTTGTGGTAGTCCCGAACTGAGAAGATATCCTGTAACACCCTAATTAGCCTAAGCTTTACCTCACGTCGTAAAGCAAAGGTTAATCAAAGGTTACGACAGTTCTAAGCGCATACATATAATATATAGAAAGAATTAATATAATCTAGAAGCCCGATGAAGGATATAGCTCAAAAATAGGATTTAAAAAGCGCAAACGTACTAAAGAAGCTACTAACTTAAAGCACAAGATATAGATATAATATAACAAAAGATAATAGTATAATATCATGAGAATCTAGCCATGGCTCGTGGAGTTTAAGCCAGTTAGCTGTATATACAGATAAAACTAAATCAAAAGTTTAAAAGGGCTTATATAAGTTTTGTTCTCTCAATACATGCCTCTAGGCAAAACAAAATACAGAAGTGAGAGATGTGTAAACAAAATAACTGAAAAAGACTCCAAGAGTAACAGGATCCTCCGCTTCTGTCACCATCTAAAGCAACTCACCGAGGTGGGTTGCGACCTACATTTGAAAAACACAACAGAAATATGGTATGAGGTATGAGAACCGGAGGTTCTCAGTATGGTAACAATGCCCAGTGATGTAGGATATAAGACCCGAAGACGCCAAAGGCAATCCTAGACTCCATATCCATCACAAGATTCAATCTTAAGGCATACTAAAATAGTAGAGCATATATACAAATCTTAACATAAATAAACAGGGTAATCTATCTTAGGGGATTTCTCTTCTAACCAAACACCGCTGTCCCACAGCCTTCACCAACCTATCCTCCATGCCATCCCATCGCCACCGCCTCCTGAACCTCCTCAATCCCAGTAGAAATCACAATTATATACAATGCAAGTAAAACACAAGTAGAAGCATATAAGGCAAGTAGTTCAAGTAAGCAAATAGCCATGTTATTCAATTAGGCATACAATTACAAGTCAGCAAAGCAGACAAACAGATAGAAAATGCACATGATGAATGCCTGTCCTATTGGCTGTGATATCACATTGTCGGTTCAACTGCCAACCCGACACATCTCCATGGAGATGTTGCCCTTCGGAATCATCATTGGGAACCCTCGAGATATAGTGCTCAGATCACTATCCAGCGTTTTGTACCCGCACGCTCTATTGATACGAAGGGATGCGAGTGGGATACTCTTGCCATGGACCTCACATCTCAACGCAAGCGGGATGAACCACCGCCCTTATGCCGCCGCCACTACCTCGACAGGCGGGATCCAACCGCCGTCCCTGCCGAGCGCATAGCGTCTCATATTGTCAATATAAAATAGTTGTTCAGTGGTTTTTCAGAAAACATTTTCAATTCATCAATGACTCATCCTTGCACAATTGAGTCCTCAACTCGTCTCAACCAATGTCAAATCAACATTTCAGTTCCGAACACATTAGTTCATAAGTTTTCATCTCATATATCAATCATTCTTCACATACCATCAAACCATCCTCAGTACACCCGAAACCTCATCCTCCGTTTTCTAATTCTTTATAAGAATATCAACTAAAACCCTTAAATTATTTCTAATTTTCTCAAAATGCCCAAAACTAAGCCCAATAGTCTTAAATTAGTGTCACAGAAACTTGCAATCTTGTTGGGGAGGTGGAATAGTTGAAAACAAAGTTAAAATTTGAGAAACAGGGCGTGTGCGCACGCACGCTCTGGAGAGGTTTTAAAACATGTGCGTACGCACAGGTGCCAAAATTCACGATGTCTGTTCGCTCGCACAACCTGTGCTAGCACCCTTAACAGACTGACCTTCCCAACGTGTGCGTGCGCACCGGACTGTGCGTACGCACAGCTTGCAATTCCTCATTGGGTTTGTGCGTGCACAAGCTGGGCTAGCACTGTAAACAGATTGTCTACCTCTGCGTGTGCATACACACAAGTCTATGTGTGCGCACAGGTTAAAATTTTCATAGAGGCGTGCATGTGCACAAGGCTGTGCATGCGCACATACCAGAAATCATAAAATTTTTAACTTTGTAGAATTTCAAATTTTTACACCAATCTTTGAATGATCATAACATCCTCCAAAAAATTCCAAATTTCATAAACTTTATATCGATTTAAAGAGTTTTCAATAAGCTTTAATTTCAAACAAATTTCAATCAATTTTGAACACTGAGGCATAAATTATGATCGGGCAAAGTTCACCAAAAACTAACTTTTACCAAAAGTTCACAATTTACCAAATTTTCCAAAATCCTCAACTTACATCCAACCAAAACAACACCAACCTCCCATTTACAGCACAAACTACCCTCTTGGGTCAAAATTAACCATTTATACAATCTTTCCATCACCTTTTACTATTCTCAACCATCAATATCAATTATGTAATACTACAATCAATCCCCATTCAACTTTTCAAACCACATTACTATATCATCAACATCAATATCACATATATCATACCAAGCCATTTCTCAACTTCACACAATCATTTATCATCATCATAACATTATCAATCATCATAATTGAACTTAATAATCATCAACCCATCATAAATCATCATACATCAACATTCAACAACTCATCAACCATTATAATTCAAACCTATCCTATGGGTCACTAGCCTAAGTGTCCATGAATATTATATACTACATAGAGAAAACTAAAACTATACCTTAGCCAATTTCCTTTATGAACCAAAACTCCAAATTGAGCACAATCAAGTTCTCAATCATACTCCAAGCTTTCAATTCCACCTTAACAAGCACCAACAAGTTCCAATAGCTCCCAAACTCACAATAATCAAGCTATATATACATAAATCATCACAAAATCGACCTAGGGCTAATAAAAATTGAACTTTCACAAGGGTTCAAGAGTAACTAACCTTACCCAATAGTTTTGGAAGCCAAAACCACAAGCAATCAAGTGCTAGAGTGTACCTAAACACCCAAAACACAAGATTTCACTCAAAACCAAACCCTAAAACTCGAAATTTAGAAGAGCACAAAAACTGGGCAGGGAACTCGAGAAACTTATCACAATGCTTAGATAGATATGACGGGCTTGGCAAGAGCTTCGCGTAGCCGCTGATGGCACACAAATCGAAGCACCATAGCTCAAGATATCACTAGTTGAAGTGAAGAGTGAATAGTGTTTTCTCTTCACTTCTCCCTCTTCTCTTTTAGCTATGTGTGTGTGTGTTTGAGTGTGGATTGCCTGAAATGGGTTCATTAATGGATCCCTTTTATATGTTGGGCTTGGGCCCAACTTGGCCTGGTCCAACTTGTTAGCGTTTTTAGCTCGTTTGGCCCAACTTCGGGCCAAACCTTTAAAATTAACGCCGGATTTTCGACTTCTAATATTTTTCTAAAGTTTTTGACTGTTTTTACTTTTTCTTGCGCAGTACTGGGAAGACTTGAATCGGTTCGACCGGTTCAACTGTCGGTTTACGGTTTTTCACGATTTTTCATAGAAAATACATTTTCTGACTCAAAAAGACCTACTGAGTCCAAAAATCATATTTAAATCCTCAACTTCTCACTCTAACTTTTTGGAACCTAATTTGAGCAATATTATTTACTTAATTAAATGGGTAATTAAGCTCGGTTCTTACATATCCAACGTGTCTACATCAAATCCATGCAACTAAAAAATTTGTCTCCCACCGTAAGACACACTTCCATCCGACTCTGTGTTAAATGACCCCTGTGGTGATATATGATGGTAATTAGAGGATTATCCATCTACAAATTGAACAAAAATTCATGATCAGGCTCAGCATCATCAACAACATTATTAAAATCACAAGCAAAATATAAACCACTCCTTTTAACAGTAAATATATTCAACCCTAGACCACATTATCATTAACAAATCAAACTCAAACTATAATAATCTTAAACATCAATCAGGCAAGACAAACAACCTTTAATCAAACAATCAATTTTACCGTTGCCGACAAGACAACTAGTTCTCATCAAACCCTACCACAAATCGCAGAACAACAACTTGCAAATCCAAATAAATAAATAAATAAATAAACAATCCTATTTAACTACGAAAATAAATACATTAACACCATTAATCCAAAAACAAAGAACTCCTATGGCTTCTTCTCTTTGTTTTTTGCTTACCTCTGTTATAGAATTCCTTCTTTTCTAGAACCTGTCAATGTTGAAGATGACGCAGTAGACCATGAAAACTAGTCGTTTTCAAAGGAAGTTGGTGCAGTGATGGAACTCAGCACAACACCATTGAAGAATGAAGAGAAGAAAGGTGTTTGATTTTTTTTTGTGGGAGGGAAAGAAAACATTGATTAACATTTTTATAGAAGGTTCATTGTAAAAATTGAAGAAAACGACATCGTTTGGCATATCTTAGGTGCCAAATCCAATACTATGTCATTTAGGACTTGCCAACATGTCACAGAGGAGTCCAATTTAGCTTTCAGTGGTGCCAGATGGATGGAATGTGCTTGAAGGACGACTCTGGGTCCTAGAGTACAATTTTAGGGACAAAAATGGATAATTATTAACTTTAGAGACTACAATCTCGAGTGCAACTTCAAGGACCACTTTGAGGCTTAACTCTTTCCACCTCCTCTGAAGACTACCTCAACTCTACCATTAATCTCAATCCTAATTTTTCCATAGTCTCTTATGTTACTTTTTACTCTTTGTACATTGCATGCAATGCATTAGGAATTGTCACCAAATGTTGGGCCAAAGTAAAATTATCACATTTTTTTAATTGTCTTACATGGGTGTTGTGTTATTTTGCTTTCATTTATTTTTGCAGGTTACTAAATTAAATAACAGAGAGACTAGCCAATGTACTTTTAAACATCAACCAAAACCAGCTTATCTTGTTTGTATCACTGGGAACATAGCTTAGACAGTACATTGATGCTACACTAGATCAGGTCTTAAGAATTAAAATTGACTATCATCTTATTAGAACCCCAAAATTTGAGTATCACTTGTTTATGCTATTGAGGTTCCATTCATTGTCATTCCTTGCTATATGCTTTTAATTCTACTAATTGAGTTTCTGGGTGTAAAATCAACTAATACTCAATTATTTTTCATGTTTCTCATACCTTTTCATTATCTATTACTATTCTTATTCATGCCAACTGTGCTTTAAGAATCTACCCAATATTTAATCAATTGAAATCAACATAACTGAAAGTATATGATCCTGTATCCCTTTCTACCCAATGAGTCCTTTGTCTTTTCTCCTTTGAAACTCTTTTTTCTCTAGTATTAACTGTTTATCTCATTTGGTTTTTGGAAAACATAAATCCATGAAAACCATCCTTGGGGGCTAAGGCTATTAGTTGGATTATACCATGTGTTTGCATATGAATTTTCAAGCAAAAAGGTGTTACTCAAGGGCAATAGAGTTAAACAATGTCCACTGTTAGATTCTTATAGAAATATCTCTCATGTCTAGATTCTATTTTTTGTAATTCATCATGAGTACACTATATTTACCATGTGTACGATGATGCAGGATATACTCAGGTTATTTTAAACTGCTATGCTTTCCATGTATGTTTTACAAACAAAATATTGTTCTCTATTCTCTATTTTTCAGGTGGGATACAATTTTTATGCACTTTTTTCTATTTTTGAACTTTTTATTCTATTACCAGCTTTGTATGTGATGTTGTGGATGGTCAGGTTGTGCACGAATCCCCACACCTTCGTACAACTGTACCAGCAAGTGTATTGGGTCGTCCAAGTAATACCTGAGTGAGTAAGGGTCGATATCATGAGGATTGTTGGCTTGTAGCAAGTTATGGTTATCTTGCAGGTCTTAATCAGGCGAAATCAGAAGGTTTTAGATTGATGCAAGGGCAATTCATATATTGTATATGTTAAAATCAATAATGGGAATAGAGTTGAGGATTGGAGTTGCTTTGTCTTTCTGAATTAACTCTGGTAGTACTGTTTCCTTTGCTTGTGAATGATATCTTCAATGGCAGGCTGTATGTGATTGACGCTGGTTTGAGCAGCTGCCAATACTCCGCCAGATCTGAACCCCAGGGTTAGTGCGGATTCATTCTGATTGAGGGTGAAGCTCTTGCGGTTCATTCTCATTGGCGATCCTACTCAAAATGCCACAGACAAGGTTGAATCTTCCGGATCGAAGGATGCTACACTTTTGGTTCTAGCCTCTACCATAGAGACCCTAATTTCCCCGTAAATCGGCTGAACTGATGTCTTGAGAAGTCTCAAACGAAGTCGTAGATTAGCCATCTGAGAGACTGATATGTGAGAATTCATGTTGATCTAGAATTAATCAAAACAAGAATCACTTCGTTGGTAGCATAGTCTAAACCAACAATGAACTCTCACAATCAAATGTTAAAATTCAAAACAAATATAAACCAAGAGTACTTAAACCTTGGGTCATCTTCCTTAGGAGTTGCAATGAAATGTATAATTATTGGCTATGGGAGGAAATGGGGATTGGATGAAAATTGGGAAGAAATTAAAATGCAAGGAATGTAAATAAGCATGCAAGAAATTAAAGGAAAGTAAGTAAAGGCAATGAAAATGGAAATTAAATGACAAAAAGAGCTCTCGATGATAATTGGGAAATTAAGGATTCCTATCCTAGTTATGGACCACAAACATGGCAATTGTGTGGAATTAATCCCACTTAGTCAATTCTTCTTGAGAATTAGTCAAAACGGCATAATTGATTCCAATCCCTAAGTCCTAAGTCAACACTAGCGGGTCACTTAGAGTCACGGGAAACCAAACTAATTAATAATTCTCACACAATGCGGAATAGACATCCACAACTCAATTCCACCCAAACACCCAATTTCTCAACCAAGAGTGTGAAAAGCTAAACATGCAAGAAATTAAACATCAAAGCAATAAAAGTCAAAGCAATAAAAATGTAAGGAAAGGAAACTTCAAATGCAAGAAACCTCTTGGCAAGTAATTGAGAGCTAAGGATACATATCCTAGCCATTGACCACAAACACATGATGATTATGAAGAGTTAATCCTACTTAGTCAACCTTACATCGAAGATAAGTCAAATAGGCATAGTTGATTTCAATCCATAAGTCCTATGTCAACACTAAGGGTCACATAGAGTCAATGGAAACCAAATCAACTAACTACTCTAATATATCAAACAAGAATGGACATCAATGACTCAAGAATCACCAAAGTCATCAATTTCAAGACAAGAGTGGAGAAAAACTAAGTAAAAACTAAGCCAAGCATTTTATCAAACACTTGGTGTGCATGAAAATAAAATAATATTAAAATGCATTAAAAATAAATTCTAACTACCAAAAGCAAGAAAATCATAACAAGTAAAAAAAGCAATAAACGACATGGAAACATAAATTTGCATTAATTAAAATTAAAGTAACAAGAGTATCCATAAACATAAAAATGAAAAAATAAAAGAAATAACAAGAGAGATGAAGAAGAACAAGATAATAAAGCATGGAAACATAAATGAAACTACATTAAAACAAGAATTAAAAGCTGAAATTAAAAGGAAACTAACTAAGAAAACCCTAATTTTAGAGAGAGGGGGAGCTTCTCTCTCTAGAAAAGTAAAAGAAAAGCATGTAAAAATCTAAACCTAAGTGCCCCCTTTCATTCCTCTTCACTTTGGCCTTAAATAGCTTCAGAAATGGGTTAGATTGGGTTCTAGAGGCCCAAAAATTGCCCCCAGCGATTTGCAATTAATGACATCACGCATATGCAGTCATGTGTATGCAAGATCTATGGTGCGTACGCACAGTTGCGCAAAATTCTCATTGTGCGTACGCACGACATTTGGTGTATACGCATCCTTACACGAAGTCACCGTTGTGCGTACGCACGCATCATTGTCCATATGCACCTTTGTAGCAGCCTCCAAACTCCATTTTTTTCATGATTTCTCCCTCCCTTTTTGGATGCTCTTTCTTCACTTTTTCAACCTAAACTTGCCTTGAAAACCTGAAATCACTCATCAAAACCATCAAGGCACCAAATGGGATTAAGGTGAATAAAATTTAACTAATTTAAGCACAAACGAGCATGATTTCACTTTTAAGCACAATTTAAGGAGATTTCTGAAAAGCATGCTATTTAGGTGAAGAAATGTGGGTTTATGTGATGAAATCCACTCAAATGAAACCAAAATATATCGTAAAATATGGACTCATCAGAGACGTATATTCAAGGTGGTGGTTCATCATTGTCCGATGAAAGACGCACTCTGAACCCATATAGACGCGGGTGTTTGTCAGGAACGTTCGTCTTAATGTGATGAACAGAGTTGATTGTCACTGATCATCCTATTCACCACGTTAAAGTACAAATATACATCTTAGAATTAATCAAGCACGGATTGAAGAAGAAACAGTAATACTTTTATTAATTTATAGGACTCAGCAGGGCTCTTTCCCTCAACCTAGGATGTATAGAAACTCATACTGAAGGTAAAATACAAAGGTGAAAACGAAAATAGGGCTATAAAGCTAATTAAAAGTTTGAATAACGCAAATCTAATCCCTTAAATACTAAAAAAATGACTAGTAAGGGTAAAACAATATATTTAGTGCTAAAATCCACTTCTGGGGCCCACTAGGTGAGTGTTTGGGCTGAGATTTGATGAGATCCACGTGCTATAAGGCTCCTAGGGCATGAAATGCTGGCTAGGGGGTCTTCTATGGGCGTTTGGATGCTGGTCTCTGCTCTTTTGGCGCTGGATGCCTGAAAGGGGACAGAAAGATAGCGTTGGATGCCAGTTTTGGGCCTTCTAATCTGAAGCAAAGTATGAATTATTATACATTGTTAGAAAGCTCTGAAAGTCAGGTTTCCATAGCCGTTGAGAACGCTCTATTTTTTCCTCTGTAGCTCCAGAAAAGTGCTTCTGAGTGTAGGTAGGTCAGATCCGGACAACATGTATAGTGCTTTCTCTATCTCTGAATTAGACTTCTGCTCCAGCTCCTCAATTTCAGCCAGAAAATACCTGAAATTGTAAAAAAAAAACATAAAATATCATAGTAGAATCCAAAAATGTGAATTTAACATTAAAACCTATAAAAAATTAATAAAAACTCAGCAAAACATACTAAAAACTATATGAAAATGATGCCAAAAAGCGTATAAAATATCCGCTCATCACAACACCAAACTTAAACTGTTGCTTGTCTCCAAGCAACTAAAAACATAGTAGGATAAAAAAGAAAATTAAGACATAATAAATTTTAGAGTTTCCAACGAAGCTCAGATTCAATTAGATGAGCGGGACTTAGTAGTTCTTTGCTTCCGAACAGTTTTGGCATCTCACTATCCGTTGAAACTCAGAATGGTTGGCATCTTTAGGAACTTAAAAACTAGATGATATTATTGATTTTCCTAGTTATGTTCTTTTTATTCTTAAACACAGCTTTTAGAGTCTTGGCCGTGACCCTAGGCACTCTGTTTTCCAGTATTACCACCGGATACATTCATACCACAGACACTTTAACTGGGTGAACCTTTTCAGATTGTGATTCAGCTTCGCTAGAATCCCTAGATAGAGGTGTCCAGAGTTCTTAACACACTGTTTTTTCTTTGGCCCACGACTTTAACTGCTCAGTCTCAAGCTTTTCACTTGACACCTTCACGCCACAAGCACATGGTTAGGGACAACTTGGTTGAGCCACTTAGGCCAGGATTTTATTCCTTTGGGCCCTCCTATCCACTAATGCTCAAAGTGTTGGGTCCTTTTACCCTTGCCTTTTGGTTTAAAGGGCTACTGGCTTTTTGCTCTTGCCTTTTGGTTTAAAGAGCTATTGGCTTTTTCTGCTTGCTTTTTCTTTCTTCTCTTTTTTATTTATTATTTTTTTGGCATGCAAGCTTTTTCTTTTTCTTTTTGCTGCCTTTTCTTGCTTCAAGAATCAATTTTTGGATTTTTCAGATTATCAATAATACTTTTCCTTTTTACTTATTCTTTCAAGAGCCAACATTTTAAAATCACAACTTCAAATATGCACTGTTTATTCATACATTCAGAAAACAAAAACAATGACATCACATCAACATAATTAAACTATTCTTATTTTAAACTTGAAATTCATGCATCTCTCAATTATTTTCAAATAAAATTTTCTTTTGAGCAATGTGAGAGATATATGGAACATTTTACATCTTTAAGACATCAATGCAAATGATCATGCAACAAGAACAAGAGAACAGATAAAACATAGCAGAAAACAAAAAAATAATAGGAAATGGGTGTAAAGAGAATGAATCCACCTTTAATAGAGGCGGCTAGTGCTCCTCCTTGAGGATCCAATGTGATGCTTGATCTCTTCAATTTCTCTCCTTTGTCTTTGTTGAGGCGGCTGTACAGGCTCATGTGCATGCTCTATAGTTTGCTCCATCCTCTTCTTGTGGGGGAAAATGCCTTTCTCTTCCTCTTCCTTGAGGTTTCACTAGTCTTTGGTTCCATACATAAGAGTGGTAGAAGTAAAAAAGTAAAGCTTTTGCAATTGAACAATGGGGAAGAATAGGGTAAAAGAAGGTGGGCTAGTTAGAGCTTCTATGGGACTTACTCGTCTTGAGAGGCTAGGGAATTCATATTCTCTGCCTTATGCATTGGCATTTGAATGCCCAGGGGCTGCTCCCTGGTTGGCGTTAAATTTTAACACTCCATCCAGAGTGTTCTGTTTTTACTGCTTAATAATTCTATCTTTGCTCTGACTGCTGCATATGATTATGAACCTAAAAACAAAACTTTAAAGAAAATAAAATTAAGAAATACAAATAATTATTTAAGTTGGGTTGCCTCCCAACAAGCGCTTCTTTAATGTCATTAGCTTGACAGACAGCTCCTTTCATGGAGGAAGATAGTCATAGAGGAATAAGAGCCCGTTTGGGAAGCTTTAAAAGTAACTTTTTTAAGTTTTTAACTTATGAAAAGTAGTAGTATTAATGTGGTGTAATTTTCAAAACCAAATTGTAGCTTTCTAAGAAGCTATTTAGGAGCTTATAGAGAAGTTAAAAAAATGACTTCTCTCATAATATTACTATTTTTTATCAGATTTCTATAAAATAAGCACTTTAGAACTAAAAATTCAAACACAAAATAACTTATTTATAAGCTACTTTTAATATAGTCATTTATTATTTAAGTTATTTTCTCAAAAGAAGCTTAATTAAGCTCTTTATCCAAACTGGGCCTAAATCCTTACTCATTACTAGGAGCTTACTTCCTGTGCTCTCAAGAGACAGGATCTTATTCATTGCCTGAGGTAGGGTTGGGCTTGCAGCAATATGCTGGTGTTTCTTTTTGTCACTTCTCTCTTCCATGGTGAATACCATGATGAAATAAGTGAATACCACCATCTTCCATGGTAAAAAGCCCTAAGTAGGGATATTTTTGTTTTTCCAGCCCCTAGGTATCTTCCTTTTGGGGCCTTCCTCCTTGGTGGATAGTGTACATCCAACACCAAACTTACGTTTGGTCTTAGGAAGGATTCAATTAGTTCCATCCAAGGAAGGAGGCTTGAATGTTGAATCCTTTATGTAAGTGCCTCCCTTGTTAGGGGGTAATGAAGGGTCAAGAACCTTGAATACCATCTAGTTCTTATGCAAGGTAATCCTTGTTTTTTGTGCCTTTTTGATTCCCTGCTTCTTCATCACAGATGATGGTATCAGATTTAAATTTGACCCTAAGTCACATAGAGCCTTCTCAAAGGTCATGGTGCTTATGGTGCAAGAAATCTGGAAGCATCCAGGATCTGAAAGCTTCTAAGGTAGCTTTTGCTGAACCAAAGCACAAAGTTCTTTGAAAAACAGTGGAGGTTCTTTCTCCAATGGCTTTGTACCAAATAACTTCACATTCAGCTTCATAAGAGCTCCTAGGTACTGAGTGATAGTGAGAATTGTTGTCGGTCTAGAATTTCTCTTATAGAAAATAAGAATTTCTTGTAACCATGGCTCCAAACTAACAAGTAATTCTCACATCAAATTCTAATAAATTGGTTGTCACAAGTACAAGCCCTAATAAGAATTAACCGAAGTATTCAAACCTCGGGTCGTCTCACAAGGAATTGCAATGGAGTGATCAATTATTGGATATGAAGGAATAAGGGGGGGGGTTTGATTTGATAAAAGGGCAAGAAAATAAATGGAAAGACAAGTAAAGCAAACAACTAAGGAAGCAATTAATAAAGAGAGACATTCATGGCAAGAATTAAGAATATAAGCTTTCTATCTTAATCATACAATGATTAACAAGAATTCATCTTATTTAGTCAACTCCAACATGGAAGAAGGTACAATGTTAACTTCACATGAGAGAAAGTCAAATAAGACTAGTTAATCATATCATAATAATTAACAAGATTTTATCTTATTTGGTCAACGCCAACATGGAAGAAGGTACAATATTAACTTCACACGAGAGAACGTCAAATAAGACTAGTTAATCTCAATCCATAAATCCTAATCAACTTACTAATTGAATTAGCGAAAGATTAGCGTCAATGGAAATAATATTAACTAACAAATCTAGGTCACCAACATGAGTTGGGTATTCATGACTCAAGATTGCCTAATTTCTCTTTCCAAGCCAAGAATGCTCATAAATCTACTCTACCAACCAACCAAGCATTTTATCAAATACTTGGAAGGCATAAATGGAAAGCATGGTAAAAGTGCAAGAATAGTAAAATCTACTACCAATTGCAAGGAAATAACAATAACAACTCAAATCAACAATAAAAGAACATCAAACATGAAATTGCATCAAAGGAAGCCAAATCCAAGAAGAGTGCTCATAAACATAAAAGAGGCATAAAAGAGAAATTAACACTACAAACAAAGAGAATGAAGATGTAGGAACAAGAAATCATAAAGAAAACAAGATGAAAACAAGAAATTAAACCTAGATCTAAGATAAAGATTAACATAAGAACCCTAATTTTAGAGAGAAGAGGGAACTTCTCTCTCTAGAAAACTAACCTACTTGATGCTAATCCTAAAACTAATTTCTCCCCCTTTGTCCAAGCTTGAATTTTACATGAAATAGCTTCAGAAATGAGTTCGATTGGGCTTCAGCAGGTCTAGAAATCGCCCCCAGAATTTTCTGTTAAGTTGGTCACGTGTTGCTTGTCACGTGTACGCATAGGTCACGCGTACGTGTCGCCTGGCAGATTTCCTTCCCACGCACATGCATGGGCCACGTAACAACTTCATTTGGCATATGTCTCTCCCACTCGTAAGCATGGGCCACGTATAAGCATCACTTGGAAGATTTCTGCAAATCCTCATTTCTTCATGGATTCTCCATTTTACATGATTTTCTTTTCACTCCTTCCATCCAATCCTTACCTTATGAACCTGAAATCACTCAATAAACATATCAAGACATTGAATGGAATTAAAGTGAATTAAAATTAGCAATTTAAAGGCCAAAAAAGCATGTTTTCACTCTTAAGCACAAATTTAGGGAGATTTACAAAACCATGTTATTTCATTGAATAAATGTGAGATAAATTGATAAAATCCCTTAAATTAAGCACACGATAAACCACAAAATTGTGGTTTATCACCGGGCAACTTGCTCTTCCCTAGTGTCTTCATCCTCATCAGAGGATGAGTATTCATCAGAACTCATGCACTGCAGAAGTGCATGCAAAGAAACCTCTATGGTCTCTATATGAGCCTTAGCTTCCTTTAGTTCTTGGATTGGGGTTTGTTGAGTGGGTATTGAGAACTCAGAAGGTGTGCTTTTACTGGTGTTCAACGCCAGCTCTGTTAGCTTATTGGGCGTTGAACGCCTATGCTGTGCACTCTTACTGGCGTTAAACGCCAGTCCCTCTATGCTTTTGTGCGTTGAATGCCCAACAGGGGTATCCTTGCTTGCATTCAACACCAGCTTCCCTGGGTGTGTGAGCATTGAACGCCTAGTGAGGGGTTTCTCACCGGCGTTCAGTGCCAGAATGGCTGCTTGTTTGGGCGTTGAACGCCCAGTGAGGGATTCCTCACTGGTGTTTAGTGCCAGAGTTCCTGGATGTTTGGGTGTTGAACACCCAGTGTGGGGTTCCTCACTGGCGTTCAATGCTTTTTCAGATTCTTGAGGTTCGGCCTCTTCCACAATGGAAGAGATCAGATTTAAACTTAGGTAAAGATCATACAGGACTTTGTCAAAAATGATCTTTCCAGTAGTCCATAGGATCTGAAAGCTCCCTAGATCTGGCATCTTCCTTGGTAGCTCATTTTGAATTAGGATACTATACTTTTTAGTAAGTACCTCTATTTCATCTCCCCTTAGGTCCTTTTTATAAAAAAGAATACCTTTTAGATAGGCCGTTGATGATCCCCAAAAGCATGGGTTTAGATTTCATAGTAAAAGTAGAATTTTTCCGTTGCAAGTATAGTCCAAACCCAACAATTGACCATCAATCAAATAATAAAGTCAATACAAAATAACCTAGAGTATTTAACTCCTGGGTCGTCTTCCCTAGGAGTTGCAATTAAGTGCTTATCATTGGCTATGGGAGGAAATGAGAGATTGGGAATGTAAGAAAGAGCAAGTAATGTAAATAGCAAGGAATTAAATGATTATGCAAGGAATTAAACGGAAAGCAAGTAAAAGCAATGCAATAGGAAATTAAATGCTAAAACGAGCTCTTGGTGAGAATTGGGGATTTAGGATTCCTATCCTAGTTGTGGACCACAAACATAGCAATTGTGTGGAATCAATCTAAATTAGTCAATCCTCCTTGAGAATTGGTCAAAGGGTGTAATTGATCTCAATCCATAAGTCCTAATCAACTCAATAATTACTTAGTGAAAGACTAGCATCAATGGAAACCAAATCAATTAACTATTCCCACACAATGCGGAATGGACATCCACAACTCAATTCCACCCAATCAATTAATTTCTCAACCAAGAGTGTGAAAACTAAACATGCAAGAAATTAACTATCAAAGCAATAAAAGTCAAAGCAATTAAATGCAAGGAAAGGAAACTTCAAATGCAAGAAACCTCTTGGCAAGTAATTGAGAGCTAAGATTACCTATCCTAGACATCGACCACAAACATATGATGATTATGAAGAGTTAATCCAACTTAGTCAACCTTACATCGAAGATAAGTCAAATAGGCATAGTTGATTCCAATCCCTAAGTCCTATGTCAACACTAAGGGGTCACATAGAGTCAAGGGAGACCAAATTAACTAACTACTCTAATATATCAAACAAGAATGGACATCAAAGAATCAAGGATCACCAAAGTCATCAATTTCAAGCCAGGAGTGGAGAAAAAACTAAGTGAAAACTAAGCCAGGCATTTTATCAAACACTTGGTGTGCATGAAAATAAAATAATATTAAAATTTATTAAAAATAAAATCTAACTACCAAAAGCAAGAAAATGACAATAACAATTAAAGAAAGCATTAAATGGCATGGAACCATAAATTGCATTAATTGAAAATAAAAATAACAAAAGTATCCATAAACATAAATATGACAAGATAAAAGAAATAAAAAGAGAAATGAAGAAGAACAAAGATGCAATAACAATAAATGACAAGGAAAAGTAAATAAAAACAAGAATTAAAAGTAGAAATTACAAGAAATTAAACTAAAGAATCCTAATTCTAGAGAGAGGAGGGAGCTTCTCTCTCTAGAAAACTACACTAAAATATGATAAAAGCTAAACCTAATTACCCCCTTCATCCTTCTTTAATTTGGCCTTAAATAGCTTCAAAAATGAGTTGGATTAGGTTTTAGGGGCTCAAAATTCACCTCCAACGATTTGCCATTAATGAGGTCACGTGCAGGGACCTGTGTGGACGCACAGATGTGTGCGTCCACACACATGCTAAATCCTGACTTGTGCGTATGCAGAAGTACCTGTGCGTACGCACACTTAAACTTATTTCTACTATAGGAAAATTCATATCATTTTGAAGCCCCGGACGTTAGCTTTCCAATGCTGCTAGAACCGCCTCATTTGAACCTCTGTAGCTCAAGCTATGACTAATTTAGTACAGAAAGGTCAGGGTTGGCAGCTTTCCAAATCCTTCATTTCTTGAATTCTTCCCCTTTGCATGCTTTTTTCCTCACTTCTTCAACCCATACTTGCCTTGGAAACCTAAAAATCACTTAACAAATACATCAAGGCACCAAATGAGATTAAAGTAAATAAAATTGACTAAATTAAGCACAAAATAGCATGTTTTCACTTTCAAGCACCACTTAGGAAGAAATCTCAAAAGCATGATATTTAGTAATCCAGTAACACGTAACCCTAAATGACTAAATCCCTAATCACTATTCTCTCATCTTTCTCCCTCTCTATCATTTTTTCACTCTTCAATTTTCACTGTCGTTCGCTGTCGATTGCTTGCGTCCCCGAACAGTCGTATGTCGCTCTCTACTCTCTCCTCTCAGTGCTCTGCTTCTCTTTATCATTACTGGGTTTTGATTTGATGCATGAGGAGCCTCTGCCATCCACCGCACTGGTTCGTTTGTCTCATTGTCACTGTTTATCGTGTCGTCTGCAGCTCTGTAGTTGATCGTGCTGCCGTGGTTTGTTCGTACACCAATCGTTCGTTCATCCACCGTTCGTGCATAACTTCACTGTAGTGCCGTTTTGGCTTACTCCTCTTTCCTCTATTGTACTTCGCTGTTGCTCACCGTTTCTCACTCTCTGGGTCTGCATCGTGACTCCATCTCTGCACTACAGGAACATAATTGTGCTGCATCTCTAGGTTTGCAGATAGCTGTCGTGGTTTGTTCCATTCAGGTTTTTTTTCTAAATTTTATTGCTTGCCTTATATGTAGTTTAAAGATTTAGGCAATTAGTAAATTATAGTGCTTTGATTATGGTTCAACTTCAATGTTCATGGTTGTTATTTAGGGATAACATAGAAAATGAAAAGTTAATAACAACATATAATTGATAACTAAATTAGGGTGATAGTGTTTATTTAGGGACAACATTGGTGATTTGATTATTTGATATTCTTGATTTAGGTACCAAATATCTGAGAATGTTGTTTAAAGAAAATGATAAATGATGATTTTGATGAAGATGATGGAGATGTTATTGATGTCATGGAAGATGAAGATGTTAGAGGATTTCAATTTAAGTTTATTAGAAGTTTAGAACTTTTAGTTGTGTGTGTTGTATGTTATACTAATTACATAAATATAATCGTAATGGATTTGAACTTGTGTTCTAAAATACTTGTGTGCTACTACTTTAGTTTATTATGTGCTTTAAATTTGATATTGTTAATTTTAAATGATATATATATTTTGAAAAATGTTTGTAATAGGTAAACTCGTACGAGTTTATGAGTTAACTCACGAGTCGAGTCTAGGTTAGCTCTACGAGTTTACTTAGACTCGCAAGTTTGACAACCTTGTTTAGGTGAATAAATGTGGGTTTATGTGATGGAATCCACTAAAATCAAACCAAAATATATTGTAAAATATGGATTCATCAATTCCCCCACACTTAAACAATAGCATGTCCTCATGCTAAACACAACCAAAGGAGGTGAATAAAGGGGTAAACATTTTATTCAATGCAACTACTTATATGCATGCAACTATACTAAATGTTATCTACCTATATCTATACTATGATTCCTATTGAGTTTGGTAAAAACCAACAAAAGAATCTCAATCAATCCAAAGTAAAATCTTAGGGCTAAGACAAAGTAATATAACAATATGATCAATATCCAATGATTTGATTTGAAATTTTTCAAAAATTAAGTTCAATAACTTGCAAGAAGATACAAGATAACGGATGGAAACATAGAATTGAGTGATCGAATCCCTCACTAGATGTGTTTTCACTATAATCGCTCAGTGTATAGGGCTTAATCACTCAATTCTTCTTTAATCATGTTTCTCAAAGATTTTCAAGTCTTCTAACAATCAACTAATATCTGATGCATGAATGCAAATATCATGAGGACTTTTGGGGGTTGTAATGGGGCTTAGGTAAGGGTAGGATTAATATGGTTAAGTGGGCTAATAGATTGGATCTTTGATTAGCTCAAGTATCCCACCTAATCCTATATCATCCTATATACATAATAAAGCAACCTAACTACCCATTTATCCCTTTCTCACATTCACTCATGCATGCTTCTTTTCAATTCAACCACATATGCATCTCTTATTTACATTCTTATTATTGTTTCTCTTTTTTTTCTTTTTCTTTTTTTTTCCTTTTTTTTGGAAACATAGTATGTACACCAAAATTTTTCTTTTATCAACAAAAAAGAGATGCATATGTTTTAAGTAATAGATACATGAGTGATTACCCATTTTTCCAAATATTTTCAATGAACACCCAAAGCACTAACTACCAAAGTTTTCCCACAAATTCCCCCACACTTGATTAACACACACACTTAAACCCAAGCTAATCAAAGATACAATCAATGGACATAATGATTTTTCACTTTAGGGTGAATGATGTGCTTATAATGAGAACAAAGGGGAATTAAAGGCTCAAAAAGTGGTTTACAAAGATAGATACAAGGGTTGGCCATATGGGTTAGTGAGCTATACAAAGATGGCCTCAATCATACTAAATGCAATCCAAAACAACAAATATAGGATATATAGACTAAAGCAAATCTAAGATCACAATCATAAAAGGAGTTTATCACACAAGAACAAAAAATTGTGGTTAAAATATGCAACCACACAATCAAAGCTCAAATCTCACTTGGTATTTGTTCAAGCTCTTTTCTATGTTCCATAAAAAGATGCTTCAAGCAAGTTCAAAAACAAAATTTCAAATCTAATCTATGGAATGCCCAAAAAGGTGATTTTTTTAAAAATTCTTTGTTATTTTACCAAACTTATTCACTATACTAGGCAACATGAAAATATAACTATCATAAAACTATAATCAAGAAAAGATATATACAAACAAACTAAGAAAAGCATAATGTAATAAAATACTAAGCAAATATTCACAAAAACATAGATACTAAAAACTAAAGAATAATGCAAAGTGTTGAGAAAGAGAAAGTTACGCCCCAAAAGTTGCGGATCCTCCCCCACACTTAACTGTTGCACGGTCCTCCGTGCATGCACTCAATCTGGGGGTGAAGAGATGCTCTAAGAGGCTCCACCTTCAGATGGTGGGCACCGGGGCTCCGGGTTGCTGTAGAAAACAATTAAACAAGAATTGAGGAAAAGGAAGTTGTTGTGGTATTATGAACACAACGTGTGTATTCTAAATGCGCGCACAATTTAGAACACAATACATTGGTCGGGTAAAATGATAACCACAAAAGCAAAGGAAAGCATGTTCCTCAATCAAGTAGCCTAGGTTGCAAGTAAAGAATAAGCAAAAGTTAAGGCACAAGCAACTCTAGGTAACCTCAAAAGTGAATTGAGTATTTCAGATATTGGATATTGAAATTGTGCAAGTGAGAGCACAAAATTAATAGAAAATGACATAATTAACAATAACCAATTCAATGATGAAAAGAGACTACTTATTCATCCTTAGGAAAAATGAAATAATCACATGTATAAGGCGCTTGTTACAAAAAGTGACAAGTCTTGATAAGAATCAAGTCAAGTCGACTCAAAAAAATGTAAAGCATTAACAAGGAACAAATACCTTGTTATATGATTATATTCACTCAAAAACCATGATGAATAAGTAGTTTAACTTAATTCACTAAGGTAAAAATGCACAATTCATGATTAAGATGCTAAACAAGGATATAGTCTAACACATATGGCAGCTATGATACGTAAAAATTAGATTTCACGTACAACCGGCAAGTATACCGGGTCGTATCAAGTAATAAAACTCACAAAGAGTGAGGTCGATCCCACGGAGATTGGTAGATTAAGCAACTTTAGTTAAATGGTAGATTTAGTCAAGCAGACATAGTTTTGATTTCATGAGCATTTTGATTTTTGAACATAATTGCAAGAATTTAAATGGCAAAGAATGTAAAGAACTAGAAGAGAGAAATAAAGTGAAAGTAAATAACGGAAACTTAAATTGCAAGAAACTTAAATGACATCAAAAGTAAATTGCAAGAAAATAAAGTGCTGAATTCTAAAGAGCAAAATAGTAAATAGCAAGAAATAAAGAAACAAAATGTAAATGACAAGAATAATAAATTGCAAGAGTGTAGAAGGGAATTGGGCAATGGGTATTCAAGCACTAAGAGCAAAAGAAATAAGAATTAATGGTGGAGAGGATCATTAGGGATCAGAGATGCAAGTTTTCATGAATTGATGTTAGTCAAGTCCTTCTCAATCATGGGTATAGATCCATGGCAAGTGGGTAATTGAGTCCCAATCTCTTGGTGACCCAATTTCTCTCAACATAACCAATTGCCACTCTCGTGATCTAATTGTTCATGAGAAGAGATGAAGCTCAATTCTAATCCAGCCACACAACTCCCATAATCTCAACCAAGGAAAGTTACATCTCACATACTAACCAAGGTGTATTGATTAAAGAAATCATGAAAGGATGAACTCTAAACTGAATTATATGGCTCATTCCTCAAATTCACCACATAATTCATATAGATTAACCCCTCTCTCGATGGTGGTTGAATCTTTGAAGAACAAGAGTTTCCTCTTTAGATTAACCACTAGAATTGAGGAGGAAAAGAGGAGTTCATCAATGCATTCAAACAAGCAGAGCTCTTCCCCCTAATGAAAGTGGGGTTTAGTGAGTCATAGCTCCAATTTCAACAACAATTGCCATAAACCAAAATTAAACTAAGTGTAAAGAAAGATGAAGAAGAATAAGGAAATGCTTAAAGCTTAAAAGTGAAGAAGAGAAGTTCCCAGAAGAACCAAAATAGCTCTCCGGGTATCCTCCCGGAAGTGCTAGAGAGTTCTCAAAATAAAAGTGCTAAGAGTCTAAAAAGTCTAAGTGTCAAAAGTCTCCTCCAAGTACAAACTCAATCTCTATTTATATTAGTCCTAAAACTCCTTCAAAGATCTTCAATTGGGCTAGCAATGTGGGCTTTCTCTTTGTTGAATTTTTGGTTCAATTCAAGAAGTTGCTAGCCTTTGTGAGGAATAGAGGAAGCAGAGCAAGTTGGCAACAATTCTGGCCCATTGAGGGGCGTTATTGGCAACAACTCTAGGCTTAATGCACGTTGGCAACGTGCATGGTGTTTTCCTGGAAGTGAAGTTTGAGACTTGGGCGTTGCTGGCCCAAGTTATTGCCAACAACTTGCTTTTCTTCTTCTTGACTCTTCTCTCATGTCTAATGTTGCCCAGAATTTGAGTGTCAATCCTCTGCTTCAATATGGACTATTATACATCATTGGAAAGCTCTTGATGTCTCCTTTCCAATGCCACTGGAATCATCTCATTTGGACTTTCCTAGCTCAAGTTATGCTTCCTCAAAGAAGGTAAGGTCAAGCTGCCAAGTTGTTGCTGAAAACGCCCCTTTCCTCCCAAGTTGGCAACGTGCCAAGCCTCCCAAGGCTGAGACATGGGGCTGGCGTTGTTGCTGAACACGCCCCCTTGTTGGCACGTTGGCAACGTGCTCGTTGCTTCCTCATGGGCTGCCTTCTAGCCTTCTTGAATTTCAACTTCATGTTCTTGTTTTTGGGGCCTAAAGATGACTCTGATTTGGCTTCAATTTTGTGCTCCACCATAGACTATTATATATGGTTGGAAAGCTCTGAATGTTAGCTTTCCAACGCAACTGGAAGCACTCAATTTGGATCTCTGTAGCTCAAGATATATTCCATTGAAGGGGACATGGTCAGGCTGCTAAAATCGCAGGCGTTTTTGGCAAACACGCCTTTGTATTTCCAAGTTGCCAACGCCTTCAGATTCTGAAGCTCTAAATGAAGCCCGCTTTTGAAGCTTTAAACGAATGTCAACCCCACACTATGATATATGGTTGGAAAGCTCTGGATGTCTACTTTCCAATGCCGTTGAGAGTGCATCATTTGAAGGTCTACAACTCAAGATATACTCCATGGAAGAGGGTAAGGTCCGGCTGCCAGACTCACCAGCGTTGTTGATGAACACGCCCCCTGCAATCCCAAGTTGGCAACGTGCTCTCTCTCTGTCTCTTAGCTCTAGGCTTGCTGCGTTGTTGCCACACACTCCCTTATAATTTCAAGTTAGCAACGTGCTAACTTCATTCTCCTAGCATCAAGCTTTGCTTGCTACGTTGCCAAGGAACACGCCTTCAGAACTTGGCGTTGGCAACGTGCATCTCCCTTTCTTGGGCCAAGTCTTCTATTCAGCGTTGTTTGCCTGCGTTGTCCTCAAACACGCCCCTTATCTCTAGGCTGGCAACGTGCTTCACACCCTTCCTACCCAAGCCTTCTTGCTGCTGGAGTTGTCACCAAACACACCTTTGTTGGTAGCGTTGGCAACGTCCAAATGAGCTTTCCAAGTTGCTTGGCGTTGCCTTCAAACACTCACCCTTTCTCCAAGTTGGCAACGCCAACAACTCCTCTTCTTCTTGCCCAGTTTGCTTCATTCTTGCTTCAATGCTTTCTTGTTTCATCACCTATCATTAACCAAGGAAACATCCTCAAAGTCTTGCCATCTTATGCAATAATTTTCAAGGGAATCATTCACATCAACTTGTTTATAAACTTCTTGAATATTTGCATGAGTTTGGCCAATATTTACCTTGTTCTTGGTGTCTTAATGCATGGAGGTAAAACTCATCAAAATGCTTTTTTATTTCAAAGAAAGTGAATGAAATTAAGCTAAAACTACTTAAACTAACTAGCTAATATAGAAAATATGCAAACGCATCAAGCTACAACACATGCATTAAACTTGCAATTCATCTAGGCAATCAACAAAGATTTGATACATAGTGCACATATTCATTAAATCAAAATTCAAGCAAGAAGTAACCCAATAATCATCAAACAAACACTTACAATTTATTTAATTGTCAAACAACTAAACTAAAGCTAATATAATTACCAAAATAAAAATGAAATACAAACGAAATAAAGTAAAACAAGTAGAAAAGAAGGCAAAAGCAAGAGAAGAGAGGGTTGGAAGGAAGAAGAAGAGAAGAAATAGAGAGAAGAGAAGAAAAGAAGTATAATGGTGGGGAAACATGGGCATGCGTACGCACAGGGTCGTGTGCGCACACACACTAAGTGAAACAGGGGAGGTGTGCATTCGCACAAGGCGTGCGAACGCTCCAAGCATAGAGGGGATCAAGACGTGTGCGTGCGCCCAAGCTTGTGCGCATGCATAGAAGGTAAAGAAAGGGAGGGTGAGCGGACGCACAGGTGCATGCGAGCGCTCTGAATAGAGAGGGGATTAGAAGGTGTGCGTGCGCACAAGAGTGTGCGCATGCACAGAACACTCTTTTTTTTACATGGAATAAAGCGTCAACATTGCCAGCTGTCACGCCTTCTGTGCGTATGCACACAGGTCCGTGCGCACGCACAGAGGCAAAATGATGGTGTGGACACGCATAGATGGGTGCGCGCGCACAGAACGCAAAAATTGGGGTTGTGTGCGTACGCACATGCTTTATTTTTCTAAATTTTAGTGCTCCAAGGCACCAAACTTGATGTCCAAAATAGTTTTTCAACCCCAAAACATATTATTCATCAAAAACACATGATCTAAACTAAAAGCTAATCAATTAAGCTTGAAATTAAACTAAACCTAAGCTATGTGCAAGAAATAAAATGCAATAAATTGAAACTATATACAAAGAAAGAGTTAGAAAGGTGTTACCATGGTGGGGTGTCTCCCACCTAGCACTTCTGTTTAGAGTCCTTAAGTTGGAATTTATTGAGAAGCTCTAACAATGCTTGTGTTTCTATATTCTCCATTGATTGCACCAAGCTTTAGTGGAGTGTCCAACAAGCCATGAGCTCCCAACAAGAAAAATAAAAAGCAAACAAGAGTAGCATATTTACAATAGCAAATAAAAAGCAAGATATTCACATACTGACATATTCACAAAAGCCAAAAACAAGTAAGCAACATATGCACAATCTACCAAAAATAAACTATTTACATATTAATATATTTACAATAGCTAAAAACATACACCATTGCAACTCCTCGACAACGGCGCCAAATTTGATGATGCCCAAAAGCATGGGTTTAAATTTTCACAGTAAAAGTAGAATTTGTCCGTTGCAAGTATAGTCCAAACCCAACAATTGACCATCAATCAAATAATAAAGTCAATACAAAATAACCGAGAGTATTTAACTCCCGGGTCGTCTTCCCTAGGAGTTACAATTAAGTGTTTATCATTGGCTATGAGAGGAAATGAGGGATTGGGAATGTAAGAAAGAGCAAGTAATGTAAATAGCAAGGAATTAAATGATCATCCAAGGAATTAAACGGAAAGCTAGTAAAAGCAATTCAATAGGAAATTAAATGCTAAAAATAGCTCTAGGTGAGAATTGGGGAATTTAGGAATCCTATCCTAGTTGTGGACCACAAACATGGTAATTGTGTGGAATCAATCTAAATTAGTCAATCCTCCTTGAGAATTGGTCAAAAGGGTGTAATTGATCTCAATCCATAAGTCCTAGTCAACTCACTAATTACTTAGTGAAAGACTAGTGTCAATGAAAACCAAATCAATCAACTATTCCCACACAATGCGGAATGGACATCCACAACTCAATTCCACCCAAACAACCAATTTCTCAACCAAGAGTGTGAAAACTAAACATGCAAGAAATTAACTATCAAAGCAATAAAAGTCAAAGCAATTAAATGCAAGGAAAGGAAACTTCAAATGCAAGAAACCTCTTGGCAAGTAATTGAGAGCTAAGATTACCTTTCCTAGACATTGACCACAAACATATGATGAGTATGAAGAGTTAATCCTACTTAGTCAATCTTACATCGAAGATAAGTCAAATAGGCATAGTTGATTCCAATCCTTAAGTCCTATGTCAACACTAAGGGGTCACATAGAGTCAAAGGAGACCAAATCAACTAACTACTCTAATATATCAAACAAGAATGGACATCAAAGACTCAAGAATCACCAAAGTCATCAATTTCAAGCAAAGAGTGGAGAAAAACTAAGTGAAAACTAAGCCAAGTATTTTATCAAATACTTGGTGTGTATGAAAATAAAATAATATTAAATTGCATTAAAAATAAAAGCTAACTACCAAAGGCAAGAAAATGACAATAACAATTAAAGAAAGCATTAAATGGCATGGAAACATAAGTTGCATTAATTGAAAATAAAAATAACAAAAGTATCCATAAACATAAATATGACAAGATAAAAGAAATAACAAGAGAAATGAAGAAGAACAAAGATGCAATAACAATAAATGACAAGGAAAAGTAAATGAAAACAAGAATTAAAAGTAGAAATTTCAAGAAATTAAACTAAAGAACCCTAATTCTAGAGAGAGGGGGGAACTTCTCTCTCTAGAAAAAACATGATAAAAGCTAAACCTAATTGCCCCCCTTCATCCTTCTTCAATTTGGCCTTAAATAGCTTCAAAAAATGAGTTGGATTAGGTTTTGGGGACCCATAATTCACCCCAGCGATTTGCCATTAATGAGGTCACGTGTAGGGACCTGTGCGGACGCACAGATGTGTGCGTCCACACACATGCTAAATCCTGACTTGTGTGTACGCACAAGTACCTGTGCGTACACACACTTACACCTATGTCTACTATAGCAAATTGCATATCATTTTGAAGCCCCGGACGTTAGCTTTCCAATGCCACTGGAACCGCCTCATTTGGACCTCTGTAGCTCAAGTTATGACCAATTCAATACAGAGAGGTCACGGTTGGCAGCTTTCCAAATCCTTTATTTCTTGAATTCTTCCCTTTTGCATGCTCTTTTCCTCACTTCTTCAACCCATACTTGCCTTGGAAACCTAAAAATCACTTAACAAAAGAGCATGTTTTCACTTTCAAGCACAACTTAGGAAGAAATCTCAAAAGCATGTAATTTAGGTGAATAAATGTGGGTTTATGTGATGGAATCCACTCAAATCAAACCAAAATATATCTTAAAATATGGATTCATTAGCCGTGTAGTGAGTCTTCTTTTCCAATACCTCTGTAGAAGAGATATTGACTTGCAGCTCCTTAAGGGCTGCTGGGAAATGAGCTAACTGCTCATTTGCCAATTCTTTCTGCATGCCTAGGGAAGAGAGCTCTTGAGGCTCCTTCAGCTCTGCAGAAGCGAGCTCTATGATCATCATAGGCTCCTCTTGCACGCCCAGAGAAGAATCAACTTGAGGTTCCTTCTCTTCTTTAAGGGCGTGCTTAGTGGCATTCTCAGGATCCTCCTGGATCTTGATTGCCTTCAGTCTCTCAGTAGCAGATTCCTGATGTTCAACCTCTTTGGTGCTAATGAGGGTCAGACACTCTTCTCTAGGATTTACTTCTGTATCTCTGAGAAGAGTGTTAGGATTTTTCTGCAGTTTCTGAGGAAGGTTCCTCTGAATGACTGCATTGCACTCCTTAGTAAGAGCTACTGTCTCTACTTCCCTCCAATCCCTCTTGTTGTTCAGTATTTCCTTTATGAACTTAGTATATAAAGGCATTTGTTCAAGAGGCTCTGCAAAGGGGATTTTGATCTCCAACTTCTTAAGAGCTTCTGAGAAATTGGCAAATCGCCTATCCTTTTCTGCTTTCTAGAATCATTGAGGGTATGGTAACTTGGCCTTGTACTCATCAATCTTGGTTAATGAAGGCCGATTACCTTGTGTCTTGGAAGGGGGTTACTAGCTTGCTTAGGAGGGTTGTTATCAGCATGTGACTGGCCTCCTTTGCTTGAGTGTTCAACGCCCATATTGCTTCCCCCTTCCTGGCATTTGACGCTAGGGACATCAATCCCTTGTGGGCGTTTAATGCCAAGAGTGCTGCCTTCTTGGGTGTTTGAATGCCCAGTCTCTGCCTTTTTCTGACGTTCAATGCCAAAACTGACATTTCCCTGGCCGTTTGAATGCCCAGAGTCATCTTGTGCAGAGACTTGGTTATCCTCTGCCAGTTGTTCTAATCCTGACCTTCTGTTGTTATGAGGTTGGGTATTCAAGGTTTTCCCACTCCTCAATTGAATAGCATGGTATTCATCTGTTATCTGCTTAGATAACTGCTGCCTTGTTTGACTCAACTGGGCTTCTACATTTCTGTTAGAGGCCTGAGTTTCTCGTAAAGCCTCTTGTAATTCCTGTATTTGCTGGGAAAGGGCGTGTAATTATTGAGTCAATGGGCTATCTTGCTCTGGAGGGTTAGGTTCAGTAGATACTGCCTTAACTTCTCCTTTTATAGAAGTCTCAGCAGTTGAGTATAGATGCTGATTAGTGGCAACTGCCTTAATAAGGTCTTGAGCTTCTTCAATGGTGTTTCTCATGTGTATGGAACCACCAACGGAGTGGTCCAAAGACATTTTAGTCATGTCTGAAAGTCCATAATAGAAGATGTCTAATTGTACCCATTCTGAAAATCTTTTAGTGGGACATTTCTTTAGCATCCTCCTATACCTTCCCCAAGTATCATAAAGAGATTCATGATCTCCTTGTTTGAAGCCTTGGATGTCCAGTCTTAGCTGGTTCATCTTTCTTGGAGGAAAGTATTGATTTAAAAACTTGTCTACTAACTGTGTCCAAGTTTTCAAACTAGATCTGGGCTGGTTATCCGACCACCTCTTTGCTTGATCCTTTACAGTAAAAAGAAAGAGCAATAATTTGTAGACATCTTGGTCTACTCCCTAACTGTGTACTGTGTCAGGAATTTTTAAGAAATCTTCTAGGAATTCTATAGGTTTTTCCTGGGGAAGCCTAGAATTTTGACAGTTTTGCTACACTAGTGTAATAAATTGTGGGTTTAGTTCAAAGCTACTTGCTCTGATGTGAGGTATGCTAATACTTCTTTCACAAAAGTCAGTAGTGGAATTTGTATAAGATCCCAGAGTTCTTCTGAACTCTTCATTCCCATTTGGGTTCATGATGAAGAAAGGTAGAAGGAGAGAAAGAAGAATGAAGATAGAAGAGGTAGAAGAAGAGATAGAAGTAGAGAAGATAAACAAGAATTAAAATATTTTTATTTTTATTTTATTTATTTATTAACTTTGAAAATTAAGGTAAATTAATTAAAAGGAATTGAAAATTACTTAGTGAATTTCAAAAAAGAAGAGAGAGAAATAGAAGAAGAAATTCAAAAATTAGAAGAGAAGAGTTATTTAGGAAAAGAAGAGAGAGAAGATGAGTTTCAAAATTAAAAAGATTTGAATTTTGAATTTTAAATTTGAAAATTAAATTTTGAATTTGAAATTTTTAAATTTGAATTTTGAAATTTGAAATTTGAATTTTAAATTTTGAAATTTTTAATTTTGAATTTTTGAAATTGAAACAAGATAAGATAAATATTTGAATTTGAAAAGGTTTAATTTTGAAAATTTTGAAATTTTTTTAAATTTTAAAATTTTGAAAGTTGAAATTTTAAATTTAAAATAAGATAAGATAAGATTTTGAGAAAGATATGATTTTTGATTTTGAAAAGATTTGATTTTTGAATTTTAAAGCTAAGATAAGATAAGATAAAAAAATTTTAAAAATAAAATCTAAACTTTTAAAGGAATCTTCGAAAATTATAATGAAAATAAAGATAAAAAAGATACCTTTTATTTTTGAATTTATTGATGAAAGAGAAAAACAAGTAAGAAAAACAAGACTTAAAATTTTTAGATCTAATGCTCCTTATTTTTGAAAATTTTGGAGGAAAACACAAAGGAACACCAAACTTAAAAATTTTACGATCAAACACAAGGAAGACTCAACAACACTTTGAATACTAACAAGAACACAAAGAACAAGACTCAAGAATTTTAAAGAACAAAAGAACACATAAAGAACACCAAACTTAAAATTTTTAGAAAACCAAAACGAAATTCTCAAAAATTGAAAGAAAAAATAACAAGAAGACACCAAATTTAAAAATTTGACACAAGATTTAAACAAAGAAAAATTATTGTTTGAAAAATTTTGAAAGGAAGATACCAAAAAATCGAAAATTGTTGTAAGAACAAAAGCAAAGACTCAAAGAAATGAAAATTAACCAAGAACATAAACACAAATGACTCAACTAAGAATGAAGAAAGGAAAAATATTTTTGAAAAGCTTTTTTATTTTTTTCAAAAATTTGAAAAAGAAGAAAATAAAAATAAAAGACTTAAAGACTCAAACCAAGAAAACAGATTAAACAAAGAAAAGACAAATATTTCTTGTAAAATGTTTAAGAAGTTTTGGAATTGAAAAACAGGAACACGTAAGACTCTAACCAAGAACAAGATTTAAACAAAGAAAAGAAAAATATTTTTAGAAAAACTTTTTAAATTTTTTTTCGAAACATTAGAAGAAGAAAACAAAAATTAAAAGACTCAAATAAAATAAAATTTACTTGATCTAGGGAGCAAGACAATCCGTCAGTTTGTCCAAACTCAACAATCCCCGGCAACGGTGCCAAAAACTTGGTGCACGAATCCCCACACCTTTGTACAGCTGTACCAGCAAGTGCACTAGGTCGTCCAAGTAATACCTGCGTGAGTCAGGGTCGATCCCACGAGGATTGTTGGCTTGAAGCAGGCTATGGTTATGTTGTAGGTCTTAGTCAGATTGAATCAGAAGGTTTTGGATTGATGCAAGGGTGGTGCACGAAATCACAATCACACTTTTGTAATTCCGCACAACTAACCAGCAAGTGCACTAGGTCGTCCAAGTAATACCTAACGTGAGTAAGGGTCGATCCCACGGAGATTGTCAGTTTGAAGCAAGCTATGGTTATCTTGTAACTCTTAGTCAGGATATCAATAATTCTCAGATTTAATTGTAAAAAGTAAAAGAACATGAAATAAATACTTGTTTTGCAGTAACGGAAAACAGGTTGAGGTTTTGGAGATGCTCTATCTTCTGAATCTCTGCTTTCCTACTGTCTTCTTCTTCAAGCATGCAAGGCTCCTTCCATGGCAAGCTGTATGTTGGGTTTCACCGTTGTCAATGGCTACCTCCCGTCCTCTCAGTGAAAATGTTCAACGCGCTCTGTCACAGCACGGCTAATCATCTGTCGGTTCTCGATCATGTCAGAATAGAATCCAGTGATTCTTTTGCGTCTGTCACTAACGCCCCACAATCGTGAGTTTGAAGCTCGTCACAGTCATTCAATCCCTGAATCCTACTCAGAATACTCAGAATGATTGGCTTCTATAGGAACTCAAAATCCAGATAGTGTTATTGATTCTCCTAGTTAAGTATGTTGATTCTTGAACACAGCTACTTCATGAGTCTTGGCCGCGGCCCAAAGCACTCTGTTTTCCAGTATTTTCACCGGATACATATATGCCACAGACACATAAATGGGTGAACCTCTTCAGATTGTGACTCAGCTTTGCTAGAGTCCCCAATTAGAGGTGTCCAGGGTTCTTAAGCACACTATTTTTGCCTTGGATCACGACTTTAACCGCTCAGTCTCAAGTTTTCACTTGACACCTTCACGCCACAAGCACATGGTTAGGGACAGCTTGGTTTAGCTGCTTAGGCCAGGATGTTATTCCTGTAGGCCCTTTTATCCACTGATGCTCAAAGCCTTGCATCCTTTTTATTTTTACCCTTGCCTTTTGGTTTAAAGGGCTATTGGCTTTTCCTGCTTGCTTTTTTTTGTATTCACAGCTTTTTCTTGCTTCAAGAATCAATTTGGTGATTTTTCTGATCCTCAAAAACATTTCTCCTTTTCCATCATTCTTTCAAGAGCCAACAATTTTAACATTCTTAAAACAACAAATTCAAAAGACATATGCACTGTTCAAGCATTCATTCAAAAAACAAAAAGTATTGTCACCGCATCAAACTAATTCAACTAGTTTCAAAGATGAATTCGAAATCCTGTACTTCTTGTTCTTTTGTGATTAAAAACATTTTTCATCTAAGAAAGGTGATGGATTCATAGGACATTTATAACTTTAAGGCATAGACACTAAGACACTAATGATCATGTAATAAAGACATAAACATAGATAAACATAAAGCATAAAAATTTGAAAAACAAAAAATAAAGAACAAGGAAATTAAAGAACGGGTCCACCTTAGTGATGGTGGCTTGTTCTTCCTCTTGAAGATCTTATGGAGTGCTTTTGAGCTCGTCTATGTCTCTTCCTTGTCTTTGTTGCTCTTCCCTCAAAGCTTTTTGATTTTTTTCTAATCTCATGGTGGATGATGGAATGCTCTTGGTGCTCCATCCTTAGTTGCCCCATGTTAGAGCTTAATTTTCCTAGGGAGGTGTTGATTTGCTCCCAATAGTTTTATGGAGGGAAGTGCATCCCTTGAGGCATCGCAGGGATTTCATGATGAGGAATTTGTTCAAGCTCTTGTTTGCTCCATCCTTTTCTTAGTGATGAGCTTTTGAGATGAATCTCTCCATCTCCTAGACTTAGAGGTGGAAGCTTTTGCCTTCCCTTTCCTCTTTCTAGAGGTTTCTCTGGCCTTAAGTGTCATACATGGTTATGGAAAAACAAAAAGCAATGCTTTTACGACACCAAACTTAGAAGGTTTGCTCGTCCTTGAGCAAAAGAAGAGAAGAGGGAGTAGAAGAAGAAGACAATAGATGAGATGGAGAGGTGTGAGTGGTTCGGCCAAGGAGAGTTTTAGGTGGTTATGATGTGGGAAAAAGAAGGAGTGATGGTTTGAATTTGAGTGGGTGGGTGTATGATGGTTTTAGAGGATTAATGGAGGTGAGTGTTATGGAAGGGTGTGAAGAGGAGAGAAGAAGAGGTGTGGTAGGTGGGATCTTGTGGGGTCCATAGATCATGTGGCGTGCAAAACGCCCCTTGTCTGCCAATCCTGGCGTTAAACACCAGGTTGCTGTCCATTCCTAGCGTTTAACGCCAGCTTCTTGCCCTTTTGTGGCGTTAAACGCCAGTCTGGTGCCCATTTCTGGCGTTAAACGCCCAAAATGGTGCCAGTCTGGGCGTTTAACGCCCATTCTGCTATCCTCACTGGCGTTTAAACGCTAGCAAGTTTTTTCCTCCAGGGTGTGCTATTTTTCATTCTGTTTTTCATTCTGTTCCTGCTTTTTTAATTGTTTTAGTGACTTCACATGATCATCAACCTAAAGAAAACATAAAATAACAATGGAAAATAAATAGATATAATAAAATTGGGTTGCCTCCCAACAAGCACTTCTTTAATGTCAGTAGCTTGACAGTGTGCTCTCTTGGAGCCTCACAGATAATCAGAGCAGGGTTGGGGCCTTTCAACACCAAACTTAGAGTTTGGTTGTGGCCTCTCAACACCAAACGTAGAGTTTGATTGTGGCCTCCCAACACCAAACTTAGAGTTTGAATGTGGGGGTTTTGTTTGACTCTGTATTGAGAGAAGCTTTTCATGCTTCCTCTCCATGGTGGTGGAAGGAAAACCTTGAGTCTTATAGTTTGCAATGTCTGCAAGCCACGGAGCTTCCTGAATAGCAACAATTGCTCATCCGAAAAGGTTTCAGAGATCTCAGTAGGAGGGAGGGATGATCCTGCTACTGGTTCTATCCGGGACAGGTGATCAGCTACTTGATTCTCTGTCCCTTTTCTGTCTCTTATTTCTATATCAAACTCTTGCAGAAGCAACACCCATCTTATGAGCCTGGGTTTTGAATACTGCTTTGTGAGTAGATATTTGAGAACAGCATGGTCAGTGTACACAATCAATTTTGATCCTACTAAATAAGATCTGAACTTGTCAATGGCATAAACCACTGCAAGTAACTCCTTTTCTGTGGTTGTGTATTTCTTCTATGCATCATTTAGAATACGGCTGCCATAATAAATGACGTGCAGAAGCTTATCATGCCTTTGTCCCAATACTGCACCAATGGCATGGTCACTGGCATCACACATTAGTTCAAATGGTAATGTCCAGTCTGGTGCAGAGATGACTGGTGCTGTGACCAGCTTAACTTTCAGAGTCTCAAACGCCTGCAGACACTCTTTATCAAAGATAAATGGTGTGTCAGCAGCTAGCAGATTACTCAGAGGTTTTACAATTTTTGAAAAATCCTTTATAAACCTTCTGTAGAATTCTGCATGCCCTAGAAAGCTTCTGATTGCCTTAACATTGGCAGGTGGTGGTAATTTTTTAATTACTTCAACTTTAGCTTGATCCACCTCTATTCCCTTGTTTGAAATTTTATGCCCAAGGACAATCCCTTCAGTCACCATAAAGTGACATTTTTCCCAGTTTAGAACTAGGTTGGTCTCTTGGCATCTTTTCAGAACAAGTGCTAGATGGTTAAGGCAAGAGCTGAATGAGTCTCCAAATACTGAAAAGTCATCCATGAAGACTTCCAGAAATTTCTCTACCATATCTGAGAAGATAGAGAACATGCACCTCTGAAAGGTTGCAGGTGCATTACACAGACCAAAAGGCATCCTTCTGTAGGCAAACACTCCAGAAGGACATGTGAATGCTATTTTCTCTTGGTCCTGAGGATCTACTGCAATTTGGTTGTAACCTGAATAGCCATCCAAAAAGCAATAATATTCATGACCTGCCAGTCTCTCTAGCATCTGGTCTATGAATGGTAAAGGAAAATGATCCTTTCTGGTGGCCGTATTAAGCCTTCTGTAGTCAATACACATACGCCACCCTGTAACTGTTTTTGTAGGAACCAGTTCATTCTTTTCATTATGAACCACTGTCATGCCTCCCTTCTTGGGGACAACGTGGACATGGCTCACCCAGGGGCTATCAGAAATAGGTTAAATAATCCCAGCCTCTAGTAAATTAGTGACCTCTTTCCGCGCCACCTCCTTCATGGTTGGATTTAGCCGCCTCTGTGGTTGAACCACTGGCTTAGCATCGTCCTCCAATAGGATCTTATGCATGCATCTTGCTGGGCTAATGCCCTTAAGATCACCTATGGACCACCCAAGAGCTGTCTTGTGTGTCCTTAGCATTTCAATTAGTGCTTTCTCTTCCTGTGGATTTAAAGCAGAGCTTATGATCACTGGAAAAGTGTCACCCTCTCCCAGAAATGCATATTTCAGGGATGGTGGTAGTGGTTTGAGCTCGGGTTTAGGAGGTTTCTCCTCTTCCTGAGGAATTTTCAGAGGTTCTTTTATTTCCTTTAGTTCCTCCAGATTAGGCTGAACATCTTTAAAGATGTCCTTTAGCTCTGATTCAAGACTTTCAGTCATATTGACCACCTCCTCCAAAGAGTCAATAATATCAGCGCTCATGCAGTCATTCGATGTGTCTGGATGCTGCATAGCTTTGACAACATTCAACTTGAACTCATCCTCATTGACTCTTAGGGTTAATTCCCCTTTTTGGATGTCAATGAGGGTTCGTCCAGTTGCTAGGAAAGGTCTTCCTAGAATGAGAGTTGCACTCTTGTGCTCCTCCATTTTCAACACTACAAATTCAGTGGGAAAGGCAAATGGCCCAACCTTGACAATTACGTCCTCAATTATTCCTGATGGATATTTAATGGAGCCATCAGCAAGTTGGAGGCATAGTCGGGTTGGTTTGACTTCTTCAGTCAAGCCAAGCTTTCTGATAGTGGATGCAAGTATTAGGTTGATACTTGCCCCAAGATCACATAGAGCTTTCTTGATACAAGTAACCTCTAATGTGCATAGTATCATAAAGCTTCCAGGATCTTTAAGCTTCTCTGGTAAGCTCTTTAAAATGACTGCACTGCATTCTTCAGTGAGAAAAACTTTTTCAGTTTCTCTCCAATCCTTCTTATGACTTAAGATCTCTTTCATGAACTTAGCATAAGAGGGTATTTGCTCAAGTGCCTCTGCAAACGGAATCTTTATTTCAAGAGTCCTGAGATAGTCTGCAAAGTGGGTAAATTGCTTATCCTGTTCTGCTTGGCGGAGTTTCTGAGGATAAGGCATCTTGGCTTTATATTCTTCAACCTTAGTTGCTGCTGGTTTATTCCCTACAGAGGTGGTTGGAGAAGCCTTCTTAGAGGGATTACTATCAGCACTCTCAGGTGTTTGATTCCTCATTGGCGTTTGAACGCTAGGACTGGGTGCATGATGGGCATTTAACGCAGCTTTCCACCCTTTTCTGGCGTTTGAACGCCAGAACTGGGCAAGGAATGGGCGTTTAACGCCAACTTTTCCCTTTTTTTTGGTGTTTGAATGCCAGAAGTATTCCTCTTTGGGTTCTTACTATCCTCAGAGGGATTTTGGGCAGTGGTTTGGTTATCCTCTGTCAGTTGTTCCTTTCTTGGATTTTTGCCACTTTGAGCTGAATTATTCAATGTCTTCCCACTCCTTAGTTGAACTTCTTGGCATTCTTCTGTTATCTGTTTAGATAGCTACTATTTTGTCTGATTCAACTGTGATTCTATATTCTTGTTAGCAATTTTAGTTTCTTGGAGCATCTCTTTAAATTCTCCTAACTATTTTGTCATCAGGAGTAATTGCTGATTAAGCTCAACCATCTGTTCTTGAGGGTTAGGATCAGTAGTTACTGCCATAGCTTCTTCTTTTATAGAGGACTCACTGCTTGAGTATAAATGTTGATTTCTAGCAACCGTATCTATAAGCTCTTGAGCCTCTTCAATCGTCTTCCTCATGTGTATAGATCCACCAGCTGAGTGGTCTAAAGACATCTAAGCTTTTTTCGTAAGCCCATAATAGAAGATGTCTAACTGTACCCACTCTGAAAACATTTCAGAGGGGCATTTCCTTAGCATACCTCTATACCTCTCCCAGGCATTATAAAGGGATTCATTATCCTCTTGTTTAAAGCCTTGGATGTCCAGCGTTAGCTGTGTCATCCTTTTTAGAGGGTAAAATTGATTCAGGAATTTGTCTGATAACTGTCTCCATGTTTTTATGCTTACTGTGGGTTGGTTATTCAACCACCTCTTAGCTTGATTTTTTACAGCAAATGGAAACAGTAACAATCTGTAGACATCCTAATCCATTTTTTTATCATGTACTGTGTCAGCAATTTGTAAGAACTGTGCCAGAAACTCAGTAGGTTCTTCCTGTGGAAGACCGGAATACTAGCAATTTTGCTACACCATGATAATGAGTTGAGGATTTAGCTCAAAGCTGCTTGCTTTAATGGGAGGTATACAGATGCTACTCCCATATGCAGCTGTAATGGGGTTAGCATATGACCCCAGAGTCCTTCTGGACTGCTTAATTCCACTTAGGTCCATGATGGAGAAAGGGAGATGATGTGGATATTATTATTATTTTTTTTAATTAAAAATAACCGAAAATAATAAACTAAAATGAATGAAAAATAAAATGAAAATTCGAAAACCAAAAGAGAATAAAATCAAAGCAAATTGAAAACTAAATTAATTAATTAATTAAAAAGATTTTGGAATTAGCAATTAAGAAAATCACACCAAACTTAAAATTTTTAGAAAATCAAACACAAATTTTTGAAAATTTAAAGGAAAACACAAAGAAGACACCAAACTTAGAATTTTTTTATAGGTAAAGAAACAGCTAAGACTATGCAATTTCGAAAAAAAAAATTAAGAGAAAGTAAAAGCATGCAATTGACACCAAACATAAAATATGAAACTAGACTCAAATAAAAGACTCTAAACCAACAAAAATAAAATATTCCTAATCTAAGCAACAAGATAGACCGTCAGTTGTCCAAACTCGAACAATCCCCGGAAACGGCGCCAAAAACATGGTGCACGAAATCACAATCACACTTTTGTAATTCCGCACAACTAACCAGCAAGTGCACTGGGACGTCCAAGTAATACTTTACGTGAGTAAGGGTCGATCCCACGGAGATTGTCCGCTTGAAGCAAGCTATGGTTATCTTGTAACTCTTAGTCAGGATATCAATAATTCTCAAATTTAATTGTAAAAAGTAAAAGAACATGAAATAAATACTTGTTTTGCAGTAATAGAAAACAGGTTGAGGTTTTGGAGATGCTCTATCTTCTGAATCTCTGCTTTCCTACTGTCTTCTTCTTCAAGCACGCAAGGCTCCTTCCATGGCAAGCTGTATGTTGGGTTTCACCGTTGTCAATGGCTACCTCCCGTCCTCTCAGTAAAAATGTTCAACGCGCTCTGTCACAGCACGGCTAATCATCTGTTGGTTCTCGATCATGTCGGAATAGAAACCAGTGATTCTTTTGCGTCTGTCACTAACACCCCACAATCGTGAGTTTGAAGCTCGTCACAGTCATTCAATCCCTGAATCCTACTCAGAATACCACAGACAAGGTTTAGACCTTCTGGATTCTCAAGAATGGCTGCCAGTAGATTCTAGCTTATACCACAAAGATTCTGATTAGGGAATCTAAGAGATACACACTCAATTGAAGGTAGAATGGAGGTGGTTGTCAGGCACACATTCATAGGTGAGAATGATGATGAGTGTCACGGATCATCACATTCATCAGGTTGAAGAACAAGTGGTATCTTGGAATAGAAGCAAGCGTGATTGAATGAAAAACAGTAGTAATTGCATTAATCCATCAAGACACAGCAGAGCTCCTCACCCCCAACCATGGGGTTTAGAGACTCATGCCATGGAAGATACAATGTGAAACGTGTAATTTGTCATGAGGTACAGATACAATAGCAAAAAGTCCTATTTATGGTGAACTAGTGACTTAGGGTTTACAAGAATGAGTAAATGACGTAAAAATCCAGTTCCGGGATCCACTTGGTGTGTGCTTGGGCTGAGCATTGAAGCTTTCATGTGCAGAGACTTTTCCTGGAGTTAAACGCCAGCTTTTGTGCCAGCTTGGGCGTTTAACTCCAACTTTTGTGCCAGTTCCGGCGTTAAACGCCGGGAATTTTGAAGCTGATTTGAAACGCCGGTTTGGGCCATCAATTCTTGGGCAAAGTATAGACTATTATATATTTCTGGAAAGCCCACGATGTCTACTTTCCAACGCAATTGAGAGCGTGCCGATTGGGCCTCTGTAGCTCCAGAAAATCTACTTCGAGTGCAGGGAGGTCAGAATCCAACAACATCTGCGGTCCTTTTTCAGCCTCTGAATCAGATTTTTGCTCAGGTCCCTTAATTTCAGCCAGAAAATACCTGAAATCACAGAAAAACACACAAACTCATAGTAAAGTCTAGAAAAGTGAATTTTAAATAAAAACTAATAAAAATATAATAAAAACTAATTAAAACATACTAAAAACATACTAAAAACAATGCCAAAAAGCGTATAAATTATCCGCTCATCAAAGGGCAATTCATATATTGTATATGATAAACCATTATTTTATAATTTATATTGTGTTTAATTGTGTGGTTTTATCAAGTCTTCACGCACTTATTCATATGATTTGCATGTATTTACAATTCCTTCCTAAAAATATTCTATGATTGAAAACTTGCTTCCTAAAGATCTTTTGATTGCATATTTTTATTCTCTTTTATACCATTTGATGCCGTGATCTGTGTGTTAAGTGTTTCAGGCTTCATAGGGCAGGAATGGCTTAGAGAATGGAGAGGAAGCGTGCAAAAATGGAAGGAACACAAGCAATTGAGGAGATGACTAGCGAGAAGTGATGCGGGCGCATGGCTCACGGGACCGCACGAAATGGAGAAATTCACAGCGACGCGAATGCGCACCTGATGCGAACGCGTGGATTGAAAGCTGCACGAGTGACACGAATGCGTGGATGATGCGCACGCATGGCACGGAAAACGCTGAGTGACGCGAACGCGTGGACGACGCGGTCGCGTGAAGTGCGCAATCTGCAGAATTACAAAAGTCGCTGGCATAGATTCTGGGCCACATTTTAATCCAGTTTTCGGCCCAGAAATGCAGATTAGAGCTAGGGAACATGCAGAGACAAGAGACAATGTTAATTCCAGAGAATTCTCAATTTTTAGATATGATTTTACTCCTCCTCTAGGTTTTCTCTCTACACATTCATAGTTCTTAGGATTTGATTTTTGTTGCTTTTTGGCTTGGGATATTGAGAAGAGTTGTTACCTCCGCAAGACTTCATCACTCTAGTTTGTTCTCTTTACTTGTTGCTTACTCTTTCATATCCTTAATTTATTCAGAGTTACAATTGTATTATTTTTAGAATTTATTAATACAAGAACCATTTTTATTTTTAATTGATCTTTTTGATTATTGTCTATCATGTCTTCCCTTATTCCTTGTTTTTATTTTGTGAATTTTACATCCATGATGAGTGAGTTATTCCCTAATTTGATTGGGAGTTGATTAAAAGGAGACCTTTGAGTTGGAATGCTCAAGAGTAAAATTGTAGTTGGGTTTATTATTGGATGGCTCTCTAGTCACTGACACTAATCTTTCCCAAGGGAGAGGATTAGAACTTGTGAATAGAAGTAGACTTCCAACTTACTTAACTCTCCTTTACCTAGTAAAGGATAACTAAGTAGAACAACTTTCAATTATCAATTGATCTTGGGAAAACTCCAACAAGGATAGAACTTCCGATTAATCCACTCTCGGTCAAGATTTTTATTTAAATTACATCAATTCTCTAACTTAATTTCCCGTTTATCAACTCAAAACCATTTTGGAAAACCTCTGATTAATAAGATAGCACATCTTCCTGTAACTCGTTGGGAGACGACCTGGGATTCATACTCCCAGTATTTTAATTCTGATTTTGTGACAACCTTTCTAAATTGATAAGCAGATTTTTGTTGGTTAAGAACTATACTTGCAACGTATCACTCATATTAATTTCTTAATCTTCCAATTTCCGCCACGTCAGTATACATTAAAATCAGTAATGGGAATAGAGTTGAGGATTGGAGTTGCTTTGCCTTTCTGAATTAACTCTAGTAGTACTATTTCCTTTGCTTGTGAATGATGTCTTCAATGGCAGGCTGTATGTGATTGACGCTGGTTTGAGCAACCGCCAATACTTCTCCAAATCTGAACCCCAGGGTTAGTCTTGATCTATTCTAAATGAAGGTGAAGCTCCTACAGTTCATTCTCCTTGGCGATCCTACTCAAAACGCCACAGACAAGGTCAAATCTTTCGAATAGGAGGATGTCACGCTTTTGGTTCTAGCCTCTACCAGAGAGACCCTAATCTCCCTGTAAATCGGCTGAACTGATGTCTCGAGAAGTCCCCAACGAAGTCATGGTTTAGCCGGCGGAGAGACGTATATTCAAGCTGGTGGTTCATCATTGTCCGATGAAAGACACACTCTGAACCCATGTAGACGCGGATGTTTGTCAGGCACGTTCGTCTTAATGTGATGAACAGAGCTAATTGTCTCTGATCATCCTATTCACCATGTTAAAGTACGAATATACATCTTAGAATTAATCGAACACGGATCGAAGAAGAAAGAATAATACTTTTATTAATTCATAAGACTCAGTAAGGCTCCTCCTCTCAACCTAGGAGGTTTAGAAACTCATACTGAAGGTAAAGTACAAAGGTGCAAATGAAAATAGGGCTATAAATATGATTAAAGTTTCGAATAAAATAATTTAATCCCTTAAATACTAAACAAATGACTAGTAAGTGTAAAATAGTCTATTTAGTGCTAAAATCCATTTTTGGGGCCCACTTGGTGAGTGTTTGGGCTAAGATTTGATGAGATCCACGTGCTATGAGGCTCCTAGGGCGTGAAATGCTGGCCAGGGCGTCCTCTCTGGGCGTTTGGACTTTGGTCTCTACTTTTTGGGCGTTGGACGCCTGGAAGGGGATAGGAAGTTGGCGTTGGACGCCATGTTTTGGGCCTTGTAATCCGAAGGAAAGTATAGACTATTACACATTGCTTGAAATATCTGGAAGTCAGCTTTCCATAGTCATTAAGAACGCTCTATTTTGACTTCTATAGCTCAAGAAAAGCTCTTCCGAGTACAGGTAGGTCAGATCCAGATAGCATCTGCAGTGCTTTTTCTGTCTCTGAATCAGACTTCTACTCCAGCTCCTCAATTTCAGCCAGAAAATATCTGAAATTCTACAAAAACACAAAAAGTCGTGTAGAATCCCAAAATGTGAATTTAACACTAAAACCTATAAAAACGTAATAAAAACTCAGCAAAACATACTAAAAACTATATGAAAATAATGCCAAAAAGCATATAAAATATCCTTTCATCATTGGGCCACTCGCAAATTCAATCAAGGTATAAGCTTTCTTGTAGAGGTCATACCAATTTTTATTCTATCTGTTTATGTAATTCTTTGATGAGTGTTATGTACACAGTATCTCTTTCTAATAAAGTTTTGCTAAGCTGGTATGATTAGGCGTTGTTTTAAAAATATATTGGGTTCAGACTTAGGGGCTTTGTGGCAAGTCTTGACCACGGAATGGGACAGCATTTCCTCTATACTAACTTGTTTAGTTTAAAAAGGTAACTAGTCTATTTGATAAATAAATATTAACCTTGTTTTCTTGATTCAGTGTCGACCTTCGGAGCTATTCAGGACATGGTTACAAACAGGTTATCTCTATCTCTTTATGTTTTTGCAAGCCAAAGAATGCGTTGTTAAACTTATAGTTCTTTACATTGTTTGATTTTCGTGTTCTTTGAAATAATGTGGCTTTCTTAATATCAGAATTAGCACTGCTGGTCTATTTGTTGTTCTTTCCCAAATTTACAAGTAAGATTTTTCTCCTTTTTAATTGTTCATAATTTGCTGTCATTTAAGCATGGGCATGTAAACCTGACTTTTGTGCTGAATTTGCGTAAAGGCCTGGCTTAATCCTCTTGTCCTTGCTAGCATTAGATATTGCTAGCCACTAGTTGCAAATGTACAAGTAATTCATGTCAACTTTGTCTTTTTGTTCTTTCTTAACTCAAATTTTATGATCCCGCATTTGCTGGTTTGGGGATGATGTTCGTTAGCTGCATTTTATTAGATCTTGCATTTCCCTTCTCTTTTTCAAGCTCCTGCTAACTCCTTTTTTTTTCTTCTCCTAACGTTTGGGTTTTCTAATTACAGACACAATTTTTTATTCTCAGGCGCATATGACTCGCCAACTTCTTCAGGCTAAGAGGGGTTTGCAATTTTTTAAACATCTTTATGCTTTTAGATCTACTAATATTTTTTATTCGAAAATTAAAAACAATAGTAGATGAATTATATGGACATAGCTAACCATATTTTCTTTCCTTTTATTGTTGAGATAAGTGATAATAAAAATTTATCGTCAATCTAGATTTACACAAAATAGGATTTCTTTCGTTACAAGTATAGTCTAGATCAACAATTAACTCCCAAATCAAATGTTCTATGTCACAATTCAATTCAAAATAACCGAGAGTATTAAACTCCTGGGTCGTTCTCCCTAGGAATTGCAATTAAGTGTACATTTATTGGCTATGGAGGAAATGGGGGTTGGGAATGACAAAAGAGAAGCGAGAAATGTAAATAGCAAGAAAGTAAAACAAGCATGCAAGAAATTAAAAGAAAGCAAATAAACATGCAAGGAATGTAAATGGCAACTCTTGGCAAGAAGTTGGTAATCTAGGTTTCTTATCCTAGTTGTGGACCACAAACATGGAAATTGTGTGGAATATATCTAAACTAGTCAATCTCCTTAAGAATCAGTCAAAAGAGTGTAATTGATCTCAATCCGTAAGTCCTAGTCAACTCACTAATTACTTAGTGAAAGACTAGCATCAATGGAAACCAAACCAATTAACTATTCTCACACAATACAGAATGGACATCCACAACTCAATTCCACCCAAACATCTAATTTCTCAACCAATAGTGAGAAAACTTAACATGTAAGAAATTAAAAGTCAAAGCGATAAAAGTCAAAGCAATTAAAAGCAAGGAAAGGAAACTTAAAATGCAAGAAACCTCTTGGAAAGTAATTGAGAGCTAAGGTTATCTATCCTAGGCATTAACCACAAACACATGATGATAAAATGAAGAGTTAATCCTACTTAGTCAACCTTAAATCGAAGATAAGTCAAATAGGCATAGTTGATTTCAATCCCTAAGTCCTATGTCAACACTAATGGGTCACATAGAGTCAAGGGAGACTAAATCAACTAACTACTCTAATGTATCAAACAAGAATGGACATCAATGTTTCAAGGATGACCAAAGTCAACAATTTCAAGCCAGGAGTGGAGAAAAACTAAGTAAAGACTAAGCCAAGCATTTTATCAAACACTTGGTGTGCATGGAAATAAAATAATATTAAAATGCAATAAAAATAAATGCTAACTACCAAAAGCAAGAAAATGACAATGACAACTAAAGAAAGCAATAAATGACATGGAAACATAAATTTGAATTAAATGGAAGTGAAAGTAACAAAAGTGTTTATAACATAAAAATTAACATAAAAGAGAAAACAACAAAAGAGATGAAGAAGATAAAGACAATAAAGCATAGAAACATAAATGAAACTACATCAAAACAAGAATTAAAGTGCTGAAATTAAAAGGAAACTAAGCTAAAAACCCTAATTCTAGAGAGAGGGGTGGAGCTTCTCTCTCTAGAAAATGACCTACAACATGATAAACACCTAAACCTAATTTTCCCCCTTCATCTAACTTCAATTTGGCCTTAAATAGCTTCAGAAATAAGTTGGATTGGGTTTTGGGGGCCCAGAAATTGCCTTACTGACCATTGGACGTTCCCTGAAGTCTTCCTCGTTGGGATTCACGTCCTCCTCCTCCTCTAAGGTTTCGGCCATGTTGATTATATCAATGGCCTTGCACTCTCCTTTGGGATTCTCTTCTGTATTGCTTGGGAGAGTGCTAGGAGGAGTTTCAGTAACCCTTTTACTCAGCTGGCCCACTTGTGTCTCCAAATTTCTAATGGAGGATCTTGTCTCAGTCATGAAATTAAGAGTGGCCTTAGATAGATTAAAGACTATGTTTGCTAAGCTAGAAAGATTCTGCTCAGAATGCTCTGTCTATTGTTGAGATGATGATGGGAAAGGTTTGCTATTGCTAAACCTATTTTTTCCACCATTGTTATTATTGAAGCCTTGCTTCTGTTGATCCTTCCATGAAAAATTTGGATGATTTTTCCATGAAGGAATATAGGTGTTGCCAAAGGCTTCACCCATGTAATTCACCTCTGCCATTGTAGGGTTCTCAGGATCATAAGCTTCTTCTTCAGAAGATGCTTCTTTAGCACTATTGGATGCATTTTGCAATCCATTCAGACTCTGAGAGATCATATTGACTTGTTGGGTCAATATTTATTCTGAGCCAGTATGGCATTCAGAGCATCAATTTTAAGAACTCCTCTCTTTTGAGGCGTCCTATTACTCACAGGATTTCTCTCAGAGGTATACATGAACTGGTTATTTGCAACCATTTCAATAAGTTCCTGAGCTTCTGCAGGTGTTTTCTTTAGGTGAATGGATCCACCTGCAGAGTGGTCCAGTGACATCTTGGAAAATTCAGACAGACCATCATAAAATATATCTAATGTGGTCCATTCTGAAAGCATGTCAGAAGGACACTTTTTGGTCAGCTGCTTGTATCTCTCCCAAGCTTCATAGAGGGATTCACCTTCTTTCTGTCTGAAGGTTTAAACATCCACTCTAAGCTTGCTCAGCTTTTGAGGAGGAAAGAACTTGGCTAAGAAAGCCGTGACCAGCTTATCCCAAATGTCCAGGCTATCTCTAGGTTATGAGTCCAACCATGTTCTAGCTCTGTCTCTTACAGCAAAATGGAAAAGCATAAGTTTGTAGACTTCAGGATCAACTCCATTAGTCTTAACAATATCACAGATCTGCAAGAACTCAGTTAAAAACTGATAAGGGTCTTTTGATGAAAGTCCATAAAACTTGCAGTTCTGTTGCAGTAGAGGAACTAATTGAGGCTTTAGCTCAAAATTGTTTGCTCCTACGGTAGGGATTGATATGCTTCTTCCATAGAAGTTGGGAGTTGGTGTAGTAAAATCACCAAGCATCTTCCTTGCATTGTTGTTTGGTTCGTCCATAATTGTTTCTTTTGCTGCTTCCTTTTCAAAAATTTCAGTGAGGTCCTCTTCAGAGTTTTGTGCTTTAGCTGCTCTTAGCTTCCTCTTCAGAGTTCTTTCAGGTTCATGATCAGCTTCAACAAGAATGTCTTTATCTTTGTTCCTGCTCATATGAAAGAGAAGAAAACAAAGAAAATATGGAATCCTTTATGTCACAGTATAGAGATTCCTTGAGGTGTCAGAGGAAAACAAGAATGGAAGGATGAGGTAGGTAAGAAAGAATTCGAACACTCAAAGAAAGATGGAGTTTGAATTTACAATGGAGGAGGAATCTTAGTGTTTAAATAGAAAAAGATAAGAGAGGGGGAAGAATTTTTGAAAATAAAAAAGAATAAAATTCAAAATAAATTTTTTAAAAATTGGTTGGGGTTTTGAAAAAGATAAGAAATAGTAAAACAAACAAAAAGTCAATTAGTTAGTTAAAAAAGATTTGAAAATTAATTTTGAAAAGATAGGAAGTTTAGAAAAGATTTTTGAAATTAAATTTCTGAAAAAGATATGATTTGAAAAAGATATGATTGAAATTTATTTTGAAAAAGATTTGAAAAGGAAATTAAAAAGATTTGATTTTTAAACTTAAAATTGATTACTTGACTGACAAGAAACTAAAAGATATGATTCTATAATTTAAAGATTTTTGAAAAATATGAGGAAAAGATTTGATTTTTGAAAAAGATATGTTTGAAAAGATATGATTGAAAATATTTGATTTGAAAAAGATTTGATTTTGAAAAATTATGAAGATTTGAAAAAGATTTGATTTGAAAACAAAATTTCTCTCCTTGTGTCATCCTGGCGTTAAATGCCCCGGAGCGGCATGTTTTGGGTGTTTAACGCCTAATTGCTGCATGGTTTAGGCGTTTAAACGCCAGTTTTCCTTCTTCACTGGGCGTTTTGAATGCCCATCTTTTTCTCTGTAATGCCTCTGCTTTATGTTCTTGGATCTTCATTTTGCTAAATCCTTTATTCAAGAAGATATGTTTTCAATTTTGAAAAACAACAAAATGAGTTGAAACATATAATTCTTGGATCAAAACACAAGATATATGCAAGAACATTATGAACGTCAAGATGAACACCAAGAATAATCTTGAAGATCAAGATGAACATCAAGAACTCAGTTTTCTTAATGAAAGAAAACATGGAGGACACCAAACTTAGAACTTTCTCATGTTTGGGCCATATGAATGCAAGAATGCATATGTAGAACATCATGCAGTGCAAATCAATAAATCATGAAGATCAAACAAGGCAATTCATTAAGAACGACTTGAAGATCATCAAGAACACAATGCATGTGTTTCGAAAATTTCAAGACAATTAAAATAATGCAATTGACACCAAACTTAAAATTTGGCCCTATGTTCAAACAAGAACCATGAAATATTTTTCAGTTTTTATGATTTTATGAATTTTTGTGGGTTTTTTTGAAAATTAATTTTGGAAAAACGAAAAAAAGAAGAAAATTTTTGAAAACTTTTCGAAAATAAAATAAAAATTACCTAATCTGAGCAACAAGATGAACCGTCAGTTGTCCAAACTCGAACAATCCCTCGCAACGGTGCCAAAAACATGGTGCACGAAATTGTGATACACAATGGCGCCAACAACTTGGTATGCACAATTGTAATCTCCTTCTTTTCCACAACTTCGCACAACTAACCAGCAAGTGCACTGGGTCATCCAAGTAATAAACCTTACGTGAGTAAGGGTCGATCCCACGGAGATTGTCGGCTTGAAGCAAGCTATAGTCACCTTGTAAATCTCAGTCAGGCGGATTCAAATGGGTTATGGAGTTTTAATAATTAAAAGATAAATAAAACAGAAAATAAAGATAGAGATACTTATGTAAATCATGGGTGAGAATTTCAGATAAGCGTAAGGAGATGCTTCATCCCTCTTGAAACTCTGCTTTCCTACTGCCTTCATCCAATCCTTCATACTCCTTTCTATGGCAAGCAATATGTTGGGTTTCACCGGTGTCAATGGCTACCTCCCGTCCTCTCAGTGAAAATGGTTCAAATGTGCTGTCACCGCATGGCTAATCATCTGTCGGTTCTCGATCATGTTGGAATAGGATCCAATGATCCTTTTGCATCTGTCACTACGCCCAACACTCACGAGTTTGAAGCTTGTCATAGTCATCCCTTCCCAGATCCTACTCGGAATACCACAGACAAGGTTTAGACTTTTCAGATCTTAGGAATGGCCGCCAATAATTCTAGCTTATACCACGAAGACTCCGATTTTTCGGAATGGAGGCTAAGAGATATACGCTCAATCTTAAGTAGAACGGAAGTGGTTGTCAGTCACGCGTTCATAGGTGAGAATGATGATGAGTGTCACGGATCATCACATTCATCAGGTTGAAGTGTGAGTGAATATCTTAGAACAAGAATAAGCTGAATTGAATAGAAAACAGTAGTAATTACATTAATACTCGAGGAACAGCAGAGCTCCACACCTTAATCTATGGTGTGTAGAAACTCCACCGTTGAAAATACATAAGAACAAGGTCTAGGCATGGCCGAATGGCCAGCCTCCCCAATGTCTAAGATCGCATAAACTGATCAAAGATAGATACCAATATGAAAATACAATAGTAAAATGTCCTATTTATAATGAAACTAGCTACTAGGGTTTACAGAAATAGGTAAATGATGCAGAAATCCACTTCCGGACCCACTTGGTGTGTGCTTGGGCTGAGCATTGAGCTTTACACGTGTGGAGGTCTTCCTTGGAGTTAAACACTAGCTTTGGTGCCAGTTTGGGCGTTTAACTCCAACTTTTTTGCCAGTTCTGGCGTTTTGACGCCAGAAAAGGGCAGAGAGCTGGCGTTTTCACGCCATTTTACGTCATCAAAACGTGCGCAAAGTATGGACTATTATATATTGCTGGAAAGCCCTGGATGTCTAATTTCCAACGCAATTAAGAGCGCACCATTTAAAGTTCTGTAGCTCCAGAAAATATACTTCGAGTGCAGGGAGGTCAGAATCCAACAGCATATGCAGTCCTTTGTTAGTCTCTGAATCAGATTTTTGCTTAGGTCCCTCAATTTCAGCCAGAAAATACCTAAGATCACAGAAAAACACACAAACTCATAGTAAAGTCCAGAAATGTGAATTTTTCTTAAAAACTAATAAATATATACTAAAAACTAACTAAATCAAACTAAAAACTATATAAAAACAATGCCAAAAACCGTATAAATTATCCGCTCATCAATAGGTCACCAAAAGCGTGGCGATAGAGCAACCAACACTCTTGCAGCTGTGCCCCTTTCAAAAGTGTGCCGGTAGCTCAAAAAGTGTGGTGAAAAGCTATCGCTATGCTTTTTTTTGACTTTTCGCCATGCTTTAAAAGTGTAGCAAAAGGCTTGTTTTCTTGTAGTGATATTTATTAGTTAAACCCTTCGGCAAGGCCTCTAGATTTCAGGGGAGCGACAACTAATATCATTTCAAAACCAAATCATTTAAACTTAATCATAATTCATTCTTTTTTTAAATAAATCAAAATCAAATAAAATATTTCTTTCAATCGAAATTAACCAAAATAAAACTGCTCAAAATTCTTCTAAAAAGTTCGACAACACTTTCCCTAAAACCCAGACTTTGCCACCCTTTTCGGGTCCATCCAAACCGTTTCTCAAACTCTTTTCTTGATAAATCAAATTCAATCATAATACTCTTCTCGATAATACTCAAAACATAATTATTTCTTTAGGAATTCAAAATCAGGTAATATAATTCTTAAAACGTTGGAAAATTTATTTTGATCCCCAAAAATTTTAAAAAATTATATTTTAATCACTAAACTTCCAAAAATTCCGTTTTAAACTCTAAACTTTCTTTTAATTAACTTTCACCCCCAAAACTTTTTCTTAATTATATTTTGGCCATAAAAAAATCAAAACATAAGGATTTTATGTCTTTCAAAGAACCAAATCAAACTTATCAAAATTTCATCAAAATTACTTGTTTTTAACTTGTTATTCAACGGGTTCAGTAACCGTTTCTTCACAGAATTCACTTTAATCTCGCGGCGCTCAAACCTCATCAAGTTTATTTTTAAAATACCACATCACAATAGTCCCAAAATCATCAAAACACTCAAGCTAGTTGTTCATACATAGCTGAACCAAAATCTCAAGCAAACAACAATAATTCAACATAAACTTAATCAAACTTAAACAACAATCAATCAAACCAACATTCACTTATCAAACTCACATCAAATTATTATAAAATTACCAAAACCTACCTCCGTGAAGAAATCACAACAATGAAAATTCTGGAGAAGCTTTCTGACTGAACTGCTGAAGAGAAAAACATCAGAAATCATTTGTGCCTCCCATAACACTAATTAGGCAAACTCAAAGGGAAGGAGAGTTGCATCACCGTCAACTTCTACCGGACAAAAGTAACACCAACGTGTACAGGAGGAGGATACGAACACTTTTATCGAATTTGATTTTTTATTGGAGTTACGGATCGCACGAAATCAAGCTCGGAAGCTCGGAGGTTCCATGGAAATCTCTCTCTCACCCATGGTCCTTTCTCTTTCTTTTCTCCAAAAAGGAACGCTGATGATGATGATGATTATTAATGGTAATTTAGCTTGCTTAATGTTTGAATGAGATGTGGGGGGTACGTGTCACTCATTTTTACTACTGAGTCAGCGATTCAAGTTATAAATATCTTAAATGGATAATTATGAAAACTGGATATATTAAAACACAAGTAATAATATATATGAGTTACAAATGTAAATGACATTAGTAACATAATGATAAAAGATATACGATGAAATATTAGCAAAGCTAAGTTCATCGAAGAGTACCGATATTTACTCATATTGGCATATTTTGAACTCAATAATAATACTATTAACTAAATATTTACCGATATTTAATGCATTGAATCTAACCTAAATTAATCAACCTAAATCCACTAAGGTTAGAAAACTAAAATAAGCTAACTTTGAAAATGATTCAAAATTGAAATTGAAATTCTACTTAAGTCTAAACTAAATTAAACCACTACAAGAAAAATCACTTTTAGCAGCCGTTTATTGTGCTTTTAGCTATTGCCGCTAATACATTTACCGGCAATTAAACATTAGCCGTCTTATGCTTTGTCGCTAAAAAGTTTTAGTGGCAATTATAACATTTTCCAGTAATGACCTTTTTAATGACCGCAAAAAGTATATAAATTTTAGCGACCATTTTTTTGGCAATTTATATGGCCATAAAAAATAATTCTAAGGTTGGAATGTTATTAAATTTTAGTGCCCATTAATATTGATGCAAAAACCCATTTTACCGGCAATTTATATAGCCGCTAAAAATAATTCTAAAATTGTAATATTATTCACTTTTAGTTGTCATTACTACTACCACTAAAATCTTAAGACTTTTTTAATTATACTTACTCTTTTAGAAATAACAACATATCATTTTTCTAAAATTTCAAATTATTTTTATCAATAATTATTATTATTGTACATAATTTAAATATACTAAAATTATTTACTACAAAATGAAATATTTCTTTAAATTCAATTAAATATTTATACACAAAGTTCTCTTGAAAAGTAATAAAGCATAATACAAATTTAAATAATACAAATACTACAAGTCTATGTTACATCAATAGTTAGCACATGGTTAATGATCAAAAGTAAACAAATAAAGCCTAGCACAGATGCAATACAATAATACAGCTGAGAGAATGAAGTAGAGTTCCAAATTTTTAATTAACCAAGATCAAGCACTAACATAATCTTGGGCATAGGTATGGAGAAAAAATCTGTCATGTCATAACGGGAACAAGATTTAGTTATATACACAGTTGGATGGTAACTAAAAATTTTTATAGCAAAAACTAGTACCAACCTGTTTATTGATACAAATTTAGCCAAGGCTCGTCTTATGACATACATATCTCCTGATGCATGATGAAAATATCTGTTGAATAGTTGATAAATAATCAACTTAAGTGGAGAAAATAGAAAACATGAGGAAAAACATTTGTGAAACACCGTACAAATGTATCAAGAGTTGTGCAGTAAATATAAGTTAAATATGTGATTATCTTGCCTATCCTTGCTGATTTTGAGCCTCAATTAAGCACATGATGAAATTGAAATATTCAACTAAGGATTTGGGTACTCATGCCACAAAATTTTCTTCTCCAGTGAAGATTATTTGGAGAATCAAAAGTAAGTAATAGTAATAATTCATGAGTTACATATGAGATCAACAAAACAGCATTGAATGTCATACAAAAACCTTAGTCTTAGCAAAAATCCACTTGTTGCTATTGAAACCTCATCAATATCAGACAAAAAATAACCAATTGATACAAGTTTGCATTGGAGAAGCAAAAGTAAAATTTCCAGGCCCCCAATGTGATAACTTACTTAACTATATCTACCATCTTCATTGGTCATAATTGGCTCTCAAAGAATGAAAGAAGGATTTTATATTCTCATTTAAAAAGAATAAAGGGATAGAGATCTCTTAATCATCTATCATTAAACTTTTAATGTAATATTTTCAAAAACAAAAAGCAAAATGATTATTGTTCCGAGGGTTACCTGAAACTGGAGGTCGATCTCGGATGAGATCTGCTGTGGTGGCCGGAGCTGTCGTGTCCGACTTGTTGGATCTGGTGGAGCTGCTGATCCTTGATCATCAGAGGGTGGTGGTACCTGCAAGAGACTCCGATGCTTAAGTTAGCACGTGCTTTAGGCAGTTTTTTAGTAGAATCAAAGTGTGAATTATACCTGGGTACTCCAGTGTATTTATAGTAGTGTGGATTGGGCCTTTAAGATAAGTTAGTTATCTTATCTTATCCTTTAGGGGAACCACCTTATCTTTCTAGGCTTTGCCGCCTCTAGAATGGGCTGTGTTCCTTCGTTTGGGCCTACTTTGGCCTTTGTGGCGATTTGGCCGAACTCTTTTAAGGAGAGGTCGGGTGTGACCCAGCCTGAAGAGGTCGGTCGCTCGTGTATTCAATCAGCCCGAGTTACCTAGCTCGACCCAAGGTATTAACAGTGCCCCTGCTAGGGCTCAACCTTACCCTTAAGGTCGTGTCTTTAGACTTCGACCCTTTGAGGAAGTTGTGCTCGAGCATTTTGCTTTGAGTCGGTCTCCTGTATAACTCCTGCTAGGACTCCTTGAATGTGGAGCATTTTTCTTTCTTTTCCTTTTTAATTGCAGTGCGCGTTGCATTTCCTTGGGAACATGCGAGGGTTTAAAGGCTCATTAATTCCCCTTTTTCGTTTCCCTCTTTTGCATTTCATTTTGAATTTAAAAGCATCATTGTTTCGTTTCTTTTTTCTTCACTCTTCGCTCTTCGTTCGTTACTTGCTGAGGTGCTTCGTTTGTCTACTTTCTCTGCTTTCATGTCCCTAAGCTTCCCTTTTTCTTTGCTCGAAGGCAATTGTTGGCACGGATTCGTCGTTGTTTTTGAGGAGTTTATCGTCTTCTCTTCTACAGGTTGGTCTTTTCTTTTTTATACTTCAACAATTGCTTTCACTATTTGCGTATTTTATAAAGTTTTGATTTTTAAGTTTCGTCTTGAGAAGCTTTGATTCTTTCTGCAAAAAGATTGCATCTTTGCGTCTTTATTGTTTGTTGTGATGTGCGCCTTTTTATGTTTCTGGTAGTTTTTACTTCCTTATGGCTTTTTTGTCACTGTTTCTATCTTTTTCCCCCTTGTATGACTTCTTAAAGCTTTTGGTTTGAACTGTCTATAGAGAAAGGAGATAAACTGTTGGTAGGAAAGGGTTGTATCTTTTGATGATTTTTGCGTGATGTGTTGTTGATGATGGTTTTCTGTATCGAGAAGTGCTTCTAAAAAATTTGATTGCTCCCCTATTATTTTTGCTTGAGAGGTGTTCAGACTTTTTGAGGGCATAGATTGTCGACTTCCCTTTTCTAGGTTCCTTGCAAGGATTATTGCATCCAAAGGGTGCCCCTGGACTTTAGTGTTGGTCTTCTACTGTTTGTGAGTCCTGGGGTTTCGATTTTGCTGTTATCTCTGAGTCTTTTGCTGATTACTTTTTATTATCCGAGTTATTCCCTTATTGCCTGAGTTGTTTAGTAATCCATTTCTTCTTTTTCTTGCTATAGGGATAGTTAGCCTATGTCTTCCCGAAAAAATATTGTTGAGATGTCTTCAAAAGTTCCTGCTGGTATGGCCGATTAACTGGATTCGATAGTTCTCATGTGTGTGACTGTAGCTGACCCCGAGTATTGTGTAAGACTTAGGAGATTCCATAGGATTTGTAGCAATAGGGATGATGAAAAGAAATATGAAATGGTGTCGCCTGACCCTGAGGAGAGGGTTGATTTTCCTTCCTTAACTCAGGGAGAACGTCCCTTTTTCTATGCTTATAACTACTTTTTTAGTTAGCTGAGTATCACCATCCCTTTTTTTGCTTTTGAGACCGACTTGTTATGGTCTTGTAATGTGGCCCCTTCTCAGCTCCATCCAAACTTCTGGGGTTTTATAAAGATTTTTCAATTGTTGTGTCAAGAATTGGGCGTCCGACCTACCCAAACTCTCTTTCTACACCTTTTTGTGTTGACCAAGCCTGGGATAGCTAAGAAGAAAGCCTCTTGGATTTCTTTCAGAGCAATTTAAGGGAAGAAAGTATTCTCTATGTATGATGAATCTTTTCATGATTTCAAGAACAACTACTTTAAAGTCTGAGCTGTCAAAGATGTCCACCCTTTCTTCTTAGATGAAAATAATGAGCCAGCCTTCCCTTTAAGTTGGCAAGAAAATGTAGTAGTAGTCAAATATCCTTGGGAGTGCCTTTGTAAGTGTGTTAGAGGAGAATTGGGGGGAGCCTCCTCACCTGGACATGAAAAGGATTATGGGAGATCCTTCCCTTCTCCGTGCTGAACTAGGTAGTGGCCGACTTCCTTTTAGCCTTTCTTTTGGTTTCTTTGTCGATCTATTCCTTTCTGAATTTTAACATGGTTTTGTTGGTTTCTTTTTCTTTTTTTTTTTAGAAATGGTGAAGTCTACAGACTCTATGAAGGCCTTCCGTAGAGCAAAGAAGGTGACAGCTGCGCAGAATCTGACTGCGAAGACTTCTGGAGAAGGATCTTCCCAACTACCTCCGAAGAAACCGACCTCTGATACTTTTGGGCCGACGAAGATCATTCCGACTCCTCAGGTCTAGACTGTTCCCTCTGATCCAGTTCAACCATCTTCTGGTGCCGCCTCCTCTCCTACTACTGCGGGTCCTCCTCCCAAATGACAAAAAACTGTTGGTCCTTACGATTTGAATGCCAAGGACTTCGATGGTGTAGGTTTTGCTACCGATCTGATAGCTCCTCATGGCCAAATTCCACTGGATGATGTGTACATTCTTCGCCATTTGGATTTCATTACCAGCAAGAGTGTTCAGATGGCTAATATGGGTGCGGCCTTGTTCTGTACGATCCATGGTTCTTCTGTTCATGCGACTAAGGCCTTTATGGAAGAGGCCAAACCTGAATTTGACAGGATTAAAGGTTTGAAGGACGAGTTTGACGCCAAGGTGGCAAAAGTTGGAGCTGGATGTAGAGAGGGAGAAGTCCTGAGCTACTGCTGCCGAGGCTGCTGCTAACTTGGCTGAGGAGACGGCAAAAAAGCATAAAGAAAGCTACACCCGTACTTACGGCGAGCTGTTGGAGACTAGGGAGAGGCTTGAGTCCGCTCATGCGGACTATGCCAAGCTTCAAGTTCACCTGGTGGGCAGGTGACTGATGCGCATGAAAACTTGAAGGCCCAGGTCATGATTCTTGCCCCTGAGCTTGATCTGACTTTGTTTAGTCTGGACAATACGGTGGAGGATGGTAAGATCATGCCAGCCCCTGATGATGAAGATGAAGAACCTCTCCCTGCGTCGCCAGCCAAAGCTTCTGCAGCCTCGATTTCTTCAACTCCTTCGGCTGAGGTCGACCGTCCCGAGTCTGATCCTGATGTTCAAATTCTGAACCGGGAGGATGAGACTGTGGATGCAGCCCCTTTGAAGACCATTCCTCCTTCTTAAGCCTAGGATGCTACTACCGGGGAGACTTTGGACCCCTTATGATCTCTGTGTATTTGTATAGTCTGGCTTGTGGACTCTTGAACTTTAGTTTTTGTAACCTTTTATATGGTTGACTCTCTTGACACTTAGTTGCTTCTATGCAACTTTATTTTGGAAAATCAAACACTTTTAAACTTTGAGAATGCATTTTAGGTGGCCTTTTGAGTCTTTAATGTTTTATTTTGATGGATATGTTTTTCTGATATATTGATCATACCTTTGCAACCTTTGTGGATTTTTATAGGGGGTTGGTACTTTTCTGTCCGACCTCCTTTGGATCATCTCTCGTTTTGTCTGTTTGGGCGAAATGATCCTTAGGGCTAGTGATAGGCAAAATTGTGACTTATACTTTTCACAACTCGAACAATTCCTAGTAATGGCTCCAAAAACTGGTGCACAATACTATGGTTCACATACATTCTTCACAACTTCACACAACTAACCAGCAAGTGCACTGGGTCGTCCAAGTAATAAACCTTACGTGAGTAAGGGTCGATCCCACGGAGATTGTCGGCTTGAAGCAAGCTATGGTCATCTTGTAAATCTCAGTCAAGCGGATTCTAATGGTTATAATGGTTTTCGAATATAAAGATAAAAAAAGTATAAAATAAAGATAGAGATACTTATATAATTCATTGGTGGGAATTCCAGATAAGCGCATGAAGATACTGTGTTCCTTCTGAATCCATGCTTTGCTACTGCTTTCATTCAATCATTCTTACCCCTTTCCATGGCAAGCTGTATGTTGGGTTTTACCGTTGTCAATGGCTACCTCCTGTCCTCTCAGTGAAAATGGTCCAAATGCGCTGTCACTGTACGGCTAATCATCTGTTGGTTCTCAGACACAATGGAATCTGATAAGTGAGATTTCAACGCCCAATAACTTGTTAGGCAGAAAGATGGATATTCCTTGCTCATTATCAGACAATCACTTATTCACAAACCCTCTGTGGAGCTAATAGTTTTCATTTCCCAATGTTATGCTTTTACTAAAAAAAGAAACATTTCTTATTTTTCAAATCGATTTTTCTTTTCATTTCTGATCATGTCAGAATAGGATCCATTGATCCTTTTGCGTCTGTCACTACGCCCAACACTCGTGAGTTTGAAGCTCGTCACAGTCATCCCATCCCAGATCCTACTCAGAATACCACAGACAAGGTTTAGACTTTGCAGATCTCAAGAATGCTGCCAATAGATTCTAGCTTATACCACGAAGACTCTGATCTCACGGAATTGGAGGCTCGGTTGTCAGGCGAGGCAACCATGCATTGTGGGTCAGGAATCCAAGAGATACACACTCTAGCTTTCGCAGGTAGAATGGAAGTGTTTGTCAGGCACGTGTTCATAAGTGAGAATGGTAATGAGTGTCACGGATCATCACATTCATCAAGTTGAAGTGCGAATGAATATCTTAGAATAAGAATAAGCATGAATTGGATACAAGAACAGTAGTAATTTGTATTAATACTCGAGGTACAGCTGAGCTCCACACCTTAATCTATGGTTTGTAGAAACTCCACCGTTGAAAATATATAAGAACAAGGTCTAGGCATGGACGAATGGCCAGCCTCCCCAAATATCATGTAAATATGAAAATAGGGAATAAGACTCCCAATACAATAGCAAAAAGTTCTATTTATACTAAACTAGCTACTAGGGTTATAAAGATAAGTAATTGATGTATAAATCCACTTTTGGGACCCACTTGGTGTGTGCTTGGGCTGAGCTTGAGCTTTACACGTACAAAGGCTTCTCTTGGAGTTAAACGCCAAGTTGTAACGTGTTTTTGGCGTTTAACTATGGTTTGTGACATGTTACTGGCGTTTTACTCCAGAATGCAGCATGGAACTGGCGTTGAATGCCAGTTTGCGTCGTCTAAACTCGAATAAAGTATAGACTATTATCTATTGCTGGAAAGCCCTGGATGTCTTCTTTCCAACGCAATTGAGAGCATGCCATTTGAAGTTCTGTAGCTTGAGAAAATCCATTTCGAGTGCTGAGAGGTCAGAATCCAACAGCATCTGTAGTCCTTTTTCAGCCTCCTATTAGATTATTGCTCATGTCCCTCAATTTCAGCCAGAAAATACCTGAAATCACAGAAAAACACACAAACTCATAGTAAATTCTAGAAATGTGAATTTTGCATAAAAACTAATAAAAACATCCCTAAAAGTAGCTAGATCTTACTAAAAACTACCTAAAAATAATGCCAAAAAATGTATAAATTATCCGCTCATCAGCTAGCTCATCCAACAACTTTTTAGTATTCTTATAGAACCTTTTTAGTTGGTCTGAACATATTTGCTAGCCTTGTCTTGGAATCGTGGCTTTTTGGGTAGAGTTGTGTCCCTTTTAGCGCACGTTTTTGAGCCTTAGGATGCTTTTCTACCTTTTTGGCCTTCCCCTTTCTTTCAGGTTGTCCCTGGGCTCCTTTGATTGCACGAACTCTTTGTCGAAGCTTTTCAGTCATGTTCCAACAATTTTTTAGGTAGTGTTCCAAGGGGAACCTTTTCTTTATAGTTTAGTTGGACGACTTTTTAGCCTTTGTTATGGCTTTGTGCATTTGTGGTACGCGAAATCGTGATCTAACACACTTTCTTCACAACTCCGCATAGCTGACCAGCAGGTGCACTGGGTCATCCAAGTAATACCTCATGTGAGTAAGGGTCGATGCCACAGAGATTGTCGGCTTGAAGTAAGCTATGGTCATCTTGTAAATCTCAGTCAGGAAGATTTAAATGGTTATGGGATTTTGATAATTAAAAGACAGATAAAAACATAAAATAGGATAGAGATACTTATGTAATTCATTGGTAGGAATTTCAGATAAGCGTATGGAGATGCTTTGTTCCATTTGAATCCCTGCTTTCCTACTGCTTTCATCCAGTCATGCGTACTCTTTTCCATGGCAAGCTGTATGTTGGGGGATCACCGTTGTCAATGGCTACCGTCCGTCCTCTCAGTTAAAATGGTCCGACTACGGGTTACGTAGGGCTAATCATCTGTCGGTTCTCACTTGTGTTGGAATAAGATCCAATCATCCTTTTGTGCACTGTCACTGCGCCCAGTACTCGCGAGTTTGAAGCTCGTCACAGTCATCCCATCCCAGATCCTACTCGGAATACAACAGACAAGGTTTACACTTTCCGGATCTCAAGAATGCTGCCAATTGAATTTAGCTTATACCACGAAGACTCTGATCTCACGGAATGGAAGGCTCTGTTGTCAGGAGTGGCAACCATGCATCATGGACCAGGAGGCCAAGAGATATATATTCAAGCTTGTTTTCAGGTAGAATGGAAGTGGCTGTCAGGCACGCGTTCATAAGTGAGAATGGTGATGAGTGTCACTTGATCATCACATTCATCATGTTGAAGTGCGAATGAACATCTTAGAACAAGAATAACCTTGAATTGAATAGAAAACAGTAGTATTTACATTAATTCATGTGGAACAGCAAAGCTCTACTCCTTAATCTATGAGGTGTAGAAACTCCACCGTTGAAAATATATAAGTGATGAAGGTCCAGGCATGGCCGAATGGCCACCCTCAAAACGTGATCAAGAGATCAGCAGTGATACAAAGATAGTCTCAAAAATGATCTAAAGATCTCTCTATGCTGAAAATACAATAGTAAAAGGTCCTATTTATAATGAACTAGTAACCTAGGGTTTACAGAAATAAGTAAGTGATGCAGAAATCCACTTCCGGGGCCCACTTGGTGTGTGCTTGGGTTGAGCATTGAAGCTTTCACTTGCATAGGCTTTTCTTGGAGTTAAACACTAGCTTTGGTGCCAGTTTGGGCATTTAACTCCAGCTTTTATGCCAGTTCTGGCATTTAACGCCAGAAAAGGGTAAAAAGTTGGCGTTAAAACGCCAATTTGCGTTATCATAACTCGGGCAAAGTATGGACAATTATATATTGCTGGAAAGCCCAAGATGTCTACTTTCCAACTGAAATTGAGAATTCCTATATTGGGCTTCTGTAGCTCCAGAAAATCTATTTCAAGTGCAGGGAGGTCAGAATTCAATAGCATCTGCAGTCCTTTTTCAGCATCTGAATCAGTTTTTTGCTCAGGTCCCTCAATTTCAGCCAGAAAATACCTGAAATCACAGAAAAACAAACAAACTCATAGTAAAGTCTAGAAATGTGATTTTTGCATAAAAACCAATAATTATATACTAAAAACTAACTAAAAATAATGCCAAAAAGCGTATAAATTATCCGCTCATCACAACACCAAACTTAAATGATTTCCTGTCCCCAAGCAACTGAAAAAAAAAGAATAAAAAGAAGAGAATGTACAATGAATTCCAAAATATCAATGAAGCTTAGCTCCAATTAGCTTAGCGGGACTAGTAGCTTTTTTCTTTTGAACAGTTTTGCCATCTCACTTTATCCTTTAAAGTTCAGAATGATTGGCATCTCTAGGAATTCAGAATTAAGATAGTGTTATTGATTCTCCTAGTTCAGTATGTTGATTCTTGAATGTAGCTACTTTATGAGTCTTGGCCGTGACCCTAAGCACTTTGTTTTCCAGTATTACCACCGGATACATAAATGCCACAGACACATAACTAGGTGAACCTTTTCAGATTGTGACTCAGCTTTGCTAAAGTCCGCAGTTAGAGGTGTCCATAGTTCTTAAGCACATTCTTTCTACTTTGGATCACGACTTTAACCACTCAGTCTCAAGTTTTTCACTTGGACCTTCATGACACAAGAACATGGTTAAGGACAGCTTGATTTAGCTGTTTAGGCCAGGATTTTATTCTTTTGGGTCCTCCTATCCATTAATGCTCAAAGCCTTGGATCCCCTTTACCCTTGCCTTTTGGTTTAAAGGGATATTGGCTTTTTCTACTTGCTTTTTCTTTTTCTTTCTTTTTCTTTTTCACCATTTTTTTTGCAAGATTTGTTATTCACTGCTTTTTCTTGCTTCAAGAATTAATTTTATGATTTTTCAGATTATCAATAACATTTGTCTTTTTTCATCATTCTTTCAAGAGCCAACATTTTTAACATTCATAAACTTCACTATCAAAATTATGCATTATTCAAGCATTCATTCAGAAAATAAAAAGTATTGCCACCATATCAAAATAATCAAACTAATTTCAAGATAAATTTCAAAATTTAATTACTTCTTGTTCTTTTGTAATTAGGCACATTTTTTATTTAAGAAAGATGAAGGATTCATAGGACATTCATAGCCTTAAGACATAGATACTAGACACTAATGATCATGTAATGAAGACACAAACATAGATAACACATAAAGCATAAAAATAAAAAAATAGAAAGATAAGAATAAGGAAATCAAAGAACGGGTGCACCTTAGTGATGGCGGCTAGTTCTTCCTCTTGAAGATCCAATGGAACGCTTGAGCTCCTATATGTCTCTTCCTTGCCTTTGTTGCTCTTCCCTCATGGCTATTTGATCCTCTTTAATTTCATGGAGAATAATGGAGTGCTCTTAGTGCTTCATCCTTAGTTGCTCCATATTGGAACTCAAATCTCCCAAAGAGGTGTTGAGTTGCTCCCAATAGTTTTGTGGAGGAAAATGCATCCCTTGAGGCATCTCAGGGATTTCTTGATGAGGGACTTCCTCATGCTCTTGTTGAGGCCCATGAGTGGGCTCTCTTATTTGCTCCATCCTCTTTTTAGTGATGGGCTTGTCCTCTTCAATGAGGATGTCTTCTTCTATGATAATTCCAGCTGAATTGCATAGGTGACAGATGAGATGAGGAAAGGCTAACCTTGCCAAGGTGGAGGTTTTGTCAGCCACTTTGTAGAGTTCTAGAGATATGACCTCATGAACTTCTACTTCCTCTCCAATCATGATGCTATGGATCATGATAGCTCGATCTACAGTCACTTCTGATCGGTTGCTAGTAGGAATGATGGATCGTTGGATGAATTCCAACCATCCTCTAGCCACGGGTTTAAGGTCATGCTTTCTCAATTGAACCGGCTTGCCTTTGGAGTCTCTTTTCCACTGAGCTTCTTCCACACATATGTCCATGAGGACTTGGTCCAACCGTTGATCAAAGTTGACCCTTCTAGTATAGGGGCGTGCATCGCCTTGCATCATTGGCAAGTTGAATGCCAACCTTACATTTTTTGGACTGAATTCTAAGTATTTCCCCGAACTATTGTAAGCAAATTCTTTTGGTTCGGGTTCACACTTTGATCATGGTTCTTAGTGATCCATGCATTAGCATAGAACTCTTGAACATTAAGATTCTGACTTGTTGAATGGGATTGGTGAGAACTTCCCAACCTCTTCTTCGAATCTTATGTCAGATCTCCGGATACTCATTCTTTTTTAGCATGAAAGGGACCTCAGGGATCACTTTCTTCTTGGCCATAACTTCATAGAAGTGGTCTTGATGGACCTTTGAGATGAATCTCTCCATCTCCCATAACTCGGAGGTGGAAGCTTTTTCCTTCCCTTTCCTCTTTCTAGAGGTTTCTCCGGCCTTAGGTGCCATAGATGGTTATGGAAACACAAAAAGCAATGCTTTTTCCACACCAAACTTAAAAGGTTTGCTCGTCCTCGAGCAAAAGAAGAAAGAAGGACGGAGAAGAGGTGGAGGAGATGGAGAGATGTGAGTGGTTTGGCCAAGGGGGAGAAGAAGTGTTTTTGATTTGTGAATATGAAAGATGGATGAGGGGTTTATATAGGAGTGGAAAGAGAGGGTAGGGTTCGTGTATTAGGGGTTGGGTTTGGGAGGGAAAATATTTGAATTTGAATGGTGAGGTAGTTTTTGGGGAAGAGTGGGTTGAGGTAGGTGTGGATCCTGTGGGATCCACAGATCCTGAGGTGTTAAGAATTTCTCATCCCTGTACCATTCTGGCGTGTAAACGCCCTCTGATTGCTAATCCTGGCATTAAACTGATGACATGTCACGATGTCATGTTGTTGTATGCTTTTTCATTCAAGAAATTGATGATTTGTGCTTAAATATTGAATGCTTTTATGCTTAAATGGTATATTTCCTTGATCTTTTAATTTTATAAATCTTGTAGAAAATAAGAAGAAAAAGAAGCAAAGAAGCACAAAATAAGCGAAAAAGGAGAAAAAAGAGCTTTGGGGCACACTTTGAAGTTAGAGCACACTTTAGAGCCTTAGGCCACGCTTTTAAAAGCATGGCCCATGACCAAATCAAGGGAGAGTGGCAATCAGCACTCAAAGCTCGGCTCTCTCCATGAACCTAGCTTTGCCGTATAAGAAAAATGAGCTTGGTATGCGAAATCGTGATCTCACACACTTTCTTCATAACTCGGCATAGCTGACCAGCAAGTGCACTGGGTCGTCCAAGTAATACCTTACGTGAGTAAGGGTCGATCCCATGGAGATTGTCGGCTTGAAGCAAGCTATGGTCATCTTGCGAATCTCAGTCAGGAAGATTCAAATGGTTATGGGATTTTGATAATTAAAAGATAGATAAAAACATAAAATAGGATAGAGATACTTATGTAATTCATTGGTAGGAAATTCAGATAAGCGTATGGAGATGCTTTGTTCCTTTTGAATACCTACTTTCCCACTGCTTTCATCCAGTCATGCGTACTCCTTTCCATGGCAAGCTGTATGTTGGGGGATCACCGTTGTTAATGGCTACCGACTGTCCTCTCAGTGAAAATGGTCCTGCTACGGGTTACGTAGGGCTAATCATCTGTCGGTTCTTACTTGTGTTGGAATAAGATCCAATGATCCTTTTACACACTATCACTGCGCCTAGCACTCGTGATTTTGAAGCTCGTCACAGTCATCCCATCCCAGATCCTACTCGGAATACCACACACAAGGTTTAGACTTTTCGGATCTCAAGAATGCTGCCAATTGATTCTAGCTTATACCACGAAGACTCTAATCTCACAGAATGGAAGTTTCTGTTGTCACGAGAGGTAACCATGCATCGTGGACCAGGAGGCCAAGAGATATACATTCAAACTTGTTTTTAGGTAGAACGGAAGTGGTTGTTAGGCACGCGTTCATAAGTGAGAATGGTGATGAGTGTCACTTGATCATCACATTCATTATGTTGAAGTGCGAATGAACATCTTAGAAAAAGAATAAGCTTGAATTGAATAGAAAATAGTAGTATTTGCATTAATTCATGAGGAACAGCAGAGCTCCACACCTTAATCTATGAGGTATAGAAACACCACCGTTGAAAATACATAAGTGATGAAGGTCTAGGCATGGCCGAATGGCCAGCCCCCTAAACGTGATCAAGAGATCAAAATGATACAAAGATAGTCTCAAAAATGATCTAAAGATCCCCCTATGATGAAAATACAATAGTAAATGGTCCTATTTATAACGAACTAGTAACCTAGGGTTTACAGAAATAAGTAAATGATGCAGAAATCCACTAATGGGGCCCACTTGGTGTGTGCTTGGGCTGAGCATTGAAGCTTTCACTTGCATAGGCTTTTCTTGGAGTTAAACGCCAGCTCTGGTGCCAGTTTGGGCGTTTAACTCTAGCTTTTATGCCAGTTCTGGCGTTTAACGCCAGAAAAGGGTAGAAAGTTGGTGTTAAAACACCAGTTTGCATTATCAAAACTCAGGCGAAGTATAGACTATTATATATTTCTGGAAAGCCCAAGATGTCTACTTTTGAACGCATTTCAAAGCGCACCAATTGGGCTTCTGTAGCTCCAGAAAATCGATTTCGAGTGCAGGGAGATCAGAATCCAACATCATCTGCAGTCCTTTTTCAGCCTCTGAATCAGATTTTTGTTTAGGTCCCTTAATTTCAGCCAGAAAATACCTAAAATCATAGAAAAACACACAAACTCATATTAAAGTCCAGAAATGTGATTTTTGCATAAAAACCAACAATTATATACTAAAAACTTACTAAATCACACTAAAAACTACCTAAAAACAATGCCAAAAAGCGTATAAATTATCCGCTCATCAGTTTGCTTTTTAAGTAGTGTCTTTTTTTTTCAAGACTTCGTACCTTTCAGCAAAGCATTCCTGGCCATTCTTCGGCCATTGCGAGATGTCTTTGTCCCTTTTTAGTGATCCTTTCGTTAGTCCGACTTCTCTATCGGGCCTTGTTAAGTTATTTTTAGTAATCCATTTTTAGTCAGACCTCGTCAGGTCCCTTTTTAAGGATTACTTTTTATAACTTCTTGCATTAACTTGCTACTACCACTTTCACCTTGCTGACCTCTTCATAATCGGACGATGAATTTTTCACCTTGCCGACCTTCTTGTAATCGGGCGATGAATTTTTGCGTTTTATGAGCTTAGGTTAATGCGTATTGGTAGGAAACCTTTTAGGGAATTTGAAAACTTTATTCAAATGATAATAAAAAGTAGAAATATGAACAAAAGCGTATACATATGAGTGCTTACCCTTCTAGGTCGAGTGATTTTCATAGATCTTAGTCTGGTGCCTCATTAAAAAAGCTTTTCAAGAAAAAGAGTGCACTTTTAACCTAAGATCTTTCATTATTTTCTAGCTATAGTACCTTCTTAGGTTACAGGCATGCCATGACCTTAGTAGCTCTCGGCCTTCGAGGTCGGACACCTTGTAATAACCTTTTCCCAATACTTCTACAACTCGGTATGGCCCTTTCTAATTAGCCGCTAGCTTCCCTTCTCCTGACCTACCTGCTCCGATGTCATTTCGGATTAAGATGAGATCGTTGGTGGCGAAGCTTCGCTGGGCTACCTTCTGATTATACCTTAGATCCATTCGACGCTTTAATGCTTCCTCTCTAATCCGAGTTCTTTCTTGAACTTCTGAAAGTAGGTCGAGCTCCTTATTTTGAATTTGCAAGTTGGTCTCTTCATTATAGAAGATCATTCTGGGAGACCTTTGTTCTATTTCCACTGGAATCATTACCTCCATCCTGTAAGCAAGTCGAAAGGGTGATTCTCCTGTGGTGGAGTGTGGAGTTGTCCGATATGCCCATAGGACTTGTGGGAGCTCTTCAGCCCAAGTTCCCTTTGCGTCCTATAGTCTCGTTTTTAACCCAGCCAGTATGACTTTGTTAGCGGCTTCTGCCTGTCTGTTGGCTTGTGGGTGTTCTACAGATGTGAATTGGTGCTTTATTTTCAAGTCAGCTACCAAGTTCTTGAAACCCGTGTCAGTGAACTGAGTGCCGTTATCTGTAGTGATGGAGTATGGGACCCCAAACCTTGTGATAATATTCCTATATAGGAATTTCCGACTTCTTTGGGTGGTGGTAGTAGCTAAGGGCTCTGCCTCAATCTATTTTGTAAAATAATCTATTCCTATAATGAGGAATTTGACTTGTCCTAATCCCTGGGGGAAGGGTCCAAGGAGGTCGAGCCCCCATTTTGCAATTGGCCAGGGCGATGTAACACTGATGAGCTCTTCTAGTAGTGCGATATAGAAATTAGCATGCTTCTAACATGGTGGGCACGTTTTAACGAACTCAGTTGCCTTTTTTTTACAAAGTTGGCCGAAGAACCCAGCTCTGAGTACTTTTTTAGAAAGAGCTCGTGCCCCCAGGTGGTTGCCACACATAGCACTGTGTACTTCTTCCAGGACTTCCCTTGTGTTGGAGGTTGGCACACATTTTAGAAGGGGTGTTGGGATCCCTCTCCTATATAACATGTTGCCCTCACATTCGCCTTTTTGCCTCCTTTTCATCTATGGGAAGCATCTCTGACTTGAGGTAGTTGATTATGGAGGTCATCCATCCTTGATCCTGACCTGATATGGTTAGGACCTTTTTTTCCTCCAAGATTGTTGGACTTTGCAGTGTTTCTTGGATGAGGCTTCTATTATTGCCCCTTGGTTTGGTGCTGGCTAATTTGGAAAGTGCATCAGCTTGGGCATTCTGCTCCCGGGTATGTGTCGGATCTCACATCCCCTGAATTATCTGAATTGTTCTTTGGTTTTGTCTAGGTACTTTTTCATGGTGGGATCTTTGGCTTGGTAGCTCCTTTCTATTTGTGAGGTTACTACTTGTAAATCACTGAAGATAGTAAGCTTTTGAACTCCTATTTCCCTAGCTAGCCTTAAACCAACCAGTAGTTCCTCATATTCAGCTTGATTATTTGAGGCAGGGAATTTGAACTTTAGTGAGAGCTCGATTTGGGTTCCCTTGATCACTTTCTATAATTACACCTCCACCACTCCCGGTTTTGTTTGAAGAACTATCCACATAGGGATTCCATTTTGTGGGAGTTCCCGGGGTGTCGTGTACTCGGCAATGAAGTCGGCTAGATACTGTGATTTGATGGTTGTCCGGGCTTCGTATTGAAGATCAAATTCGGATAACTCGAGTGCCCAATGTAGATTTCTTCCAACTAAGTCTGTTTTTTGTAGGATGCCTTTTATGGGCTGGTTGGTCTGAACCTTAATAGTGTGAGCTTGGAAGAATGGGTGGAGTCATCTTGATGTGAGTATGAGGGCGTAGGCGAACTTTTCTATCTTTTGATAGTTTAGTTCGGACCCTTGTAGAGACTTGCTAATAAAGTAGATGGGTTGTTACCCACTTTCGTCTTCTCTGACTAGTGTTGAGGCTATTGCCGGACTTCCTACTACAAGATATAGTATGAGTTCTTCATTTTCCCGTGGTCGGGTGAGAATAGGTGGTTGCCCTAAGAATTTTTTGAAATTTTGGAACGTTTGCTCGCACTCTGTCATCCATTCAAACCTCTTTCCCTTCCGTAATGTTGCGTAAAAGGGGAGAGATCTTATGGCTGATCCGGCTAGAAATCTGGACAGAGTTGCCAGTTTGCCGTTGAGCTATTGTACCTCTTTGACGCAGGTCAGACTTTTCATGTTGAGTATAGAATGGTATTTATCTAGATTTGCCTTGATTCCTCTTTGTGTGAGCATGAAGCCTAAGAATTTGCCAGCTTCTACTGCAAAGGTACACTTCGCGGGATTAAGTCGCATACCATGCTTTCTTATGGTGTCGAATACTTTGGTGAGGTCGGACAACAATGATTCCTCACTTTGTGTTTTTATCAGCATGTTGTCTACAGAGACCTCCATCAGCTTTCAAATATGGTCAGCAAAGACTTTGTTCATCAATCTTTGGTAGGTAGCTCTTGTGTTTTTGAGCCCGAATGGCATGACAATATGGCAGTAATTTGCTTTTGGGGTTAGGAACGAGGTCTTTTCTTGGTCGGGTGGATACATTAGGATTTGGTTGTATCCTGAATAAGCATCCATGAAGGAGAGGTACTTGTATCCAGAAGAGGCATCCACTAGAGTGTCTATATTTGGGAGAGGGTAGGGATCTTTTAGGCAGGCCTTATTGAGGTTGGCATAGTCAGTGTACATCTGCCACTTTCCATTTGACTTTTTTACCAAGAGAACATTGGCTAGCCACAGTGGGTACTTGACCTCCCTTATGAATCCTGCCTCTAGTAAGGCTTGTACCTGCTCTTCCACAGCTTGGGACCTTTTGGGCCCAAGCTTCCTACGCTTCTATTACACTGGTCGAGATCCGGGATATACCGCCAGTTTGTGGCACATTAACTTGGGGTCTATGCCAGGCATGTCTACGGCCTTCCATGCGAAGAGGTTGGCGTTGTCCTTTAGGAACCGTATCAGTGGCTCCTTTAAGTCTCCTTTTAAGGTCGCCCCGGTGTTTGATGTTTTATCCTGGGCATCGCCGATCTGGACTTCTTTAGTCTCGCCTTTAGGTTGTTGGCGGAGTTCCTCGCGAGCTCGAACTCCCCCGAGTTCAATAGTGTTGATTTCCTCTCCTTCGGGGTTGCCTTTAAGGTTCAGACTTTCGTTGTAACAGCGTCGCACAATCTTTTGGTCTCCTTTTATCATGGCGATCCCTTCTGGAGTTGGGAACTTCATGCACAAATGTGGAGTCGAGACTACTGCGACGATCTGGTTCAGTGTTGTCCGACCTATTAGGGCGTTGTAAGCTGAGCTCATGTCGACTATGATGTAGTCTATGTTGAGTGTCCTTGACCGAGTTCCCTTTCCAAAGGTTGTATGTAGTGAGATATATCTAAGTGGTTGGATTGGGGTGTCTCCAATTCCGAACAGGCTATTCAGATATTCTCTAAGCTCTTTATCCTACAAACCGAGTTTGTCGAAGGCGGATTTGAATAAGATGTTTGCAGAGCTTCCTTGGTCCACCAATGTTCGGTAGATATTAGCATTTGCCAGTATGATGGTAATGACCATGGGATCATCATGTCCCGGGATGATGCCTGTAGCGTCTTCCTAAGTGAAGGTAATTTCGGGGAGGTCAGCCGACCTGTCTCCTCCTCCGACATGGTACAACTCTTTGAGGTATCTTTTGCGTGACGATTTAAAGATCCCTCCTCCTGTGAATCCCCCATTTATCATGTGAACAAGCCTCTCGGGGGTGCAATGTGGACGCTCATCTCGCCCGATCTCTTCTTCCCTTCTTCTTTTCTTTGGTTCATCTATTTTTTTAGCTAGGAACCTGTCTAATCTTCCTTCCCGGGCTAACTTTTCTATAATGTTCTTTAGGTCGTAGCATTCATTGGTAGGGTGCCCGTAGAGTCGGTGGTATTCGTAGTACTCTGTCTGACTTTCTCCTCTTCTATGTTTAATCGGACGAGGGGGTGGAATCTTCTCAGTGTTGCATATCTCTCTGTATACATCCATAAGGAACACTCTAAGTGGAGTGTAATTGTGGTATTTTCTAGGTTTTTCAGTGGGCTGGTCTTCTTTTTTCCTGGACTCTTTATCCTTATCCCGAGGGGTGTAGGAGAATCCGGATTTAGAGGTTTCTCCTAGTCGGGAATTCTCTTCCATGTTAATATACTTCTCTGCCCTTTCTTGTACTTTGTTCAGAGATGTTGGATGCTTTTTTTATATGGAATGGCTAAAGGGACCATGATGGCTGCTTCTATTGGCAAGCTTTGTATATCCAGATAGGCCTTGTTGAATCTCTCCATGTAGTTCGGAGGCCTTCCCGATCTCCTTGCTTAATCCTTAATAGGCTTGGGGCATGTTTGGCTTTGTCTTTTTGGATGGAGAATCTGGCTAGAAATTTATTGGTGAGGTCATCGAAGCTTGTTATTGATCTGGGTGGCAGGCTGTCGAACCACTTTATTGCTGTCTTGGTTAAAGTGGTCGGGAAAGCTTTACAACGGATTGCATATGAGGCATCCGTGAGATACATTGATAAACCCATATTTTATGATATATTTTGTGCTTAGTTTGAGTGATTTATTCAATCCTTCGCCCACTTATTCATATTAATTGCATGGTTTTACTTTCCCTTCCTTATTATGTGATGTATGTGAAAAACATGTTTTCTATGCTTTAAAATTAATTATTTTAATTACCTTTATTTCCATTCGATGTCATGATTAGTGTGTTGAGTAGTTTCAGATCTTCTAAGGCAGGAATAACTTAAAGGATGCAAAAAGAAACATACAAAAATGAAAGGAAAGCATAAAACAGAGTTTGTGAAGAAACTGGCAGCGACGCGACCGCATGGACGACGCAGCCGCATGCCAAGCGCGAAGAAGCAGCGACGCGGCCGCATGACTGACGCGACCACGCGCCTAAAGAAGAACAGCTATGACGCGGCCGCATTACTGACGCGACTGCGCGCCTAAAGAAGAATATCTATGACGCGGCCGGATGACTGACGCGACCGCGCGATAAGGAAGACTCCAATTGATGCGACCACGTGACCCACGTGGACGCGTGATAGAGGCCACGCACCAGAAAATTGCAGAAAACGCTCATAGCGGATTCTGAAGCCCTTTTTGGCCCAAATCCAAGTCCAGAAGGCATAGGCTAGAAGTTATGAAGTGTGAGAATGCATCCATTCAGGGAATTTGGAATTTTTAGTCACCTTCCATGATTTAGTTTTGAGGGAGAGAGGCTCTCTCCTCTCTTTTAGGATTTAGGATTAGGATTTTTAGAAATTAGGAATTTATCTCATCTTCTTATCAGGTTCAATATTCCTTTTTCATTACTTGCTTTTGAAATCAGTTTATGAATTCTTCTATGTTACAGATTACTCTTTCGAATTAATGTTATTTGAGGTATTTCAGTTTAATATTGCTTTCTTTATTATTGTCATTGATTATTCCCAATCTGAAGACATTCTTATTCTAGTAGATTTAATTTCCTTCTTTTTGGTCTTGGTTAAGAAATCAGTAACTCAGGAGTTATCTTAGCTCAACATAATTGATAACTGTTATCTTTGCTAATTGAACTGAACTTCAATAATCCCAACCTTTTTTTAGGAAATAAATAGGATTCGAAGGTAAAACTAATTAGTCCCTTGACTTTCCTTTGCTTTAGCAAAGGTTAACTAAATGGAATTAAGATTCAACTTTCATTATTATTGATGAGAATAACTAAGTCTGGACTTCCAATTTCTCATACCTTGCCAAAGGATTTGCTTTACAGTATTTATTTATTTTAATTGTCATTTAAATTATTTGCCATATTTATTCCTCATTCTCAAAACCCCAATTTACAAAACCCATAACCAATAATAAGAACATACCTCCCTGCAATTCCTTGAGAAGACGACCCAAGGTTTAAATACTTCGGTTAACAATTTTAAGGGGTTTGTTACTTGTGACAACCAGAACGTTTGTATGAAAGGACTTTTGTTGGTTTAGAAGCTATACTTGCAACGAGAATTTATTCTGAATTCTAGACCACGCAAAAGTTCTCTCATCAAAATGGCGCCGTTGCCGGGGAATTGCAAACGTGTGCCTTATTATTGGTTATTGTAAATATTTTTCAAAAAAAATATTTTTCTTTTACTTGTTTATTTGTTTCTCCTTTTTACCCCTTATTTCTGATAACTTCTATGAATTCTCACCCCTCTCGCTTTGAGTTTGATTCTAACTTTGTTGAAGGAAATAGAAACCACAGCAGGAATATGCATCAAGGTCAGACCAATCAAGGATGGATGGAGTCAAGAGGATCTAATCAACCCTTTAGGCAACAACACCCTCCAAGATATCATGGACAACGACCATTCTACAATGCATACCCAGTTGAAAGATTTGGTGGACCGCCTAGTAGCTACCAACAAGCGCCACCCTGTGCTCAGAGACCATCCTCTCGACATAACTTCGAACCACCACACTCACAAGCTTCTTTTCACCATTCACTACCACAGGATCCTTACCCACCCCAACGCCAATCCAATTACTCCCAAGAACCACCACTCCCTTTTGCACCATGTCCATATCCATCAAGCCAAGAATCACAGGTGCGCTTCGAGGAATCAGTAAACCAGTTCAATGCAACCCTTCATCAACTGGAGCAAGCAATAAATCAATTATCTTCCAGACGTTCAGCTACTCAACAGAACCCCATGGCTGCATGTGGAGAATCTAATGAAGAATGTACTGTGAAGAAGACATAAGAGACTCCAGTGGACAGCATAGAGCATAACTTCGTACTGGAACAAGTAGAGGACGCTGTCATTGTAGAAGAAAAAGAGTTGGTTGAAGATTTAGGAGATGCTGAACCTCCTAGGGAATACAGAGTCATTGAAGACCCTGTCAAGGATGTTACAACTGATGCTAAAGAGGATGTTGCACAACCTCCAACGCGGATATCTTATGAAGAACTGGACGGAGTAACTCAAGACGCATGTTTCTATGATGATGATAGTCACCAGTCAAGTCCTCCTAGTGATGAACTTGCAGCCGCGAGTGAATTCTCTGAGACAGAAGAATCTTCCCCAAGTGAATACGAAGATGATGCAGAGGTCGACTTTTCTCAACCTCCTATTTATGACTCAAGTGATGAGGAAGATATGGAAGACTTTGACCAGAACATGGCTGGAATGGAAAAGGTTTGCAAGGAAGTGGAGGAATCCACTGAAGACCACATGGGAGTAGATCTTGCAGAACCACTGGAAACACTGATCCCAAGGCCATTACCACCCAATACAGACTTCAAGTGGGTAAAATCCTTGACTCTTATCTTTATTTTTCCCCTTGAATATGGTTTGCTTGAAACAGATGGCCAGCTTAGAGCTCTTTGCAGCTTTAAGAGAAAAAGGGAAATGACTCGCACTCAGCGCTGGTATGCAAGATCCAATGAGGTTTCGCACTTCAATTTGAGGTGCAGAAGTTGGTGTCAAGCTCACTTGATAGGATCTCGGAAAACGTTTGGTCATCTTGGTGAGAATCTAATTTCCAAACCGCACGAATGGAAAAGTATAGATCAAAACAAAGGCAGATTTGGAACCAAAGTTTGGGATCCTGAAAAATACTCTGATATTCATCACCCCGGGAGTCTGAAAATCTGTTTGAAGCTGCTCAGAAGCTTCACATGCCTAGTTTGGGACCCCGGAGGCTATTGGTATTCCAAGCATTGGTGGAGATTTTTGGATGAATTTAAACATAAGCCGCCATAACAGGAAGCTCATCAAATGTCCAAATTAAGGACTTTAACAAAAAGTGCTAGGTGGGAGACAACCCACCATGGTATGATCGTTCCTTCCTCATTTTTATTTGTTTTCAAGTTTTATTTTATTTTATTGTATTGAACCTGGAGTTTTCCATAACATTCATATTGGCATTGCATTTTGCATTCAGTTAAAAAAAAGGGGACGTGGGACGCGACCGCATCACTCATGCGATCGCGTCAGTTGCGATAAAACACCCCCCACGCGTCCACATCAATCACGCGGTCACGTGAGCTGGAAATCGGCGTAAAGACCCAACACCCAGAAAGTTGTGCTGGAATCGTGTGGCCATTGTGCGTTTCGCACAAAATGAACCACGCGGTCGCGTCCCTGACGCAATCGCGTCACATGCACAAACATTAATCCCACGCGACAGCGTGAGCGACGCGATCACGTCGCGAGGATTGCACACCACCCCAAAGGAGACACAGAGTTACGCTGACACGACGCTGGAATCTTGCATTTAGCACAATTTCCAGCCACGCGATCGCATGCCTCAGGCGATCGCGTCATCCCCTCTTTTACCCATTCCATGCGATCGCGCAATCCACGCGATGGCGTCACCCCTACTACACCCCAGCCATGCGACCACGTGCTCCACGCGATCGCGTGGATTTAAATTTATAACTCCCCCCAAGTCACGCGAACCCTATCCGCCGCGCCCCACCCCAAAACCCTCCCCTCCCTCTCTTTTTCTCCAACCACCCAGCCACCACCATCGGCCACCCCCGCCCCCGTTGACCACCTAGAACCAACCACCACGCCAACCCTCTTCCTCCTCCCCCCTCTTTCTTCTTCTTCTTTCCCCCTTCTCCCTCCACCGCCACTGCTCCCCTCCGCGATTGCCACCCTCCCCGCCGCCCACAACAGCCGCGCCACCTCCAACCACCAACACCCTCAACCCCCGTCCCAACCCTTCTTATCCCCACTACCCCTTCCTTTCCCGCAGCCCCTGCACCACACAGCAGCCACCGCCACTGCGCCAACCTCCGCCGCCGCGCCGGACGCCATCACCACCATTCCCCAGCCACCTCTCTGCCCCAATCTCCTTCCTTAGCCTTCCAGGTTCCGCAAAACGTCACCCTTCTATCCATTCGTAGTTACTTCATATTTTTATCTTTTTGTTCATATTTAGGCTAGTTAGATATGCATGTTGTAGTGGATTCTAGGTTGTTAGGTAGCCTAGGATGTGGTTAGTGGATTTAGGTCTGATAATTACGTTGTTCGTGTTTCTTGCTATATGATTTTTCGTAATTCTGCTGTGTCTGTGCTGTTGCTATTGTTCATATGTTGTACTTTCTTGTTTCATACTGCTTTTTACATTGCCTTTTTCATGTTCATATTCCTTATATGTAATAGCAGCTTTATTTTTTGATTCATATGAACTATTCTGTTGCTGTTTATTTTCCGGGACAGTCCAATTTTAGCCGAAATACTACCCAATTTTTTGTAAAATGTTTCTATTCATGTCTTGGTTTTGACATTTTCAACTGTGCTTTCCTTAGCTTTCACCAAACCAATTCATGAATGCCAGGGCACGCATTCTTATTATATTTGATCTCCTGGTTCATAAATTGCATTGTTGATGTTTGATTCCAATTTTTGCTATTTCTATCTCTATCTGAATCATCATCAACCTATTTGCCTATTTGTTTTCCTATTTTTATTATATCCTGATTTTCTGTTTTATAGGATGTCAGATTCCCAGAGAAATGGAAAAGGAAAGGCTACCACTGGCAAACGTAAAAGAGGAGACTCATCAATGTCTATCATAGATCTTATGCATGATACCTCCTGGCGGGAGAAACACTTTACCGCGCAGGAGAAGGCTGACCAGCTACTCCCTGCTACTGATCCCATATGGTTTGCAAACCGATTCTGTGAGTTGAAATATCCTGCGTTTGCAACCTCCAGGAACCTGTATTTAGAGCGGACTCTGAAAATCCCAAATGAACTCCAGCAATACACCTCTAATCAGATCAAAGAAAGAGGCTGGTTCTTCTTGGAAAGAAACCTTACAGAAGTCAATACATCTTGGGTAAGGGAATTTTACTGCAATTACTTCATCACTTCCCTGGATGCAGTGAACCTAAGAGGCAAGCAGATACTGGTCACTGAAGAGACCATTGAGGCCATTCTGCAGCTCCCACCTAAGTCCGATCAGCCTGATGGTTACAAAAGGGCTGAGGAGGACATGTGCTTTATGTGATTTGATTGAGATGCAGTCAAGGCGAGAATTGCCCTTGACCTGACTGTTCCATGGGAATTGGGTCAAGACACCACCATGCCTAAGGGAATCAAGCGGATTTACTTAAATGATGAGGCTCGGCTATGGCACCAGATCTTGAGCAACTATGTTATGCCAAGTACCCATGAGACCGTGATACCGGCCGCTATGATCACCCTCCTTTGGTGTGTGATGGAGGGTAAGGACCTGTACCTACCACACTTTCTCCGGTCCTACATGGCCAGGGTCCACGTCTGAGACACTCTTCCCTTTCCCTATTTGGTTATACGGATGGGCCGTCGAGTTGACGTGCCTTGGGAGGATGCCGATGAGAAGCCACCGGCTGCAGACTGCAGGAAGATTATTCCTCACAGTAGGAACTTTCTAGCTTTGTGCTACAGACCCCCACCATTCACTGCTACTGATGAGACAGCCACACCTTCCGCTGGTCCTTCTTCCTCCACAGCTACCCCTGCTGCCACTACTGCACCTCCACCTGCCTCAGAGCCAGTTTATCACCTAGTGCACCGCTTGTTTCAGCAGCTAGACAGGATAGAGCGCTGCAACCAGCGCCGGTATGAGAGATCTGAGCATCGCAGTCGGCGACGCTTTGAGCACCTAAAGCTGTTGACACGATCTGGCGGCGACATCCCCTCCGAGCCTGACACCCCATCAGAGCCATCTGAGGAGGAGGCGGATGAGCATGCGGAGGAGACCCATCCACAGAGAGAGACTGCGCAGGTAGGCACAGAGCAGGCTGCACCATAGCAGGAAGTCCGACATCAGATCCAGGCTACAGATCCCGAGATCCCTATTCAGTCAACACCTCCTCAGACCACCACCACAAAGACTCCAGCTACCCATCCTTCAGGAGATGACACTCCTTCACACCCAGCTTGAGTGAGCATCGAGGACGATGCTATTATTTAAGTGTGGGGAGGTTGCCATCTCTGGCATTTCTTTATTTTGGTGAACCACTACAAACTCTCTTTTATTTTATTCATTTTCTGTATTTTTGCATATTTTTTCTCTTTTTGCTTTTTATTGTACCTTTTGCATTTTGCACTTTGAGCTATATGTATACTACTTTGGATATTTTAGCTTGATTTTCACATTAGTTTACTAGTTTTATTTTAAGTGGATTAATTAGTGTAGTTTACCCTTTTTAGTATATGATAGTTGACTTGATTGAAATTAAAAAAGGGAGTAAGCTAGAGACTTTGACAGAATAGAAACAATCCACACCTTGTATATATAGCATTACATGTTAGTTAGTTAGCAACATTTCATCAAGGAGAAACACTAAAACCTTAAAGGCCACCCAAAACAATTTTTTATGAGAATAATGGGAAATTTTAACTAAACCTGCATGACATATATGAATGATATATGATTTATGAGTTTGAGAACATTGGTGCACGAAATTGCAATCACACTTTTGCAACTCCGCACAACTAACCAGCAAGTGCACTGGGTCGTCCAAGTAATACCTTGCGTGAGCAAGGGTCGATCCCACGGAGATTGTCGGCTTGAAGCAAGCTATGGTTATCTTGTAATTCTTAGTCAGGATGTCAGAAATTATCAGGATTGATTGTGAAAAGCAAAAGAACATGAAATGATTACTTGTTTTGCAGTAATGGGGAATAGGTTGAGGTTTGGAGATGCTCCATCTTCTGAATCTCTGCTTTCCTACTGTCTTCTTCTTCAAATACGCAAGTCTCCTTCCATGGCAAGCTGTATGTAGGGTTTCACCGTTGTCAATGGCTACCTCCCATCCTATCAGTGAAAACAATTGCATATGCTCTGTCACAGCACGCGGAATTCATCTGTCGGTTCTCAATCAGGCCGGAATAGAATACAGTGATTCTTTTGCGTCTGTCACTAACGCCCCGCCTTCAGGAGTTTGAAGCTCGTCACAGTCATTCAATCATTGAATCCTACTCAGAATACCACAGACAAGGTTTAGACCTTCCGGATCCTCTTGAATGCCTTCATCAATTCTAGCTTATACCACGAAGATTCCGATTAAAGAATCCAAGAGATAACTACTTAATCTAAGGTAGAACGGAGGTGATTGTCAGGCACACGTTCATAGTTGAGAATGATGATGATTGTCACGGATCATCACATTCATCCGGATTAAGAACAAGTATTATCTTAGAATGGAAGCAAGCATGATTGAATGAGAAACAGTAGTAATTGCATTAATCCATCAAGACACAGCAGAGCTCCTCACCCCCAACCATGGGGTTTAGAGACTCATGCCGTGGCAAGTACACAAAGAAAACGTGTAAAGTGTCATGAGGTACAGATACAATCTCAAAAGATCCTATTAATAGTAAACTAGTAGCCTAGGGTGTACAGAAATGAGTAAATGACGTAAAAATCCACTTCTGGGTCCACTTGGTGTGTGCTTGGGCTGAGGAATGAAGCATTTTCGTGTAGAGACCTTTTCTGGAGTTAAACGCCAGCTTTCATGCCAGTTTGGGCGTTTAACTCCAAGTTTTATGCCAGTTCCGGCGTTTAACGCTGGAATTTCTGAGGGTGACTTTGAGCGCCGGTTTGGGCCATCAAATCTTGGGCAAAGTATGGACGATCATATATTGCTGGAAAGCCCAGGAAGTCTACTTTCCAATGCCGTTGAGAGCGCGCCAATTGGTCTTCTGTAGCTCCAGAAAATCCACTTCGAGTACAGGGAGGTCAGAATCCAACAGCATCTGCAGTCCTTTTTGGTCTCGGAATCAGATTTTTGCTCAGGACCCTCAATTTCAGCCAGAAAATACCTGAAATCACAGAAAAACACACAAACTCATAGTAAAGTCCAGAAAAGTGAATTTTAGCTAAAAACTAATAAAAATATACTAAAAACTAACTAGATTATACTAAAAACATACTAAAAACAATGCCAAAAAGCATACAAATTATCCGCTCATCACAACACCAAACTTAAATTGTTCCTTGTCCCCAAGCAACTAAAAATCAAAATAGGATAAAAAGAAGAGAATATACTATAGACTCCAAAATATCAAGGAAACATAGCTCCAATTAGATGAGCGGGACTAGTAGCTTTTTGCCTCCGAACAGTTTTGGCATCTCACTCTATCCCTTGAAGTTCAGAATGATTGGCATCTATAAGAACTCAGAACTCAGATAGTGTTATTGATTCTCTTAGTTGAGCATAATGATTCTTGAACACAGCTAGTGTATGAGTCTTGGCTGTGGCCCAAAGCACTCTGTCTTCCAGTATTACCACCGGATACATACATGCCACAGACACATAATTGGGTGAACCTTTTCAGATTGTGACCCAGCTTTGCTAGAGTCCCCAATTAGAGGTGTCCAGGGTTCTTAAGCACACTCTTTTTTCCTTGGATCACAACTTTATTTCTTTCTTTTTCTTTGTTTTTTTTTTCTTTTTGTATCCACTGCTTTTTCTTGCTTCAAGAATCAATCTAATGATTTTTTTAGATCCTCAATAACAGTTCTCTTTTTCCTCCTTCTTTCAAGAGCCAACAATTTTAACATTCTCAAAACAACAAACTCAAGAGACATATGCACTGTTCAAGCATTCATTCAGAAAATAAAAAGTATTGTCACCACATCAAACTAATTCAACTAGTTTCAATGATAAATTTCGAAATCCTGTACTTCTTGTTCTTTTGTGATTAAAGCATTTTTCATTTAAGAGAGGTGATGGATTCATAGGACATTTATATCTTTAAGGCATAAAATTTCAATTTTATTAATTATGAATTAAGAACAAGACTCAAAAATAGATATAAGACTAAAAAAATAAAATTAGACAACAAAACAAAAGAAAAAGAAAACGCAAAAACATAGGCTCCTAATGATAGAGATTTTCACAGAGTTAGGACTCAACAACCTTGATTTTGAGAATTGGATGCTCCCTCAGCTTGAGAGGAGAGCTTTTGGCGTTTCAACTCTTGGAGTTCACGCCCCTGCTTCTCTTGCTCCTTCCATTGATTTCTTGGTGATTGGCCGTTCAATGGGTATGAATTCATCTGCTTCCATCTTCACCCCAGCCTCTTTACAGAGCAAGGAGATCAGGCTTGGGTAAGCCAATTTGGTTACAGTGGAATTCTTATTTGCAATTGTGTAGATCTCACAAGCAATCACATGATGAACCTCCACTTCTTTTCCAAGCATAATGCAATGAATCATCACTGCTCTCTTGATGGTGACCTCAGAACGGTTGCTAGTGGACAATATGGAACGCCCAATAAAGTCTAGCCAACCTCTTGCAATTGGTTTGAGGTCTCCCCTCTTGAGTTGGTTTGGGACACCCTTTGAATTGGTTATCCACTTAGTCCCAGGGAGGCATATATCCTCTAGAACTTGATCCAACCCTTTATCTACTCTCACCATCCTCCTATTGAAGGAATCAGGATCATCTTGCAGTTGAGGTAGTTTGAAGATTTCTCTTATTTTGTCCAGATGGAAGTACATAACTTTCCCTCTGACCATGGTTCTGTAGGTATGGTAAGCAGTTCCAGTCATTCTCTGCTTATCTGTTAGCCACAGATTTGAGTAGAATTCCTGAACCATGTTCCTTCCAACCTTTATTTCAGGATTGGTTAGAACTTCCCATCCTCTATTTCGAATTTGCTCTTGGATCCCCGGATATTCATCTTCTTTCAGATCAAATTTGACTTCCGGGATCACTGACCTCAGACCCATTATTTTGTGATAATGGTCTTCATGTTCTTTGGTTAAGAACTTCTCTTGATTCCAAAGATTCTTTGGATTAGTCTCTTTCTTTCCTCTTAAATTGGTTTGTTTTCCCTTAGGAGCCATGATCTTGATAAATCTTGGCTTAGTGATCACGGAAAAGCACACCAAACTTAGAGGTTTTGCTTGTCCTCAAGCAAAAAGAAAAGAAAGAAGAGAAGAGAGAAAGAGAGGAAGAGGAAATTCGAATGGTGTGGGGAATGAGGGGTGAGAAAACGTTTATTTATAGAGTGGGGGGAAGAGATTTTTGAAAAAAAGAAAAATTTGAAAGGAGATTTGAGGAGATATGGAAAGAAATTGAAAGAAGAGTGAGTTTTTGAACAAAATTTGGGAATGATTTGAAGAATGATTTTAATTTTGAAAATTTGAAAGTGAATAATGAGAGATTGAAATGTATTTTTGTAGGAAAATATGGGTGAGAAAAGGAAAGTTTGAAAAAATCTGATTTGAAAACAAAATTGTGGTCCCCCCACCTTTCTGGCGTTAAACGCCCAGAATGGCACTCATTCTGGCGTTTAACGCCCAATTGGCACCCCTTTTGGGCGTTTAACGCCCAGCCAGGTGCCCTGGCTGGCGTTAAACGCCAGAAATCCTTTAGCACTGGGCGTTTTTCTGAACGCCCAGGATGCTGCACACCTGGCGTTAAACGCCCAGAATGGTGCCCATTCTGGCGTTTAACGCCCAAAATGGCACCATTCCTGGCGTTAAACGCCCAGAATGGTACCCATTCTGGCGTTTAACGCCCAAAATGCCCCTTACTGGCATTTTTTTGCCAGTAAGCTCTTTTTCTCTGCTTTTTGAGCTGAATCCTTCTGTAACTCTGTGAATTCCTTCATTTTTGATACTTGCCTCTGTAAGAACAATTCATACAACCTACTAATGACTGGGTTGCCTCCCAGCAAGCGCTTGTTTACTGTCTTTAGCTAGACTTTCACTGAGAATCACTCAAGTCTCAGTTTTGAGCATTCCTGCTCAAAGTTGCCTTCAAGATAATGCTTGATTCTCTGTCCATTAACAATGAACTTCTTGTCAGAATCAATATCCTGAAGCTCAACATATCCATATGGTGACACTCCTGTAATCACATACGGACCCCTCCACCGGGATTTGAGTTTTCCTGGAAACAGTCTGAGCCTAGAGTTGAAGAGCAGAACTTTTTGTCCTGGCTCAAAGACTCTGGTTGACAACTTCTTGTCATGCCATTTCTTTGCCTTTTCCTTATAAATTTTTGCATTTTCAAAGGCATTGAGTCTGAACTCCTCTAGCTCATTTAGCTAGAGCAGTCTTTTTTCACCAGCTAACTGTGCATCCATGTTTAGGAATCTGGTTGCCCAGTAGGCTTTATGTTCCAGTTCCACAGGCAAATGACAGGCCTTCCCATATACCAGTTGGTATGGAGAGGTTCCTATAGGAGTCTTGAATGCTGTTCTGTATGCCCACAGAGCATCATCCAAGCTCTTTGCCCAATCCTTTCTTCGGGCCATCACAGTCCGTTCCAGGATTCTCTTTAGTTCTCTGTTAGAGACCTCAGCTTGCCCATTTGTCTGTGGATGATACGGAGTTGCCACTTTGTGGCTAATTCCATATCTAACCATAGCAGAGTATAGCTGTTTGTTGCAGAAATGAGTGCCCCCATCACTGATTAGTATTCTGGGAACGCCAAACCTGCTGAAAATGTTTTTCTGGAGGAATTTCAGTACGGTCTTGGTATCATTAGTGGGTGTAGCAATCGCTTCTACCCACTTAGACACATAGTCCACTGCCACCAGAATGTAAGTGTTTGAGTATGATGGTGGGAATGGCCCCATGAAGTCAATTCCCCATACATCAAATAATTCTATCTCTAATATCCCTTGTTGAGGCATGGCATATCCATGAGGCAGGTTACCAGCTCTTTGGCAACTGTCACAGTTACGCACAAACTCTCGGGAATCTTTATAGAGAGTAGGCCAGTAGAAGCCACATTGGAGGACTTTAGTGGCTGTTCGCTCACTTCCAAAATGTCCTCCATATTGTGATCCATGGCAGTGCCATAGGATCCTTTGTGCTTCTTCTCTGGGTACACATCTGCGGATCACTCCGTCAGCACATCTCTTAAAGAGATATGGTTCATCCCAGAGGTAGTACTTGGCATCTGAGATTAATTTCTTTCTCTGCACGTAGCTGTACTCTTTGGGAATGAACCTCACAGCTTTAAAATTTGCAATATCTGCAAACCATGGAGCTTCCTGAATGGCAAAGAGTTGCTCATCTGGGAAAGTCTCAGAAATCTCAGTAGAAGGGAGGGACGCCCCAGCTACTGGTTCTATTCGGGACAGATGATCAGCTACTTGGTTCTCTGTCCCTTTTCTGTCTCTTATTTCTATATCAAACTCTTGCAGAAGCAACACCCATCTTATAAGCCTGGGTTTTGAATCCTGCTTTGTGAGTAAGTATTTAAGAGCAGCATGGTCAGTGTACACAACCACTTTGGACCCTACTAGATAGGATCTAAACTTGTCAATGGCATAGACCACTGCAAGTAACTCTTTTTCTGTGGTTGTGTAGTTCTTCTGTGCGTCATTTAGAACACGGCTGGCATAGTAAATGACGTGCAGAAGCTTGTTATGCCTCTGTCCCAACACTGCACCAATAGCATGGTCACTGGCATCACACATTAATTCAAATGGCAATGTCCAATCTGGTGCAGAGATGACTGGTGCTGTGACCAGCTTAGCTTTCAGGGTCTCAAATGCCTGCAGACACTGTGTGTCAAACACAAATGGTGTGTCAGCAGCTAACAGGTTACTCAAAGGTTTTGCAATTTTCGAAAAATCCTTTATGAACCTTCTGTAGAATCCTGCATGCCCCAGAAAGCTTCTGATTGCCTTAACATTGGCAGGTGGTGGTAATTTTTCAATTACCTCTACCTTTGCCTTATCCACCTCTATTCCCCTGCTTGAAATTTTGTGCCCAAGGACAATTCCTTCAGTCACCATAAAGTGACATTTCTCCCAGTTTAAAACCAGGTTAGTCTCTTGGCACCTTTTCAAGACAAGTGCTAGGTGATTAAGACAGGAGCTAAATGAGTCTCCATATACTGAAAAGTTATCCATGAAAACTTCCAGAAATTTCTCTACCATATCTGAGAAGATAGAGAGCATGCACCTCTGAAAGGTTGCAGGTGCATTGCACAGACCAAAAGGCATCCTCCTATAGGCAAACACGCTAGAAGGGCAAGTGAATGCTGTTTTCTCTTGGTCCTGAGGATCTACTGCAATTTGGTTGTAGCCTGAATAGCCATCCAAAAAGCAGTAATAATCATGGCAGCTAGTCTTTCTAGCATTTGGTCTATGAATGGTAAAGAAAAATGATCCTTTCTGGTGGCTGTATTGAACCTTCTGTAGTCAATACACATGCGCCACCCTGTGACTGTCCTTGTAGGAACCAGTTCATTTTTTTCATTATGAACCACTGTCATGCCTCCCTTTTTGGGAACAAGTTGGACAGGGCTCACCCAGGGGCTATCAGAAATGGGATAAATAATCCCAGCCTCTAGTAATTTAGTGACTTCCTTCTGCACTGATGACTACGCATCATGTTATGTTTTTCTATGCTTTTTTCATATAAAAATCAATTCATAATGCTTAATTATGGGAGTGTTTTGGTAATTAAATTGAATATTGCTTTGATTGCTTGAGTTAATAAATTTTGTAGGAAATTATGGAAAATGAAGCAATAAAAGCACTAATAGAGGAAGCACACTCCCAAGGTGGCAAAAAGTTGGAAACAAACTCAAAGAGAAGCAAAGAAGATTTGCAACCCTGACCTCTTCACACTCCAACAAGAATAACTCGAGCTACAAAGCTCCAAATGAAGTGATCTCAGTGTCATTAGAAAGTAGACTTCTAGAGCTTTCCAACCATATATAACACTTTATAGTTGACACTGATTTGAGGGGACAAATTGCTATTCGTTTAGCTTCACAATTTCAGCGTAAAACAAGTCCCTGCAGTTCGCCAGACTGACCTCTTCACCTTCAAAAGATCATAACTTGGGCTAGAGAAGTCCAATTGACATGCTTCCAGCGGCGTTGAAAAGCTGAGATCTAGGGCTTTCCAAAGATATATAATAGTCTATAGTGGACATTCAATTTGGAGACCCAAACAGACCAATACTTCAGCGTGTAAGGTTTTTCCAAACCTTCAAAAGCCCAAAATGCCACTTCAATGACACTCCACATTGGGCCACTTCCAAATACTCCAATCCCTTCATTTATTCTTCAATGTTTCAAGCTTCTATGAAGGGAGTTAAAAGTTCAAAAGCCCAAGTCAAGCCACAAGTAACAATCAATCAAGGCCACAAGAATCATCTAGAAGTAATTAGGAAATTTGCATTTGATTGTAATTTCATTTGAATTTGTAATTTAGGTAGCTTATAAATAGGGCCTTAGATTCATCATTTGAGACACCATGGAGGGGTGGAGGTGACTCCACTCCCCTTTCACTCTCATTCTCTTCTCTTCTTCCATTTTCTTTCATTCACACTTTAGTAAATATTTTTGTTATGATGAGTTTCTAATTTCCAACATTTGGGAAAGAGAGCTCTATTGCAATTTAATGGGTTGATTTATTTTCATTCTTCATCTTCAATTCTTCTTTCATTGTTTCTTTAGAGAGAGTCTTTGTGCTTCAAAGATCTAATTACTATCGAGAGAGGGATTAGATCTATTTAAATTCTATGATGAACTTGAGAAAGGAGTCATAGAATTTAGTTTGAGGCTCTTCTCTCACAACTCTCTTGATTGATAATTCTTAGCTTGATATGTGAGATGTAATCACTTTGAATTGAAATCTTGAGGGTTGTGTGGCAATTAGAGACCATTCTTCATCTCTTCTCATGAGCAATTAGATCAAGAGATTGGCAATTGATCAAGTTAAGAGAAATCAAATCACCAAGAGATTGGGGTTTGATTACTTATGATTTGCCAAGAGATTAATGATTGAATGATTGAAGTGGAGATGAGAATTGTTGATCTTGAGAATGCAATATCTCTTGATCCCAATGTTAATTTCATTCTTAATTCTTGTTATTTACTTCTTGTCTTTAATTCTTGTCATTTAATTGTTCTCTTTAAATTCTTGTCATTTACTTATGCACATTTATGGCTTTCTTTACTTTGGCACATTTATGCCTTCCAAGTGTTTGTAGAAATACTTCACTTGGTTTTACTTTCTAGTCATTTACTTTCTTGCACTTTACTTTCTTGTACTTTCTATTCCTTGCAATTTACATTCTTGCACTTTAATTTTTAGCACTTTAATTTCTTGTCATTTACTTTCCTTGCACTTTATTGCTTTTATTTAATTTCAAGTCATTTACATTTCTTGTTGCTTATCACTCAAACATGAATCGTCTAACTAGAACAATTAATTAACTATTGCTTGCTTAATCCATTAATCCTCGTGGGATCGACCTCACTCTAAGTGAGTTTTATTACTTGATGCGACCTGGTATACTTGCCGGTTGTACGTGAAATAAAATTTTTACGTATCAAGTTTTTGGCGCCGTTGCCGGGGATTAATTGTGATTAACAAACTACCGGTTGATTAATTTTCTAGATTAGACATTTTTTTTCGTTTTTACTTTATTTTTTTTATTTTTATTTCTCTTTTCTTATTGCAAGTTAAGTGTTTGTGTTATTGCCTCACTAAGAATTCTTTAGTTGTGACACAAGGAATTTCAATTTTTCTTGGTGGTTGTGTTTGATACAACATTTTTTAATTAAAATGGAGTTTACCTCACATGTTGATCAATCATATTACATGGGATATTGCCCACCACCACAAAATGATTCATGTCATTATCCTCATGGTGGATGGGAATATCAACAAGAAATGATGGATCATGAGCAATCAACCCAAATGGGACATGCCCCTAGGTCACACAATGATCAAGCAAGTTACATGGGGTATTTTTCACCACCACAAAATGATTCAAGTTACTATACTAATTGTGGTTGGGAAAATCAAGATCAAGGAATGATGGGGTTTGAGCAATCAAACCAAATGGGATACTTTCCAAGAACACAAAATGATTCATACTCCTATGAATGGGATAACTATCCAAATTGTGATTGGGAAGGACAAAACCAAAGAGAATTCAATATTTCCTATCCCATCCATCAAGAGCCCTCACCTCTTAATTATCCAACCTCATCTCCAAATTTTTCATATCAAAATTCTTCACCATTTGAGTTTGCCTCAACACAAAATTCTTTCCAAAATCCATACAATTCAATTCATCAACCACAAAATTCATTTCACTATACAGAAAACTCATTTCAAAATTCACAAAATTCATTTCACAACTCACAAAACTCCTTTCATACTCCCCAAAATGACTTCACCACAACACATCCATATCCACAAAATTACTCCCAACCTTCATCTTTGGAGCTAATAGTTGAGGATCACCTTCAATGGTCTAGAGAAATATTAGAATCTTGGAAAGAACAAGAAATCCTCTGCAAGAAAATAGATGGGCACTTAGAGCAAATAAGGAAACACTTCGGGTTGCCAAGCAGTGAGGATGAAGACCAATTTGTGGGTGAGGAAGTGGAAAAAGAAGAACAAAAGGTCCATGTGTCAAGTGAAATTTCAATGAAGAATGAGGTGATTGAGAATGAAATTGAACTTGAGGTGATAAAGGAACATGAACATTCACAACCCTCACAAACTTCCCTTGAATTTGTGATCAAAAAATATGAAGAGGAGATGAAGAAATCTTGGGAAGATCAACAAACCTCCTCCATAGAAGAGCTATTAAAGCAAATGTTTAGTGTAAAAGAGGAATTGGAAGAGCAAGAAAAAGAGGCCCCTATACCAAGTAAAATCCCAATGAAGAATGAGGTTGTAAGGGAGGAAAACAACCAAGGGAGTCCACACTCCAATGAAGTAGAAAGTTGTATGGAAGATGATTTAATTGAACCATCAATCCAAGAGGTTCTTGATGAAGAGGACACTCCAACCATCACACAACACCTAAGTCTTGAAATCAAGGAAGTGAAGGCAATCAATAAAAACATTCAAAGAAGGATTGTGACCAAGAAACAAAAGACAACATCCATGAAAAAGAGAAGGTCAACAAAAAGCAATCCAACCCCCACCCCAACAAGCAAGAGGAATCAAGCTAATAACAACAAAAGAAGGCTTGTTAGGAGACAATCAAATCAAGGGGCATCAATTTTCTCTTCTTCTCCCTTGAAGTCATTTCTTTTAACCAATTGGAAGAAGAGGAAGAAAATTAAGAACCACATGTCAAGCTAATGACATTAAAAGAGCGCTTGTTGGGAGGCAACCCAACTGTTGGTAACATTTTCTTTCCTTGCTTAGTTTACTTTCAATAATTTGGCATATGATTGCATTCTAAGTTTGGTGTTGCATGCAACAATTTGATCTTCAATCTTTAGTGGGTACTTGCATCATTCTAAAATGAAAGTGTCACACTAAGTTTGGTGTTGCCACTTACCTTTCATGCATAGTACCATGCACAACTCACTTATTGATGCAATCATATTGTCTCTTTTCTTTGTGCCTTGATTGTCATCTTTAATTTTTGCTTGCTTAAACACATGCATTACTTACATCTCTTTCTTGAAGACATTCATGATTAATCATAAATTCCACCACCATTATTTTATTTGTTGCTTGAGGACAAGCAATCATTCTAAGTTTGGTGTTGGGAAAGGAAGGAGTAGGAGGAAAATGACAATACCAAAGATGAAGATCTACAAGGTGGTTAAGTTCTTTTTCCTCTTATTTATCTTCTATACTTTCAATTGCATGATTGTCTTCCATTTCTTTTATATGCATGTGTGTTCTTCTTTTTGGAAAAGCATAGCTTGATATTTGAATTGCAACATGTTGCTTTTACATCATAATTACCATTTTGAATTTTGTGAGTCAAAGTAATTAAGTATCATGATCATAAACAAACAAGGTAATTATAGAAGAATCTAGCATGAGCATATAAGTATTGGAAGGCTAGCATGACTATTGTTGCTCAATTACATTTGAATTTGTTTAATTGAAGTTTTCATCTAGGACATTTTATGAAATGTTTGAAATATTGAAAACCTTGAACAAGCAAATCAATTAAAAGATTAAGAAAGAAAAAGGGAAAAATGAGAAAGTTGAAGACTCTGAGTACCAATGACATTTCATTAGTCAAGTACTTGTGGTGTTTATGTATCAAGCAAAAAGCTTGAAAACAAAACACTTAGAGTCAAGACTAGGCTCAAGTGCAAAGCACTCCCTCAAAGCTCAAGGCTCTAAGCACCAATGATTAGAAGGAAAGTAAAGAAAAGGAATAAATGAGCTTAAAAAGTCCTCTAATTAAATGCTTGTGGTGCTTATGTATCAAGTGGTAATACTTGAAAACAAAGCATTTAGAGTCAAAGCTTTTAACTAATGGTGCAAAGCACCCAAGAAGCTAAGCTAAGAAAAAGATGAAAAGCTTGTTTCAAGTAAGGAACATAAAGAAAAATATTTCATAAAATGAGCTAGATAGAAGCATCAATCATTTGAATTTCTTTTGAGATTGTAGCATGCATAATAAACTAGCCAACCATGAATATTTAATTGCTATTCTTCTCACCTTGGATTGTCAATCTTTATTGAATGATTCTTTGTTTGCTTGAGGACAAGCAAAGTTTAAGTTTGGTGTTGTGATGACTACGCATCATGTTATGTTTTTCTATGCTTTTTTCATATAAAAATCAATTCATAATGCTTAATTATGGGAGTGTTTTGGTAATTAAATTGAATATTGCTTTGATTGCTTGAGTTAATAAATTTTGTAGGAAATTATGGAAAATGAAGCAATAAAAGCACTAATAGAGGAAGCACACTCCCAAGGTGGCAAAAAGTTGGAAACAAACTCAAAGAGAAGCAAAGAGGATTTGCAACCCTGACCTCTTCACACTCCAACAAGAATAACTCGAGCTAAAAAGTTCCAAATGAAGTGATCTCAGTGTCATTAGAAAGTAGACTTCTAGAGCTTTCCAACCATATATAACACTTTATATTTGACACTGATTTGAGGGGACAAATTGCTATTCGTTTAGCTTCACAATTTCAGCGTAAAACAAGTCCCTGCAGTTCGCCAGACTGACCTCTTCACCTTCAAAAGATCATAACTTGGGCTAGAGAAGTCCAATTGACATGCTTCCAGCGGCGTTGGAAAGCTGAGATCTAGGGCTTTCCAAAGATATATAATAGTCTATAGTGGACATTCAATTTGGAGACCCAAACAGACCAATACTTCAGCGTGTAAGGTTTTTCCAAACCTTCAAAAGCCCAAAATGCCACTTCAATGACACTCCACATTGGGCCACTTCCAAATACTCCAATCCCTTCATTTATTCTTCAATGTTTCAAGCTTCTATGAAGGGAGTTAAAAGTTCAAAAGCCCAAGTCAAGCCACAAGTAACAATCAATCAAGGCCACAAGAATCATCTAGAAGTAATTAGGAAATTTGCATTTGATTGTAATTTCATTTGAATTTGTAATTTAGGTAGCTTATAAATAGGGCCTTAGATTCATCATTTGAGACACCATGGAGGGGTGGAGGTGACTCCACTCCCCTTTCACTCTCATTCTCTTCTCTTCTTCCATTTTCTTTCATTCACACTTTAGTAAATATTTTTGTTATGATGAGTTTCTAATTTCCAACATTTAGGAAAGAGAGCTCTATTGCAATTTAATGGGTTGATTTATTTTCATTCTTCATCTTCAATTCTTCTTTCATTGTTTCTTTAGAGAGAGTCTTTGTGCTTCAAAGATCTAATTACTATCGAGAGAGGGATTAGATCTATTTAAATTCTATGATGAACTTGAGAAAGGAGTCATAGAATTTAGTTTGAGGCTCTTCTCTCACAACTCTCTTGATTGATAATTCTTAGCTTGATATGTGAGATGTAATCACTTTGAATTGAAATCTTGAGGGTTGTGTGGCAATTAGAGACCATTCTTCATCTCTTCTCATGAGCAATTAGATCAAGAGATTGGCAATTGATCAAGTTAAGAGAAATCAAATCACCAAGAGATTGGGGTTTGATTACTTATGATTTGCCAAGAGATCAATGATTGAATGATTGAAGTGGAGATGAGAATTGTTGATCTTGAGAATGCAATATCTCTTGATCCCAATGTTAATTTCATTCTTAATTCTTGTTATTTACTTCTTGTCTTTAATTCTTGTCATTTAATTGTTCTCTTTAAATTCTTGTCATTTACTTATGCACATTTATGGCTTTCTTTACTTTGGCACATTTATGCCTTCCAAGTGTTTGTAGAAATACTTCACTTGGTTTTACTTTCTAGTCATTTACTTTCTTGCACTTTACTTTCTTGTACTTTCTATTCCTTGCAATTTACATTCTTGCACTTTAATTTTTAGCACTTTAATTTCTTGTCATTTACTTTCCTTGCACTTTATTGCTTTTATTTAATTTCAAGTCATTTACATTTCTTGTTGCTTATCACTCAAACATGAATCGTCTAACTAGAACAATTAATTAACTATTGCTTGCTTAATCCATTAATCCTCGTGGGATCGACCTCACTCTAAGTGAGTTTTATTACTTGATGCGACCTGGTATACTTGCCGGTTGTACGTGAAATAAAATTTTTACGTATCATGCACCACCTCCTTCATGGCAGGATTTAGCCTCCTCTGTGGTTGGACCACTGGTTTGGCATTATCCTCCAATAGGATCTTATGCATGCATCTAGCTGGGCTAATGCCCTTAAGATCATTTATGGACTACCCAAGAGCTGTCTTGTGTGTCCTTAGCACTTGAATCAGTGCTTCTTCTTCCTGTGAATTTAAAGCAGAGCTTATAATCACTGGGAAAGTGTCACCCTCTCCCAGAAATGCATATTTTAGGGATGGTGGTAGTGGTTTGAGTTCAGGCTTGGGAGGCTTATCCTCCTCCTGAGGAATTTTCGAAAATTCCTTTGCCTCCTCTAGTTCTTCTTGATCAGGTTGAGCATCTTTGAAGATGTCCTCAAGCTCTGATTCTAGGCTTTCAGCCATATTGATCTCTTCTACCAAGGAGTCAATAATGTCAGCGCCCATGCAGTCATTTGGTGTGTCTGGATGCTGCATAGCTTTTACAGCATTCAACTTGAACTCATCCTCATTGACTCTCAAGGTTACTTCCCCTTTTTGTACATCAATGAGAGTTCGTCCAGTTGCTAGGAAGGGTCTTCCTAGAATGAGAGTTGCACTCTTGTGCTCCTCCATTTCCAGCACCACAAAGTCAGTTGGAAAGGCAAATGGCCCAACCTTGACAATCATGTCCTCAATTATGCCTGATGGATATTTAATGGAGCCATCAACAAGTTGGAGGCATATCCGGGTTGGTTTGACTTCTCCAGTCAGCCCAAGCTTTCTGATAGTGGATGCAGGTATTAGATTGATGCTTGCTCCAAGATCACATAGGGCTGTCTTGGTGCAAGCACCTTCTAATGTGCATGGTATCATAAAGCTTCTTGGATCTTGAAGCTTTTCTGGTAAGCTTTTTAATATGACTGCACTGCATTCTTCAGTGAGAAACACTTTTTCAGTTTCTCTCCAATCCTTCTTATGACTTAAGATTTCTTTCATGAACTTAGCATAAGAAGGTATTTGCTCAAGTGCCTCTGCAAACGGAATCTTTATTTCAAGAGTCCTTAGATAGTCTGCAAAGCGGGCAAATTGCTTATCCTGCTCCGCTTGGCGGAGTTTTTGAGGATAAGGCATCTTGGCTTTATATTCTTCAACCTTAGATGCTGCAGGTTTATCCCTTACAGAAGTGGTTGAAGAAGCCTTGTTAGAGGGATTACTGTCAGCACTCTCAGGTGTCTGATTCTCCCTAGGCGTCTGGACGCCAGGATTGGGTGGAAATTGGGCGTTTAACGCCAACTTTTCCCCCTTTTCTGGCGTCTGAACGCCAGAACTGGGCAAGGAATGGGCGTTTAACGCCAGCTTTCCTTCCCTTTCTGGCGTTTGAACGCCAATGACATTCCTCTCTGGGCTCTTACTGTCCTCAGAGGGATTTTGAACAGTGGTTTGGTTGTCCTCTGTCAATTGTTCCTTGTTTGGCTTTTTACTCTTTTGAGCAGTGTTATTCAGGGTCTTCCCACTCCTCAATTGAACTGCTTGACATTCCTCTGTTATCTGTTTAGATAATTGCTGTTTTGCTTGATTCAACTGCAGTTCTATGCTCTTGTTAGCAACTTTAGTTTCATAGAGCATCTCTTTAAAGTCTGCTAACTGTTCTGTCATTAGGAGCAATTGTTGATTAAGCTCAGTTATCTGTTCTTGAGGACTAGGGTCAGTGACTACTGCCATGACTTCCCCTTTTGGAGAGAACTCATTGCTAGAGTACAAATATTGGTTTCTAGCAACAGTGTCTATAAGCTCTTGAGCTTCTTCAATTGTCTTCCTCATGTGTATAGATCCACCAGCTGAGTGGTCTAAAGACATCTGAGCTTTTTCTGTAAGCCCATAGTAGAAAATGTCTAACTGTACCCACTCTGAAAACATTTCAGAGGGACATTTCCTTAGCATACCTCTATACCTCTCCCAGGCATTATAAAGGGATTCATTATCCTCTTGTTTAAAGCCTTGGATGTCCAGTCTTAACTGTGTCATCCTTTTTGGAGGGTAAAAATGATTCAGGAATTTGTCTGATAACTGTTTCCATGTCTTTATGCTTGCTGTAGGTTGGTTATTCAACCACCTTTTAGCTTGATCTTTTACAGCAAATGGAAACAGTAATAGTCTGTAGACATCCTGATCTACCTCTTTATCATGTACTGTGTCAGCAATTTGTAAAAACTGTGCCAGAAACTCAGTAGGTTCTTCCTGTGGAAGACCGGAATACTGGCAGTTTTGCTGCACTATGATAATGAGTTGAGGATTTAGTTCAATGCTGCTTGCTTTGATGGGAGGTGTACAGATGCTACTCCCATATGCAGCTGTAATGGGGTTAGCATATGACCCCAGAGTCCTCTTGGACTGACTGATCCCACTTAGGTCCATAATGGACAAAAGGGAAATGATAATGATTGCAAAGAGATAAATTTTGTTTTTTTTTTTGAATTAACGAAAAAAAATAGAATAAACAAAATAAAATTAAAATAAAAATTTGAAAATCAAAAAGAAAATAAGATCAAAGCAAATTGAAAACTGAATCAATTAGTTAATTAAAAAGATTTTGAAAATAGCAATTAGAAAGATATGATTGAAAAATTTTTATGAAAAAGATTTGATTTTGAAAAGAGGAAAGAGAAAAACACAAAAAGACACCAAACTTAAAATTTTTAGAAAATCAAACACACAGTTTTCGAAAATTTCTAAGGGAAAAAACACAAAGAGGACACCAAACTTAGAATTTTTATAAATCAAAAAGGGTCTAAGAACATGCAAAAATCGAAAAATAAAAAGAAAAACAAAAGCATGCAATTGACACCAAACTTAGAATATGAAACTAGACTCAACTAAAAGACTCTAAACCAACAAAAATAAAACAGTCCTAATCTAAGCAACAAGATAAGCCGTCAGTTGTCCAAACTCAACAATTCCCGGCAACGGCGCCAAAAACTTGGTGCACGAAATTGCAATCACACTTTTGCAACTCCGCACAACTAACCAGCAAGTGCACTGGGTCGTCCAAGTAATACCTTGTGTGAGCAAGGGTCGATCCCACGGAGATTGTCGGCTTGAAGCAAGCTATGGTTATCTTGTAAATCTTAGTCAGGATGTCAGAAATTATCAGGATTGATAGTGAAAAGCAAAAGAACATGAAATGATTACTTGTTTTGCAGTAATGGGGAATAGGTTGAGGTTTGGAGATGCTCCATCTTCTGAATCTCTGCTTTCCTACTGTCTTCTTCTTCAAATACGCAAGTCTCCTTCCATGGCAAGCTGTATGTAGGGTTTCACCGTTGTCAATGGCTACCTCCCATCCTCTTAGTGAAAACAATTGCATATGCTCTGTCACAGCACGCGGAATTCATCTGTCGGTTCTCAATCAGGCCGGAATAGAATCCAGTGATTCTTTTGCGTCTGTCACTAACGCCCCGCCTTCAGGAGTTTGAAGCTCGTCACAGTCATTCAATCATTGAATTCTACTCAGAATACCACAGACAAGGTTTAGACCTTCCGGATCCTCTTGAATGCCGCCATCAATTCTAGCTTATACCATGAAGATTCCGATTAAAGAATCCAAGAGATAACTACTTAATCTAAGGTAGAACGGAGGTGGTTGTCAGGCACACGTTCATAGTTGAGAATGATGATGATTGTCACGGATCATCACATTCATCCGGATTAAGAACAAGTATTATCTTAGAATGGAAGCAAGCATGATTGAATGAGAAACAGTAGTAATTGCATTAATCCATCAAGACACAGCAGAGCTCCTCACCCCCAACCATGGGGTTTAGAGACTCATGCCGTGGCAATTACACAAAGAAAACGTGTAAAGTGTCATGAGGTACAGATACAATGTCAAAAGATCCTATTAATAGTAAACTAGTAGCCTAGGGTGTACAGAAATGAGTAAATGACGTAAAAATCCACTTCTGGGTCCACTTGGTGTGTGCTTGGGCTGAGCAATGAAGCATCTTCGTGTAGAGACCTTTTCTGGAGTTAAACGCCAGCTTTCATGCCAGTTTGGGCGTTTAACTCCAAGTTTTATGCCAGTTCCGGCGTTTAACGCTGGAATTTCTGAGGGTGACTTTGAGCGCCGGTTTGGGCCATCAAATCTTGAGCAAAGTATGGACAATCATATATTTCTGGAAAGCCCAGGAAGTCTACTTTCCAATGCCATTGAGAGCGCGCCAATTGGGCTTCTGTAGCTCCAGAAAATCCACTTCGAGTGCAGGGAGGTCAGAATCCAACAGCATCTGCAGTCCTTTTTGGTCTCGGAATCAGATTTTTGCTCAGGACCCTCAATTTCAGCCAGAAAATACCTGAAATCACAGAAAAACACACAAACTCATAGTAAAGTCCAGAAAAGTGAATTTTAGCTAAAAACTAATAAAAATATACTAAAAACTAACTAGATTATACTAAAAACATACTAAAAATAATGCCAAAAAGCATACAAATTATCCGCTCATCAAACATATAGCCTGTGAGTTTTGAGCTTAATTGTATGGTTACATTTAAACCATAATATTTTATTCCTGTGTGTTCCATCCTTCTTTTTTATTCTGGTGTTCTTTGCTTTGTTTTAATATATATGTCCGATTATAGAATATAGATACATACTAAGAGAGTGATTGAGGCCATGTTTGATTATTAACTCACTTATCCCAAATAAAGCCTACCTTTTATGTCATCCTTGTTAGCCCCCTTGAGCTTTAATCCCCTTCTGTTTTATAACCACATTATTAGCTTTAAGCAGAAAAACAAAATAAAAAATCCCAAGTTGAATCCTTAGTTAGCTTAAGATAGAAATTGTGTATTGTTAAAGTGTGGGGAAACCTATTGGGAACATGGATAATGAAAAACAGGGTAGAAAGTTGAAAATAATAAAGATGTTCCAAATTAAGAATTTTTGGGAAACATGCTCATGTGAAATTAAATTAATTAAATTACCCTGTACATCAAAAAAAAAAAAAAGCAATGCACATAGAATAAAAATAAAATATGAGCATGTAATATCAAAAGTGGGAAAAATATGGGAAAATAGGTAAATAAGCTTTACTTTAGAAATTATGTATGTTAGGTGAGATCTTAGACTAATTAAGGATTCACTTATTAGCTCACTTAGCCTTATACATATACCCTTACCTTTACCTTGGCCCCGTTACTACCTTAATTAAAGACCTCATGATTTTTGGTATGTCTATATTTTATAATTGTTGATTGGTTAGATGAAGAACAAAGTTATAGAAAGTAAGGATAAAAAGAAGAATAAAGTGATTAACCCAATAAACACTGAGTGATTAGAGAGTAAACACAAAATTCAGTGAGGGTTCAATAACTTATAAACATATATCTATGCTTAATTTGTTAATTGTCTTGCAAGTTTATAAAATATTTTTCTTCCCATCTCAAGTGTAAAAATGCTTTAACATTATCTAAGGTTGGCTATATATATATGATTCCTTGAGAATATAAATTGATTTAACTACATGTAAGCTTTATATATGAGTGAATAAAATTAGAATTGCATCATGCATTTAGTTAGTTGCATTTAGATTAGAATTGCATTGCATGGCATTCCACCACTTCAACCTTACTTTTTACCTTGGATATAGCATGAGGACATGCTATTATTTAAGTGTGGAGAGGTTGATAAACCCATATTTTGTGATATATTTTGTGCTTAGTTTGAGTAATTTATTCAATCCTTCACCCACTTATTCATATTAATTGCATGGTTTTACTTTCCCTTCCTTATTATGCAATGTATGTGAAAAACATGTTTTCTATGCTTTAAAATTAATTATTTTAATTACCTTTATTTCCATTCGATGCCATGATTAGTATGTTGAGTAGTTTCAGATCTTCTAAGGTAGGAATGATTTAAAGGATGGAAAAGGAAACATACAAAAATGGAAGGAAAGCATAAAACGGAGTTTGTGAAGAAACTGGCAGCGACGCGACCGCATGGACGACGCAGCCGCATGCCAAGCGCGAAGAAGTAGCGACGCGGCCGCATGACTGACGCGACCGCGCGTCTAAAGAAGAACACCTATGACGTGGCCACATGACTGACGCGACCGCGCGACAAGGAAGACTCCAATTGACGTGACCGCGTGACCCACACGGACGTGTGACAGAGGCCACACACCAGAAATTGCAGAAAACGCTCATAGCGGATTCTGAAGCCCTTTTTGGCCCAAATCCAAGTCCAGAAGGCATAGACCAGAGGTTATGAAGCGTGAGAATGCATCCATTCAGGGAATCTGGAATTTTTAGTCACCTTCCATGATTTAGTTTTGAGGGAGAGAGGCTCTCTCCTCTCTTTTAGGATTTAGGATTAGGATTTTTAGAAATTAGGAATTTATCTCATCTTCTTATCAGGTTCAATATTCTTTTTTCATTACTTGCTTTTCAAATCAGTTTATGAATTCTTCTACGTTACAGATTACTCTTTCAAATTAATGTTATTTGAGGTATTTCAGTTTAATATTGCTTTCTTTATTATTGTCATTGATTATTCTCAATCTGAAGACATTCTTATTCCAATAGATTTAATTTCCTTCCTTTTGGTCTTGGTTAAGAAATCAGTAACTCAGGAGTTATCTTAGCTCAACATAATTGATAACTGTTATCTTTGCTAATTGAACTGAACTTCAATAATCCCAACCTTTTCGTAGGAAATAAATAGGATTCGATGGTAAAACTAATTAGTCCCTTGACTTTCCTTTGCTTTAGCAAAGGTTAACTAAGTGGAATTAAGATTCAACTTTCATTATTATTGATAAGAATAACTAAGTCTGGACTTCCAATTTCTCATACCTTGCCAAAGGATTTACTTTACAGTATTTATTTATTTTAATTGTCATTTAAATTATTTGCCATATTTATTCCTCATTCTCAAAACCCCAATTTACAAAACCCATAACCAATAATAAGAACATACCTCCCTGCAATTCTTTGAGAAGACGACTAGATGTTTAAATACTTCGGTTAACAATTTTAAGGGGTTTGTTACTTGTGACAACCAAAACGTTTGTATGAAAGGACTTTTGTTGGATTAGAAGCTATACTTGCAATGGGAATTTATTCTGAATTCTAGACCACGCAAAAGTTCTCTCACCATACATCCTGCTTCTGAAGTTGCTAAGATGATGGCTTGGATCTGATGTGCCATCATATGTGGTCATGCCGGGGGCTTTGAAGTCCTTTGGGACTTTAGCTTTCATGATTTCTTTAGTGAATGGGTCTTGATCTTTGTGGGAGCTGTCTTCGTGACTGGACAGAATGGTTTTGGTTTTAAGGTCGGCCTCAAACTTTAGGAGCTTGTCTTCAAACTCTTGGCATCGTCTTGTCTCCCTCCGGAGGTTTCTTTCGGCTTCGCGCTGGGGTGTTCCGCTTCCTGCTCGAGCTGCTTGAGACGATCCTGCTGTTCAAGAAGGGCATCTAAAATTTTTATATTTTGAGAGTTCTTGTCTCCGTTTAGCTGAGGTGTGTCTTTTGGTGTGATGTCCGTATTCTTATGCAGCTTTCTATTTTCTAAATCAGAATTGTGGTCGTTGTCAAGGTTGTCCGCTATGATGATGGAATGACTTTCAGGTTCCCCAGCAACGACGCCAATGTTCTGAGGGTTACCTGAAACTGGAGGTCGATCTCGGATGAGATCTGCTGTGGTGGCCGGAGATGTCGTGTCCGACTTGTTGGATCTGGTGGAGTTGCTGATCCTTGATCACCGAAGGGTGGTGGTACCTGCAAAAGACTCCGATGCTTAAGTTAGCACGTGCTTTAGGCAGGTTTTTTAGTAGAATCAGAGTGTGAATTATACCTAGGTGCTCCAGTGTATTTATAGTAGTGTGGAGTGGCCTTTAAGATAAGTTAGTTATCTTATCTTATCCTTTAGAGGAACCACCTTATCTTTCTAGGCTTTGCCGTCTTTAGAATGGGTTGTGTTCCTTCGTTTGGGCCTGCTTGGGCCTTTGTGGCGATTTGGCCGAACACTTTTAAGGAGAGGTCGGGTGCGACCCAGCCTAAAGAGGTCAGTCGCTTGTGTCTTCAATCAACCCGGGTCACCTAGCTCGACACGAGGTATGAACAATTATGATAAATTAAAGAAGTTGGACACGTAAAGTTAAAGAAACCTTTGTCCAAAGGTGAAAATGACAGGAATTATATATGCTTTTTATAGAGAAAGAGAATAATTATTAAATTTCTTCAATTCCAACTGAATAAATAGAAAATCAGTAAGCTTTGGTATTGAGTGGTACGTATATTATATGAACACTTGTCCTCATTCGTTATTGCCTAAAGAAAACAAATTGTAAAATTCACGATGTGGTTTATTTACATTTCAATACTAATAATTTTTACGTATTTGATTAATTTCAACTTATGAATTTGACTTCACTTTTTAATTGCTACTAATTATTATGTGCATTTTGGGACTAAATATGAGTCAAAATTTGGTTATTTTGAAAACAGCCAACCTGATTAGTAACTCCAGAAAAAAAAATTTATACTCCAACTGAGCTTCCCAGTCTATTAGATCCTGTCTTGAGATGAATCTGCAATATACATAAATCTGAATCAGTAAAAGAAAAATTAAATTTGTCTGTTATAAAATGTATAATATCGATTTCATACAAATTGAAACTTACCTATTAGGACAAAAGTTTATGTTATCTTTGATGTTCGATCTACTAGAACCAGAATTATCCTTTGAATACTTATTGGAGACTACACCAGCTTTTGCTAAGGCTTTAATCTCAAATTAAGAAGGAAGTATTCAAACTTCTACAGGTAAAATAAATAACTTTCATGGGAAGTAAAGTTCTGACAGTTTTTACGTTGAATAGATCTAAAATCAGGGTCTTCCATACTAACATCATCAAATGCAATAACTACAGACTTGGAAAGTGATATATTGGACCAATCCTATATTTGGGGTTCTTAGAACGACACCAATAGCTTTTAATTGATGTGAGGCCATGCTTAAGCAATAAATCTTTCTTGAGAAAAGAGTTCGAAATCAGTGCATGCTTTAGGAGCTAACCTTTCAAGAGAAGAATTCAATTTAACTAGCCACCTGGCATACTCTCTTTTGGTACACAGTTGACAGGCTTCAACAACATCATTAATTATCTACACAAATTGGCAAAATCGACAATATTCATACTTAAAAAGAAAGAATCAAGAACAATAACTTAACCAAACACTTGGCAACTTTGAAAAAGTAACAATACATTAAAGAAACGATAGTGTTGAATGAATACACATTAAAACCAAGAAAAATCCGCTAGATTTCTAACCTAAAACACTTAAACCAAGCTCGTAAGCTTAAAACATAGTTCCAAAGGCACATTAATCAGGCATCTGATAAACCCCATTTTTAGGGTTTATCTTGTGTTGAATTTCTAGTATTTTGCTAACCTTTTCTCACATTTAGCCAATGAATTAGCATGGTTTTGTTATCTTTCCCGTATTTGAGCTTGAATGTAAAAATATGCTTTTTAAGCCTTTACTTTGACAATTTTAATTCATCCTTGATTCCATAAGATGCCTTGATGTGTTTGCTAGTAATCTCAGGTTAAAATAGGCTAGGCATGGACCAAAGGAGCAAGGAAGTAAGCATGCAAGTGGAGAGAAGCACAAAAAGCCAAAAAACTGATCTCGTCCAAGGACGCGCACGCGCATAAAGCGCTCGCGCGCACATTGTAATATTGACCAGGGACGCATACGCGTACCGTGTGTATTCGTGCCGAAGGCCGCACGTGATTTTTAAACAGAACTCGTGCCCAGCGATTTCTGGAAAGCTGTGGGGCCCAGTTGCAACCAATTTTGGTGCTAAATTACTTTAAAGGACCAAGGATTGAAGGGGGAGGCATGTAGGAAGTTCATTCATACACATTAGGATTAGTTTAGAAGTAGTTTCTAGAGAGAGAAGCTCTCACTTCTCTCTAGAATTAGGATTAGGTTTGGCTAATATCTCCTCTTAGATCTAGGTTTAACTCATGCTTTGATTTACTTTTCCTCTATCAATTCTTACTCCTCTACTCTTCTTCTTTCTAGTTTTATGCTTTAATCATTGTAAACCTTCATTTTGTTCTGGATCTATTGTTGTTCTTTTGTTTTCTTTCAATAATGCAATTTGAGGTAATTCATGATAATTGTGATTTCCTTGATTGTTGCTGTTAATTCTTTGCATTCGATTGTAGTTAGAATTCATTCTTGTTGTGATTTACTATACTTTTCTTTTATACCTTCCAAGTGTTTGATGAAATGCTTGAAAGGATGTTAGAATAGAATTTTATGTTCTTGGCTTGAGAAGGTAACTTAGGATTTCTTGAGTTACTAGTGTCCAAATGATTGATAGTTGATAACCATTGACTCTAGCCTTCATTAATCCAAATAGTGAAAAGCTAGGACTTATGGACTTGGATTGATGTAACTCACTTGACTTTCCTTTGCTATTTGATTAAAGGATGACTAAGTGGGGTTAATCCTTGCAACTACCATACTTGTGGCTAGTGATAATGATGAAGACCCTTGACAACCAAACCTTGCCAAGACCATTTTGTTATTAAAATCTCATTACCATTTACTATTCATGTTTCTCATCTAAAACCCCAAAATAAACAAGTCTGTAACCAATAACAAGAACACTACCCTGCAAGTCCTTTGAGAGACGACCCGAGGTTTAAATACTTCGATTTATAGATTTTAGGGGTTTATACTTGTGACAAACAAATTTTTGTATGAAAGGATTATTGCTTGGTTTAGAGACTATACTTTACAACGAGATTTCATTAGTGAAATTCTAAATCGTCAAAAATCTAATCATCAAAATGGCGCCATTGCTGGGGATTTGCAATGGTGTTATGTTATTGGTTATTGTACATATGTGAATATTTTGAATAGGTTGCTTTTGTTTGATTACTAGATTTTGTTAGTTTTACTTTGTTTTTCCATAATGAATTCTCACTTTGGCTATGAGTTTGGCTCTAATTGTGTTGTAGGAAATGTGCACTTCAATGATGACACTCATTATGGATGGAACCAACAAAGATGGGAGGAGCCTCAAGGAATTGATCACTCCTATTGGCAACAACCTCCGGATACTCATAGGTATAATTCCCATCCTAATGCATGCCAATTCAATGGCTATGGTGACTCCTTTTGTGATAATCAACTACCACCATATGCCTATGAATCTTATCCTCAACATGATGCTCAACTCTACATAGAAGCCCCTTTCTACCAAGTACCTTTATGTGACCCGTATCCAATCATTGATATCATACTCTTATGACCAATATGAGCAAGAACCTCTAGAACCACCACAACCCTATCATGATTATTATGAAGAACCACCTCAATGCACATCTTCTCCGCAATTTTACCAAGAGGAACCACCTTCCTACCATAAACCCTTTCTCCAAAATAATGAACCTTCCTCATTTTGTAACCAACTTTACCAAGGTGGTGCATGCTTTAGCCCACCAATGTTTAAATACTCAAGTTTTTTTCCGTAACCCCATGTGAAGAACCCAAGGAAGAGCAAAGCATAGAGAAGATATCGGAAAATTCGGTGAAAAAGGAAGAATCAGTAGTAGTAGTTGAGCAATTGGAGAAGCCTATGTTTATGGGAAAAAATGAGGAAGTTGTCCAAGATTTAAGAGATGCGGAACCGCCATGTGAATCTCAACAACCTCCGGAGCATATCAAGATTGAAGAACACGAGAAGGCTGATCAAGAAATAGATTCAATCATGGAGGATTTTCTATCTACAGTTGAATATCTTCCAAGTAGACATGAAGTTGAAACCGTAGAAGAGTGTGCACAACCTCCCAAAGAAGAAAAAGATGGCATGGTGTATATTGAAATTGAAGAATATGAAGAGGTTGATCAAGAGATGGATCTATTCATCAATAAATTCCTATCCAAAATTGAATCGCCTCCCATTGAGCAAGAAATCGAAATTCTTGAAGATAACACCAAGCCGAGGGATAAAAGGGGAAAGGTTGAAATTGAAGAACTTTGTCAAGAGGTGGAAGCAACAAAAGAAGAGAATAGGAAAGTAGATCTTGCATTGTCTAAGTGTGGGGAAGCTTTCCTTCCCAAGTCACCATCCTCCATGACATTCAAGTGGGTAAAATTCTTATCCCTAAGCTTTACTTTCTCGCTTGAATATAGTTTGATGAAATGGATGGACAACTTAGAGCTCTTTGTGGAATTAAAAGTAAGAAGGAGTTGTGTAGTGGTTGCAAGTTAGGAATTGGGCTCATTAAGGTCAAATCTTCAAGGTGTAGGAACTATGATTGGAGGAATGCCACTTTGTATGGGTCTAGAAGGAAGGCTTGGTGTGCTAAAGAGAATTCTATGTGTCAACCACCCGAAAAGAAAAAGTACGAAGATCAAATTGAAGACGGGTGCGAAAATAAGATATGGGATCCCAGATCGAAGAATGAAGACCAACTACGGGAACTCATATCGTGGGTTGAACTTCATCCAATACTGAAGACGGTTGGAAATTCTATCAACCAATTGAGAAGCAAAGATCCTTAGAGATTCAAGGATGAGTACAAGCATAAGCCACCATGACAATGAGCTTCCCAAATGTCCAACTTAAGGATGTTAACTAAAAGTGCTAGGTGCGAGACACCCCACATTGGTATACTCTTTCAACTCTCTTGTAGATTTCATTAATAAGTGATTTGAGTTACCGTTGTAGCTAGTTCCCCTATTTCATTTTAGTTGCCTTAATAAATTGATTGTTAGCATAGTCACATGTATGTTGTGCTTAGTAGTAGATGAATAAATCAAATTCCATTTTTGTGAATTGTATGATTTTGATTTAATAAACAGCTGTAGGCATCATAGGGAGATCCTGGGCATTTTTGCTGCTTTTTAACAAATGAAAAAAAGAGAGGGGAAGGACACGCGCGCACGCCGTACGCGCACGCGCACGCGTCCATGAGCGGATGCACTACGATATATTTTCCAGAGAAATGGGCCTCTCTTGGGCGAACATTGCACCTTTAGCCCAACTCGTTCCATGCGAACGCGTACAATGTGTGTGTGCACCCATCAACCATTAAGGGAAAGCACGCGGACGTGCACTTGCCGCGTACGCGTCCCTAAGGTGGTAGCAGCAACCCATACATCCTTTAGAGAGTTATGCTGGTGTTGGGCCAACACTAAGCCCCTGGCCCACCTCCCATCGCGCGGACGTGCATTGCGCGCCTTCGCGCCCATGAGTCCATAAGAGTATGCGCGCGCCCGCGCACTTGCCATGTGCACGCCGATCTGGTGATGCAACTTCCAAGCCAAAATCTAGAGAGTTACGCCAACTCTGGGCTCACGCTAAGCCTCCAGCCCAACTCCTAGCACGCGTGCGCGCACTGTACGCACACCCACTTTTCCCAATTCTCTCCTAGCATGCGTAAGCGCTCAAGGCGTGCACGCGTCGCCTTCCCAAAATTCATCAATGTACGCGGATGCGCGATGTGCGTGCCCGCGTCGATTCGAAAAGAGGGATAACCCTAAGGCGCGACACACACTCGCGCAGACCCCTTACTCCTTCTTCTCTGTAGCTCTCCTATCCTCCCCCCTTCTTCTTCCCTGTCACACCTCCAACCCTCACCGCCGCCGGCGACGACAGCCGCGGCGACCTCACCATCACCCTCACCTCGTCTCTCTTTCTCACCCTCTCTCTCTCCCACCCATCTCCTATCTCTCTCTCACTGCCACAACCGGCGACCGCCGGTGCTCCTCTGCTGCCACAGCTCCACCGCCACCATGTGAGGCGGCACCTCTCTCTCTACCTCTGCTCTGTTGCCTACCCACCCCCATTTCTGATTCTGCCGAGCCTCAAGGTTACCTGACTCAACTCTATTTTCTCTACTCTTCATTACTGTTAATTTTAGTTAGTTAGAAGTTGATTTTGCATGTTAGGATAGATAGAGATAACTGCGGTTAGGTAGCTAGAATGTGGTTAGAAGATTCTAGGCCTGATAATTGCTCCGTTTGTGTTCATTCTCAGTTTGATTACCTATCTGCTGAATGCTACTTTTGAGATGCTCTGTATTCATACTCGTATTACCTTGCTGCTATATCATTGCTGCTGTGTTTAATTGATGTTGTAATCATACTATTTGTGCTATGTTTGCTATTCGGGAACGTCCAATTTTAAGCCAGAATGCTGCCCAATTTTTGATAAAACTGTTTCACTTTCATTTACTAATCTCGGGATTGAACTTGGCACTCACAGCTTAACCTTTTTCCTAACTCACTCCAAGTTCAATGCCCGGGGTTTTTGGGCTAGCATTCCCATACTTATTTTTGATTCCTGTGATCATTACATGATGTTCATCCTCTTACAATAGTTGGTATGCTTTGATTATGCAACTTCCTTTTAACTCATCTTAGTTTTCAACATTGCATAGTTGCACAATTGCATTTTATTGCTTGTAACACCAACTATTTCGAGTTCATTTTCATGCATTTTTGAGAATTCCATACCCTCATGAGTGTGAACATGATTGTTGTACATATTTCGCAATTCTATTTTATTAGGCAAGTTTCCATCTTAACACTAGCTTCATTTTTTACTTAATTCTTTAACCATTCTTTCGTGTTATGATGATGAATGTGCCTAATACATGAGCATTATGTTACATTGATTGAAATGTTGAATTCTTGGTTTATGGCTACATTTTCTGTGCTTACATCTATTCCAAGTTTTCAAAATGTAGTCCACACCATGATTGCTTGCCTTCCATCTTACATCTTGAACATGCTTCTACTTGCTTCACGCTATTTGCTTAACTGCTATATTTTATTCGATTCTAATTTTTAGGATGTCAGACAAAAGAAAAGGGAAAGCATCATCTTCCAAAAAGAGGAAGAGAACACCAGACCCCACTTTTGCCTCACTTCTAGCTTATGCTCAAAACCCTCTAAATGACATAGATAAAGCAAACTAATTACTACCGGCTCAGGATACGGTCAAATTTCCCAATCTCTACTGTGAAGTCAGATTCCCAACCTACAATTCAAAGAATCTGAATATTGAGAAGAAGCTAGTTATCCCATCGGATTTGACCGACATCATCCACTAACACATTGACCGGATGGGTTTAGCTTTTGTGGATAGAGAGTTGAGCCGGGTGAACCGGTCTTGGGTGCAAGAATTTTACTGTAATTTCTTCTGCCACACCCTTGACTCGGTACTTTTTAGAAGGATTGAGATACCTATCACAGAGCAGGTCATTAAGGATGCCCTTACCTGCCGGCCTAAGACCGGTGACATTGATGCCTTCCTATAGGCTGAGATAGAGCTTCATTGCATGACCTTCGATTTTGATGCACTGAGAGTAGTGGTAGCCACTCCAAAGGACCCTTGGGTTATGGATGCTGATAACACGACACCCAAGGGGATGCACTTCAGTTATCTGAGCCGAGAGGCCAAGACTTGGCAGCAGATCTTTGCTCACTACCTCATGCCTACTACCCATTTTACAGAGATCCCAGTTGCTTTGCTGATCTTGATCAGTTGTGTGCTAGAGGGGAAAGTGGTTTATTACCCCCAGCTGATCAGGCGATTTATGTGGAGAGCCCATATCCGAGGCACCTTTCCTTTCCCGGTTATGATCACTCAGATGATTCAGAGGGCCGGAGTTTCGTAGCATCAGGATGATGTATCGCCACCCCCACCACTCCCTGCGAAGGAGCTAGTTACTATTCCATATGGATCCTGGGTGCATGAGAAGCCTGCCTCCCTACACCGATCTCAGGTTAGAGCAGTAGTTGAGGGAGCTAGACCCTCTTCATCATCAGCCCCTACAGGAGCATCTACTTCAGCAGCAGCACTTCCTTTACCACCACCACCAGCACTTCAGCCGACTTACTTACTGGTTCAGCGACTCTTCCAGTTCATGGAGCGCAGCAAGCACCAAATCATGCGTCGCCTGGATCGGATTGACCAGATGTTTGTGGCCTAGGGCCTTGAGCTACCCCCTCTTCTAGAGTCCTCCGGTTCAGATGAGGAGACTCATGAGGAGGAGCATGCCGATTTACATGACGAGGGTACTCATGTGGAGGAGCCGGTTCACATAGAGATACCACCTCAAACTCAGGAGACTCAGCATCAGCCGGTACCACAGCCAGAGCCAGAGCCGACCGGTGTACCTATCCCTGATCCTCAGGATTAGCATCGAGGACGATGCTTGATCTTAAGTGTGGGGAGGTTGCCGGTGGCACCATTAGAGGACCGGTGAACATTTTGGCATATTTCCTATTTATATTACCTAGTTATCTTATTGTGTGCACTTTTGTATATGTGTGTCACTTTGGTTTATTTTTGGATACTTTTACCTTAGTTGTTTCATATTTTGGATTATTAAATGTTTTGGATGCTAGATTTTATACTTTTAGTTGGATTTTTCTTTATATACTTTTGCATATTTTTCTTTTAGCTTATGGTTGTGATTATAAACTATTTTGGAATTGTCAAGACCTAGTTAACCCTTTTAGAAATTATTTTGCATAAGAAATTTGTTTTTGATTGAAAAAGGAAAGGGTAAACTAGGGAATTTTTGAATTTCTCAATCATAACAATGCTTAGTCAAATATTGAGATTTTTTTAAGAAACTTAACTATAGGGCACCAACCCAATTGATTGGAAAACTTTTGTGAGCCTTGCTAAATTCTATGTTTTGTGAAGCATGTTTTGAGCTAAGAACACAAGCAAGTGAGTTTTGAGCCTATTGATGTAGTTATATTTTATAACCACATATTTTCCCTTCTTGTGTGCAATTGTTCTCTTTCTATTATTGTGATCCTTAATTTGCCTAATTCTATATGTCCAATTATTCCTTGTATTCATGCATTTATATGATTAAGGCTATTATTCCATTAGCTCACTTAACCAAATAAGCCTTACCTTTTACCAACCTTTGTTAGCCAATTTTGAGCCTATGCTTAACCTAATTATTCTTCATTTTAGCACATTACAAGCCCTAAAGTGAAAAATAATAAAAAATCCCTTGTTTGGATCTTTGATTAGCTTAGGCTAGTGAGAGTGCTTATTTTCAAGATTAGTGAGGATTGGGAACATTGGTTGGGATAAAAAAGATGTTTTGTATTTTTATATTTGGGAATTGATGTATGTTCATGTATTGATTAAGTGTAAGACCTTATGCATTGTTATTCTTGAAAGAAAAGGAGAAAGAAAAATGACAAGAAAATCAAAAGAAAAAAAGAAATGCGAAAAAGAAAAGAAAAGAATAAAAAATGTAGAAAAAGAAAGGATAAGAAAAGCAATAAAAGGGGACAAATGCCCCAAAGCAAAAAAAGTTCAATAAAAGATCAATGCATAAGTGTTGTGAAATGAAAATAAAATGCATGAGTATATGAAATGTGAAAGATGGGTAGTTAGGTTAGAATTCAATTATATAGGTTAGGTGGGAAAGTTTAAGTTCATCAAAGATACAAATTCTAGTCCACTTATCCATATATGATCTTAGCTTGACCCTAGCCCCATTACAACCTATGAAAAGACCTCATGATGAATGTATGCATGCTTGGATTAAATGTTAATTGTTAGAAGAAGATCAAATCTCGGAAAAACATGATTAGAAGAGAATTGAGTGAATTAACCCTTAAACACTTGAGTGAAAAGAGCAGATACACATCCGGTGAGGGTTCCCAAGCTCAATTACATGTTTTTCACCACTATCAACTATATCCATGTAAGTTTATGACTCTTTTTGATAATCCAATGCAATTGTGGTTTGGACTTGATTCCTATTGCCCTAGCTCTTGTGCTTACACATGTTTTCTTGGGAATTGACGTGTTTGGACCAAGCATTTTCATTCATTATATGTAATTGCATTTAGATAGGTTCATATAGTTTAGTTACATTTAATAAATGCCATACCCCTTAGTTCCTTCTTATTTTAGCATGAGGACATGCTAAGGCTTAAGTGTGGGGAGGTTGATAAACCCCCGTTTTTAGGGTTTATCTTGTGTTGAATTTAGAGTATTTTGCTAACCTTTTCTCACATTTAGCCAATGAATTAGCATGGTTTTGTTATCTCTCCTGTATTTGTGCTTGAATGTAAAAACATGCTTTTTAAGCCTTTACTTTGATCATTTTAATTCATCCTTGATTCCATAAGATGCCTTGATGTGTTTGCTAGTAATCTCATGTTAAAATAGGCTAGGAATGGATCAAAGGAGTAAGGAAGTAAGCATGCAAGTGGAGAGAAGCACAAAAAGCCAAAGAACTGATCTCGTCCAAGGACGCACATGCGCACAAAGTGCTCGCGCGCACATTGCGATATCGACCAAGGATGCGTATGTGTACCGTGTGCGTTAGCGCCAAAGGCCGCACGTGATTTTTAAACAGAACTCGTGCCCAGCGATTTCTGGGAAGCTGTGGGGCCGAGTTGCAACCAATTTTGGTGCCAAAGAACTTTAAAGGACCCAGGATTGAAGGGGGAGACATGTATGAAGTTCATTCATACACATTAGGATTAGTTTAGAAGTAGTTTCTAGAGAGAGAAGCTCTCACTTCTCTCTAGAAATAGGATTAGGTTTAGGTTAATCTCTCCTCTTAGATCTAGGTTTAACTCATGCTTTGATTGAGGAAGAGATGAAAATGAATTTGATTCGGAAAATACAACATCTCCTGAGCCCAATGAATTCCCCATTTCTGATCTTAGCCATTCTCTTTACATTCTACCATTTATTTACATGCTTGATAAACCACTATTTTATGATTCATATTGTGTTTAATTGTGTGGTTTTATCAAGTCTTTGCCCACTTATTCATATGATTTTCATGTAATTATAATTCCTTCATAAAAATATTCTGTGATTGAAAACATGCTTCTTTGGCTTTTATTTTCTTTTATTTAATCCTCTCTTATTACCATTAGATGCCTTGATATGTTTGTTAAGTGATTTCAGGAATTACATGGCAGGAATGGGTTAAAGGATGGAAAGGAAGCATGCAAAAATGGAAGGAACACAAAGAATTGAGGAGATAACCAGCGAGAAGTCACGCGGTCGCATGGCTGACGTGACCGCGTAAAATGGAAGAAATAACAGTGATGCGCTCGCGTGCCTGACGCAACCGCGCGGATTGGAAGCTGCATGAACGACGCGAATGCGTGGATGACCCGCGCACGTGGTTTGAGAAACGCTGAGTGACGCGAACGCGTGGACGACGCGGCCACGTGACGTGTGCGATCTACAGAATTTCAGAAGTCACTGGCAGAGTTTCTAGGCCGGATTTTGACCCAGTTTTTGGCCCAAAAACACATATTAGTGCCAAGGAACATGCAGAGACAGGGAACAACATTCATTCCGCATAATTTTTAGTTTTTCGATCTAAATTTACTTCTCCCCTAGGTTTTACTCACTGGAACATTCATAATTAGGATTTGAAAGATTTTGGCTTTAGCTTTCGAGAAGAGTCTACCTCCGGTACTAGTCATTATATTCTGTTATTTACTTTTCATTTATTCTTCCATATTCCTAATTCCTCCAAAGTTGACATTTGATTATTTTCACAAGTTATTAATATAGACTATTGTTATTTTCAATTAATCCCTTTCATTATTATTTATCATGTCTTCTTTTATTTTCCCCATTGATTCTGTGAAGTTTATAATTATGATGAGTGAGTAGTTACATAACTTGATTGGGAGATGATTGAAAGGAAACCTTGAGTTGAATCACTCAAGAGAGAAATTATAATTGGATTTATTGTTGGATCACCCTCTAATCATTGACACTAATCCTTCCCAAGGGAGAGGATTAGGACTTGTGACTAGAAACAGCTTTCCAACTTGCTTGACTTTCCTTTACCTAGTAAGGAATAACTAAGCAGAGCAACTCCCATTCATTAATTAATCTTGAGAGTACTTCAACAAGAATAGGACTTCCAACTAATCTACTCCCAGTTAAGGCTTTTATTTAAAAGTAATTAAATTCTCTAAATTAATTTCCTGTTTATCAACTAAACCATTTTTGAAAACACCTGATTGATAAAATAGCACAGCTTTCTGCAACTCGTTGGGAGACGACCTGGGATTCGTACTCCCAGTATTTTAATTTCAATATTGTGACAACTCTTTTAAATTGATCAGCGGATTTTCGGCTGGTTAAGGTCTGTACTTGCAACGTATTTCTATTAATAATTTCTTAACTCGCCAATTTCCGCCATGTCAATGCTCATTTTCCCAAATCCCCATCTAAGATTTTGCACTTTATTTTTTGCTATTTACTTTTCCGCCATTTAATTTTCTGCAATTCTCAAACTACATTCTGTTTATCTCAACTAGCATACTCTTCCAACTAAAGTTGCTTGACCAATCAATCCCTGTGGGATTCGACCTCACTCTATTGTGAGTTTTTACTTGACGATAATTCGGTATACTTGCCGAAGGGAAATTTGTTGAGAGACAAGTTTTCATGCATCAAGTTTATGGCGCCGTTGCCGGGGATTGATTTTGTATAAACAATGATTAAGTTGGAAGTTCACTAGATTGAACATTTTTCTTTTGTTTGTTTACTTTATTCAGTTGTTTACCTTCAGTTTGTTTCGTTTCTTCCTCACCCCCTATACTCCCTCTGTTTTCTTTCTTTCTTTATTATTATTTACAATTCTTCTCACTAACCCACTAACTGTTTGATAATTTGCACCACTCACACTAACAATTACTCTAACAAGAATAACCTCTTCATTTCATCTCTTGCTGTGTGTTTTGTTAGTTGTATGATAGGGAGAAGAGAGGGATCTTCAGCTTCCTTCGATTCAGAACCTGAAAGAACCCTCCGGAGACTAAGGAGGGAAGCAAGAGGGAAAGGAGTTGTTGGTGCTGAGGAAGAGGAAGAGTATTTTGAAACCAACATGGAGGAGAACTTGGAAAACAATCATGAAGGAGAAGCTCACAACCATGCTAGAGAAGTCCCTGCAAACCATGCTGGGCAAGAAAGGAGAGTTCTAGGCTTCTACATCAATCCAAATCCAGAAAACTGTGAAAGTAGCATCCAAAAGCCCACCATACATGCCAACAACTTTGAATTAAAATCCCAGCTAATCACCCTTGTTTAGAACAATTGCTCATTTGGAGGAAGTGCTTAAGAAGACCCCAATCAACATCTAACCACCTTCCTGAGAATTTGTGACACTGTGAAGTCTAATGGAGTCCACCCAGATTTCTATAGGCTGCTTTTGTTCCCTTTTTCACTCAGGGACAAAGCATCCAAGTGGCTTGAATCCTTCCCAAAGGAGAGCTTGACAAATTAGAAAGATGTGGTGAACAAGTTTTTGGCAAGATTCTACCCTCCTCAAAGAATTAACAGGCTGAGAGCTGAGGTGCAAACCTTCAGGCAACAAGATGGTGAGACTCTCTATGAGGCGTGGGAGAGGTTTAAGGACTTAACAAGAAGATGCTCACCAGATATGTTCAATGAATGGGTTCAACTTCACATTTTCTATGAAGGTCTTTCTTATGAGTCAAAGAAGGCTGTAGACCATTCATCAGGGGCTCTCTAAACAAGAAGAAAACCATTGAAGAAGCCATAGATGTCATTGAAATAGTAGCTAAGAATGACTACTTCTATGCCTCTGATAGAAGCAATACTCGAAGAGTAATCGAGCTGAACCACATGGATGCATTGCTAGCTCAAAATAAGATGATCACCAAGCAGCTAGCAGATCTTACCAAGAAGGTGGAGGAAAACCAAGTTGCAGTAGTCATCACTTCATCATCAGCTCAAGAAGGAGTGAATATAGGAGAAGAAGGTGACTGGGAACAAGCCAACTATGTTGGAAAATCACCTAGACAAATCTATGATCCATACTCCAAAACTTACAACTCTGGATGGAGAAATCATCCCAACTTTGGGTGGGGAAATCAACAAGACCAAGGCCAAGACCAGAGATGCTACAACCACAACCCCAACAACAATGCAACTCACCAACATCCCTCACAGAGGTCCTATCAACACCACCTAATCCCAACCCACCATCACTAACCGAGGATTGTGATGCAATTGCATATTTACTATATTAGCTAGTTAGTTTAGTTGGTTTTAGCTTAGTTTCACTCATTTTCTCTAAATAAACAAGTCTTTTTATGAGTTTTGTCTTCATGCATGAGAATACCAAGGAACATGTTGATTGTAGCCAAATTCATGCAAATGATTTAAGGAATACATAAATGAATGAGTATGAATGAATCTCATGAAATTAATTGCATGGATTGGTAAGACTTTGAAGCTATTTCCCTTGTTAATGATAGGTGATGAAACAAGAAAGCATTGAAGCAAGAATGAAGCAAACTGGGCAAGAAGAAGAGGAGTTGTTGGCGTTGCCAACTTGGAGAAAGGGTGAGTGTTTGAAGGCAACACCAAGCAACTTGGAAAGCTCATTTGGACGTTGCCAACGCTACCAACAAGGGCGTGTTTGGTGACAACTCCAGCGGCAAGAAGGCTTGGGTAGGAAGGGTGTGAAGCACGTTGCCAACGCCAAATTCTAAAGGCGTGTTCCTTGGCAACGTAACAAGCTATGTTGAGAAGCACTCGAGCACGTTGCCAACGCCAGCTTCTAAAGGCGTTTTCTAAGGCAACGTGACAAGCAAAGTTGAAGGCTAGAAATTAGCCCTGGAGGGAGCACGAGCACGTTGCCAATGTGTTAACAAGGGGGCGTGTTTGGTGACAATGCCAGCCTCATGTCTCAGCCTTGGGAGGCTGGGCACGTTGCCAACGTGGGAGGAAAGAGGCGTTTTCGGCAACAACTTGGTAGCTTGACCTTACCTTCTTTGAGGAAACATAACTTGAGCTAGAAAAATCCAATTGAGATGATCTCAGGAGCATTAGAAAGAAGACACTCTGAGCTTTCCAATGATGTATAATAGTTCATATTGAAGCAGAGGATTGACACTCAAATTCTGGGCTACATTTAGCATGAAAGTAAAGTCAAGAAGAAGAAAAGCAAGTTGTTAGCAACAACTTGGGCTAGCAACGCCCAAGTCTGAAAGCTCACTCCCAGGAAAACATGATGCACGTTGCCAACGTGCATTAAGGTTAGCGTTATTGGCAAAAACGCCAAGCCATTGGGCCAGAAGCATCATGAATGAACTCCTCCTTCCAAGTCTAGCAACACTTCTTCCATTGAGCCAAGAATTCAACAAAGAGGAAGCCCACATTGCTAGCCCAATTAAAGATCTTTGAAGGAGTTTTAGGACTAATATAAATAGAGAAGGAGTTTGTACTTGTGAAGGACTTTTTGACACTTAGAATTCTAGACTTTTAGCACTTACTTGGAGAACTCTCTAGCACTTCCGGGAGGATACCCGGAGAGCTATTTTTGGTTTCTTGGAACTTTTCTTCTTGAGTTTTGAGTCTTTAAGCATTTCCTTTTTATTCTTCATCTTTCTACACACTGAGTTTAATTTTCATTTATGGCAATTGTTGTTGAAATTGGAGCTATGATTCACTAAACCCCACTTTCATTAGGGGAAAGAGCTCTGCTTGTTTGAATGCATTGATGAATCATCTTCTCCTTCTCAATTCAAGTGGTTAATCCAAGAGGAAACTCTTGTTCTTTAAAGATTCAACCACCATCGAGAGAGGGGTTAATCTATATGAATTGTGTGGTGAATTTGAGAAATGAACCACATAGTTCAGTTTAGAGTTCATCCTTTCATAATCTCCTTAATCAATACACTTTGGTTGGTATGTGAGATGTAACCTCCCTAAGTTGAGATTCTGGAAATTGTGTGGCTTGGATTAGAAATTGAGCTTCATCTCTTCTCATGAACAATTAGATCACGAGAGTGGCAATTGGTTATGTTGAGAGAAATTGAATCACCAAGAGATTGGGATTCAATTACCCACTTGCCATGGATCTATACCCATGATTGAGAAGGAATTGATCAACATCAATTCATGAGAACTTGCATCTCTGATCCCTAATGATCCTCCCCATCATTAATTCTTATTTCTTTTGCTTCTAGTTGTTTGAACACCCATCACCCCATTTCCCTTCTACATTCTGTCAATTTATTATTCTTGTCATCTACATTCTGTTCCTTTAATTCTTGCTCTTTACTCTTATGCTCTTTAAATTTCTGCAACCTTTAATTCCTTGCAATTTATCTTTGATGTCATTTAAGTTTCTTGCATTTTAAGTTTCCGTTATTTACTTTCATTTTACTTCTATATTCCAGTTCTTTAAATTCTTTGTCATTTAAATTCCTGCAGTTATGTTCAAAAAATCACAATGCTCATAAAATCAAAACCATGTTTGCTTATCTAAATTTACCATTTAACTAAAGTTGCTTAATCTACCAATCTCCGTGGGATCGACCTCACTCCTGGAGGGGTCAACAACAATGATGGACCACCTAGAAGGGTGTTATCTTCTTATACCATCCCTGATCCAAGACATTGTGGGAGCAGTATTGCTACACCAAATGTTCATGCCCACAACTTTGAGTTGAAACCTCAGCTCATCACTTTGGTACAGAACAACTGCTCCTATGGAGAGGGACCTCTTGAGACCCAAATCAACATCTGTCTGTTTTTCTGAGGATATGCAATACAGTGAAGACAAATGGAGTGCATCTAGATGTCTACAAACTGCTGCTATTCCCATTCTCTTTGAGGGACAAAGCCACTCAATGGCTAGAGTCATTCCCCAAGGAAAGCCTCAATAATTGGAATGACGTGATGGGCAGATTTCTAGCAAAGTTCTACCCTCCTCAAAGAATCATCAAGCTGAAGACGGAGGTTCAAACGTTCAGACAAATGGAAGGGGAGTTATTGTATGAAGCCTGGGAAAGATATAAGGCACTAATGAGAAGATGTCCACCTGACATGTTTAGTGATTGGGTCAAACTCCAAAACTTCTATGAAGGCTTAAGCTTAGAAGCAAGGAAGGGACTAGACTACTCATCAGGAGGATCACTCAACATGATGAAAACTGCCGAAGAGGCTCAAAACCTCATTGAGATTGTGGCAAACAATCAGTATTATTACTCATCAGAGAGGCAATATAATCCTGCCCCAAAGAAAGGCGTAATGGAGCTTGAAGGTGTTGACGCTATCTTGGCACAAAATAAGTTAATGCACCAACAAATCCAACAACAAATGGAAATGATAACAAAGAGAATGGATGGTTTGCAACTAGCATCAGTAAACACAACAAATCAATCATTACTTGAATGGAGCCAAGGTGAAGGGACCATTGTTGAACAGCCACAAGAACAAGTTCAGTACATGCAGAATACTTCAAATTCTCAGGATGAATTTCATGGTGATACATACAACCCATCCTGGAAAAATCATCCCAATCTAAAGTGGGGTGAAAACCATTGGCAAAAGAACAACAACCACAACCACACCCGTAACACAAATAACCAAAATCACCATGCCAACAACACTAACCAATATAGAAAAACACAAAACACATATCAACCACCTCATCTTAATTCACAAACTCACCAAAATAACTTTCCTGCACCAACATCCAACTCACAGAATTACTCACAAAATTACCACACTAATCCGCCCAACAACTTCCAACAACAATCAACCCCCATCATACCCCCAATTGACCATCATGAGACCAGAATCTCAAATCTTGAAGCAACCTTGCAAGCACTTGCTCAAACCACTCAAGCCTTAGCTAAGGGACAAAAGGAACATGAGGCCACCATGAAAAATATTGAGAGACAAGTGGGACAATTAGCCAAACAAGCTGAGCGACCAACCAATGTTCTCCCAAGTGATACAATACCCAACCCAAGAGAGGAATGTAAAGCTCTGCAGTTAAGGAGTGGCAAGGTAGTTGGAGAAAGTTTGAATAAAGAAGCAATAAAACCCAAAGAGCAAGACACAGTGGAAATACAAGTGGAAAGGCAGGATGAAGAAAAGGCTTCAACATCTAACAAAGGCAAAGAGGCTGTCAAACCACAAGACAAACCACCCAGTCAAGGAAGCAACCATGATAGCAAGGAGAATGTGAATCTACAACAAGAAAACAAAAATGAAGGAGTAAAAGCTTATGTACCCAAGCTTCCATACCCAACTAGGATACATAAAGGAGCAAAGGACCAACAATTCCCAAGGTTCTTAGAAATCTTCAAGAAACTTGAAATCAACATCCCATTGGCAGAAGCTCTGGAACAGATGCCATTATATGCAAAGTTTCTTAAGGAATTGATCACCAAGAAGAGAAGTTGGCAAGAGAAAGAAATGGTGATTCTCACTCAAGAGTGCAGTGCCATCATTCAAAAAGGGCTACCCCCAAAACTCAAAGATCCTGGCAGCTTCCTCATACCCTGCACGATTGGGAGCATGGCCATTGACAAATCACTTTGTGACCTGGGAGCAAGCATTAACTTAATGCCCCTTACCATGATGAAGAAAATGATGATTGAAGAGCTTAAACCCACAAGGATGTCATTCCAACTTGCTGACAGATCCATCAAAATACCAAATGGAGTAGTTGAGAACCTCTTGGTGAAAGTGGGAAACTTTATATTCCCAGCTGATTTTGTGGTCCTAGATATGGATGAAGTGGGAAACAACTCAGTCATTCTTGGTAGACCCTTTTTGGCTACAGCTAGAACAATCATTGATGTGGAAAAGGGAGAAATGATTTTCAGAGTGCATGATGAGCAAATGACCATAAATGTTTTCAAAGCAATGCAACACCCCGTTGAGAAAGAAAGTTGCATGAGGATTGATGTAGTGGATTCTTTGGTTGAAGAGGTACTTGACACAAACCATCAAGTGAAACAGGAGGAAGTCCAGAACATTAAAGGACAAGAAGAGAACAAATTGGAAGCATCAGAGGAACCAAGTGAAGCTATGAAAGAAGAGGCACCACAACAAGAGTTGAAACCACTACCCCCTCATCTTAAATATGCATTTCTTGGTGAAAAGGACAGCTTCCCAGTGATCATTAATTCTACATTGAGTGCGGAGGAAGAAGAAAAGCTCCTTGTAGTATTGAAAGCTCACAAAGAGGCGTTGGGATGGACCATTGATGACTTGAAAGGCATAAGCCCTGCCGTATGCATGCACAAGATACTCTTAGAGGAGAATTCCAAACCAGTGGTACAACCTCAAAGAAGATTGAATCCCACAATGAAGGAGGTTGTTCAAAAGGAAGTCCTGAAGTTGTGTAAAGCTGGGATCATCTACCCTATATCTGACAGCCCATGGGTCAGTCCAGTGCAAGTAGTACCTAAGAAAGGGGGGATGACTGTCATTGTTAATGAGAAGAATGAGCTTATTCCAACACGAACAGTGACAGGGTGGAGGATGTGCATAGATTATAGGAGGCTGAATGATGCCACACGAAAAGATCACTTTCCTCTCCCTTTCATTGACCAGATGCTTGAAAGGTTGGCTGGCCATGCCTATTACTGTTTTCTTGATGGATATTCTGGGTATAACCAGATAGTGGTTGACCCCACGGATCAAGAGAAGACCTCCTTTACTTGTCCCTTTGGAGTCTTTGCATACAGGAGAATGCCATTTAGACTGTGTAATGCCCCAGCTACCTTTCAAAGATGCATGCTATCAATCTTCTCAGATATGGTAGAAAAATTTATTGAAGTATTTATGGATGATTTCTCTGTCTTTGGTGATTCTTTCAATGCTTGCTTGCACCATCTTACCCTAGTCTTGAAAAGGTGCCAAGAAACAAATTTGGTTTTAAATTGGGAGAAATGCCATTTCATGGTACCTGAAGGCATTGTTCTTAGTCACAAAATTTCAAGAAAAGGTATAGAAGTTGACGAGGCAAAAGTAGAAATTATAGAAAAACTTCCTTTGCCAACTAGTGTGAAAGCCGTTAGAAGTTTCTTAGGGCATGCTGGATTCTATAGGAGATTCATCAAAGATTTTTCCAAAATAGCAAAGCCACTAAGCAATTTGCTGGTGGTAGACAATCCTTTTCTCTTTGATGATGAGTGTAAACATGCTTTTGAAACTCTAAAGGCTAAGCTCACTACAGCACCAATCATCACACCCCCAAGTTGGGGACTACCTTTTGAACTCATGTGTGATGCAAGTAACCTTGCAATTGGTGCTGTGTTGGGGCAGAGGAAGGAAAAGAAGCTTCATGTTATCTACTATGCAAGTAAGGTATTGAATGAAGGTCAAAGAAACTACACCACAACAGAGAAAGAGCTACTAGCTGTGGTATATGCTTTTGATAAGTTTAGGCAATATTTAATTGGATCTAAAGTTTTAGTGTATACTGACCATGTTGCTCTTAAGTATCTTATGTCAAAACAGGATGCCAAACCAAGGCTCATCAGATGGGTACTACTCCTACAAGAGTTTGACATTGAGATAAAAGATAGAAAGGGCAATGAAAATCAAGTTGCTGACCACTTATCAAGGCTACCACAAGATGCATGCCAAGACAACCTTCAATCAATAAATGAAGAATTTCCAGATGAGCACCTCTTACAAATTCAACACGTCCCTTGGTTTGCAGACATGGCCAACTACAGGGCAGGAAGAATCATTCCACAAAAGTACACAAAACAACAAGTTAAGAAGCTGCTGCATGAGGCTAAGTTCTTCTTCTGGGATGAGCCATTTTTGTTCAAAAGATGCCTAGATGGAATGGTAAGAAGATGTGTGTCAGAGGGTGAGATGAAGAACATACTATGGCATTGTCACAACTCTAGTTATGGTGGTCATTTTGGGGCTGAAAGAACAGCTGCAAAGGTCCTCCAAAGTGGCTTCTACTGGCCTTCAATCTTCAAGGATGCTAGAGAGTTTGTGAGCCATTGCAATGAATGTCAAAGAACAGGGGGTTTGTCAAAGAAAAATGAAATGCCGCAGAAGTTCATCTTGGAAGTGGAACTCTTTGATCTGTGGGGAATAGACTTCATGGGACCTTTTCCTCCATCCTACACATTCAAATACATTTTGGTAGCAGTGGAGTATGTCTCAAAATGGGTAGAAGCAATAGCCACCACCACATGTGATACAAACGTGGTCTTGCAATTCCTAAAGAAGAACATCTTCACTAGATTTGGAGTGCCCAAAGGACTTATAAGTGATGGGGGAAGCCATTTCTGCAACAAGCAACTAAATTCTTTACTCCACAAATATGGTGTTACTCACAAAGTAGCCACCCCGTATCACCCACAAACCAATGGGCAAGCTGAACTTGCCAACAGAGAGCTAAAGAGGATTTTGGAGAAAACTGTGGGGACAACAAGAAAGGATTGGGTTAGGAAGCTGGATGATGCACTTTGGGCATACAGGACAGCCTTCAAGACACCCATAGGAAAATCTCCATTTCAGCTGGTGTATGGAAAGGCATGCCACCTCCCTGTGGAGCTTGAACATAAGGCCTTTTGGGCTACCAAACTTCTGAATTTAGATGCTCAAGCAGCAGGAGAGAAGAGGTTGCTACAACTCAATGAATTGGAGGAGTTCAGATTGGAGGCATATGAAAATGCCAGAATATACAAAGAGAGAGCAAAGAGATGGCATGATAAGAGGATCTCCCAAAGAACATTCGAACCAGGCCAAAGGGTGTTGTTATTCAACTCAAGATTGAAGATTTTCCCTGGGAAGCTGAGGTCTAGATGGACTGGTCCATACACCATCATCAAAGTATCACCTCATGGCTATGTAGAATTACTTGATGAAGCCTCAAAACAGACCTTCACAGCTAATGGACATAGGGTGAAGCATTATTTTGGTGGTCCCTGGAGCAAGGAAGAAAGTGTGCAAATGCTAACATGAGCAAGGAAGTTGCATTGTCAAGCTAAGGACAATAAACAAGCGCTTCATGGGAGGCAACCCATGCACAGGAGTTCTCTTTTATTTTTATTTTTATGCTTTAGTAGTCAATAATAAGAGAGTTCATTTTATAAAAAAAAAAACCGAGAAAAAGAGATTGAAATAGCATACAAGGTAGGTAAGATACTGTTCATACCCTGACCGAGCTCCTCCAACTCGGCAAAATCCATGAAAGGTCCGACCTCGTCCGAAGGCCCACGCCTGAGGTCGGACCTCGGACAATAAAGCTAAGAAGGCCCATCAAAAGGAACGCAGCCCAAAACCTAAAGGCCGAAAAGGCCTAGGAAAGGCGGTTCCACAAAGATAGAGATAAAACTCCCAAAAGATAAGATAAGATAAGAATATCTTATCCAGGGAAGATCACGGCCAACTACTATAAATACACTGGAGCACCCAGGTATGACACACATTCCACATTCTACACATATCTGCTTGAACCCATGCTAACTTAAGCATCGGAGTGTCATTGCAGGTACAACCACCAACCACTCCACATATCAAGCTCGGGTCCCTGACCCCCACCTCGGGCCTCTCCAAGACGACCGAGCTACACGTTTCAGGTAACCCTCGGAACATTGGCGCCGTTGCCGGGGACCTGGAAGTCATCCCTCTACTATGGCGGACGACCCCTCCAACAATGACCACGCTGCATCAGAACAAGAGGATGAAGTTGACACCGGAGAACGACCGGACAACCCTCTATCACCACGCACTCCAGGAGGAAACAAATAGAATCGCCCAAAGACATCGCTCCCAAACAAAGATCCACAAAATCCCGAGAATGAAAAGAGCTCGGAAATTCTAGAAGCAGTCCGAGCACAACAAAACCGACTGAAACAACTCGAAGAGGACATAAAGAAGCAGAGAGAAACTGAACAAGATCTGAGAAGGGAGGCTCGCAAGCGCAGAGAATTAGAAGAAAAACTACGGAAAATAGAGGCCAACCTAAAAAACAGGACAGAACGCGGCACCACCCCCGGAGGCAACCATGATCCCTTCACACAAGAGATCATGAAGGAGAAGGTACCGCGAAACTTCAAACCACCCGATATGGATCTCTACGACGGCACCACCGATCCGAGTCACCACCTCAGCAACTTCAGAAGCAGAATGTACCTGGTCGACGCCTCCGACGCAATTCGATGCAAAGCCTTCCCCACCACTCTCACCAAGTCGGCCATGAAGTGGTTCGACAACCTGCCACCAAGATCAATCACCAGCTTCGAAGACCTAACCAAAAAATTCCTAACAAGGTTCTCTATTCAAAAGGACAAGACAAAACATGCCCCCAGTCTACTCGGAATCAAACAAAGTAACCAAGAAACTCTCCGAGAGTACATGGAGCGATTCAACAGAGCCTGCCTGGACATACAACACTTGCCCACTGAAGCAGCCATCATGGGACTAGCAAACGGCCTAAAGGAGGGACCGTTTAGCCAATCCCTATCCAAACGATACCCGACCTCCCTATACGAGGTGCAGGAGCGAGCAGAAAAATATATCAACATGGAGGAAACCTCCCAGTTAAGAGACTCTTCTAGGAAGGAATCAACCTACCCACTCCGAGATCGAGATCGGGAACAGAGAAAGAAAGAAGAAACCAACTCGGACAAGCCACGGAAATACCACAGTTACGCCCCCCTCCGAGTCTCCTTGGTAGACATCTACAGAGAAGTATGCCACACCGAAAAGATCCCACCACCTCGACCGCTAAAACATAAGAGAGCGGGGAGAGATCGGTCCGAATACTGTGAATACCACAAGCTCTACGGTCATTCTACTAACGACTGCTACGACCTAAAAAATGTTATAGAAAAGCTAGCCAGAGAAGGAAAACTCGACAGATACATAGCAGAGAAAGGAGAAGAGACCAGGAAGAGAAGACGGGGAGATAACGAAAATCGGGCCGAACAAACCCCACGAACCCCTGAAAGGCACATTCACATGATAAATGGAGGTTTTGCAGGCGGAGGAACATCCAGATCCTCGCGAAAAAGACACCTCAAAGAAGTTTATCATGTCCGAGAAGACAGTCCCCTACCCGAATTACCTCCTATCTCATTTACCCGAGAAGATGCTCAAGGGATAATACCCGGGCACGACGATCCAATGGTAATCACCATCATCCTAGCAAACGCCAACTTACATTGAACTCTGGTTGACCAGGGAAGCTCAGCAGATATCCTGTTCAAAACGGCCTTCGACAAGCTCGAACTCGAAGAAAAAGAACTAAAAGCCTATCCCACCGACCTATTTGGGCTAGGGGATACCCCAATCCACCCCTTAGGATACGTCTCGCTGCACACTACCTTTGGAAGAGGCGAGCAATCTAAAACATTAAGCATCGACTACATTATAGTCGACGTCACTTCAGCATACAATGCCCTCATTGGGCGACCAACCCTAAACAGACTGGCAGCAATAGTCTCGACCCCACACCTCTGTATGAAGTTCCCTACCGCAAAAGGAATCGCTACCCTAAAAGGCGACCAAAAACTAGCACGGCGATGCTACAACGAAAGCCTGAGCCTAAAAGGGAAAGAGGTCAACACAATAGAACTCGGACGAGTTCAAGCCCGAGAAGACCTTCGGCCACAACCAGAGGGAGAAACCGACAAAGTCCAGATCGGGAACACACCTGAAAAAATAACAAACATAGGAGCAAACCTCGAAGCAGGCCTAAAGGAGGAACTCATAACCCTCTTAAGGGAGAATTCCGACCTCTTCGCCTGGAAAGCCTCCGACATGCCAGGCATAAGCCCCGACCTGATGTGCCATAAGCTATCAGTATACCCGGGATCCAGACCTGTCCAACAAAGACGCCGGAAGCTCGGACCTGAGCGCATGCAAGCAATAGAAGAACAAGTACAAGCGCTACTAGACGCAGGGTTCATTCGGGAAGTAAAATACCCCCTATGGCTCGCAAACGTGGTCCTGGTAAAAAAGCCCAACGGAAAATGGAGGATGTGCGTCGATTACACGGATCTCAACAAAGCCTGCCCCAAAGACCCATATCCACTACCAAACATCGACGCCTTAGTAGACGCAGCCTCAGGCTATAGATATCTCTCCTTCATGGACGCATACTCGAGATACAATCAAATCCCGATGTACGGACCCGACCAAGAAAAGACCTCGTTCATAACCCCAAGGGCAAACTACTGCTACGTAGTAATGCCCTTCGGGCTGAAGAACGCAGGGGCAACCTACCAGAGGCTAATGAACAAAGTGTTCTCAGAGCACATCGGACTACAGCTGGAGGTGTACGTCGACGACATGCTGGTAAAGACACAAGAAGACAGAAACTTGCTGACCGACCTCACCAGTGTCTTCGGCACCCTCAGAAAACACAACATGAGACTTAACCCGACAAAATGCACCTTCGCCGCAGAAGTCGGAAAGTTCTTAGGCTTCATGCTGACTCAAAGGGGCATTGAAGCAAACCCGGACAAATGCCAAGCAATACTCAATATGAAGAGCCCGACGTGTGTCAAAGAAGTACAACAACTGAATGGAAGGCTAGCCGCCCTATCAAGATTCTTGGCAGGATCGGCAATAAAATCACTACCTCTCTACTCGCTCCTAAAGAAAGGGAAACCCTTCTCATGGACCCCGGAGTGCGAAAAAGCCTTCCAAGAATTCAAGGAGTTCCTCGGGCAACCACCAATCCTAACCCGACCTTTAAAAGGAGAAGAACTCGTACTATACCTCTCGGTTGGAAACCGAGCAGTCGCTTCAGCGTTAATACGAGAAAATGACCAAGGACAACACCCCATATACTTTGTAAGCAAAGCACTACAAGGGGCCGAATTAAACTATCAGAAGATAGAAAAAATCGCCTACGCCCTAGTGTTCACAGCTCGGAGGCTCCGTCCCTACTTTCAAGCCCACACCATCAAAGTCCGGACAAACCAACCCATGAGACACATCCTGCAAAAAACAGACCTGGCAGGACGAATACTACAATGGGCGGTGGAACTGTCCGAGTTCGACCTCCACTATGAAGCCCGGACTGCCATAAAATCCCAGTATCTAGCCGACTTTATCGCAGAATACACGGAGACCCCTGGAACCCCACTCTCATGGAACCTGTATGTCGACGGGTCCTCAAACAAAACAGGAAGCGGAGCCGGGGTTATACTTGAAAGCGACCAAGGAACGCGGATAGAACTATCCCTAAAATTCGAGTTCCAGGCTTCGAACAACCAAGCCGAATACGAGGCCCTACTAGCAAGTCTAAAGCTAGCCGAAGAGGTCGGAGCCCAGAGAATCACAATCTTCAGTAACTCCCAGGTCGTCACATCACAAGTAAATGGAAGCTACCAGGCCAAAGACCCAACTATGAAAAAATACCTGGACCAAACACAGGCACAATTACGCCACTTTTCAGAAATACAAATCCAGCACATACCTCGGGAACAAAACGCCCGGGCAGACGCCCTCTCAAAGCTCGCCAGCACCAAGCCCGGAGGCAACAACAGAAGTCTCCTCCAAGAAACCTTACAATCTCCCTCCGTGTTAAGAGAGGAGGAAACGCTAAATATATCCAACCAACAGCAAGGATGGATGACCCCCATACTCAACTACCTGAAGTCGGGAACTCTCCCCGCCGAAAGAAAAGAAGCTAAAAGGCTTGCAAAGGACGCCCAGAATTATACACTAATCCACGACGTGTTATACAGAAGAGGATTCTCAAACCCCCTCCTTAGGTGCGTTCCGACCTCAGAAACAAAGAGCGTCCTCGAGGAAGTCCACGGAGGTATGTGTGGGAACCATCTCGGAGCTCGGGCATTATCCAAAAAAAAAATAGTCCGAGCCGGGTTCTACTGGCCGACCTTGCAAAGAGATGCAACGGAATTTGTGAAAATATGCCCCCCTGCCAAAAACACGCCAATTTCCACAAGGCACCACCAGAAGACCTTATCAGCATCACCGCACCATGGCCCTTCGCAAAATGGGGACTTGACCTACTCGGCCCGTTCCCCCAAGGACCGGGGCAAGTCAAATACCTCATAGTAGGGGTCGACTACTTCACAAAGTGGATCGAAGCTGAACCCTTAGCCACCATTACGGCTCAGAAAAGCCGCAAATTCCTATACAAAAACATTGTCACAAGGTTCGGAGTCCCCTACTCCATCACAACGGACAATGGAACACAGTTCACGGACACAAGTTTTCAGAACTTAGTAGCCGAACTAAAAATCAAACAGCAATTCACCTCAGTCGAGCACCCACAAGCCAATGGACAAGCAGAGGCTGCAAATAAAGTCATCTTGGCAGGGTTAAAACGAAGACTCCAAGAGGCCAAAGGGGCATGGGCCGAGGAGCTCCCCCAGGTACTATGGGCATATCGGACAACCCCACACTCTACAACGGGAGAATCACCGTTCCGACTAGCTTACAGGATGGAGGCAATGATTCCTATCGAAATAGATGAAGGGTCACCCAGAGTCATCTTCTACAACGAAGAAGACAACCCGCAGGCACAAAAGGAAGAACTCGACCTCCTCCCCGAGGTCCGAGAAAGAGCCCGAATCCGAGAAGAAGCCTTAAAACGGCGAACGGCCCTCAGATACAATCAGAAAGTAATAAAGCGAAGCTTCTCCATTCACGACCTGATTCTAATCCGAAATGACATCGGAACACAAAAGTCGGGAGAAGGAAAGCTAGCCGCAAATTGGAAAGGGCCCTACAAGGTAACAGAAGTCTTAGGGACAGGCTATTACAAAGTATCCGACCTAGAAGGCAATGAGCTGCCCAGGGCCTGGCACGCCTGTAATCTAAGACGGTACTACAGCCAGAAAAACTTAACCCGAGGTGTACTCTTTTTCCCTACAAGGGTTTTTTAATGAGACACCCGGTTAAGTAAGACACCCGACCTAGTCAAGGGTAAACACTCTGTAAATATTCTTTCTTTTTTTAATACTAATTAAATTTTTCTATTTTTTTTCCTCATGATGAAACAAATCCTAGAAAGTACCCCGCCAAGGCGCATTAATTTATGCTCGGCAAAACGCAAAAAATCATTTGCCAAGAGACCACACAAGGTCGGCAAAGATAAAGCGACGAGGTTCAAATTAATGTGAGAAGTTATAAAGTAACTCTGAAAAGGCTCAGAAAAGCCAATAAAAAGAGATTACAAAAATAACTTAAAAAGGCCGACCAACAACAAGGTCGGACCCAACAAAAGGAGGTACTCGAAACGCCCGAGGCCCGAGAAAGAGCCCGGATCCAAAGAAAGAAGCCTTAAAACGGCGAAAACAAAGATTTCGAAAACGCTTACTAGAAAGTTGCTATACAACTAAAAAGTACAAGCGAAAAAACGAAAACAAAGATTTCGAAAACGCTTACTAAAAAGTTGCTATACAACTAAAAAGTACAAGCGACAAAAAAAAAAAAACGAAATCAAAAGAAAGGGTACAGCAAAAGTTCCAAGCGCTAGCTAAAAAGTTGTTATCCAAAAACAACTAAAAAGCATAAAAGCGGAACAAAAAGTCAAAACGCGAACAAAAACACCGCATAAATAAGCTAAAAAGTTACTACAAGTAGCTAATAAGCAAAAAGGTGTCCAAAGCGTTCACAGAAACCATCCAAAAACAAAAGAGCCCACAGGTCGGGCAAAACACCAAAAATAAAAAGATTACAGAGGATCAAGGTCCTTTCCAGACTCCACATCAACAGAAGGCTGCAGAGGAAACATAGATATCGGGACTGCACCAACAGCAACGTCATCCCGGTTTGAAACCTCCACACCAGATCCATCCCCGGCCAAAGGTAAAGTCGGGTTCTCCACCGGAACTTTGGGGTCGGACACCGGAACCTCATCCTCGTTGGGAGCAGGAACAATCTTTCCCTCCACAACAACGTTATCTGTACTAAATAAGCTCAGATCCAGGTCAGGAGCAAGAACTCGGACCTGAGCCTTCAAATTCTCAAACATAGCATCCATACCCTTGGCCACATGACCTTCTAGCTCGTAAAAATCATCCCGAGCAGATTGCAACTTCTCCTTTGTCTCCACAAGCTCGGCATATATCCGAGTATAATTCTCCGTCGCCGCCTTCGCCATCTCCTCAGATGTCCTCGCTGCCGCCACAGCCGCGGTAGCTTTAGTTTTCTCTTTCTCCAAAGAGGCCTCCAGCTCAGTAATCCTGGCAGCCTTCAGTTGACTAATCCTATCAAACTCGGACTGAGCCTTCTCAAGTCGGGAGCTGGTCACCCCAAGGGGGGATTTCTTGAACTCCCGGGCAATAGCGGCATGAAGACTAGCCATCCGGACACAGCTCCGCGCCATATACTGAAAATGATGCTCCATAGACACATCATCAGTAGAAATAAAGGTCTGAGGGAGAATATGCTGTTCAACCCAACCAAGAGCATCAAAGTCCTTATCGTTGAAACCGGCAAGCTCTTGAGAGGTCTTCTGCTTCTTGGGAGGAGGACCCGAGGACGAAGGAGGAGAAGAAGTAGCAGGCCCAGAGGTCGGAGGATCCTGACTTATAGCTCGGAACTGGGGAGTCGGAATAGTCTTCGACCGAGTCTGAACACCCACAGTAGTCTTCTGCGGAGAAGATCGGGCAGAAGCCTCCCCGGCCTCGATATTCCGAGCAGCCACAGACTTCTTCGTCCGACGAAGGAACTTCATGGAATCCGCCTGAGAAGACATCTCTGCAAGAAATAAAGAAAAGGATTACCACAACAGAAATTCCACCAAAAACAAGCAAAACCAAAATACTAAAAAAAGATGAATCTCGGAAGAGGTCGGGAACTACCTAACTTGGAACGGAGAAGGCTTGGATCTCCCAACATTTTCTTCGTGTCCAAGTGAGGTGCCCGACCCCATAAACTGCTCACCACACCCACAAAAGCCTGCTCCACCTCATCTAGACTCTCAAAGGTATACTTAGCAGACACTACATTCTCCTGCCAACAAAGAGGAAAAGAAGGCTCCCCACTCTCATCTAGAAAGAAAGGTCGGACGTCTCCAGTAGCCCGGACCTTGAAATAAAAGTTCTTAAAATCGTGAAAGGACTCATCATACAGGGTACAAAACTTTCTTCCCTGGTTAGCCCTAAAAGAGACCCAAGATACCTTCCCTCCACCTGACCCCGGCTTCGTCAACACGAACAAGTAGGAAAAAAGAGAAATAGAGGGAGCAACGCCCAAAAACTGACACAAAAGTTGAAACAGCTTTAAAAATGCCCAAGAATTTGGATGGAGCTGCGTAGGGGCAAGGTTACAAGACCATAACACCTCGGACTCCAGGTCGGTAAAAGGAAGTCGGACACTCAGCTTAGAGAAAAAACAATCATAAGCGTAAAAGAAGAGCTTCTCGGAACTATCTAAGGGCGGGAAGCAAACTCTCTCCTCGGAATCCGGGGCTACTAGTTCATAATCCCTCTCAGACTCTCTATCTTCACATATGCTACATTGCCTACGAAACCTAGCTAAATATTCAGAATCTACCACAGAAGGGACTCTTAGAGGAACAGGATCTACCCAACCAAGACCACTTGGAATCTTGGTCGACATCGCTTGAAGAACCTTTCGAGACATAAAATTCTTGCCTACAAAGAAGAATACAACAGCAAGCAAAAATCACATAAAAGCAGACAGCGAGAACCCATTCAGCAAAGCAAGAAACAAAGATCTTTTAGAAGAAAAATACAGCAACCCGGAGCAAAATACCAGAGAACAAAAAAGAGTCCCCCCCCATGTACAAACAACTGGCGGCGCCTCTTTTCGGGGCAACCCAGGCATAGGGAAAAAGAAACAAACAAAGAGCCACACAAAAGAAACAGAAGCATATGTGCACAAGAAAAGAGATGGGAACAAACCTGGAAGAAAGAAACGAGGACGACGAGCTCCGAAGCAAGGAGAACGGAACGGCGGCGCAGAGGAAACCCCGGAAAGACATGCGGAAAGATTCGGGGAAGAAGAACAAAAGAAAAAGGAAGCGGTGCTCAAAAAAGGAGATGGCGAAAACTCAGAAAACAGGAAGGGAACAGAATAAACGAAGAAAAGGACGAAAGGGGCAAATAAATAATGCCTTCACAAAGCCCGAACGGAAATCGAGGAGAAACGGTAAAATGCAATAAATGCAGGAACGGCCATTTTTGAATTTTGAAAAACTACTATGCCCGAGCTCGACCTCCCAAAAAGGACGAACTCGGGCAGGGGCACTGTTCATACCCTGACCGGGCTCCTCCAACTCGGCAAAATCCATGAAAGGTCCGACCTCGTCCCAAGGCCCACGCCTGAGGTCGGACCTCGGACAATAAAGCTAAGAAGGCCCATCAAAAGGAACGCAGCCCAAAACCTAAAGGCCGAAAAGGCCTAGGAAAGGCGGTTCCACAAAGATAGAGATAAAACTCCCAAAAGATAAGATAAGATAAGAATATCTTATCCAGGGAAGATCACGGCCAACTACTATAAATACACTGGAGCACCCAGGTATGACACACATTCCACATTCTACACATATCTGCTTGAACCGATGCTAACTTAAGCATCGGAGTGTCATTGCAGGTACAACCACCAACCACTCCACATATGAAGCTCGGGTCCCTGACCCCCACCTCGGGCCTCTCCAAGACGACCGAGCTACACGTTTCAGGTAACCCTCGGAACAGATACTAAGTTTGGTGTGGCCATCTTTGGAGTTAACTCCATAGAACACTTAGTCACAAACTAAGTTTGGTGTCTTTACATACATCAATAATGCTAGAAAAAGTAGAGTAGGGAATCAATTCATAAATTTTTAATTTTTGCTTAGTCAACTTTGCATAGGAATATCATCATAAGTTGCTAGCTAGTAATGTCACTTTAAGAATCTCAAGATTTTGGAATTTTGTTGCACGAAAGAAAGAAAGAAGTGATGGGGAATCTTGGAAGGGAGGTCACGGATACACGAGGAAGAGAAAGTCACATGAGTCTTGAATTTTGTGCATTGGAAAAAACAACTCAACATGCATTGGGCACAAGGAAGCATGCTCCCCATGCTATGACCGAACCACTAAAACCATGTATCCCACCACGGAAATCACTAAAACCATGCCTCCCTACCAAACATCACTTTAAATACTTCAACCATATTCATCAAACCTCACTTTATCCTCACTCATCCTTCTACCTCTCCATCACCCCATTTCATCAGCCGAACTCACACTCAACTTCTAACTCATTCCGTGCTTTACAAATGTTAGCTTTGGACCTCCTCTTTACCCAACAAAACTCATGATGCACTACATCTCTCAACATAACCGAAACACCCCATTCCCCCTCACCATCATTTTCTAGCTTGTCTAATTTACCTTGTCATCATATATCTCTCTACATTCACAAACATTTTCTTTATGCTTGAGGACAAGCATTCAACTAAGTTTGGTGTGGGAGATTCAACCCTTGCAAGTGAATCTCAATGGCCTCATCATCAAGGGATAGGAGGGACAAGCAACCCATAGAAGATGAAGGACAAAACACCTATGATCGAAGAAGATTCAAATCCAAACACAATGAGTGCATCTTTAGTTGGATGTCAAGCAAAGATGTTGTTCCGGAGTTACCTTTCAAGCTAAGGAAAGAGGAATACTCTGAGATACAAAAAATAATCAGGAAGAGGGGATGGGAGCTTCTCTGTAACCAACCTCAAGAAGTGAGCATGCTTCTCATCCATGAGTTCTACACTAATGTGATAAGAGAATTTGATGATGAAGAACCATACATGAGTTATGTAAGAGGGGTGACTGTTGATTTTAGTCCCGACACCATCAACAGGGTGCTAAAGGTCAAACCAAAACGGTTCAAACAAGCTAGCTATGAAGAAAGGGTTGAAAACGACCCAAGATATATGGATGTGTTAAGTGACTTATGCAGAGTAGGCACGGATTGGGTGTTGGATTCACATGGATAACCACTCAAACTTCGGAGAGGTGATCTCATACCTCAAGCAAAAGGATGGCATGACATAGTGAGGAGATCATTGATCTCCACTTCAAATAATTCCGAAGTGACAGTGAATAGAGCAATAATGATCCACTGCATAATGAAAGGAGGGGAAATCAATGTTGGAGAAATTATAGCCAAGAACATCATTGACATAGCTCAAAAGGTCAAACAGGACAGTTGGCTAGGATATCCTAGTACTATTCTGCGCTTATGTGAAGAAGCTAGAGTGCCTCTGGAAGAATTTGATGAAACTGATGTGGTCTCTATTGGAAAACCTCTCACCCGAGAAAGGTTGGAATTTGTCACCACAACCCAATTGGAAAGGCAACCTTTAGCAAGAAGAAAGAAAAGGAAAGAAGCAAGACAAGAGGAGGAGCCTCAAGAAATGGAAGAACCCCATACCTTAAACATGAATCAACTCCAAGCCGCTTTGGAAGGAATCTCTGGGCAATATTCACAAATTCAAAAAAGCCAAGAGGAACAAGCTCAGCAACAAAGGGACCTATGGCAATTGATGGATCAACAAAGAGGGGTTCAAGTTCAATGAATGAGCCAACAAAATGAATACCAAACACACATGATGGAACTACAACAAGAGCAATATGCCAAGATGCATGAAGCCATCAACAATTCAATTGCTGAATATGAAAGAGCCATGGAGAAAGTAATACAAGAACAAGCTCAACTAAGGAAAGAGCAAGCTCAACAAAGGGAGCTTCTCCATAGGTTGGATGCTAGACATGATACATTTCACAAAGAGTTCAATGAAAGCAGAATGTTCAGGGAAGCCAGGCATAAGGACAGACTTGACTATGATATATGCACCCAAGAAAAGCTCAGTTACCTTTGTGGAGCACCCCCATTACTCAACCCACAAATCAAAAGTTTTAATGAAGCTCGCAAGATATTTGAAGAGCAGGAACTTGCAAGGGTGAGATTTAATGCTCGGAGGCTAAAGGAAACAATGATAAGCTCAGGAGTATGGCAAAGAGAAGAGGGGGACTCAACAACAAAACAACAAGGAGAACTGAGAAGAAAAAAAAAAGAAGATCCAAAGGGGGACTCAACAACAAAACAACAAGGAGTACTGAGAAAGAAAAAGAAAGAAGACCCAAAGGGCAAAGGAAAGCAAGGAGAATCGAGCAAAGAAAAAGGGACATGAAGACTAAAGGTGGTGAAGTTCCTTTGTTTTTCTTTATGTTTTATTAAATAAAGAAGATGTATGTCTGAAATATGGTATACCTTCTAGGATGCATTTTCTTTTATGTTGCCCATTCCATGCATCATCACTCACAGGTTTGGAATGGTTGCTTGTCTTAAGTACTTTTACTTGTCAATGGAATAAGAGATGTAGTTTGAGCAAGAACAGAGAGAATTCTAGCTTAAAAAGAATCATGCTGTCCCATAGAAAAGTGCTAGCATATATACATTTATTGTGAAAGAATCAAGGCTCAAGAAATTCAAAAGAATGCTTGCTTATACAAGACTAGTCGGTTAAGGGTTACAAGACTTTATAAGTAAAAGCACAAATAACCTTGACAACAAAGAAAATAAAGAACAAAGAATGAAAGGGTAGGCATCAATGACAAAATTTGGATATGTGTCTGTGGTGATTGGTGTTAAGAGATATACTTGAGCTAGTAAATCCGAGGGGTGCTTCATCACCCAATAACTTGAGTTAACTAACTCGGGATTATCGATTGAAAACTCACAATCAAGAGTAGCTCTATAACAGAACATTTAGCAACCCAAAGAGGTGCTGGACACCACTATCCAAATAAAATTTCAATGCCTGTGATTGAATGTGTTAAGGAGAGAGGCTTGAGTTAGTAAATCTTTAAGAGTGTCTCAACACTTAACAACTTAAACCAACTGGTTTGGGATTGTTGATTGAAAGCTTATGCTAAAGAGCCGCCTTAAGACAAGATTTCGAGCTCATTTGAAATAAGAAGGAATATAAAAAAAAGAGAAAAGCATCAAGTAAAGAATGGTTCAAGGATCATGTGCTACGGTATAGAAAAAAGTCTAGTGAAGTTAACCAATTTAGTATTGAAGCAAGCATTTTAATTGAAAAAGTTGAATAGCCGTGTTCAATTACAATAAATTAATGACCACACAAGTGAGGATGACATGCTTAATGAAAAAAGTACTCTCTGGTAAAACATTCAAGTCTTACATCTTAGATTCTTGTGACAAAGTCTTTTATCTTTTGCTTGAGGACAAGCAACACTTTAAGTTTGGTGTTGTGATGCAATTGCATATTTACTATATTAGCTAGTTAGTTTAGTTGGTTTTAGCTTAGTTTCACTCATTTTCTCTAAATAAACAAGTCTTTTTATGAGTTTTGTCTTCATGCATGAGAATACCAAGGAACATGTTGATTGTAGCCAAATTCATGCAAATGATTTAAGGAATACATAAATGAATGAGTATGAATGAATCTCATGAAATTAATTGCATGGATTAGTAAGACTTTGAAGCTATTTCCCTTGTTAATGATAGGTGATGAAACAAGAAAGCATTGAATCAAGAATGAAGCAAACTGGGCAAGAAGAAGAGGAGTTGTTGGCGTTGCCAACTTGGAGAAAGGGTGAGTGTTTGAAGGCAACGCCAAGCAACTTGGAAAGCTCATTTGGACGTTGCCAACGCCACCAACAAGGGCGTGTTTGGTGACAACTCCAGCGGCAAGAAGGCTTGGGTAGGAAGGGTGTGAAGCACGTTGCCAACGCCAAATTCTAAAGGCGTGTTCCTTGGCAACGTAACAAGCTATGTTGAGAAGCACTCGAGCACGTTGCCAACGCCAGCTTCTAAAGGCGTTTTCTAAGGCAACGTGACAAGCAAAGTTGAAGGCTAGAAATTAGCCCTGGAGGGAGCACGAGCACGTTGCCAACGTGCTAACAAGGGGGCGTGTTTGGTGACAACGCCAGCCTCATGTCTCAGCCTTGGGAGGCTGGGCACGTTGCCAACGTGGGAGGAAAGAGGCGTTTTCGGCAACAACTTGGCAGCTTGACCTTACCTTCTTTGAGGAAACATAACTTGAGCTAGAAAAATCCAATTGAGATGATCCCAGATGCATTAGAAAGAAGACTCTCTGAGCTTTCCAATGATGTATAATAGTCCATATTGAAGCAGAAGATTGACACTCAAATTCTGGGCTACATTTAGCATGAAAGTAAAGTCAAGAAGAAGAAAAGCAAGTTGTTAGCAACAACTTGGGCTAGCAACGCCCAAGTCTAAAAGCTCACTCCCAGGAAAACATGATGCACCTTGCCAACGAGCATTAAGGTTAGCGTTATTGGCAAAAACGCCAAGCCATTGGGCCAGAAGCATCATGAATGAACTCCTCCTTCCAAGTCTAGCAACACTTCTTCCATTGAGCCAAGAATTCAACAAAGAGGAAGCCCACATTGCTAGCCCAATTAAAGATCTTTGAAGGAGTTTTAAGACTAATATAAATAGAGAAGGAGTTTGTACTTGTGAAGGACTTTTTGACACTTAAAATTCTAGACTTTTAGCACTTACTTGGAGAACTCTCTAGCACTTCCGGGAGGATACCCGGAGAGCTATTTTTGGTTTCTTGGAACTTTTCTTCTTGAGTTTTGAGTCTTTAAGCATTTCCTTTTTATTCTTCATCTTTCTACACACTGAGTTTAATTTTCATTTATGGCAATTGTTGTTGAAATTGGAGCTATGATTCACTAAACCCCACTTTCATTAGGGGGAAGAGCTCTGCTTGTTTGAATGCATTGATGAATCATCTTCTCCTTCTCAATTCAAGTGGTTAATCCAAGAGGAAACTCTTGTTCTTTAAAGATTCAACCACCATCGAGAGAGGGGTTAATCTATATGAATTGTGTGGTGAATTTGAGAAATGAACCACATAGTTCAGTTTAGAGTTCATCCTTTCATAATCTCCTTAATCAATACACTTTGGTTGGTATGTGAGATGTAACCTCCCTAAGTTGAGATTCTGGAAATTGTGTGGCTTGGATTAGAAATTGAGATTCATCTCTTCTCATGAACAATTAGATCACGAGAGTGGCAATTGGTTATGTTGAGAGAAATTGAATCACCAAGAGATTAGGATTCAATTACCCACTTGCCATGGATCTATACCCATGATTGAGAAGGAATTGATCAACATCAATTCATGAGAACTTGCATCTCTGATCCCTAATGATCCTCCCCATCATTAATTCTTATTTCTTTTGCTTCTAGTTGTTTGAACACCCATCACCCCATTTCCCTTCTACATTCTGTCAATTTATTATTCTTGTCATCTACATTCTGTTCCTTTAATTCTTGCTCTTTACTCTTATGCTCTTTAAATTTCTGCAACCTTTAATTCCTTGCAATTTATCTTTAATGTCATTTAAGTTTCTTGCATTTTAAGTTTCCGTTATTTACTTTCATTTTATTTCTATATTCCAGTTCTTTAAATTCCTTGTCATTTAAATTCCTGCAGTTATGTTCAAAAAATCACAATGCTCATAAAATCAAAACCATGTTTGCTTAACTAAATTTACCATTTAACTAAAGTTGCTTAATCTACCAATCTCCGTGGGATCGACCTCACTCTTAGTGAGTTTTATTACTTGATGCGACCCGGTATACTTGCCGGTTGTACGTGAAATCAAATTTTTACGTATCAGATAGACTTTCAAAGATTGAGACTCTACTTGAAGACATATGTAGAGAAATCCAAGACAATAAGGTGTTTAAGGAGGAAGTGCGAGCCAATATCAAAAACCAAGGGGAAAACATCAAGAAACTGGAGTCTCAAGTAGGGTATCTAGCTCAACAAATTCCCAAACCGACTGATGGTTTTCCAAGTGACACATAGAAGAACCCAAGAGGAAAAACAAAGAAAGTGATGCATGAAAACTTGTCTCTCAATAAATTTCCCTTCGGCAAGTATACCGAATTGTCGTCAAGTAAAAACTCACAATAGAGTGAGGTCGAATCCCACAAGGATTGATTGGTCAAGCAACTTTAGTTGAAAGAGTATGCTAGTTGAGATAAACAGAATTTAGTTTGGGAACTTGCAAAAATTTAAATGACGGGAAAGTAAATAGCAGAAATTAAAGTGCAGAATCTTAAATGGGAATTTGGGGTAATGAGCATGAAAATAAATGACAAAAAAAAGAGAATGGGTAAGATCAGAAATGGGGAATTCATCGGGCTCAGGAGATGTTGTATTCTCCGGATCAAAGTCATTTTCATCTCTTCCTCAATCAAAGCATCTATTGATCTCCTTGGCAGTTTTAGGTGATTGAGTTCCAATTCCTTGGCAACCCAATCTCTCTAAGCTTGAACAATTGCCCAATTCCTTGATTTAATTGCTCATGGGAAGAGATGAAGTATGGTCACTGATTATACCACATGTATTTCCAAATCAAAGTGTTGGGAGGATTACATGTCACTATATCCGTGCAGACCCCAATTTGGTCCAACATGAGAAAACATTTCTAGCATGATCTCCTCATCCCTTTTCCAAGGCTCAGAGGAGATCCAATTATGGAGAGTTTCTTTTCCAAGACAACTAACCAATTGAATTAAGATCGAAAGCTTTCTAGTAAATCAAAAGAGAAGAAAGAAGAAGAGGAATGAAAACTATAATTGATCCATCAAATTACAATAGAGCTCCCTAACCCAATGAAAGGGGTTTAGTTGTTCATAGCTCTAGAAATAAAAAATGGCAGAAAAGAAGAATCCATGCTAAAAGTACAGAAAAGCAAATATATCCAGAGAGTAGTTCTCAAAAATGCCAAGCTTTTCTATAGTTCAAAACTACTCCTATATATACTACTCCTCTTGATCTTCTAGTGAGTTCTTCAAGTCTTGGATATGGGCTCTGGATCTTGAGTTGAAGTAGTTCTAATCTTTAGTGGGCCCAGGTTGCAGAGAAGTATGAATTAGGCATGGGCGTTAGTGAGATTAACGTTAAGTGACATTGTGGGTTTGAGAACGTTAGTGGCAATCACTTTTTGCACTAACGTTCCACCCTCAAATACCTCACGTTAACTCCAACGTTAGTAGCACTAACGTGACCACTAACGTGATCACTAACGTTGGCTTCTAAATCTTTGCTAACGTTATTGGGACTCACTTTTCCCAATAACGTTGGCTTATACCCCTTTCGCAAGTGTTATTGGGACTCACCTTTCCCAATAACGTTGCTATGTGCCTTTTGTCCCTACGTTAGAGTTCACGTTAGTGACACTTACCTTTGTCACTAATGCTCCAAGTGCCTCTATTCTCCACGTTAGAGCTCATGTTAACTAAGTTAACGTGGCTCTTAACGTGGTAGTAATGCCATCTTCCAATGTTAGTGACAAAGATGAGTGTCACTAACGTTGGCTCATCAATCCTCAACTCCACGTTAACTCTCACGTTAGTGGTCTTAACGTGACCACTAACGTGGGCAATGCTAGTTGATCCAACGTTAGTGACAAAGGTGAGTGTCACTAACGTTGGCGTTGTTCTTCTCTTCTACGTTAGAGTTCACGTTAACTTAGTTAACGTGACTCTTAACGTAGCTCATTGCCAAGTCTTGGAACGTTAGTGGTGTTCACGTTTACCACTAACGTTAGAGTAGAAAGTTAGTGGTGTTCACGTTTCCCACTAACGTTGGAGTTCTCTTTTGTCTCCACGTTAACTACCACATTAACTAAGTTAACGTGGCAATTAACATGAGCTATTGATGGCTTCGTAGGCGTTATTGGTGATCACTTTTCTCATTAACGTTGCAAGCTATTTGCCATTCCACGTTAGTGTTCACGTTAACTAGATTAACGTGAGTAGTAACGTGGTTCTTCCTTGCTTCCTTTGTCCTGAAATCAAGCAAATAAAGTGCATCAAAGCTCTAACTAAAGTCATGAGATTATGCATCATCAATTTATCATGCAATTCTAGCAAAAATCCTCATGAAAAATCATATGAAATTCACAATAGTTGCTTGACTCAAGGTGTAAGTGTATTTTCATCCAAAACTTGCCTTATTCACTAAGAAAATGCATGAAACTACCCTAAAACAGTAAAGAAAAGGTAAGTGAAACTGGCCTAGATGCCCTGGCATCACAACACCAAACTTAAAGCTTGCTTGTCCCTAAGAAAGTACTGAAACATAGGAAGAATGAAATGAAAGAATAAGAAGATAATATAGAAGTAAAATTCCTGGTTTATGGGGTTTCATGCATAGCAGGTTTATGGGGTTTCATGCATAGCAACTTAGGTTCTTTCCTTTTTAGGTTTCAAGCCTTTATCAATTCCTTGGTCACTTTCTTGATTGCATCCTTTGAGACTCCTTTCTTGTTGATCCTTCCTTCTTTTTCAAAGTTTATTACCTTCTTCTTTTAGCTAAGTGCTCTGTAAGAGGGCGACTCTTTATGATAAGCTTTCATCCAACAGTCCCGAACCAGTTGGTTCAAGGTGCTAGGTGTTAAGACACCCCTAAGGACTTACTCCCTCAAGTCACTTTCCTTCATACATACACACCACAGGCACATGGTTTGTTATTTTTCTTTCTTGAGACCTTGGTGTCCAGCACCTCTTTGGGTTACTAAGTGCTCTGTAGCAAAGGTTACTCTTGATAGTGGACTTTCAGATGATAATCCTGGATTAGTTAATCCAAGTTACCAAGTGATAAGGCACCCCTAAGAGCTTATTCATTCAAGTATATCCCTTGCACATAAACACCACAAACACATGCCTCAATTTTGAAACCCTTGGTGCCTAGCATTGTTTCTTATTGTGTTTCTTTCTTCTTCACTTTTATTGCTCCTTCTCTTTTCTTATTGGGATTTTATTGTTGAGTTTGTCTCATAGGATGTGTTCAAGCAAAGGACTTGGGATAGATAGTTGCTTTCTTTCCTTGTTTGGTAATGCATGAAAACTTGTCTCTCAACAAATTTCCCTTCGGCAAGTATACCGAATTGTCGTCAAGTAAAACTCACAATAGAGTGAGGTCGAATCCCACAGGGATTGATTGGTCAAGCAACTTTAGTTAGAAGAATATGCTAGTTGAGCTAAACAGAATTGAGATTGAGATGCAGAAATTTAAATGACTAGAAAGTAAATAACAGAAATTAAAGTGCAGAATCTTAAATGGGGAGTTGGGGTAATGAGCAGGAAATTAAATGGCAGAAAGTAAATAGAATGGGTAAGATCAGAAATGGGGAGATCATTGGGTTTAGGAGATGTTACATTCTCCAGATGAAGTTCATTCTCATGTCTTCCTCAATCAATGCATTCATTAATCTCCTTGGCAATCTTAAGTGATTGGGTCCCAATTCCTTCGCAATCCAATCTCTCTAAACCTTGAACAATTGCCCAATTCCTTGATTTAATTGCTCATGGGAAGAGATGAAAGTGTGGTCACTGATTATACTACATGTATTTCCAAATCAAAGTGTTGGGAGGATTAAATGTCACAATATCCATCCAAACCCCAATCTGGTCCAACATGAGAAAGCATTTCTAACATGATTTCCTCATCCCTTTTCCAAGGTTCAAAGGAGATCCAATTATGGAGAGTTTCTTTTCCAAGACAACTAACCAATTGAATTAAGATCGAAAGCTTTCTAGTAAGATCAAGAGAAAAGAAAGAAGAAAAAGAATGAAAACTATAATTGATCAATCAAATTACAATAGAGCTCCCTAACCCAATGAAAGGGATTTAGTTGTTCATAGCTCTAGGAATGAAAAATGGCAGAAAAGAAGAATCCATGCTAGAAGTACAAAAAAGTAAATATGCAGAGAGTAGTTCCCAAAAGTGCTAAGCCTCTCTCTAGTTCAAAACTACTCCTATTTATACTACTCCTCATGATCTTCTAGTGAGTTCTTCAAGTCTTGGATGTGGGCTTTGGACCTTGAGTTGAAGCAATTCTCATCTTTAGTGGGCCCAGATTGCAGAGAAATATAAATTAGGCTTGGGCATTTAGTGAGATTAACGTTGGGTAATATTTTGAGTGCGAGAACGTTAGTGGCATTCACTTTTTCCACTAACGTTCCACCCTTATAATCCCACGTTAATTCCAACGTTAGAAATCTTAACGTGACTTCTAACGTTTCTTACTCAATCCTTGGCCAACGTTAATGGGACTCACATTTCCCATTAACATTGGCTTGTGCCCCTTTTCGCAAACGTTAATGGGAATCACTTTTTCCATTAACGTTGCTTGCCTCTTTCCCCTACGTTAGATTTCACGTTAGCTTGGCTAACGTAGCTCTTAACGTGGGTCTCTATCACCTTTAAAAGCGTTAGTGACACTCACCTTTGTCACTAACGCTCCAATTGCCTTAAGTCCCTACGTTAGAACCCACGTTAACTAAGTTAACGTGGCTCTTAACGTAGTAATGAAGCCATTTCCCAATGTTAGTGACAAAAGTGAGTGTCACTAACGTTGGTTCTTTGAATTCAACTCCACGTTAACTCTCACATTAACAATCTTAACGTGAGAGTTAACGTGGGCAATGCTAATGATCCAACGTTACTGACAAAAGTAAGTGTCACTAACATTGGCGTTGTTGACCCTCTTCCACATTAGAGTTCACGTTAACTAAGTTAACGTGACTCTTAACGTGGGGCATTGCCTAGTTTCCCAACTTTAGTGGTGTTCACTTTTACCACTAACGTTAAAGAGAAACGTTATTGGAGTTCATGTTTCTCGTTAACGTGGAGTCCTTTTTTTCTTCTACGTGAAGAGCCACCTTAACTAAGTTAACGTGGCTCTTAACGTAAGCTATGAATGGCTTCGCAGGCGTTATTGGTGATCACTTTTCTCATTAATATTGCAATCTCTTTGCCATCCCACGTTAGTAGTCACGTTAACTAAGTTAACGTGAATGCTAACGTGGTTCTTCCATGCTTTATTTGTCTTGAAATCAAGCAATTAAAGTGCATCAAAGCTCTAGCCAAAGTCATGAGATTACGCATCATCAAATTCTCATGCAATTCTGGCAAAAATCTCATGAATTCATGCAAAATTCACAATAGTTGCTTAAATGAAGGTGTAAGTGTATTTTCACCAAAAACTTGCCTTATTTACTAGGAAAATGCATGAAACTACCCTAAAACAGTAAAGAAAAGGTCAGTGAAACTGGCCTTGATGCCCTGGCATCACAACACCAAACTTAAAGCTTGCTTGTCCCTAAGCAAGTACTGAAGTATAAGAAAAATGAAATGAAAGAACAAGAAGATAAAATGGAAGTAGCATTCCTGGTTCATGGAGTTTCATGCATAGCAACTTAGGTTCTTTCCTTTTAGGATTCAAGCCTTTATCAAATCCCTAGTCACTCTCTTGATTGCATCCCTTGAGGCTTCTTTCTTATTGATCCTTCTCTTCTTTATTTCAAAGTTTATTTTTCTTTTTGCTAGGTGCTTTGTAAGAGGGCGACTCTTTATGATAAGCTTTTAGCCAACACTCCCAAACCAGTTGGTTTTAGGGTGCTAGGTGTTAAGACACCCCTAAGGACTTACTCCCTCAAGTCTCTTTCCCTCATACATACACACCACAGGCACATGGTTTGTTATTCTTCTTTCTTGAGACTTTGGTGTCCAGCACCTCTTTGGGTTACTAAGTGCTCTGTAACAAGGGTTACTCTTGATAGTAGACTTTCAGCTGATAATCCCGGATTAGTTAATCCAAGTTACCAAGTGATAAGGCACCCCTAAGAGCTTATTCATCCAAGCATATCCCTTGTACATAAACACCACAGACACATGCCTCAATTTTGAAACCTTTGGTGCCTAGCATTGTTTCTTATTGTGTTTCCTTTCTTATTTTCACTTGTATTACTTTTTTTCTTTTCTTGTTGGGATCTTATTGGTTAGCTAGCCTCAAAGAATGTGTCTCAAACATAGGACTTAGGATGGATAGTTGCTTTCTTTCCTTTCTTGGTGAACCAACTTAGCTTACTAATCATCCTACCACAAACATTCAGAATACACTTCACAAAATGACTCCACTCTTGTTCTTCCCATAACATTTTCTTTTTTGATTAACTTAAAGAGACAAGCATAAAAGCAAGAAGGATGAAAGTGAGCATTCAAGACATTAGGCTCAATAACATAAACCTAAGCAATAAAACTTAAATGCATAATTGAAAATCCTAAGCTACCATGGAAGCATGTTCTATTTCATACATGATTTTCCTTATTTAAAGCTTTGGAAAAGAAGGTAAACTAAGAAGGAACTTCACCACCTTTCACTTGTTGGTATGCTCATTCTCTTCTGCTCCCTTGGGATTCTCCTTGATTACTTGAGTCTCCATTCCCCTTGCGCTTACCCATTAAATTTTTTCAGAAACCGGCATCCTCTACCTTCTTCTTTAATGCTTCCTTTTGCTATTTCTCCTTCCCTTCTTCTTGTTCAGTTAAGTTTTTGTGAACTGTCTCATAGCTTGGGATGTCAGGGTGCAGGTGATGCATATGCTCAACCACATAGTTTAACTTTGCCTGAGTGTTGATGCTGAATTCTTCTCGATGCAGTTGCCTTCCTTCATTTAGCACACTAAATTCGTTGAATGCTTTCATCTAATTCATCTGGCGTTGATTGAGTTCCTGGAGGCGTTTATCTTGGCTTTCTTGCCTTTCAGACACTTGATTGATGGCTTGAGTAAGCTGGGAATAGTGCTCTTGTTGTTGTTCCATTAGTTGTTTCTGCCATTCCCTTTGTTGATTCATCCAATTTGTTAGCATTTCCTCTTGCCGATCCATTCTCTGAGATTGAAGTTGCAGTTGTTGTTCTTGTCCTTCCATGTATATCCTTGACAAATCATCAATGGATCCTCGGATGTGACCCAAGTTGATGTTGGTTGGGTCATGATATCCTTCTTGATGATATTCCGTGGGTTAGGGTTCTCCTTGGAGGGGCTCTTCCTCTTGTGCTTCTTCTGATGTCCTCTTCCTTAGATGGGGTCTTTTCTGGTGTTGAGCTGGAGTCACATGGGTTATGCGTTGGAGTGTAAGTGATCTCCCAAGACCTATACAAGTTGGATTGCTGTCCTCAGAGACTACCTTGGCTTTCATGCATAATCTAAGGATGGTGCTGGGGTACCAAAGTCTAGCACCTGAATCCTTCTTCTCGGCTAATTCTTGGATTCCTTCAGCTATAATTTCATGCACATTGATGCTTCTACCCTTTATCAAGCAGTGTACCATGGTAGCTAGAGTAATATTGACCTCAGAATTATTTTTTGCTGGAAGGATAGATCGTCTCACAAGCTCAAACCAACCCTTGGCTTCTGGGATGAGGTCTCTTCTCCTGATGAACCGGGGTCTCTTATCTGAATACCTTTCCCAGTCAGATCCCACAATGCATATGTCACCCACGATCTCTTCCAATTCATCATTGTCGGTGCCCTTATTTATTCTTTCTTGGTAACCAAGGTCAACAAAACGTGGGAATTTCAAGTGGAGAACTCTAGTGATTGCATTGGGGCTAAAATCTACCTCTATTCCTCTTACATAGCTCTTGAAGGTGGGGGTTGTGGTCTTGTCTTCTATAACCACATTTGCATAAAATTCCCTGATGAGATTTGCATTTGCTATTGCTTCTGGGTTAGTGAGCTTTTCCCAACCCCTCTTTTCAATCTTCTCCCGAATTTGTGGACACTCATCTTCATCGAACTGGAAGGTTGATTCAGGCAGTATCTTTTTGTCCTTTATTCACTCGAACTCGTGCTCATGGAAGACTATTTTGAATCTCCTGGTGCCGAAGGAAGGCTGCTCCATTGGTTCCTTTCCCCTTCACCTCTTGAAGCTTGATGCTGCCATGAGTGAGAATTGAATAGTAAAGGTTAAAAGGTTGAAGATGGAGTTCGGTTGGGTTGAGGTAGAATGATTCTTGAAGGAATGTGTTTTGAGAAAAAGGGGAAGAGGTGCGTTTGATGAATCTTTGAGAGAGACTGGATTGGTGAAGGTTCTTTATATAGATGGGTGGTGGTTGAATGGTGTAGATCAATTGCATGGCCTTGATGGTGAACGGTTGGGGTTTGGTGCAAGGTGAGCACAAGGATCATCATATTTATGAACTGAGTGATTTGGTTTTCAAGATGACTCTTTCTCATCCTTTTAAGACACTACTTCCCAAGGGGTTTTAGTTCGGTCCTCAAGATTGTCCACTCCCAATGTTGCATGGCAACACTTCCAAGGACATTCCCTGTGAGGACAAGTGTGAAATTCCCTTGGTGTAGTGGCCGAATTTCCCTTCCTCAATTGTCCTATCAGGTGCCATCATTGTCCTTTTTGATTCCCTACATACGAAAAGTAAATGCAATGGGTTATTTGAAATTTTTGGTGGGAAAAAGTGTGAACTAATAAAATATTCCTTTCTCTTTTTCTTTTGTTTCTATATGACTAAATGTTTTCCATGAAAGCACATCAATCAAACATTAAGCTACCCATGCATGCACGTTGGTACACCAAACTTGTTTGTAATCACATGGTAAAACAAGTTTGGGGAACGAACTTTCCTCGTAAGGTATGTTCAAACCACAGTCGGTGTGCTTTAAACACCAAACTTATCATGTACTATAAGTTACATGTAGAGGGGCTTTATGTTAGTTGTCAAGATTGATTTGAACTTTCCATGGAAATTACCTTATTGCTGTTATTAGAAATTTAAGAAAAGATTTATAGAACATGGGTTGCCTCCCATGAAGTGCTTCTTTAACGTCATTAGCTTGACGTTTGGTTCTTGTCAAGGTGGCTGATAGTGCTTGAAGTCCTCCCCTCTTACAGTGAACCTATGTCCATTAGCTTTGTTGATAAGCTCCATATGCTCTAACGACATGATTTTGTTGATGGTATACACTGGGGGAAGCTGAGATGGAATAGTGGGGAGGTGAGGTGGTATAGATGGAAAGTATGTAGAAATCACTTCATCACCTGGTGAGAAATTTTTTGTAGGAATTTTCTTATTTCTCCATCCCCTTGGAACTTTCTTCTTTGTTTCTATTGATGTTGTCTTGATTTCTATGGATTCTTTCTCTAGTGGATTCTTGTTATTGATCTTGCATGACTCTGATGGTTCTGGTTCCCCTTGGATCATCCTTGAACATGGTTCTTCTTGACTATATGGCTTCCCAACTAATGGGACTTCCAAGTGTGTTGTTTGTGCTTTCTTGTTTAGCTCCTCCATCAACTTATTGTCTTCATGATCTGCTTCTTGTGAGGGTTTAAAGACATTGAAAGTGAGATGCTCATCATGTATTCTCAACACTAACTCTCCTCGTTCTACATCTATGAATGCTCTAGCAGTGGCTAGGAAGGGTCTTCCCAGAATGATGGGGTAAATAGGATTCTCATCCATTTCCAGAACAACAAAATCTGTGGGAAGATAGTAGCTCCCAACCTTCACCAGCACATTTTCAACCACCCCTACTGCTTGTTTTTGAGTTTTGTCAGCCAATCTGATAATTACATCAGTAGGGGTTAGTTCATTGATTCGAAGCTTCTTCATGAGGGAGAGAGGCATTAGGTTGATGCTTGCTCCCAAGTCACAAAGCCCTTTGTCAATCCTTGTTTCTTCTATGGCACAATGAATGTGGAAACTCCTTGGATCCTCCTTCTTTGTGGGTGGCCTTGGTTGAATGAGAGCACTACAATATCTGTTCATTTTGATTGTTTGTCCACCCTTCAATGGACTCTTTCTGTCTAGTATCTCCTTAATATACTTGATGTAGAAGGGCATCTATTGGAGGGCTTTAATGAATGGTATATTTACATCTAGAGATGCAAACATATCAAGAAACATTGAGTACATTCTCCCTACTACACCACCTTTAAGCCTGTGGGGAAAAGGTGTATATGGGTTCAGCACCTCTTTCTTCTTTAGCTCTTCCTTGGATGTAAGCTGAGTTGCACAGCTTCCTTCCTCCTGGCTTTCCTTTTGGTTATTTTAGAGGTGTTCTACTCCATTCATATTCCCCTCATCACTTGTGGTTATCATTTTGCATTTTTCTCATCTCACTTTCTTTGTTTCTCCTCTTGGATTCTTCTCTGTATCACTGGGAATCCATCAGTGGGTTTGGGAATTTGTTGAGATAGATAACCCACTTGGGACTCCAATCTTTTGATGTTTTCTCCTTGGTTCTTGATATTAGCTCGCACTTCTTCCTTAAACACTTTGTTGTCTTGGACTTCTCTGCATATGTTTTCAAGTAGAGCCTTGAGAGCCTATCATCTGTTAATGATGGTGGGTTGAGATTAGGTGGTTGAGAAGGTTGGTTAGATGGATATTGGTAATATCTCTGTGAGGTGTTTTGATGAGTGGCATTGTTGTTGGAGTTAAAGTTGTGGCGTCTCTGATCTTGCCCTTGGTCTTGTTGATTTCCCCATCCAAAGTTGGGGTGATTCCTCCATCCAGAGTTGTAAGTTTTAGAGTATGGATCATGGACTTGTCTGGGTGAGTTTCCTACATAGTTGCCTTGCTCCCAGTCACCTTCTTCTCCTATGTTTACTCCTTCTTAAGTTGGTGATGAGGTGATGGCTGCTGCAACTTAGTTCTCTTCCACCTTCTTTGTAAGATCTACTAGCTGCTTGGTGATCATCTTGTTTTGGGCTAATAGTGCATCCATGTGGTTCAGCTCCATTACTCCTCTAGTGTTGCTTCTTTCAGAGGCATAGAAATAGTCATTCTCAGCAACTATTTCAATGACATCTATGGCCTCTTCAATGGTTTTCTTCTTGTTTAAAGAACCTCCTGATGAATGATCCACAGCCTTCTTTGACTCATATGAAAGACCTTCATAGAAGATGTGAAGTTGGACCCACTCATTAAACATCTCTAGTGGGCATCTCCTTGTTAGATCCTTGAACCTTTCCCAAGCTTCATAAAGTGTCTCCCCATCTTGCTGTCTGAACGTCTGCACTTCAGTTCTCATCCTATTGATCCTTTGAGCGGGGTAAAACCTTGCCAAAAACTTGTTCACTACCTCTTCCCAATTGGTCAAGCTCTCCTTTGGAAAGGATTCAAGCCACTTGGATGCCTTGTCCCTGAGTGAAAAGGGGAACAAGAGCAACCTATAGACATCGGGGTGGACGCCATTGGACTTCACCGTGTCACAAATCCCAAAAAAGGTGGTCAAGTGTTGGTTAGGATCTTCTTGAACACCTCCTCCAAATGAGCAATTATTTTGCACCAAAGTGATGAGCTGGGGTTTTAGCTCAAAATTGTTGGCATGTATGGTGGGTTTCTGAATGCTGCTCCCACAGTTTCCAAGATTAGGGTTGATATAGGATCCTAAGACCCTCCTTTCTTGCGCAGCACGGTTGGCATGGCCTTGATTATGAGCATCCTCTTCATGATTGTTCTCCAAATTCTCTTCCATGTTGGGTTCAAAATACTCTTCCTCTGCTTCCTCAGCACCAATAATCATTTTTCCACTTGTTTCCCTTCGTCGTCTCCAAAGGGTTCTCTCAGATTATGAATCAAAGGATGTTAAAGCTCCTTCTCTTTTCCCTGTCATACAACAAACAGCTTGCACAACAGGAGGTATAGTGAAGACTATTCTTGTTAGAGTAATTATTAGTGTGAGTGATGCAATTTATCAAACAGTTAGTAGGTTAGTGAGCTGAATTATAATAAACAAAGAAATGAAGAACGAAACAAATAAGGGGGTGCAGGGGTGAGGAAGAAATCAAAACAACTACAGAAATTGACTGAATAGACTAAACAAAAAAAAAACTGCTCAATCTAGTGATCTTCAAACTTAATCATTGTTGATTCAAAATCATTCCCCAGCAACGGCGCCATAAACTTGATGCATGAAAACTTGTCTCTTAACAAATTTCCCTTCGGCAAGTATAGCGAATTGTCATCAAGTTAAACTCACAATAGAGTGAGCTCGAATCCCACAGGGATTGATTGGTCAAGCAACTTTAGTTAGAAGAATATGCTAGTTGAGCTAAATAGAATTGAGATTGAGATGCAAAAATTTAAATGACTAGAAAGTAAATAACAAAAATTAAAGTGCAGAATCTTAAATGGGGAGTTGGGGTAATGAGCAGGAAATTAAATGGCAGAAAGTAAATAGAATGGGTAACATCAGAAATGGGGAGATCATTGGGTTTAGGAGATGTTGCATTCTCCGGATCAAGTTCATTCTCATCTCTTCCTCAATCAATGCATTCATTAATCTCCTTCGCAATCTTAAGTGATTGGATCCCAATTCCTTGGTAATCCAATCTCTCTAAGCTTGAACAATTGCCCAATTCCTTGATTCAATTGCTCATTGGAAGAGATGAAAGTGTGGTCACTGATTATACCACATGTATTTCCAAATCACAGTGTTGGGAGGATTAAATGTCACAATATCCATCCAAACCCCAATTTGGTCCAACATGAGAAAGCATTTCTAGCATGATTTCCTCATCCCTTTTCCAAGGTTCAAAGGAGATCCAATTATGGAGAGTTTCTTTTCCAAGACAACTAACCAATTGAATTAAGATCGAAAGCTTTCTAGTAAGATCAAGAGAAAAAAAAGAAGAAAAAGAATGAAAACTATAATTGATCCATCAAATTACAAAAGAGCTCCCTAACCCAATGAAAGGGGTTTAGTTGTTCATAGCTCTATGAATGAAAAATGGCAAAAAAGAAGAATCCATGCTAGAAGTACAGAAAAGTAAATATGCAGAGAGTAGTTCCCAAAAGTGCTAAGCCTCTCTCTAGTTCAAAACTACTCCTATTTATACTACTCCTCATGAGTTCTTCAAGTCTTGGATGTGGGCTTTGGACCTTGAGTTGAAGCAATTCTCATCTTTAGTGGGCCCATCTTGCAGAGAAATATGAATTAGGCTTGGGCATTTAGTGAGATTAACGTTGGGTAATATTTTGAGTGCGAGAACGTTAGTGGCATTCACTTTTTCCACTAACGTTCCACCCTTATATTCCCACGTTAATTCCAACGTTAGAAATCTTAATGTGACTTCTAATGTTTCTTACTCAATCCTTGACCAACGTTAATGGTACTCATCTTTCCCATTAACGTTGGCTTGTGCCCCTTTTCGCAAACATTAATGGGAATCACTTTTCCCATTAACGTTGCTTGCCTCTTGCCCCTACGTTAGATTTCACGTTAGCTTGGCTAACGTAGCTCTTAACGTGGGTCTCTATCACCTTCGAGAGCATTAGTGACACTCACCTTTGTCAATAATGCTCCAATTACCTTAAGTCCCTATGTTAGAACCCACGTTAACTAAGTTAACGTGGCTCTTAACGTAGTAATGAAGCCATTTCCCAATGTTAGTGACAAAAGTGAGTGTCACTAACGTTGGTTCTTTGAATTCAACTCCACGTTAACTCTCATGTTAACAATCTTAACGTGAGAGTTAACGTAGGCAATGCTAATGATCCAACGTTAGTGACAAAAGTGAGTGTCACTAACGTTGGCGTTGTTGATCCTCTTCCACGTTAGAGTTCACGTTAACTAAGTTAACGTGACTCTTAACGTGGGGCATTGCCTAGTTTCCCAACGTTAGTGGTGTTCACTTTACCACTAACGTTGAAGAGAAACGTTATTGGAGTTCACGTTTCTCGTTAACGTGGAGTCCTCTTTTTCTTCTACGTTAAGTACCACGTTAACTTAGTTCACGTGGCTCTTAACGTAAGCTATGAATGGCTTCGCAGGCGTTATTGGTGATCACTTTTCTCATTAACATTGCAAGCTCTTTGCCATCCCACGTTAGTAGTCACGTTAACTAAGTTAACGTGAATGCTAACGTGGTTCTTCCATGCTTCATTTGTCCTAAAATCAAGCAATTAAAGTGCATCAAAGCTATAGCCAAAGTCATGAGATTATGCATCATCATTAATATCTCATGCAATTCTGGCAAAAATCTCATGAATTCATGCAAAATTCACAATAGTTGCTTAAATGAAGGTGTAAGTGTATTTTCACCCAAAACTTGCATTATTCACTAGGAAAATGCATGAAATTACCCTAAAATAGTAAAGAAAAGGTCAGTGAAACTGGCCTAGATGCCTTGGCATCATTTGGTGAACCAACTTAGCTTACTAATCATCCTACCACAAACATTTAGAACCTACTTCACAAAATAACTCCACTCTTGTTCTTTTCATAACATTTTCCTTTTGATTAACTTAAAGGATAAGCATACAAGTAAGAAAGGTAAAAGTGAACACTCGAGACATTAAGCTCAATAACCATTAACCTAAGCAATGAAACTTAAATGCAGAATTGAAAATCCTAAGCTACCATGGAAGCATGTTCTATTTCATACATGATTTTCCTTATTTAAAGCTTTGAAAAAGGTAAAACCAAGAGGGAACTTCACCACCTTTCACTTATTGGTATGCTCATGTTCTTCTGCTCCCTTGCCATTTTTAAGCTCACTTTGTCTGCTTGTGCTTCCTCTCATCCGATTTGTTCTAGCTATTTTCCAATCTTCTGGTGCCTTCCTTATTGACTCATGACTTTGTTCGGCCCTTTCGCACTCCACTCGTGCTAATTCATTCTTTACATCCTCATATTTTGTGATCCCTGGATGCAAAATAGGTAGTTGTCTGACTAGATACCCAAGTCTGGCTTGGGTATTCACATGATATCCAGTCTCACTCATGTAGACTCCTTCTAAAAATACTCTGTATTCATCGAAAAGATCTGTCTGTTCTCTTTGTTTCCTATGCATCTCATGAATGTGTGCACCTTAATGTGCTTGGATGTTGATTAGCCTTTGGATGGCTTCTTGTTGTTGATATTGCTTTTGGTTCAAGTTATAGAAGGATTCACTCCATTGCCTCCCTTGTTCCAATTGCTGATCCATCAATTGTTTTTGCCATTCCCCTTGCTTATTCATCCATCTAGAGAGTGATTCTTCTTGGCGGTCCATTGATTGCATTTGAAACTCCCTTTGTGCCCCTTGATTTTTCATGCATTGCCTAGATAAGGTATCAATAGCCTCTTGTAATTGGTGCATGCTTAAGGTGGCTGGGGTTTGCTCCTGTGGATGTTGTTCTTCTTCCGCTTGATGGGCTGGCCTCTTTTTTACCCTTCATGGAGGTAGTGGAGTTGCAGCAGCATGCATCCGACGATAAGTGAGTGGAATGCCAACCTTTATCCACTCGGGGTTTTCATCCTCAAATATCACCCTAGCCTGGTTGCAAAGACGGAGAATAGTGCTGGGATAACCCAACCTTCCTCCAAAATTGCTCTTCTCAGCAAGCTTCCGAATGCCTTGGGCTATGAGTTCATGAACCTTGATCTCTCCTCCCTTCATTAGGCATTGCACCATCGTTACTCTCTTAAGGTTTACCTCTGAGTTGTTTCCGGCTGGGAGGATAGATCTCCTTACAATTTCGAACCAACCTTTAGCCACAGGGAGGAGATCTCCTCTTTTTATAAATTTGGGCTTCCTCTTGGGGCCTCTTTCCCTATCTGCTCCTTGCACACATATATCCTGTATAATCTGGTCATAATTGGGTTTGTTGTCCATTCTCGAGTGATAGCTCTCCTCTGCAAAAGGTATGCTTCGCAATTTCAGCATTCTCATGATGGTCATGAGACTAAAATCCACCATGACTCCTCTCACGAAACTTGTATAGGATTCATCCGCCTTATCTTGTCTGACTGCATTTGCATAGAAATCTCTCACTAGAGTTGTGTTCACCCTTGTGATCGGATCGGGGAGGAGCTCCCATCGATGTTGCTCCACCTTCTCTGTGATTTCTGGACACTCAATTCGTGTGACTTGAAAGCCTAGTTCATAAATGATTTTTTTGTCAACCATCCACCCAAACTGGAGTGCATGATGAAAGGTTCTAAATCGCTTTTCATCAAAAGGAGGATGTTCTATGGGTTCCTTCCCCTTTCGTCTCTTGGAGCTTGATGATGCCATGTAAGATAGTTGATGTGGTGGTTAATCTCAAGATGGATAGGTGGGTGTATGTGAGTCCTTTGGTGGAGGATGAAGTTTGTATGCCCGAAAGAAGGAAGTGGGAAGGGTAAGAATATGAAGTGTGTACGGGGAGATTGTGTGAAAGGGTTTATATAGGAAGATGACAATTGATTGAAGGGTGTGGATTGATGGTGTTGTTTGATAGTGGACGGTTGGGGTCTTGGGATTGAATGAGCACAAGGTTCACCTCCTTTATGAGGGTCTTGGTTCGGTCTCCAAAACTATCCACTCCCAATGTTGCATGGCAACACTTCCAAGGACATTCCCCATGAAGACAAGTGTGAGATTCCCTTGGTATACTGGCCGAATTTCCCTTCCTCAATTGTCCTATCAAGTACCATCAATGTCTTTTTTTTATTCCCTATACACGAAGAGAAAGTGCAATCAGTTATTTGAAATTTTTGGTGGGAAACTTTAAAGTGTGAACTAACTAAACAAAAAATCTTTTTCTTTTGTTTTTAAATGACTAAATGCTTTCCATGAATGCAAATCAATCAACCATTAAGCTTCCCATGCATGCAACGTTGGTACACTAAAATTGTTTGTGATCACATGGTGCAACAAATTTGGGGAATGAATTTTTCCTCATAAAGTGTGTTCAAACCCCACTTGGTGTGCTTTGAACACCAAACTTACCATGTACTATACGCTGCATGTAAAGGGGTCTTATATTGGTTGTCAAAATTGATTTAAAAATCCATGAAATTTGTCTTATTACTATTATTAGAGATTTAAGAGAGAGGGTATAGAACATGGGTTGCCTCCCATGAAGCGCTTCTTTAGCATCATTAGCTTGACGTTTGGTCCTTGTCAAGGTGGTTGATAGTGCTTGAAGTCTTCTCCCCTTGCAGTGAACCTATGTCTATTGGCTTTGTTGATAAGCTCCATATGCTCTAAGGACAAGATTTTGTTGATGGTGTACACTGGAGGCAGTTGAGATGGAATGGTGGGGGGTGAGGTGGTATAGATGGGAAGTATGTAGAAATCACTTCATCTCCTGGCGAGAAATCTTTGTAGGAATTTTCTTCTTTTTCCAGCTCCTTGGGACTTTTTTTCTTGTGTCCGTTGATGCCAACTTGTTCTTTGTGGTTTCTTTTCTGAGGATGGTTTTGTTGCCTATTTCATGTGATTCTGGTGGGTCTGGTTCCTTTTGGATTACACTTGGCTATTTCTCCTTCTGATTACATTGGTTGTTGACCATAGGAGTCCTTATGTGTGGTGCTTGTGCTTCCTTGTTTGGCTCCTCCATCAGCTCATTGTCATCATTATCTGCTTCTTGTGAGAAGTTGAAAACATTGAAAGTGAGCTACTCGTCATGTATTCTCAGCACTAACTCTCCTCACTCTATATCAATGAGTGCTCTTGCTGTGGCTAGGAATGGCCTTCCCAGAATGATGGGGTAAATAGGATTATCATCCATTTCCAGGACAACAAAATCTATAGGAAGATAGTAGCTCCCAACCTTTACCAGCACATTTTCAACTACTCCTATTGCCTGTATTTTAGTTTTGTCAGCCAATCTGATAATTACATCAGTAAGAGTTAGTTCATTGATTTGGAGCTTCTTCATGAGGGAGAGGGGCATTAAGTTGATGCTTGCTCCCAAGTCACAAAGCCCTTTGTCAATCTTTGTTTCACCTATAGCACAAGAAATGTGGAAACTTCCTGGATCCTTCTTATTTGTGGGTGGCCCTGGTTGAATGAGAGCACTACAATCCCTGTTCATCTTTATTGTCTGTCCACCTTTCAATGGACTTTTTCTGGCTAGTAGCTCATTTATATACATGATGTAGAAAGGCATTTGTTGGAGGGCCTTAATGAATGGTATATTTACATCAAGAGATGCAAACATATCGAGAAACCTTGAGTACATTCTCCCTGCTGCACCACCTTTAAGCCTTTGGGGAAAAGGTGCATATGGGTTCAATACCTCCTTCTTCTTCAGCTCTTCCTTGAGTATGGGTTGAAGTTCATGGCTTATTTCTTCCTGGTTTTCCTTTTGATCATCCTGGAGATGTTCTACTCCATTCATACTCCTCTCATCACTTGTAGTTATCATCTTACATTCCTCCTACCTCACTTTCTTTGTTTCTCCCCTTGGATTCTTCTCTGTGTCACTGGGAAATCTATCAGTAGGTTTGGAAATTTGTTGAGATAGATACCCTACTTGGGACTCCAATCTCTTGATGTTTTTTCCTTGGTTTTTGATATTGGCTCGCACTTCTTCCTTAAACACCTTATTGTCTTGGACTTCTCTGCATAAGTTTTCAAGTAGAGCCTCAATCTTTGAGAGTCTATCATCTGTTAGAGATGGTAGGTTGAGATTATGTGGTTGAGAAGGTTGGTTAGGTGAGTGTTGATAGGATCTTTGTGAGGTGTGTTGGTGAGTTACATTGTTGTTGGAGTTGAGGTTGTAGTATCTCTGATCTTGACCTTGGTCTTGTTGATTTTCCCACCCAAAGTTGGGGTGATTTCTCCATCTAGATTTGTGAGATTTGGAGTATGGATCATGGATTTGTCTAGGTGAGTTTCCAACATAGTTGGCTTGCTCCCAGTCACCTTCTTCTCCTATATTCACTCCTTCTTGAGCTGGTGATGAAGTGATGGCTGCTGCAACTTGGTTTTCCTCCACCTTCTTAGTAAGATCTACTAGTTGCTTGGTGATCATCTTATTTTGAGCTAGCAACGCATCCATGTGGTTCAGCTCCATTAGTGTTACTTATTTCGGAGGCATAGAAGTAGTCATTCTCAGCAACTATTTCAATGACATCTATGGCTTCTTCAATGGTTTTCTTCTTGTTTAGAGAGCCTCCTGATGAATGATCTACGGCCTTCTTTGACTCATACGAAAGACCTTCATAGAAAATATGAAGTTGAACCCATTCATTGAACATCTCTGGTGGGCATCTTCTTGTTAAGTCCTTGAACCTCTCCCATGCTTCATAGAGAGTCTCACCATCTTATTTCCTGAAAGTCTGCACCTCAGCTCTCAGCCTTTTGATTCTTTGAGGAGGGTAGAATCGTGCCAAAAATTTGTTCACCACATCTTCCCAATTTGTTAAGCTCTCCTTTGGGAAGGATTCAAGCCATTTGGATGCCTTGTCCCTGAGTGAAAAAGGGAACAAGAGCAGCCTATAGACATCCGGGTGGACTCCATCAGACTTCACAGTGTCACAAATTCTTAGGAAGGTGGTTAGGTGTTGATTGGGATCTTCTTGAGCACTTCCTCCAAATGAACAATTGTTCTGAACAAAGGTGATGAGCTGGGATTTTAGTTCAAAGTTGTTGGCATGTATGGTGGGCTTCTGAATGCTACTTTCACAGTTTCCTAGATTAGGATTAATGTAGGAGCCTAGAACTCTCCTTTCTTGCCCAACACGGTTTGCAGGGCCTTCTCTAGCATGGTTGTGAGCTTTTTCTTCATGATTGTTTTCCAAATTCTCTTCCATGTTGGGTTCAAAGTACTCTTCTTCTTCCTCAGCACCAACAATTCCTTTCCCTCTTGCTTCCCTCCTTAGTCTTCAGAGGGTCCTTTCAGGTTCTGAATCGAAGGAAGTTAAAGCTCCCTCTCTTCTCCTTGTCATACAACTAACAAAGCACACAGCAAGAGATAAAATAAAGAGACTATTCTTGTTAGAGTAATTGTTAGTGTGAGTGATGCAAATTATCAAACAGTTAGTGGGTTAGTGAGCAAAATTGTAATTAACAAAAAAAGAAAGAAAAACAAAGAGGGTGAAGGGGATGAGGAAATTGACTGAATTAAATAAACAAACAAAGAAATAGAAAATGCTCAATCTAGTGAACTTCCAACTTAATCATTGTTGATTCAAAATCAATCCCCGGCAACGGCGCCATAAACTTGATGCATGAAAACTTGTCTCTCACAAATTTCCCTTTGGCAAGTATACCGAATTGTCATCAAGTAAAAACTCAAAATAGAGTAAGGTCGAATCCCACAAGGATTGATTGGTTAAGCAACTTTAGTTGGAAGAGTATGCTAGTTGAGCTAAACAGAATTTAGTTTGGGAACGTGCAGAAATTTAAATGACGGGAAAGTAAATAGCAGAAATTAAAGTGCAGAATCTTAAATGGGAATTTGGGCTAATGAGCATGAAAATAAATGATAGAAAATAAAGAGAATGGGTAAGCTCAGAAATGGGGAATTCATTGGGCTCAGGAGATGTTGTATTCTCCGGATCAAAGTCATTTTCATCTCTTCCTCAATCAAAGCATCTATTGATCTCCTTGGCAATCTTAGGTGATTGAGTTCCAATTCCTTGGCAACTCAATCTCTCTAAGCTTGAACAATTGCCCAATTCCTTGATTTAATTGCTGATGGGAAGAGATGAAGTATGGTCACTGATTATACCACATGTATTTCCAAATCAAAGTGTTGGGAGGATTCCATGTCACTATATCCGTCCAGACCCCAATTTGGTCCAACATGAGAAAGTATTTCTCGCATGATCTCCTCATCCCTTTTCCAAGGCTCAGAGGAGATCCAATTATGGAGAGTTTCATTTCCAAGACAACTAACCAATTGAATTAAGATCGAAAGCTTTCTAGTAGATCAAAAGAGAAGAAAGAAGAAGAGGAATGAAAACTATAATTGATCCATCAAATTACAACAGAGCTCCCTAACCCAATGAAAGGGGTTTAGTTGTTCACAGCTATAGAAATAAAAAATGGCAGAAATGAAGAATCCATGCTAAAAGTACAGAAAAGTAAATATCCAGAGAGTAGTTCTCAAAAGTGCCAAGCTTTTGTATAGTTTAAAACTACTCCTATATATACTACTCCTCTTGATCTTCTAGTGAGTTCTTCTAGTCTTGGATGTGGGCTCTGGATCTTGAGTTGAAGCAGTTCTAATCTTTAGTGGGCCCAGCTTGCAGAGAAGTATGAATTAGGCATGGGCGTTAGTGAGATTAACGTTAAATGACATTGTGGGTTCGAGAACGTTAGTGGTAATCACTTTTTCCACTAACGTTCCACCCTCAAATACCTCACGTTAACTCCAACATTAGTGGCACTAACGTGACCACTAACGTTTCCTTCTATATCTTTGCTAACGTTATTGGGACTCACTTTTCCCAATAACGTTGGCTTATACCCCTTTCGCAAGCGTTGTTGGGACTCACCTTTCCCAATAATGTTGCTATGTGCCTTTTGTCCCTACGTTAGAGTTCATGTTAGTGTAACTAACGTGGGTATGCTTCACCTTCGAGAGCGTTAGTGACACTTACCTTTGTCACTAACGCTCCAAGTGCCTCTATTCTCTACGTTAGAGCTCACGTTAACTAAGTTAACGTGGCTCTTAATGTAGTAGTAATGCCATCTTCCAACGATAGTGACAAAGGTGAGTGTCACTGACATTGGCTCATCAATCCTCAACTCCACGTTAACTCTCACGTTAGTGGTCTTAACGTGACCACTAACGTGGGAAATGCTAGTTGATCCAACGCTAGTGACAAAGGTGAGTGTCACTAACGTTGGCGTTGTTCTTCTCTTCTACGTTAGAGTTCACATTAACTTAGTTAACGTGACTCTTAACGTAGCTCATTGCCAAGTCTTGGAACGTTAGTAGTGTTCACGTTTACCACTAACGTTAGAGTAGAACATTAGTGGTGTTCACGTTTCCCACTAACGTTGGAGTTCTCTTTTGTCTCCACGTTAACTACCACGTTAACTAAGTTAACGTGGCAATTAACGTGAGCTATTGATGGCTTCGTAGGCGTTATTGGTGATCACTTTTCTCATTAACGTTGCAAGCTATTTGCCATTCCACGTTAGTGTTCACGTTAACTAGATTAACGTTAGTACTAACGTTGTTCTTCCTTGCTTCCTTTGTCCTGAAATCAAGCAAATAAAGTGCATCAAAGCTCTAAAGGTCATGAGATTATGCATCATCAATTTATCATGAAATTCTAGCAAAAATCCTCATGAAATCATATGAAATTCATAATAGTTGATTGACTCAAGGTGTAAGTGTATTTTCATCCAAAACTTACCTTATTCACTAAGAAAATGCATGAAACTACCCTAAAACAGTAAAGAAAAGGTCAGTAAAACTGGCCTAGATGCCCTGGCATCAGAAAGTAAGGTGGAAAGAATGTAGGATGATCACCACAAGTGATGAGAGGAGTATGGAGGAAGTAGAAGACCTCCAAGACAGTCCAAAGGAAAATCATGAAGAAAGAAACTCTGCACCTCAACTCACACTCAAGGAAGAGCTGAAGGAGAGGGAGATACTGAACCCATATGCACCCTTCCTCCACAGGCTTAAGGGTCGTGTAGCATGGAGAATGTATTCAAGGTTCCTCGACATGTTTGCATCTCTTGATGTAAATATACCATTCATTAAGGCCCTCCAGCAAATGCCCTCCTACATCAAGTATATAAAGGAGCTACTAGCCAGAAAAACTTCATTGAAGGGTGGACAAACAATAAAGATGAACATGGATTCCAGTGCTCTCATTCAAATTGAGCCACCCACAAAAAAGAAGGATCCAGGGAGTTTCCACATTCCCTGTGCTATAGGAGAGACAATGATTGATAAGGGGCTCTGTGACCTGGGAGCGAGCATCAACTTAATGCCTCTATCCCTCATGAAAAAGCTTCAAATCAATGAGCTAACACCGACAGATGTAATCATCAAACTGACTGACAAAACCCAAAAGCAGGCATTATGAGTGGTTGAGAATGTGTTAGTGAAGGTTGGGAACTACTTCCTCCCCACAGATTTTGTCATCCTGGAAATGGATGAGAATCCTATTCACCCCATCATTCTGGGAAGGCCATTCTTAGCCACAGCCAGAGCACTTATAGATGTGGAGCGAGGAGAGCTAGTATTGAGAATACATGATGAGCAGCTCACCTTCAATGTTTTCAAACTCTCACAAGAAGCAGATCATGATAACAAAGAGCTGAAGGAAGAGTCAAACAAGGGAGCTCAAGCACTAACCCTAAGAACTCCTGTGGCTAACAACCACTATGATCAGAAAGAACAACAACCAAGTGCAATCCAAAAGGAACCAGACCCACCAGAGTCATATGAAATAGGCAACAAAACCATTCTCAAAGAGGAAACCACAAGGAACAAATTGACATCAAGGGACACAAGAAAAAAAGTCCCAAAGGGATGGAAAAACAAGAAAATCCCTACAGAATATTTCTCGCCAGGAGATGAAGTGGTCTCTACATACTTTCCATCTATACCACCTCACCTCCCCATTATTCCATCTCAGCTACCTCCAGTATATACTATCAACAAAATCTTATCTCTGGAACATGTGGAACTGCTTAACAAAGCCAATGGAAACAGATTCACTGCAAGGGGGGAAGATTTTAAGCACTACCAACCACCTTGACAAGGACCAATCTTCGAGCTAGCAACGCTAAAAAAGCGCTTTGTTGGGAGGCAACCCAACCTGAGATAATTCTCCTGTCATAAGTTTCTCAATAAAAACTTCAAGTTGAATTTTCTGTAGTGTGAGGAGCTAAGTTTGGTATCACACACCAAAACAATTCAAGGGTGAATATAGGACTCTAAGTTTGGTGTTCCACAAAAAACGCCAGCTGAAGAGTGCATTGCAACCCTTCAGTGATAAAGCACTGCTCTAGCAACCAGAGAACTCACTTGACAGAGGTCTAACCTCTAATGCATAGTTGTCTGTCTAACCTTATAGTCGTTTCTTAATAAAAGCACACAAGGTTTCTACATGTATTCAATTTGCTGAATTAAGAAAAGAACTAAGTTTGGTGTTCACACACCAAATTAAGTTCAGAAATGCACAAGCACACATGCATGCTAACTCTTTTCCAAGTGCTTGGGGAACAAGCAACTTCCAATAATGTTACAAGAATTCAATTAATCTCAGCGAATGATCATACCTCATCATCCAAGGAAACAGACAAGGATGCAAATTCTAGGATGAGAATACCAAGGAAGACATCATGAGGTTGTATCGAACTGTCTCGAAATGCAGAACTTTAATTGAAAATTGATTGAAAGAAATCTTCATATTCTACTTATTCCTCTTTATTCACATCCAAGTGTGCTAGTCTATTGTCCTTCCTGCACTTCCGCTTTTTTTACTTGTATGCTTGTCCTTTAAGTTAATCAAAAAGAAAATGTTGTGATAAGAACAAGAGTGGAGTTATTTTGTGAAGTGAGTTCTGAATGTTTGTGGTAGGGTGATTAGTTAGCTAAGTTGGTTCACCAACAAGGAAAGAAGGCAACTATCTTTCCTGAATCCTATGCTTGAAACACATCCTATGAGACTAACTAAATAATAAGATCCCAATAAGAAAAGAGAAAGAGCAACAAAAGTGAAAAGGAAAGAAACATAATAAGAAACAATGCTAGGCATCAAGGGTTTTAAGATTGAGGCATGTGTCTGTGGTGTTCATGTGCAAGGGATTTGCTTGGATGAATAAGCACTTAGGGGTGCCTCATCACTTGGTAACTTGGATTAACTAATCCGGGATTATCAACTGAAAGTCCACTATCAGTAGTGACCCTTGCTACAGAACACTTAGTAACCCAAAGAGGTGCTGGACACCAAGGTCTTAAGAAAGAAAAATAACAAACCATGTGCCTGTGGTGTGTATGTATCAGAGAAAGAGACTTGAGGGAGTAAGTCCTTAGGGGTGTCTTAACACCTAGCACCTTGAACCAACTGGTTCGGAAGTGTTGACTGAAAGCTTATCATAAAGAGTCGCCCTCTTACAGAGCACTTAGCCAAAAGAAGAATGCAATAGATCTTTAGATAACAAAAGAAGGAAGGATCAACAACTAGGAAGTCTCAAGGGATGTAAGTAAGCAAGTGTTCAATGGCATGATAAAGGCCTAAAACCTGGTAAAGGAATGAACCTAAGCTGCTATGCATGAAACCCCATAAACTAGGAATTTTACTTTATTATTGTTCATCTTGTTCTTTCATTCATTATTCCTATGTTCCAGTACCTGCTTAGGGACAAGCAAGCTTTGAGTTTGGTGTTGTGATGCCAGGGCATCTAGGCCAGTTTCACTAACCTTTTCTTTACTGTTTTAAGGTAGTTTCATGCATTTTCTTAGAGAATAAGGCAAGTTTTGGATGAAAATACACTCACACCATGATTCAAGCAACTATTGTGAATTTCACATGATTTCAGGAGGATTTTGCAAGAATTGAATGAAAAATTAATGATGTATAATCTCATAATTTTGACTAGAGCTTTGATGCACTTTATTTGCTGGATTTCAGGACAAAGGAAGTGGTGCACGAAATTGTGATCAATACTTTTCACAACTCAAATAATCCCCGGTGATGAATCCAAAAACTTGGTGTTCAATACCATGGCATAAACACAACTTCGCACAACTAACCAGCAAGTGTACTGGGTCGTCCAAGTAATAAACCTTACGATAGTAAGGGTCGATCCCACAAAGATTGTTGGTATGAAGCAAGCTACGGTCACCTTGTAAATCTTAGTCAGGCAAACTCAAATGGTTATGGATGATGAATAAAACATAAAGATAAAGATAGAGATACTTATGTAATTCATTGGTGGGAATTTCAGATAAGCGTATGAAGATGCTTGGTCCCTTCCGTCTCTCTGCTTTCCTACTGTCTTCATCCAATCCTTCTTACTCCTTTCCATGGCAAGCTGTATGCAAAAGTTTCACCGTTGTCAGTGGCTACCTCCCATCCTCTCAGTGGAAATGTTCAACGCACCCTGTCACGGCACAGCTATCCAGCTGTTGGTTCTCGATCATGTCGGAATAGAATCCAGTGATTCTTTTGCGTCTGTCACTAACGCCCCACAATCGCGAGTTTGAAGCTCGTCACAGTCATTCAATCATTGAATCCTACTCAGAATACCACAGACAAGGTTTAGACCTTCCGGATTCTCTTGAATGCCGCCATCAGTTCTAGCTTATACCACGAAGATTCCGGTTAAAGAATCCAAGAGATATCCACCCAATCTAAGGTAGAACGGAGGTGGTTGTCAGGCACACGTTCATAGGTGAGAATGATGATGAGTGTCACAGATCATCACATTCATCAAGTTGAAGAACAAGTGATATCTTAGAACAAGAACAAGCGGAATTGAATAGAAGAACAATAGTAATTGCATTAATACTCGAGGTACAGCAGAGCTCCACACCTTAATCTATGTTGTGTAAAAACTCCACCGTTAAAAATACATAAGAACAAGGTCTAGGCATGGCCGTGAGGCCAGCCTCCCAAAGAGGGTTCAATCATAAAAACATGATCAAAAGATGATCTAGAGATCTAAAGTGATCAAAAGATGAAAATACAATAGTAAAAGGTCCTATATATAGAGAACTAGTAGCCTATGGTTTATAGAGATGAGTAAATGACATAAAAATCCACTTCCGGGCCCACATGGTGTGTGCTTGGGCTGAGCATTGAAGCATTTTCCTGTAGAGACTTCTCTTGGAGTTAAACGCCAGCTTTGGGGCCAGTTTGGGCGTTTAACTCCCATTCTTGTGCCAGTTCCGGCGTTTAACGCTGGGAATTCTAAAGGTGACTTTGAACGCCGGTTTGGGCCATCAAATCTCGGGCAAAGTATGGACTATCATATATTGCTGGAAATCCCAGGATGTCTACTTTCCAACGCCGTTGAGAGCGCGCCAATTGGGCTTCTGTAGCTCCAGAAAATCCACTTCGAGTACAGGGAGGTCAGAATCCAACAGCATCTGCAGTCCTTTTTAGTCTCTGAATCAGATTTTTGCTCAGGTCCCTCAATTTCAGCTAGAAAATACCTGAAATCACAAAAAAAACACACAAACTCATAGTAAAGTCCAGAAAAGTGAATTTTAACTAAAAACTAACTAGAACATACTAAAAACATACTAAAAACAATGCCAAAAAGCGTACAAATTATCCGCTCATCACAACACCAAACTTAAATTGTTGCTTGTCCTCAAGCAACTGAAAATCAAATAAGATAAAAAGAAGAGAATATGCAATGAATTCCAAAAACATCTATGAAGATCAGTATTAATTAGATGAGCGGGGCTTTTAGCTTTTTGCCTCTGAACAGTTTTGGCATCTCATTCTATCCTTTGAAATTCAGAATGGTTGGCTTCTTTAGGAACTCAGAATCCAGATAGTGTCATTGATTCTCCTAGTTAAATATGATGATTCTTGAACACAGCTACTTATTGAGTCTTGGCCGTGGCCCAAAGCCCTCTGTCTTCCAGTATTACCACCGGATACATACATGCCACAGACACATAATTGGGTGAACCTTTTCAGATTGTGACTCAGCTTTTCCAATTAGAGGTGTCCAGGGTTCTTAAGCACACTCTTTTTGCCTTGGATCACAACTTTATTTCTTTCTTTTCTTTTCTTTTTTTCGTTTTCTCCCTTTTTTTCTCTTTTTTTGTTTTCTTTTCTACTTTTTTTTTTCTATTCACTGCTTTTTCTTGCTTCAAGAATCATTTTTATGATTTTTCAGATCCTCAGTAACATGTCTCCTTTTTCATCATTCTTTCAAGAGCCAACATTCATGAACCACAAATTCAAAAGACATATGCACTGTTTAAGCATACATTCAGAAAACAAAAGTATTGCCACCACATCAAAATAATTAATCTGTTATAAAATTCAAAATTCATGCAATTCTTCTCTTTTTCAATTAAGAACATTTTTCATTCAAGATAGGTGATGGATTCATAGGACATTCATAACTTTAAGGCATCGACACTAAGACACTAATGATCACAAGACACAAACATAGATAAACATAAGCATGATTTTCAAAAAAAAAACAGAAAAATAAAGAACAAGGAAATTAAAGAACGGGTCCACCTTAGTGATGGCGGCTTGTTCTTCCTCTTGAAGATCCTATGGAGTGCTTGAGCTCTTCAATGTCTCTTCCTTGTCTTTGTTGCTCCTCTCTCATGATTCTTTGATCTTCTCTAATTTCATGGAGGAGAATGGAATGTTCTTGATGCTCCACCCTTAGTTGTCCCATATTGGAACTCAATTCTCCTAGGGAGGTGTTTAGTTGCTCCCAATAGTTTTGTGGAGGAAAGTACATCCCTTGAGGCATCTCAGGGATTTGATGATGAGAGGGATCTCTTGTTTGCTCCATCCTCTTCTTAGTGATGGGCTTGTCCTCATCAATGGGGATGTCTCCCTCTATGTCAACTCCAACTGAATAATAGAGGTGACAAATGAGATGAGGAAAGGCTAACCTTGCCAAGGTAAAGGACTTGTCCGCCACCTTATAAAGTTCTTGGGATATCACCTCATGAACTTCTATTTCTTCTCCAATCATGATGCTATGGATCATGATGGCTCAGTCTATAGTAACTTCGGACCGGTTGCTAGTGGGAATGATTGAGCGTTGGATAAACTCCAACCATCCCCTAGCTACGGGCTTGAGGTCATGCCTTCTCAATTGAACCGGCTTTCCTCTTGAATCTCTCTTCCATTAGGCGCCCTCTTCACAAATGACTGTGAGGACTTGGTCCAACCTTTGATCAAAGTTGACCCTTCTAGTGTAAGGATGTTCATTTCCTTGCATCATGGGCAAGTTGAATGCCAACCTTACATTTTCCGAACTAAAATCCAAGTATTTCCCCCGAACCATAGTAAGCCAATTCTTTGGGTCCGGGTTCACACTTTGATCATGGTTCTTGGTGATCCACGCATTGGCATAGAACTCTTGAACCATTAAAATTCTGACTTGTTGAATGGGGTTGGTAAGAACTTCCCAACCTCTTCTTCGGATCTCATGTCGGATCTCCGGATATTCACTCTTTTTGAGTTTGAAAGGGACCTCGGGATCACCTTCTTCAAGGCCACAACTTCATAGAAGTGGTCTTGATGCACCCTTGAGATGAATCTCTCTATCTCCCATGACTCGGAGGTGGAAGCTTTTGCCTTCCATTTCCTCTTTCTAGAGGTTTCTCCGGCCTTGGATGCCATAAATGGTTATGGAAAAACAAAAAGCAATGCTTTTACCACACCAAACTTAAAAGGTTTGCTCGTCCTCGAGCAAAAGAAGAAGGAAGAGAGTAGAAGAAGAAGAAATAGAGGAGATGGAGATGGCTTTGTGGTTCGGCCAAAGGGGAAGAAGTAGTGTTTAGGTTGTGTGAAAATGAAGGAGTGAAGATGGGTTTATATAGGGGTGGAGAGAGGGGTAGGGTTTGGCTATGGGAGGGTGGGTTTGGGAGGGAAAGTGGTTTGAATTTGAATGGTGAGGTAGGTGGGGTTTGATGAAGCATGGATGTGAGTGGTGAAGAGAAAGATGGGATTTGATAGGTGAGGGGTTTTTGGGGAAGAGGTATTGAGGTGATTGGTGAATGGGTGAAGAAGAGAGAGAGTGGTGGGGTAGGTGGGGATCCTGTGGGGTCCACAGATCCTGAGGTGTCAAGGAAAAGTCATCCCTGCACCAAGTGGCGAGCAAAAATGCCCTTTGTGCCAATTCTGGCGTTAAACGCCGGGCTGGTGCCCATTTCTGGCGTTTAACGCCAAGTTCTTGCCCTTCTCTGGCATTTAACGCCAGTCTGGTGCCCCTGTCTGGCGTTAAACTCCCAGAATGGTACCAGACTGGGCGTTAAATGTCCATCTGCTAGCCTTACTGGCGTTTAAACGCCATCACGTTCTCCTCCAGGGTGTGCTGTTTTTCTTTTTGTTTTTCTTTCTGTTTTTGCTTTTTCAATTGATTTTGTGACTTCTCATGATCATCAACCTTCAGAAAACATAAAATAACAAAGGGAAATAGATAAAATATAACATTGGGTTGCCTCCCAACAAGCACTTCTTTAATGTCAGTAGCTTGACAGAGGGCTCTCATGGAGCCTCACAGATGCTCAGAGCAATGTTGGAACCTCCCAACACCAAACTTAGAGTTTGACTGTGGGGGCTCTGTTTGGCTCTGTTTTGAGAGAAGCTCTTCATGCTTCTTCTCCATGATGACAGAGGGGTATCCTTGAGCCTTAAACACAAAGGATTCTTCATTCACTTGAATGATCAATTCTCCTCTATCAACATCAATCACAGCCTTTGCTGTGGCTAGGAAGGGTCTGCCAAGGATGATGGATTCATCCATGCACTTTCCAGTCTCTAGGACTATGAAATCAGCAGGGATGTAATGGTCTTCAACTTTTACCGGAACATCCTCTACAAGTCCATGAGCTTGTTTTCTTGAATTGTCTGCCATCTCTAGTGAGATTTTTGCAGCTTGCACCTCAAAGATCCCTAGCTTCTCCATTACAGAGAGAAGCATGAGGTTTACACTTGACCCTAAGTCACACAAGGCCTTCTTGAAGGTTATGGTGTGAAGGTCATGGTGCCTATGGTACAAGGTATTGAAAACTTCCTAGGATCTTGTCTCTTTTGAGGTAATTTTTGCCCAGACAAGTCATCCAGTTCTTTGGTGAGCAAGGGGGGTTCATCCTCCCAAGTCTCATTTCCAAATAACTTGTCATTTAGCTTCATGATTGCTCCAAGGTATTTAGCAACTTGCTCTTCAGTGACATACTCATCCTCTTCAGAGGAAGAATACTCATCAGAGCTCATGAATGGCAGAAGTAAATCCAATGGAATCTCTTATGGTCTCATTTTGAGCCTCAGATTCCCATGGTTCTTCATTGGGGAACTCATTGGAGGCCAGTGGATGTCCATTGAGGTCTTCCTCAGTGGCGTTCACTGCCTCTTCCTCCTCTCCAAATTCGGCCATGTTGATGGCTTTGCACTCTCCTTTTGGATTTTCTTCTGTATTGCTTGGAAGAGTACTAGGAGGGAGTTCAGTAATTTTCTTGCTCAGCTGACCCACTTGTCCCTCCAAGTTTCTAATGGAGGACCTTGTTTCAGTCATGAAACTTTGAGTGGTTTTGATTAGATCAGAGACCATGGTTGCTAAGTCAGAGGTGTTCTGCTTAGAACTCTCTGTCTGTTGCTGAGAAGATGATGGAAAAGGCTTGCTATTGCTAAACCTGTTTCTTCCACCATTATTGTTGTTGAAACCTTGTTGAGGTCTCTGTTGATCCTTCCATGAGAGATTTGGATGATTTCTCCATGAAGAATTATAGGTGTTTCCATAGGGTTCTCCCATGTAATTCACCTTTTCCATTGAAGGGTTCTCATGATCATAAGCTTCTTCTTCAGATGAAGCTTCCTTAGTACTGCTTGGTGCATTTTGCATTCCAGACAGACTTTGAGAAATCATATTGACTTGCTGAGTCAATATTTTGTTCTGAGCCAATATGGCATTCAGAGTGTCAATCTCAAGAACTCCTTTCTTCTGATTAGTCCCATTGTTCACAGGATTCCTTTCAGAAGTGTACATGAATTGGTTATTTGCAACCATTTCAATTAGTTCTTGAGCTTCTGTAGGCGTCTTCTTCAGATGAAGAGATCCTCCAGCAGAGCTATCCAAAGACATCTTGGATAGTTCAGAGGGACCATCATAGAAAATATGCTCCATTCAGAAAGCATATCAGAAGGACACTTTCTGATCAATTGTTTGTATCTTTCCCAAGCTTCGTAGAGGGATTCTCCTTCCTTCTGTCTGAAGGTTTGGACTTCCACTCTAAGCTTACTCAATTTTTGAGGTGGAAAGAACTTTGCCAAGAAGGCATTGACTAGCTTTTTCCAAGAGTTCAGGCTTTCTTTAGGTTGTGAGTCCAACCATATTCTAGCTCTGTCTCTTACAGCAAAAGGGAATAGCATAAGTCTGTAGACCTCAGGGTCAATCCCATTAGTCTTGACAGTGTCACAGATTTGCAAGAACTCAGCTAAAAACTGATGAGGATCTTCCAATGGGAGTCCATGGAACTTGCAATTCTGTTGCATTAGAGAAACTAATTGAGGCTTAAGCTCAAAGTTGTTTGCTCCAATGGCAGGGATAGAGATGCTTCTCCCATAGAAGTCGGGAGTAGGTGCAGTGAAGTCACCCAGCACCTTCCTTGCATTGTTGGCATTGTTGTTGTTTTCGGCTGCCATGGGGTCTTCTTCTTTGAAGATTTCTGTTAGGTCCTCTACAGAGAATTGTGCCTTAGCTTCTCTTAGCTTTCGCTTCAAGGTCCTTTCAGGTTCAGGATCAGCCTCAACAAGAATGCTTTTGTCTTTGCTCCTGCTCATATGAAAGAGAAGAAAACAAGAAAATATGGAATCCTCTATGTCACAGTATAGAGATTCCTTAAGGTGTCAGAGAAAAAGAAAAATAGAAGGAAGAAGTAGAAGAATTCGAACTTATCAAGAGAGATGGAGTTCGAATTGTTCATTGAGGAATAGTGTTAGTCCATAAATAGAAGGATGTGAGAAGAGGGGAAGTAATTTTTGAAAAGTAAAAGATTTTGAAAACATTTTGAAAAACTTTAATTGATTTTCGAAAATAAGAGTGAAAAAGAAATCAAGTGATTTTTGAAAAAGATTTTGAAATTAGAAATTAAAAAGATTTGATTAAAAACTATTTTGAAAAAGATGTGATTAGGAAGATATGATTTGAAAAACATTTTTAAAATGATTTGATTTTTAAAACTTAATAACTTGGCTAACAAGAAAAGATATGATTCAAACATTAAACCTTTCTCAACAGAAAAGGCAACGTACTTGAAATGTTGAATCAAATCATTAATTGATAGCAAGTATCCTTGAAAATGGAAAGAAATTGATTTTGAAAAAGATTTGATTGAAAAGATATGATTTGAAAAAGATTTGATTTTGAAAAGATTTTGAAAACTAAAAAAAATTTGATTTGAAAACAAAATCTTCCCTCTTGTGCCATCCTGGCGTTAAACGCCCAGAATGGTGCACATTCTGGCGTTTAACGCCCAAACTGCTACCCTTTTGGGCGTTAAATGCCCAGCCAGGCACTCTGGCTGGCGTTTAAACGCCAGTCTGTCTTCTTTACTGGGCATTTTGAACGCCCAGCTTTTTCTGTGTAGTTCCTCTGCTGTATGTTCTGAATCTTCAATTCTCTGTATTATTGACTTGAAAAGACACAAATTAAAAATATTTTTGGATTTTTAATGATGAGGAATAATCAAAATGCAACTAAAATCAAATAACAATGCATGCAAGACACCAAACTTAGCAGTTTGTATACTACTGACACCAACAAAATGAGAATGCATATGAAACACAACAAAACACTCAAGTCAAGAGAGTTCAAAGGTCAGAGCAAGAAAATCATCAAGAATTACTTGAAGATCCTTAAGACACATGAATGAATGCATGCAATTGACACCAAACTTAAAATGAAACTCTAAACTCAAACAAGAAATTTTTGGATTTTATGATTTTGTAATTTTTTTGTGTTTTTTTTTCGAAAATTAAGTGGAAAAAGAAAGAAAATAAAGATATCAAAATTCTTAGTGAGAATTCCAGGAATCATGCAATGTTTAGTCTAAGACTCCGATCCAGGAATTAGACATGGCTTCACAGCCAGCCAAGCTTTCAAAGAAAGCTTCGGTCCATGACACTAGACATGGCCAATGGCCAGCCAAGCCTTAGCAGATCACTGCTCCAACAGCAAGATTGATAGAAATCAACAAGCTCTTGTGATGATAAGTTGAACCCTCGGTCAAATAAAATTAGACATGGCTTCATAGCCAGCCAGACTTCAACAAATCATCATGAAACTCTAGAATTCATTCTTAAGAACTCTGAAGAAAAAATACCTAATCTAAGCAACAAGATGAACCGTCAATTGTCCAAACTCAACAATCCCTGGCAACGGCGCCAAAAACTTGGTGCACGAAATTGTGATCAATACTTTTCACAACTCAAATAATCCCCGGTGATGAATCCAAAAACTTGGTGTTCAATACCATGGCATAAACACAACTTCGCACAACTAACCAGCAAGTGTACTGGGTCGTCCAAGTAATAAACCTTACGCGAGTAAGGGTCGATCCCACAGAGATTGTTGGTATGAAGCAAGCTATGGTCACCTTGTAAATCTTAGTCAGGCAAACTCAAATGGTTATGGATGATGAATAAAACATAAAGATAAAGATAGAGATACTTATGTAATTCATTGGTGGGAATTTCAGATAAGCGTATGAAGATGCTCGGTCCCTTCCGTCTCTCTGCTTTCCTACTGTCTTCATCCAATCCTTCTTACTCCTTTCCATTGCAAGCTGTATGCAAGGGTTTCACCGTTGTCAGTGGCTACCTCCCATCCTCTCAGTGGAAATGTTCAACGCACCATGTCACGGCACGGCTATCCAGCTGTCGGTTCTCGATCATGTCGGAATAGAATCTAGTGATTCTTTTGCGTCTGTCACTAACACCCCACAATCGCGAGTTTGAAGCTCGTCACAGTCATTCAATCATTGAATCCTACTCAGAATACCACAGACAAGGTTTAGACCTTCCGGATTCTCTTGAATGCCGCCATCAATTCTAGCTTATACCACGAAGATTTCGGTTAAAGAATCCAAGAGATATCCACCCAATCTAAGGTAGAACGGAGGTGGTTGTCAGGCACACGTTCATAGGTGAGAATGATGATAGGTGTCACGGATCATCACATTCATCAAGTTGAAGAACAAGTGATATCTTAGAACAAGAACAAGCAGAATTGAATAGAAGAACAATAGTAATTGCATTAATACTCGAGGTACAGCAGAGCTCTACACCTTAATCTATGGTGTGTAGAAACTCCACCGTTGAAAATACATAAGAACAAGGTCTAGGCATGGCCGTGAGGCCAGCCTCCCAAAGAGGGTTCAATCATAAAAACATGATCAAAAGATGATCTAGAGATCTAAAGTGATCAAAAGATGAAAATACAATAGTAAAAGGTCCTATATATAGAGAACTAGTAGCCTAGGGTTTACAGAGATGAGTAAATGACATAAAAATCCACTTCCGGGCCCACTTGGTGTGTGCTTGGGCTGAGCATTGAAGCATTTTCGTGTAGAGACTTCTCTTGGAGTTAAACGCCAGCTTTGGTGCCAGTTTGGGCGTTTAACTCCCATTCTTGTGCCAGTTCCGGCATTTAACGCTGGGAATTCTGAAGGTGACTTTGAACGCCCGTTTGGGCCATCAAATCTCGGGCAAAGTATGGACTATCATATATTGCTGGAAAGCCCAGGATGTCTAATTTCCAACGCCGTTGAGAGCGCGCCAATTGGGTATCTGTAGCTCCAGAAAATCTACTTCGAGTGCAGGGAGGTCAGAATCCAATAGCATCTGCAGTCCTTTTTAGTCTCTGAATCAGATTTTTGCTCAGGTCCCTCAATTTCAGCCAGAAAATACCTGAAATCACAGTAAAACACACAAACTCATAGTAAAGTCCAGAAAAGTGAATTTTAACTAAAAACTAATAAAAATATACTAAAAACTAACTAGAACATACTAAAAACATACTAAAAATAATGCCAAAAAGCGTACAAATTATCCGCTCATCAGGAAGCAAGGAAGAACCACATTAATAGCCACGTTAACCTAGTTAACGTGACCACTAACGTGGAATGGGAAAGAGCTTGCAACATTAATGAGAAAAGAGATCACCAATAACGCCTATGAAGCCATCATAAGCCCACGTTAATTGCCACGTTAACTAAATTAACGTGGTAGTTAACGTGGAGACAAAGAAAGCTCCAACGTTAGTGGTAAATATGAACACCACTAACGCTCCAAAATGTGGCAATGAACCACGTTAAGAGTCACGTTAACTTAGTTAACGTGAACTCTAACATGGAAGAGAGGAACAATGCCAACGTTAGTGACACTCACCTTTGTCACTAACATTGGATCAAACTAGCATTGCCTATGTTAGTGGTCACGTTAAGCCTGGCGCCGTTGCCGGGGAGTTTCGTGTTGGATCAAACTAGTATTGTCTTTCTTATTTTTTTTACTAACATACTAACTGTTTGAAGATTTGCCTCTATTAACACACTAACTATTTGAAATTTTGTCTCAACTAACTGCACTCAATTTTCAAAAAGTACCACTGTGTGTTCCTTATATTGGTTTGCATGTCACAGGAAAGAAGAGAGGTTCCAAATTCTGAAGGTTGAGAAGAGAAGTCAGAGGGAAGGCTATTATTGGAGAAGAAGTCTCTAAGGAAGAAGAATATCATGCAAAAACTTGATGTGTGGAAAACGATCCAACACGAAACTCACTGGCAAGTGTACCAGGTCGCATCAAGTAATAATAACTCACATGAGTGAGTTCGATCCCACAGGGATTGAAGGATTGAGCAATTTCAGTTTAGTGATTGATTTAGTCAAGCAAACAAATATTGGTTGAGTGGTTTGTAATTGACAGAAGCTAAGTTGCTTGAAATGAAAAGGGAGAGGGGTAATTGACTGAAAATTAAATTACAGAGAAATTAAAGAGGTTGAATCTTAAAGTGCAAGAAATATAAATTGCAGAAACTTAGATTGCAAGAAATGTAAATAACTGAATCTTAAAGTGCAAGAAATGTAAATTGCTTGAATCATAAAAGGAATTGGGAATTGGGATTGCAGAATTTAAACAAGCAGAAGTAAATTTCATTAAATTGAAGAGTAGAAGATGAATTGAATTGAAGTAGATCTCAAATCGTAAAGGTAGAATGCTTTGAAACGTAAAACAGAAAATGACTTGTGCTTAATTGCAGCAAAATAAAAGATGGTTGAAGATCTCAGGAGTGGAAGAGACTAGAAAACAAGTCTAGATATCAAATCCTTCCTTGATCCAACAAGAACAATTGCAAAAGAAATAAAGAAAAGTAAATTGCAGGAAGAATAGAAGATGAAGTAGTAAACGGAAAGTGAAATTCAATTATGCAGAGAAAGTAAACAAGAGATCTCAAGGTGAGATTGAAACAGAAGTTCTTCAATTCTCCACCCAAGATCCAAAGCAAGAAAAATAAAAAGTGCTCAAACAAGAGCAAGGAAGAAGAGCGATCAATTCCCCTTCCCAATTCTCTAAGATCTAAACTCAAAAGTAAAAGCTCTAAAATGAAAATGAAAGTTCAGAAAATTTTAAAGTGAGTCTAGAGGTAAAAGTAAAAGAAAAATATTGAAGGTAAAAGTCCTAACTAAATCAAACTAGCTTCTATTTATACACTTTCTATTCTTGGATTTTAGAATTTGGGTTGGCTTAAAAGATGGGTGAAGAATTGAATTAAATTTGATTTTTAAGTGAATTTAGCCCAAGTGTTGCTCCCAGGAGGATGCTCTGCTCTTGTGGGGAGCGGAGCATTGAAGCTTTGTGTGGGGATCCTTGTTGCGTGCCAAGGCTTGTGAGGCAACAGGAGATTGCCCTGCTCTTATAGAGAGCGGAGCAGTGGAGCCTTGCATGTGTATCCTGCCCGTGTCAATGTTGTGCGCGCCAAGCTTCCTAGACCGTGTCATGATGTGCGCACCAAGCTCCCTGGCCATGTCATGTTGCGCTCTGCTCTCCTTGGGAGCGGAGCATTGGTGCTTCCAAGGGGAGGTCCCAAGTTCAAAACTTGCTGGGTGGCTTTTTGGTGCAAATTTCCTTGGTTTCTTGTAGCGCCTTGCTCCTTGCTTCCTCAAGGTGCTCTGTTCGATCCTTGGAGGTGGCATTTTGGCCATGTGTGGCTTATTTTCCTTGTGAGTAGCGCTCCCCTTCCTCCCTTAGATGCTTGGTTCGATCCTTGGGGAGAGCATTGGCAAACCTTTTTTTCTTTGAATTATTTTGGATGGAGCCCGATAATGCTCTCAAGGAGAGCGGAGCAATGTTCTTCCTCCCTTGTTTCTTGTTTCCCAAATTGTGCTCCGCTCTCAAGGGGAGCAGAACATTGAGCCTTGTTTCCTTGGTCCATTGTTGTGCTTCCTTGAAAGAGTGCTCCACTCCTGAAGAGAGCACTATGCTTCCTCCTTCCATGCGCCATGCTTCATTGTTTCCTTTGCCACACTCTTTTATTCTTTGGGCCATGCTTCTTAGGCCACACTTTCTTGTGTTCTTCTTTTCTTCACCTACAAATAATCAAAACAATCAATCAAAATATCACCAAATTCACAAGGTTTATAAATCATTAAAAATCAACTAAATTTAGCTTTAAACTTCATGATTTAGCATCAATTAAATGGTGGTTGTTTGATTCAAAGAAACCATGCATTTCCATTCCAAATTACTTACTTAGAATGCAAGAAAGTGCATAAAAACTAGTGAAACAAGTGAAATTAGCTTGAAAAATAGGCATATGATGATTTGTCATCAAAGCCCACTAACGTGAAAGTTAACGTGGAGCTAAGATTGATGAGCCAACGTTAGTGACACTCACCTTTGTCACTAATGTTGGAGATGGCATTCACTACCACGTTCGTGGCCACGTTAACTTAGTTAACGTGAGCTCTAACGTGGAGAGTAGGGGCACTTGGAGCATTAGTGACAAAGGTAAGTGTCACTAACGCTCTCGAAGATGAGGCATGCCCACGTTAAGAGCCACGTTAGTTACACTAACGTGAACTCTAACGTAGGGACCAGGGGCACAAGGCAACGTTATTGGGAAAGGTGAGTCCCAATAACGCTTGCGAAGGTTCATAAGGCAACGTTAGTGGTCACGTTTGTGCCACTAACGTTGGAGTTAACGTGGGCTATATGTTGTTGGAACGTTGGTGAAAAAGGTGATTGCCTCTAACGTTCTCGAACCCACAATCTCACTTAACGTTAACATCACTAACGCCCATGCGTAACTCACAATTTTCTGCAAACTGAGCCCACTAAAAATTGTAACTGCTTCAACTCAAGATCTAAGGCCCACATCCAGGACTTGGAGAACTCACTAGAAGATCAAGAGAAGTAGTATATATAGGAGTAGTTTTGAACTATAGAGGAGCTTGGCACTTTGGAGAACTACCCTCTGTATATTTACTTTTCTGCACTTTTAGCTAAGGATGTATTCTTTTCTGCCATTTTCCATTTCTAGAGCTATGAACAACTAAACCCCTTTCATTGGGTTAGGGAGCTCTGTGGTAATTTGATGGATCAATTATAGTTTTCATTCTCTTCTTCTTTCCTCTCTTTTGATTTACTAGAAAGCTTTCGATCTTAATTCAATTGGTTAGTTGTCTTGGAAAAGAAATTCTCCATAATTGGATCTCCTCTAAGTCTTGAAAAAGGGATGAGGAGATCATGCTAGAAATGCTTTCTCATGTTGGACTAAATTGGGGTCTGGGCGGATATAGTGACATGTAATCCTCCCAACATTTTGATTTGGAAATACATGTGGTATAATCAGTGACCACACTTCATTTCTTCCCATGAGCAATTAAATCAAGGAATTGGGCAATTGTTCAAGCTTAAAGAGATTGGGTTGCCAAGGAATTGGAACCCAATCACTTAAGATTGCCAAGGAGATCAATAGATGCTTTGATTGAGGAAGAGATGAAAATGAATTTGATCCGGAGAATACAACATCTCCTGAGCCCAATGAATTCCCCATTTCTGATCTTACCCATTCTCTTTACTTTCTGCCATTTATTTACATGCTCATTTTCCCAAATCCCCATCTAAGATTCTGTACTTTATTTTCTGCTATTTACTCTCCCGCCATTTAATTTTCTGCAATTCTCAAACTATATTCTGTTTAGCTCAACTAGCATACTCTTCCAACTAAAGTTGCTTGATCAATCAATCCCTGTAGGATTTGACCTCACTCTATTGTGAGTTTTTACTTGATGATAATTCGGTATACTTGCCGAAGGAAAATTTGTTGAGAGACAAGTTTTCATGCATCAAAAAGATGAAAATCTTAGTGATATTCTGAACCATTCTTGAACATCATAGCAAAGAGGATTAAAACATTTATAGCTCCCACGTAAATAAGTAGTTGTATGGCAGCTACGAAATGGGAGTTTAATAAAATATAAAATAAGAATATACAAATAAGAACTAGTCCCAATGAAAAAGTAGAAAAAAAGAGGTTAGTAAAGAACACTACTCTTAAACTTCCTAATACAAGACATGATCCCAAAAAGACTAGAAGAAAATCATGTAGTGGTTCAAGTAAATCTATTATATGTAAAATAAGAGATAATTGCATCGAAAATTCATGACCTTTTTTATACGACCAAGGAAATCTATCTACGAGATTTCTCTCCGCATTGAATTTCATCAAATCCTAACAAGTCGGATTAGGTACTAGTTAAGGTATGGGATTTATGTTATTTCATTTGTTATACAAAAGAGTAGGTCGAAAAACTATATAATATAAAATATAATTATATATTATTATATAAGTATAACTAAATATAAGTCTATCTATATAGATATATAGTTATAGAACAGATATCAAAATGGAATAGATAGAATAAAAGAATATTTTAATAAGAATAAAATTATTTTAAAATATGGAACAGTTTTTCTATTTAATCTTATTATTTTTTAAATTTATATTAATCTGTTTCATATCTATTTATATATATATGATATATAAAATAGAATAATGTTCAATTTTATTATTTTTGATTATTTGTTATTTAGAATAGTTCGAATTGTATAATCATCAATTACTGACATTGGTAATCGGCCTAAAGCAATTTGATTATAATTCAATTCATGACGATCATAAACTGCAAGTTCATATTCTTCAGTCATTGATAAACAATTTGTTGGACAATACTCAACACAATTACCACAAAATATACAAATTCTAAAATCAATACTATAATTAAGCAAACGTTTCTTTCGAATATTGACATGGCGAAAATTAGCCGATCAAGAAATTAGTATAGAAGTAACGTTGTGAGTGCAGTTCCTAATCGACGAAAATCTGCTTATCAACTTAGAAAGGGTTGTCACAATTTTAGAATAAAAATACTGAGAGTATGAATTCTAGGTCGTCTCCCAACAAGTTGACAAAATAGTGCTTTTTTATTAGTCAGGGGTTTTCCAAGAAATTTTTGAGAGTTGAGGAACAGAAAATTTAATGATGGTAAATTAAAACAATGTGAATTAAAAGCGATTTATATATTTAAGTAAAAGCCTTGACCAGGGGTAGATTAATTGGAAGTTCTATCCTTGTTGGATTTTCCTAAGTGGAATAGCAAGAGGTTGTTGTTTTCACTTAGTTAACTCTTACTAAATAAAGGAAAGTCAAATGATTGAGCTAACTATTATTCACAAGTCCTAATCCTCTCCCTTGGAAAGGATTAGCGTTAGTGCCTAGAGAGTTAGCCAAAACTTCCAATTTAACTAATCACTTGAGTATTCCAACTCAAGGGTCTCCTTTTAATCAACCTCTAAAGCAAGTTGGGAGTCTACTCCATTGACATGAATACTACGTTTACAGGCATATAAAGGGAATAAGAGGAAGACATGATAAATTGAATAATAACCAAGAAGTGATTAAAAGTAAAAATAGTTCTTTGCATTAATAAATCCCCAAAATCATAAACATACGTATCTGAACAGGGTAAATGGGCAATTAAAAAGAGTAAAGGAATAAGAAAACAAACTAGAATAATAACTTCAACAGAGGTAGTAACTCTTCTCAATATCTCAAATCAAAAGCATAAAACTAGAAATCTATGAATGTGAAGAACCCTAGAGGAAGTAGTAATTTTTCTTTGAGATTTAAATCTAAAACTAAAACTATACAAATGAGAATGTGTGTTGAGTCTCTGCTTGTCCCCTGGCTCTAGTATGTGTTTCTCAGCCGCAAATTGGGTCCAAACTTAGCCCAAAATTGTCCCCAACATTTTCTGCGATTTCTGCAAGTAGCGCATGTCACGCGTACGCGTCAATCACGCGTACGCGTCAGTCATGCGTACGTGTCGCTGGTCATCCTTGCGTGTCACGCGTACGCATCAGACACACGCATGCATTGCTGTGTGAACTCCAATTCACGTGCACGCGTCAGGTATGCGTACGCGTCAGGTACGCGCACGCGTCAGGTACGTGCACGCGTCAGGTATGCGCACGCGTCAGGTACGCGCACGCGTCACTCCTCGCTGGTTGTCTCCTTTAATTCTTGTGCTCCTTCCATTTATTGAAGCTTCCTCTCTATCCTCTAAGCCATTTCTGCCATATAAAGCCTAAAAACACTTAACGCACAGATCACGGCATCGAATGGTATATAAGAAACCATCTTTGGCTTGGTAGCTTCCTGTTATTTGTGAAGTGACTACCTGTGAGTCGCCGAAGTCGATAAGTTTTTGAGCTCCAACCTCCCTACCCAGCTTCAAACCAGCTAGTAGTGCCTCATATTCTGCTTGATTGTTTGAGGCAAGGAACCGAATTTGAGGGAGAGTTCGATTTGGGTTCCCTGGTCGCTTTCAATTATTACGCCCGCGCCACTTCCCATTTTATTTGAGGAACCATCCACATATAGATTCCATTCTGTGGGGATTTCTGGTGTGTCTGTGAATTCCACAATGAAGTTGGCCAGATATTGAGAGTTTATGGCCGTCCGAGCTTCGTATTGAAGGTCGAATTTGGACAGTTCGACTGCCCATTGCAAGATTCTGCCTGTCAAGTCTGTTTTCTGTAAGATCCTTTTTATGGGCTGGTTTGTCCGAACTTTAATGGTGTGAGACTGGAAATATGGGCGAAGTCGTCGAGATGCTATTATGATAGCGTAAGCAATCTTTTCTATTTTCTGGTAGTTCAGCTCGGATCCTTGTAATTCTTTGCTGATAAAGTATATGGGTTATTGTCCGCTGTTGTCTTCTTGGACCAGTGCTGAGGCTATTGCCCGATTTCCCACCACGAGGTACAATGCGAGTAGTTCTCCTTCCTGTGGCCGACTTAGTATAGGTGGCCGTCCCAGGAATCTTTTGAAGTCTTGGAAGGCTTGCTCGCATTTTTCTGTCCATTCAAACTCCTTTCCTTTCCTTAGAGTAGCGTAGAAGGGGAGAGATCTTATTGCTGATCCGGCCAGGAATCTGGACAAGGCTGCCAACCTCCCGTTGAGTTGTTGTACCTCTTTGACACAAGTCGGGCTTTTCATGTCGAGTACGGCCCTGCACTTGTCCGGGTTTGCCTCGATTCTTCTCTGTGTGATCATAAAACCCAAGAATTTACCAGATTCTACTGCGAAGGTACATTTTGCAAGATTGAGTCGCATGTCGTGTCGTCTTATGGTGTTGAATACTTGCGTTAGGTCAGATAATAACATCTTTTCATCTTGCATCTTCACTAACATGTCGTCTACGTAGACTTCCATGATCTTTCTGATGTGATCTGAAAAAACTTTGTTCATTAATCTTTGGTAAGTGGCTCCCGCATTTTTAAGACTGAAGGGCATAACAATGTAGCAGTAATTTGCCTTTGGGGTTAGGAACGAGGTTTTTTCTTGGTCGGGTGGGTACATTTTAATTTGGTTATATCCTGAGTATGCATCCATGAAGTAGAGGTATTTATATCCGGAGGAGGCATCCACCAGAGCATCGATGTTTGGGAGTGGGTAAGGATCTTTTGGGCAGGCTTTGTTGAGATCGGTATAGTCAGTGCACATTCTCCACTTCCCGTTTGACATTTTTACCAATACGACATTCAACGACTTGAGAGCATTCTGGTCCTATCTTTCTACGCCTTTGTTGTACTGGCCGAGATCCTGGGTAGACTGCTGATGAGAGGATAATTTATACGCTTTTTGGCATTATTTTTAGGTAGTTTTTAGTAAGTTCAAGCTACTTTTAGGGATGTTTTCATTAGTTTTTATGTTAAATTTACATTTCTGGACTTTACTATGAGTTTCTGTGTTTTTCTGTGATTTCAGGTAATTTCTGGCTGAAATTGAAGGACTTGAGCAAAACTCTGAAAAAGGCTGACAAAAGGACTGCTGATGCTGTTGGAATCTGACCTCCCAGCACTCGAAATGGATTTTCTGGAGCTACAAAACTCCAAAAGACGAGCTCTCAACGGCGTTAGAAAGTAGACATTCAGAGCTTTCCAGCAATATATAATAGTCCATACTTTTTTCGGAAATTGACGACGTAACTTGGCGTTGAACGCCAAGTACATGCTGCTATTTGGAGTTAAACGCCAGAAACACGTCATGATCCGGAGTTGAACGCCCAAAACAACGTTATAACTTGGAGTTCAACTCCAAGAAAAGCCTCAGCTCGTGGATAGATCAAGCTCAGCCCAAGCATACACCAAGTGGGCCCTGGAAGTGGATTTATGCATCAATTACTTACTCATGTAAACCCTAGTAGCTAGTCTAGTATAAATAGGATAAGTTACTATTGTATTAGACATCTTTTGACAGTTTAATCTTTTGACTTTGTAGTCTTTGATCATTCGGTCTTTTGATCATTCAGGGGGCTGGCCATTCGGCCATGCCTGAACCTTTCACTTATGTATTTTCAACAGTGGAGTTTCTGCACACCATAGATTAAGGGTGTGGAGCTCTGCTGTACCTCAAGTTTCAATACAATTACTATTACTTTTTATTCAATCCTCTTTTATTCTTATTCCAAGATATACGTTGCACTTCAACTTGATGAATGTGATGATCCGTGACACTCATCATCATTCTCACCTATGAACGCACGTGACTGACAACCACTTCCATTCTACCTTAGGCCGGGCGCATATCTCTTAGATTCCCCAACAGAATCTTCGTGGTATAAGCTAGATAGATGGCAGCATTCATGAGGATCCGGAAAGTATAAACCTTGTCTATGGTATTCCGAGTAGGATTCTGGGATTGAATGACTGTGACGAGCTTCAAACTCCTAAAGGCTGGGCGTGATGACAAATGCAAAAGAATCAAGGGATTCTATTCCAACCTGATTGAGAACCAACAGATGATTAGCCGTGCTGTGACAGAGCATAGGACCATTTTCACTGAGAGGATGGGATGTAGCCATTGGCAACGGTGATGCCCTACATACAGCTTGCCATGGAAAGGAGTAAGAAGGATTGGATGAATGTAATAAGAAATTAGAGATTCAAGAGGAGCACAGCATCTCCATACGCCTATCTGAAATTTCTACTATTGATTTACATAAGAATTTCTATCCCTTTTATTTTCTATTTATTATTAATTTTCGAACTCATCATAAACCAATTTAATCTGCCTAACTGAGATTTACAAGGTAACCATAGCTTGCTTCATACCAACAATCTCTGTGGGATCGACCCTTACTCACGTAAGGTATTACTTGGATGACCCAGTACACTTGCTGCTTAAGTTGAACGGAGTTATGATCACACCAAGGATTATTAAGATCCCAATTTATCACACCATGATCTCTTTGGGGTATTTTTGATTTAATACAAATACAAAGAGACCAACTTTGAGGATCACAATTTCGTCCACCAAGTTTTTGGCGCCGTTGCCGGGGATTGTTCGAGTATGGACAACTGACGGTCCATCTTGTTGCTCATATTAGGTAATTTTCTTTTCAAAATATTTTTCAAAATTTTTCTTTTTCGTTTTTCCAAACTTTATTTTCGAAAACAATTAATAAAAATCCAAAAAAATCATAAAATCATAAAAATAAAAAATATTTTGTGTTTCTTGTTTGAGTCTTGAGTCAACTTTTAAGTTTGGTGTCAATTGCATGCTTTTAAAATTTTTTCTAGCATATTTTTTGAAAATCCTATGCATTCATAGTGTTCTTCATGATCTTCAAGTTGTTCTTGATAAGTCCTCTTGTTTGATCTTGATGTTTTCTTGTTTTGTGTTGTTTGTTGTTTTTTATATGCATTTTTCGTTTGTTAGAGTCCATGCATTAAAGGTTTCTAAGTTTGGTGTCTTGCATTATTTCTTTGCATCAAAAATCTTGCAAAATTATGTTCTTGATGTTCATCATGATCTTCAATGTGTTCTTAGTGTTCATCTTGATATTCATAGTGTTCTTGCATGCATCTTGTGTTTTGATCCAAAATTTTCATGTTTTGGGTCATGTTTGTGTTTTTCTCTCTCCTCATTAAAAATTCAAAAATAAAAAAAAAATATATTTTCCTTATTTCCCTCCAAATTTTCGAAATTTTGGGTTGACTTGGTCAAAAATATTTAAAAATTAGTTGTTTCTTACAAGTCAAGTCAATATTTCAATTTTAAAAATCTTATCTTTTCAAAATCTTTTTCAAAAAATTATATCTTTTTCATTTTTTTTCCATTTTTCGAAAACTTCAAAAATATTTTTTCAAAATCTTTTTCTTATCTTTATATCATATTTTCGAAAATTAGCTAACAATTAATGTGATTGATTCAAAAATTTGAAGTTTGTTACTTTCTTGTTAAGAAAGGTTCAATCTTTAAGTTCTAGAATCTTATCTTGAAGTTTCTTGTTAGTGAAGTAAGTAATTTTAAATTTAAAAATTAAATCTTTTTATCTTTTATCTTATCTTTTTCAAAAATTTTATCTTTTTCAAAATTTGATTTCAAAATATCTTATCTAACCTCTTATCTTCTTATCTTTTCAAATTTGATTTTAATATCTTTTTCAACTAACTCTTTGACTTTTTGTTTGTTTCTTATCTTTTTCAAAACCACCTAACTACTTTTCCCTCTCTAATTTTCGAAAATATCTCATCTCTTTTTCAAAAATTCTTTTTTGTTTTAAATTTTAATTTTAATCTTATCTTACCTCTAATTTTCGAAAATTACTAACCCCTTTTTCAAAATTGTTTTCGAAATTCTCCCTCTCTTTTCTTATTCTATTTATTTATTTAATTACTAACACTTCTCTTCACCTCTCTCCATCTAATTATCCAAATCCCCTCTTCTACATTCTTCTCCCCTTTCTTTTTCTACTAACATAAAGGAATCTCTATACTGTGACATAGAGGATTCCTCTTTTCTTTTCTTGTTTTCTTCTCTTTCATATGAGCAGGAACAAGGATAAAGGCACTCTTGTTGAAATTGATCCAGAACCTGAAAGGACTCTGAAGAAAAAATTAAGAAAAGCTAAGTTACAACAATCTAAAGGTGACCTTTCAGAAATATTAGAACAAGAGAAGGAGATGGCAGCCGAAAATAATAATAATGCAAGGAGAATGCTTGGTGACTTCACAAAGCCAACATCCAAATTTAATGGAAGAAGCATCTCCATTCCTGCCATTGGAGCCAACAACTTTGAGCTGAAACCTCAGCTAGTTGCCTTAATGCAACAAAACTGCAAGTTTTATGGACTTCCATCTGAAGATCCTTATCAGTTTTTAACTGAGTTCTTGCAGATCTGTGAGACTGTAAAGACGAATGGAGTTGATCCTGAAGTCTACAGACTCATGCTTTTCCCTTTTGCTGTAAGAGACAGAGCTAGAATATGGTTGGATTCACAACCCAAGGATAGCCTGGACTCCTGGGATAAGCTGGTCACAGCCTTCTTGGATAAATTCTTTCCTCCTCAAAAGCTGAGCAAGCTGAGAGTGGATGTTCAAACCTTCAAGCAAAAAGATGGTGAATCCCTCTATGAAGCTTGGAAAAGATACAAGCAGCTGATCAAAAGATGTCCATCCGACATGTTTTCATAATGGACCATATTAGATATATTCTATTATGGTTTATTTGAATTTTTGAAAATGTCATTGGACCATTCTGCAGGTGGATCTATTCACCTAAAGAAAACGCCTGAAGAGGCTCAAGAACTCATTGACATGGTTGCAAACAACCAATTCATGTACACTTCTGAGAGGAATTCAGTGAATAATGGGATACCTCAGAAGAAAGGAGTTCTTGAAATTGATGCTTTGAATGCCATATTGGCTCAAAACGAAGTGTTGACTCAGCAAGTCAACATGATCTCTCAAAGTCTGAATGGATGGCAAAATGCATCCAACAATACTAAAGAGGCAGCTTCTGAAGAAGCTTATGATCCTGAGAACCCTGCCATGGCAGAGGTTAATTACATGGGTGAACCTTATGGAAACACCTATAACTCATCATGGAGAAATCATCCAAATTTCTCTTGGAAGGATCAACAAAAGCCTCAACAAGGCTTTAACAATGGTTGACGTAATAGGCTGAGCAATAGCAAGCCTTATCCATCATCTTCTTAGTAACAGACAGAGAATTCTGAACAAAACACTTCTAATTTAGCCAATCTAGTCTCTGATCTGTCAAAGTCCACTTTCAGTTTCATGAGTGAAACAAGATCCTCCATCAGAAATCTGGAGGCATAAGTGGGCCAGCTGAGTAAGAAAGTCATTGAAACTCCTCCCAGTATTCTCCCAAGTAATACAGAAGAGAATCCAAAAGGAGAATGCAAGGCCATTGATATAATCAATATGGCCGAATGCACAAGGGAGGAGGAGGACAAAAATCCTAGTGAGGAAGACCTCCTGGGACGTCCCTCAAGCAAGAAGGAGTTTCCTATTAAGGATCCAAAGGAATCTGAGGCTCATACAAAGACCATAGAGATTCCATTAAATCTCCTTCTGCCATTCATGAGCTATGAAGACTATTCTTCCTCTGAAGAGGATGAAGATGTGACTGGAGAGCAAGTTGCTCAATATTTAGGAGCTATCATGAAGCTGAATGCCAAGTTGTTTGGTAATGAGACTTGGGAAAGTGAACCTCCCTTGCTCATTAGTGAACTAGATACTTGGATTCAGAAAATTTTACCTCAAAAGAGACAAGATCCTGGCAAGTTCTTAATACCTTGTACCATAGGCACCATGACCTTTGAAAAGGCTCTATATGATCAAGGGTCAGGGATAAATCTTATGCCATTCTCTGTAATGGAGAAGCTGGGGATCATAGAGGTACAACCTGCCTTGTTCTCATTACAATTGGCAGACAAGTCATTGAGACAAGCTTATGGAATAGTAGAGGACGTGTTAGTAAAGGTTGAAGGCCTTTACATCCCTACTGATTTCATAATCTTAGACACTAGGAAGGAAGAGGATGAATGCATCATCCTTGGACGACCTTTCCTAGCCACAACAGGAGCTGTGATAGATGTCAACAGAGGCGAAATAGTCCTTCAATTGAATGAGGACTACCTTGTGTTTAAGGTACATGGCCATCCCTCTGTGACAAAAGGGAGTAAGCATGAAGAGCTTCTCTCAGTTCAGAGTCAAGAAGAGCCCCCACAATCAAACTCTAAGTTTGGTGTTGGGAGGCCACAACCAAACTCTAAGTTTGATGTTAAGACCCCATATCCAAACTCTAAGTTTGGTGTTGGGACTATACAATATTGACCTGATCACCTTTGTGGCTCCATGAGAGCCACTGTCAAGCTATTGACATTAAAGAAGCGCTTGTTGGGAGGCAACCCAATTTTATTTATCTAATTTTTATTTTATTGTTATTTTGTGTTTTATTAGGTACATGATCATGAGGAGTCACGAAAAAAATATAAAAAATTAAAAATAGAATCAAAAACAGCAGAAGAAAAATCACACCCTGGAGGAAGCACAGGCTGGCGTTCAACGCCAGTAAGGAGCATCTGGCTGGCGTTCAACGCCAGAACAGAGCATCAACCTGGCGCTGAACGCCAGAAACAAGCAACATTCTAGCGCTGAACGCCAGGAATGTGCCTAAGAGGAAAAGCTGGCGCTGAACGCCAGTAACAAGCATGAAATTGGCGTTCAACGCCAGAAACATGCTTTACATGGGCGTTGAACGCCCATAATGTGCACCACACGGCGTTTAAACGCCAGAATGGTGTGCAAAGGCAATTTACATGCCTATTTGGTGCAGGGATGGAATTCCTTGACATCTCAGGATCTGTGGACCCCACAGGATCACTTCAGGATCTGTGGACCCCACAGGATCCCCACCTACTATATTCCCACCTTACCTCCTAATCCTATTTTGTGATGAGTATTCCCCATGTCACACTTCCCAACACTCTTCACCAATCACCTCAATCCCTCTTCCCAATCACCCCCTTCACCACTCACATCCATCCACTCTTCCCCATAAACCCCACCTACCTTCAAAAATTCAAAACCATTTTCCCACCCATTCCCACCCTAAATGGCCAAACATACACTCCCCCCTCTCCCTATATATACCCTTCCATTCTACTTCATTTTCACAAAATACAACCCCCTCTTCTTCACCTTGGCTGAACCTACATCTCTCCCTCTCTACCATATTCTCTTCTTCTTATTCTTCTCTTTTTTCTTCTATTGCTCGAGGACGAGAAATATTTTAAGTTTGGTGTGGTCAAAGCACAATCTTTTTTGTTTTCCACTACCATCAATGGCACCTAAGCCCGGAGAATCCTCTAGAAAAGGAAAAGGGAAGACAAAAGCTTCCACCTCCGAGTCATGGGAGATGGAAAGATTCATCTCCAAAAGCCATCAAGACCACTTCTATGATGTTGTGACAAAGAAGAAGGTGATCCCTGAGGTCCCTTTCAAGCTCAAGAAAAATGAGTATCCGGAGATCCGACATGAGATCCGAAGAAGAGGTTGGGAAGTCTTAACCAACCCCATGCAACAAGTCAGAATCTTAATGGTTCAAGAGTTCTATGCCAATGCATGGATCACTAGGAACCATGATCAAAGTATGAACCCGAATCCAAAGAATTATCTCACAATGGTTCGGGGGAAATACTTAGATTTTAGTCCAGAAAATGTAAGGTTGGCATTTCACTTGCCCATGATGCAAGGAGATGAACGCCCCTACACTAGAAGGGTCAACCATAATCAAAGGTTGGGCCAAGTTCTAATGGATATATGTGTGGAGGGAGCTCAATGGAAGAGAGACTCCAAAGGCAAGCCAGTCCAACTAAGAAGACTGGATCTCAAGCCTGTGGCTAGAGGATGGTTGGAGTTCATTCAACGCTCCATCATTCCCACTAGCAACCGATCTGAAGTTACTGTGGATTGGGCCATCATGATTCATAGCATCATGATTGGAGAGGAAGTAGAAGTTCATGAAGTCATCTCTAATGAATTCTACAAAATAGCCGAAAAGCCCTCTACCATGGCAAGGCTAGCTTTTCCTCACCTTATTTGCCATCTATGTTACTCAGCTGGAGTTATCATAGAAGGAGATATCTCCATTGAAGAGGATAAGCCCATCACCAAGAAGAGGATGGAGCAAGCAAGAGAGATCCTTCACGGTTCTCAAGAGATGCATGAGGAAGCTCATCATCAAGAAATCCCTGAGATGCCTCAAGGGATGCACTTTCCTCCCAACAACTATTGGGAGCAACTCAACACTTCCTTAGAAGATTTGAACCACAATGTGGAACAATTAAGGGTGGAACATCATGAGCACTCCATCATTCTCCATGAAATAAGAGAAGATCAAAGATCAATGAGGGAGGAGCAACAAAAGCAAGGAAGGGACATAGAAGAGCTTAAGGACATTGTTGGACCGTCAAGAAGAAGACGCCACTAAAGGTGGATTCATTCCTTGTTCTTATTTCTTTCTGTTTTCGTTGTTTATGTTGTATGTTTATCTATGTTTTGTGTCTCTACTTCATGATCATTAGTATGTAGTAACCATGTCTTAAAGCTATGAATAAATTCCATTAATCCTTCACCTCTCTTAAATGAAAAATGTTTTAATTCAAAAGAACAAGAAGTACATGAATTTCGAATTTATCCTTGAATTTAATTTAATTTTATTGATGTGGTGACAATACTTTTTGTTTTCTGAATGAATGCTTGAACAGTGCATATTTTTGATCTTGTTGTTTATGAATGTTAAAACTATTGGCTCTTGAAAGAATGATGAACAAAGAGAAATGTTATTGATGATCTGATAAATCATGAAATTGATTCTTGAAGCAAGAAAAAGGAGTGAAAATAAAAAGCTTGAGAAAAAAAAATGGCGAAAAAAATTAGAAAGAAAAAGAAAAAGCAAGCAGAAAAAGCCAATAGCCCTTAAAACCAAAAGGCAAGGGTAAAAAAGGATCCAAGGCTTTGAGCATCAATGGATAGGAAAGCCCAAGGAAATAAAACCCAGGCCTAAGCGGCTAAATCAAGCTGTCCCTAACCATGTGCTTGTGTCATGAAGGTCCAAGTGAAAAGCTTGAGACTGAGTGGTTAAAGTCGTGATCCAAAGCAAAAAGAGTGTGCTTAAGAGCTCTGGACACCTCTAACTGGGGACTTTAGCAAAGCTGAGTCACAATCTGAAAAGGTTCACCCAGTTATGTGTCTGTGGCATTTATGTATCCGGTGGTAATACTGGAAAACAAAGTGCTTAGGGCCACGGCCAAGACTCATAAGTAACTGTGTTCAAGAATCAACATGCTTAACTAGGAAAGTCAATAACACTATCCAAAATTCTAAGTTCCTAGAGAAGCCAATCATTCTGAACTTCAAAGGAAAAAGTGAGATGCAAAAACTGTTCAGAAGCAAAAAGCTACAACGCTCATCTAATTATAATTAATATTCATTGATATTCTGAAATTTATAGTATATTCTCTTCTTTTTATCCTAATTGATTTTCAGTTGCTTGGGGACAAGCAACAATTTAAGTTTGGTGTTGTGATGAGCGGATAATTTATACGCTTTTTGGCATTATTTTTAGGTAGTTTTTAGTAAGTTCAAGATACTTTTAGGGATGTTTTCATTAGTTTTTATGTTAAATTCACATTTCTGGACTTTACTATGAGTTTGTGTGTTTTTCTGTGATTTCAGGTAATTTCTGGCTGAAAATGAGGGACTTGAGCAAAACTCTGAAAAAGGCTGACAAAAGGACTGCTGATGCTGTTGGAATCTGACCTCCCTGCACTCGAAATGAATTTTCTGGAGCTACAGAACTCCAAATGGCGCGCTCTCAACGGCGTTGGAATGTAAACATCCAGAGCTTTCCAGTATTATATAATAGTCCATACTTTATTTGGCAATTGACGACGTAACTTGGCATTGAACCCCAAGTACATGCTGCTGTCTGGAGTTAAACGCCAGAAACACGTCATGATCCGGAGTTGAACGCCCAAAACACGTTATAACTTGGAGTTCAACTCCAAGAAAAGCCTCAGCTCGTGGATAGATCAAGCTCAGCCCAAGCATACACCAAGTGGGCCCCGGAAGTGGATTTATGCATCAATTACTTACTCATGTAAACCCTAGTAGCTAGTCTAGTATAAATAGGATAAGTTACTATTGTATTAGACATCTTTTGACAGTTTAATCTTTTGACTTTGTAGTCTTTGATCATTCAGTCTTTTGATCATTCAGGGGGCTGGCCATTCGGCCATGCCTGAACCTTTCACTTATGTATTTTCAACAGTGGAGTTTCTGCACACCATAGATTAAGGGTGTGGAGCTCTGCTGTACCTCAAGTTTCAATACAATTACTATTACTTTTTATTCAATTCTCTTTTATTCTTATTCCAAGATATACGTTGCACTTCAACTTGATGAATGTAATGATCCGTGACACTCATCATCATTCTCACCTATGAACGCGCGTGACTGACAACCACTTCCGTTCTACTTTAGGCCGGGCGCATATCTCTTAGATTCCCCAACAGAATCTTCGTGGTATAAGCTAGATAGATGGCGGCATTCATGAGGATCCGGAAAGTCTAAACCTTGTCTATGGTATTCCGAGTAGGATTCTGGGATTGAATGACTGTGACGAGCTTCAAACTCCTAAAGGCTGGGCGTGATGACAAACGCAAAAGAATCAATGGATTCTATTCCAACCTGATTGAGAACTGACAGATGATTAGCCGTGCTGTGTCAGAGCATAGGACCATTTTCACTGAGAGGATGGGATGTAGCCATTGACAACGGTGATGCCCTACATACAGCTTGCCATGGAAAGGAGTAAGAAGGATTGGATGAATGTAATAAGAAAGTAGAGATTCAAGAGGAGCACAGCATCTCCATACGCCTATCTGAAATTTCCACTATTGATTTACATAAGTGTTTCTATCCCTTTTATTTTCTATTTATTATTAATTTTCGAACTCATCATAAACCAATTTAATCTGCCTAACTGAGATTTACAAGGTAACCATAGCTTGCTTCATACCAACAATCTCTGTGGGATCGACCCTTACTCACGTAAGGTATACTTGGATGACCCAGTACACTTGCTGGTCAAGTTGAACGGAGTTATGATCACACCAGGGATTATTAAGATCCCAATTTATCACACCATGATCTCTTTGGGGTATTTTTGATTTCATACAAATACAAAGAGACCAACTTTGAGGATCACAATTTCGTCCACCAACTGCTAGTTTATGGCACATTAGTTTGGGATCTATGCCTGGCATGTCTGCTGCCTTCCATGCAAAGAGGTCGGCGTTGTCTCGTAGAAACTGTATGAGTGATTCTTTTATGTCTCTTTTTAGGAGTGTGCCGATGTTGGTTGTTTGGTCCGGAGTGTTCCCGATCTGGATTTTCTCTACTTCTCCTTCAGGTTGTGGGCGGTGCTCCTCCCATCTCTAAACTCCACCGAGCTCAATTGTGTGGAATTCTTCTCCTCTGCCTCTGAGGTTTAGACTTTCGTTGTAACAGCAGAGCGCCATCTTCTGATCTGCCTTTATCGTGGCTATTCCTCCTGCAGTTGAGAACTTCATGCATAGATGCAGAGTCGAGACTATTGCACCGAGCTAATTTAACGTTGTCCGACCTATTAGGGCATTGTAAGCTGAACTTATGTTGACTACGATGTAATCTATTTTGAGTGTTCTTGATTGACTTCCTTTTCTGAAAGTTGTGTGGAGCGAGATGTATCCCATCGGTTGAACTGGGGTATCTCCCAGCCTGAACAGGCTGTCCAGATATGCTCTGAGTTCTTTTTCTTCCAAGCCAAGATTGTCGAAAGCAGTTTTGAATAAGATATCAGCGGAGCTCCCCTGGTCTATCAACGTGCGGTGAAGATTTGCGTTTGCTAGTATAATAGTGATGACCATGGGGTCGTCATGCCCTGAGGCGATGCCGAATGCGTCTTCTTTGGTAAAAGTTATCGCCGGGATGTCGGGTGCTTCCTCCTTTCCTGCGACGTGATATACGTCTTTGAGATGCCTTTTGCGAGATGATTTGGAGATTCCTCCCCCGTCAAATCCACCGTGTATCATGTGGACATGTCTTTCTGGCGTTCGAGATGATCGCGCGGTTGGTCCGACATCTTCTGCTCTTTTTCTTTTTCTTTCTTCATCATCATAGGTGGCTAGATATCGATCTAGCATTCAATTCTCGTACGAGCTTTTCTATGACATTTTTTAAGTCAAAACACTCATTGGTGGAGTTCCCACGGATCCGATGGTATTAACAATATTCAGCCTGGTTTACTACTCCTTTTTTACCTTTGAGAGGTCGAGCTGGTGGTATTTTTTCCGTGTTGCAAACCTCTCTATATACATCCACAAGAGATACCCGAAGAGGGGTGTAATTGTGGTATTTTTTGATTTTCTCTCCATGTCGATCTTCCTTCTTTCTGGAATCTTTGTCTTTATCCCGGGTGGTGAACCCGGCCTTCGAGGTCTCTCTTAATCGGGAGTTTTCCTCCATGTTGATGTACTTTTCCGCTCATTCCTGCACCTCGTTCAGATATGTGGGGTATTTCTTTGATATAGATTGACTAAAGGGCCCTTCTCGCAAGCCATTAATGAGGCCCATAATAGCGGCTTCTGTTGGCAGGTTCTGTATATCCATGCATGTCTTATTGAATCTCTCCATGTAGTTACACAGGGTTTCCCACTCTCCTTGTCTGATTCCCAGTAAGCTCGGAGCATGTTTAGCTTTGTCCTCTTGGATGGAGAATCTGGCCAGGAATTTCTTAGCCATGTCGTCGAAACTTGAGATGGACCTAGGAGGGAGGTTGTCGAACCATCTAATTGCTGTTTTTGTTAAAGTAGTTAGAAAGGCTTTGCAACGAACTGCATCTGAGGCGTCGGTGAGATACATTCTGCTTATGAAGTTGCTGAGATGATGGCTGGGATCTGTAGTGCCATTGTATAAGGTAATGTCTGGGAGTTTAAAGTCCTTTGGGATTTTTGTCTTCATGATCTCCTTGGTGGATAGATCTTGCTCCTTGCGGTTGCTATCTTCAGGAGTAGATCCTGGCTTTCGTCTTGACATCGGCCTCAAGTTTTAGGAGTTTGTTCTCCAATTCCTGGCGTCGCCTTATTTCCCTTTGTAGGTCCTTTTCGGCCTCTCGTTGGCGTAGGGCTTCTTCTTCTTCAAGTTGTTTTAACCGGTCTTGAAATGCATCTAGAGCTCCCGCATTTGGGGAGTTCTTCTTGTTGTTGATTTGAGAAGTATCTTTTGGTGTGGTATCCACGTTTTTGTGCGGCATTCTTTCCTCTAAATCTAAGGGGTGGTCGTTGTCATTGTCATCCGCCATGGTGATGGGATGACTTCAGGGTTCCCCGGCAACGGTAACAATGTTTCGAGGGTTACCTGAAACTGTAGGTAGATCTCGGACGAGATCTTCTGTGTGGGTCAGAGCTGTTGTGTCCGACTTGTTGGACTTGGTGATGGTGCTGATCCTTCATCCCCGGAGGGTGGGGAGTACCTGCAAGGGACTCCGATGCTTAAGTTAGCAAGGGTATTAAGCAGGTATTGAGTAGAATCAGAGTATGAGTTATACCTGGGTGCTCCAGTGTATTTATAATGGTGTAGAGTGACCTTTTCAGATAAGATAAGTTAGTTATCTTATCTTTATCTTATATTTCATGGGAACCACCCTTATCACTATAGGCTTGGGCTGCCTTTTGGATTGGGGTCGTGTTCCTCTATTTGGGCCCTTTATTGGGCATTCCTGTGACTTGGCTGAGCTTTTTGAGAAGAGGTCGGTTTGTCTTGACCTGAAGCGGTCGGTCACTTTGTCTGTAGATCATTCCAGGTCGGACATCTCGACCCAGGGTATGAATAGTAAGCATACTTGAGGTGGGGTGGAAGGGGCTTTAACTCCAATTTCTACTCATGGTTAGACACTTGATCTTCTGGAGCCATTGGTGGGGGCAAGTTATATCCAGTAAGCTCAGAGGGTTTCCCCACACTTGCATCTTGCTCCATGACCATCTCTTCCACTTCTTCCTGGTGGACTTCTGCCACGGTCTCATCAATGATGTCGCATTGGAAGATGGAATGATCTTTCGGAGGGTGTTTCATAGCTTTATCCAGGTTGAAGCTCACTGCTCTGCCATCTATCTTAAATGGGTAAGTTCCTGATAAGGCATCCAACTTGAACCTTGAAGTCTTCAGAAATGGTCTTCCAAGTAGGATGGATGATGGTCTTCCTGAGTCATTAGGGGGCATCTCCAAGATGTAAAAATCAATAGGGAATCTTAGCCCCTTAATGCTCAATAGCACTGACGTAGGCAGAAATTAGCAGATTAAGAATTAATTAGAAAAATGGCGTTGCAAGTAGAGTTCTTAACTGGCGAAAATCCACTTATCAATTTAGAAAAGAGTTTTCACAATTTTTAGAAATAAAATACTGGGAGTATGAATCCCAGGTCGTCTCCCAACGAGTTGCAGGAAAATGTGCTATTTTATCAATCAGAGGTTTTCCAAATGGGTTTTGAGTTTGATGAACTGAAAAATAATTTAGAGAATTTGTATGATTTAAATAAAAATCTTGACCAGGAGAAGATTAATTGGAAGTTCTATCCTTGTTGGAATTTTGTCAAGATCAATTAATAATTAGTCATTGTTTTTATTTAGTCAACCATCAACGAATGAAGGAAACTCAAATCAAAAGTCAACTTCTATTCACAAGTCCTAATCCTCTCCATTGGGAAGGATTAGAGTTAGTGACTAACAAGCCAACCAACAATGAACCAATTATAATTGAACTCTTGAGTATTCCAACTCAAGGTTCTCCTCTTAATCAACTCCCAATCAAGTTGGGGAACTACTTCATCATCATAAATATTAACTTCACAAAATTAATGGGAAAAATAAAAAGAGACATAATAAATAATAATCAAAGAGATTAATCAAAAGTAGAAATAGTCTTGTATTAATAAACTCTAAAAATAATCCAATGTCAACTCTGGACAATTTAAGAATATGGGAGAGTAAATGAAAAGTAAATAACAAACTATAATGACCAGTTGGTGGACGAAATTGTATCTCTTTATGGAATATGATAATAGAGCCTGATCCAAAATCAATTTCGTTCAACTAACCAGCAAGTGCACTGGGTCGTCCAAGTAATACCTTACGTGAGTAAGGGTCGATCCCACGGAGATTATTGGTTTGAAGCAATCAATATTTATTTTATTAGTCTTAGTTAGGATGTCAACAAGGTTATTTGGATTAAAAGTGAAATTACTAGATTTGATTATAAAAATAAAAGAGAGAACAATGTTACTTGTTTTGCAGTACTGGGGAATATGTTGGAGTTTTGGAGATGCTTTGTCCTTTGAACTTCAACTCTTCCTTGAAATCCTCTTCTCACACGCAAGTTCCTTCCATGGCAAGCTCTATGTAGGGTGTCACCGTTGTCAGTGGCTACTTCCCATCATCGCAGTGAAAACTAATGCTCACGCACTCTGTCACAGTACGGCTAATCACCGGTTGGTTCCCTCCCCTACTGGAATAGAATCCCTCTTTTGCGTCTGTCACTAACGCCCAGCAGGTTACAAGTTTGAAGCACGTCACAGTCATTCAATCCCGGAATCCTACTCGGAATACCACAGACAAGGTTTAGACTTTCCGGACTCTCATGAATGCCGCCATCAATCCGGCTTATACCACGAAGATTCTGTTGGGGAATCTAAGAGATATTCATTCAATCTGATGTAGAACGGAGGTGGTTGTCAGGCACACGTTCATGGATTGAGGAAGGTGATGAGTGTCACGGATCATCACCTTCTTCACAATTAAGCGCGAATAAACATCTTAGATAAGAACAAGCGTGTTTGAATGGAAAACAAAGGAATTGTATTAAATCATCAAGACGCTGCAGAGCTCCTCACCCCAACAATGGAGTTTAGAGACTCATGCCGTCACAAAGTATGTAATTCAGATCTGAAAATGTCATGAGGTACAAGAAATGTCTGTAAAAGTTGTTTAAATAGTAAACTAGTAACCTAGGTTTACAGAAAATGAATAAACTAAGATAATTGGTGCAGAAATCCACTTCTGGGGCCCACTTGGTGTGTGCTGGGGCTGAGACTAAAGCTTTCCACGTGTAGAGGCCTTTCTTGGCGTCAAACTTCAGGTTATGACGTGTTTTGGGCGTTCAACTCCGGATAATGACGTTTTTCTGGCGTTTAACTCCAGACAGCAGCATGAACTTGGCGTTTAACGCCAAGTTACGTCGTTTATCCTTGCGCAAAGTATGGAGTATTATATATTTCTGGAAAGCCCTGGATGTCTACTTTCCAACGCCGTTGAGAGCGCGCCAATTGGACTCCTGTAGCTCCAGAAAATCCATTTCGAGTGCAGGGAGGTCAGGATCCAACAGCATCAGCAGTCCTTTTTCAGCCTAAGTCAGATTTTTGCTCAGCTCCCTCAATTTCAGCCAGAAAATACCTGAAATCATAGAAAAACACACAAACTCATAGTAAAGTCCAGAAATATGATTTTTGCCTTAAAACTAATATTATTTTACTAAAAACTAACTGAAACATGCTAAAATCTACATGAAATTACCCCCAAAAAGCGTATAAAATATCCGCTCATCACAACACCAAACTTAAACTGTTGCTTGTCCTCAAGCAACTAGATGAATAAAATAGGTTTTAACAGAAATAAAGAAGTAATAATATTCTCGAGTTTTAAATGAGGCTCAGATTCTTATTAGATGAGCGGGGCTTGTAGCTTTTTGTCTCTGAATAGTTTTGGCATCTCCCTGTATCTTTAAATTTTCAGAATGATTGGCATCCTTAGGAACTCAGAATTCATATAGTATTATTGACTCTCCTAATGTAGTATGTTGATTCTTGAACACAGTTATTTTATGAGTCTTGGCTGTGGCCCTAAACACTTTGTTTTCCAGTATTACCACCGGATACATAAATGCCATAGACACATAACTGGGTGAACCTTTTCAGATTATGACTCAGCTTTGCTAGAGTCCCCAGTCAGTGGTGTCCAGAGCTCTTAAGCACACTCTTTTGCTTTGGATCACGACTTTAACCACTCAGTCTCAAGTTTTTCACTTGGACCTTCATGACACAAGCACATGGTTAGGGACAGCTTGGTTTAGCCGCTTAGGCCTGGATTTTTATTTCCTTGGGCCCTCCTATCCATTGATGCTCAAAGCCTTGGATCCTTTTTACTCTTGGCTAGTGCTCATGGCTTGTGAATATTGTATATATATATATATATTTTTTTTTTGACTGCTTTTTCTTGCTTCAAGAATCAATTTCATGATCTTTCAGATCATCAACAATATTTTTCGTGTTCCTCATTCTTTCAGGAGCCCATATTCATCAAATTCAAAGTACATATTATGCACTGTTCAAGCATTCATTCAGAGAACAAAAAGTATTGCCACCACATATAATTAATTATAAATTTTATTATTAAGAACTCGAAAAATATAAATTACTTCTGTATTCTAAAAGAAAATCTACTACTTTATTCATGCCTAATGATGATGAGAAAAATAAATTATAGCTTAATTGGAAATAAAATCAAAATAGACATCCTAATTACTACTAAATATCTTCTAAGGTCAATTTCTAAAAGGAATAATTATCACTAAGTTAAAACAGAAAAATTGGAACTCAGCAACCTGTTGTTTTGAGGAGTGGATGCTCCTCTAATTCTTTGGGGTGTGGTTCAAGGATTAATTTTTGGCGCTTCAGCTCCCTTAGATCACGCCCTTGCTCCTCCTGTTCCTTGAGCAGTTTGCAAATCATGCTACCTTGATTATTCTGTTCTTCCTTTATTTGATCCATAGCTTCTTGCAATCTAGAAATAGAAGCCTCAAGCTGTTCCCAATATTCGAATTGGGGCAGTTCTGGGAGGGCTTCTTGTGCTCTCCTTCTGGCAGAATCCTCTTGTTGCTGTTGCCTGACCATTGATGTTCCAGTAATGGGCTTTTCAATTAGGATATATTCAGTTATTCCCATCTTTACTCCAGCATCTTTGCAAAGCATAGAAACTAGGCTTGGATAAGCCAATTTAGCATCCTTAGAATTCCTGTTTGCTATTTTATATAGCTCACAGGAGATCAGCTGATGGACTTCCACTTCTTTTCCCAACATGATGCAGTGAATCATGACAGCTCTTTTGATGGTAACTTCAGAATGGTTGCTGGTGGGCAATATGGAACGACTAATAAAATCCAGCCAGCCTCTGGCTACTGGTTTTAGATCTTCTCTTTTGAGTTGAACTGGGATGCCAGTTGTACTGGTAGTCCACTTGGCTCCAGGGATGCATATATCCTCCAGAACCTTGTCCAACCCTTTATTGACCCTCATCATTCTCCTATTAAAGGAGTCTGGGTCATCTTTCAGTTGAGGAATCTTGAATATCTCCCTGATCTTGTCAGAATTGGTATGAATGATTTTTCCTCTGACTAAGGTCTTATGGTCAAAAAGAGCAGCTCCAATGATTCTTTGCCTTTCTGTCTGCCATAGATTAGCATAGAATTCCTGAACCATATTCTTCCCCACTTTCGTTTCAGGATTGGCCAGAATTTCCCAATTCCTGTTTCGAATTTGCTCTTGGATCTCCGGATATTCATCTTCTTTCAGATCAAATCTGACTTCCGAGATCACTGATCTGTGACTCATTATCTTATAGTAATGGTCTGAATGTTCTTTAGTTAAGAACTTCCCTTGATTCCAAAGTGGCTTTGGAGCGCTTTCTTTCTTCCCTCTTGGGGTGGTTTGCTTTCCTTTAGGAGCCATGATCTTAAGTGAGTATATTTTTGTGATCACGGATAAGCACACCAAACTTATAGTTTTGCTTGTCCTCAAGCAAAGGAGAAGAAAGAAGAGGGATAGAAGGAGAGCAAGTGTTGGATGAAGATGAGGAGGAGTAGGCCGAATATAATATAAAGGGAAGGGGGGTGGGAAATTTTCGAAAAAAATAAGAAAGAGATAAGATAAAAGATATAATTTTAAAAATTATGATCAGAAAAAGATATAGTTTTTTTAAAAAGGAAAAGATATGAATCATAATTTAAAAGATAATTTTGAAATTTAATTTTGAAGAGGATTTTCTTAAAAGGAATTATTGATGTGTTGGAAACAAATTTGAAAAGATGATGGCTTGAATTGGAAAGCCAATTGGCTTTATGGATTAAGATATATTTAATATTTTTGAAAAAGGGATTTTAGAAATTAGGATAAAAACTTTTGGAATTGAAAGTGATAATTTAAAATATGTTTATGCAAGAAATCATGAATTGAAACATAAAAATTTTGAAAAAATGCAAAGAAAAATGAAATTGTACCTCCTCCCACCATCCTGGCGTTAAATGCCCACATGGTGCATGGTTTGGGCGTTTAACGCCCACATGTTGCTTCTCCTGGGCGTTCAACGCCCATGTGATGCTTCTTTCTGGCGTTGAACGCCAGGAAGTCCTTCTTTACTGGGCGTTTTTCTAAACGCCCAGAATGCTGGCAGATTGGCGTTAAACGCCCAGAAGGTGCATCTTTCTGGCGTTTAACGCCCAGAAGATGCTTCTTTCTGGCGTTTAACGCCCAGAAAGCTACCCTTACTGGCGTTAAACGCCCAGTGGGTGCTTCTTTTGGGCGTTTAACGCCCACATGTTTCTTACTGGCTTTTTCATGCCAGTGAGCTTCCAAATTTCTCTGTAACTCTTGGGACTTCAGTAAATTTGCTATTTCACCTTTGAAGATACTTAGACCTAAACCTGTAAAGAAAGAAAATTTATTTAATTAGTAATTAAACTTTGTACATGGCTGGGTTGCCTCCCAGCAAGCGCTTCTTTAATGTCATTAGCTGGACTATCACTGATCTTCAATTAAGTCTCAGTCTTGAGCATTCTTGCTCGAGATTTCCTTCAAGATAGTGTTTAACTCTTTGTCCATTAACAATGAATTTTTTGTTAGAGTCACTATCCTGAAGTTCTATGTATCCATATGGTGATACGCTTGTGATTACATATGGACCTCTCCACCGGGATTTTAATTTCCCAGGGAATAATTTGAGCCTTGAATTAAATAGTAGAACTTTCTGTCCTGGCTCAAAGACTCTGGATGACAATTTCTTATCATGCCATCTTTTTGTTTTCTCTTTGTAAATTTTTGCATTTTCGAAAGCATTGAGTCTAAATTCCTCTAGCTCATTTAACTGGAGTAATCGTTTTTCTCCAGCTAACTTGGCATCAAGGTTCAGGAATCTGGTTGCCCAATAGGCCTTGTGTTCCAGTTCCACTGGCAAGTGACATGCCTTTCCATACACCAGCTGGTACGGAGAGGTCCCTATAGGGGTCTTAAATGCTGTTCTGTATGCCCATAGAGCATCATCCAAGCTTCTTGCCCAATCCTTTCTACGGTTAATTACAGTCCGTTCCAGGATTCTTTTAAGTTCTCTATTTGAGACTTCAGCCTGCCCATTAGTTTGTGGGTGATATGGAGTAGCCACCCTGTGGTTGACTCCATAACGTACTAGAGCAGAGTAGAGCTGTTTATTACAGAAATGAGTGCCCCCATCACTGATTAACACTCTAGGGATACCAAATCTGCTGAAGATATGTTTCTGGAGGAATTTTAACACTGTTTTAGTGTCATTAGTGGGTGTTGCAATAGCCTCCACCCATTTGGATACATAATCCACTGCCACCAGAATATAGGTGTTTGAGTATGATGGTGGGAAAGGTCCCATGAAGTCAATGCCCCATACATCAAACAACTCAATCTCCAAGATTCCTTGTTGAGGCATGGCATAACTGTGAGGCAGGTTGCCTGATCTTTGGCAACTATCACAGCTAAGCACAAATGCTCGGGAGTCTTTATAGAGAGTAGGCCAGTAGAAGCCACTTTGGAGGACTCTTGTGGCTGTTCGTTCACTTCCAAAATGTCCTCCATACTGTGATCCATGGCAATGCCAAAGGATCTTCTGTGCTTCTTCTTTAGGCACACATCTACGGATTACTCCGTCTGCACATCTCTTAAAGAGATATGGTTCATCCCAAAGATAGTACTTTGCATCTGTGATTAACTTCTTTGATTGCATCTTACTGTACTCTTTGGGTATGAATCTTACTGTCTTGTAGTTTGCAATGTCTGCAAACCATGGTACTTCCTGGATGGCTAGTAGTTGCTCATCCGGAAAGGTTTCAGAAATTTCAGTGAGAGGGAGGGACGCCCCTTCCACTGGTTCTATTCGGGACAGGTGATCTGCTACTTGATTCTCTGTCCCTTTTCTGTCTCTTATTTCTATATCAAACTCTTGCAGAAGCAACACCCATCTGATGAGTCTGGGTTTTGAATCCTGCTTTGTGAGTAGATATTTAAGAGCAGCATGATCAGTGTACACAATCACTTTTGATCCTACTAAATAGGATCTGAATTTGTCAATGGCGTAAACCACTGCAAGTAGCTCTTTTTCTGTGGTTGTGTAATTCTTCTGTGCATCATTTAGCACACGACTGGCATAGTAAATGACATGCAGAAGCTTGTCATGCCTTTGTCCCAACACTGCACCAATGGCATGGTCACTGGCATCACACATCAGTTCAAATGGTAATGTCCAGTCTGGTGCAGAGATGATTGGTGCTGTAACCAATTTAGCTTTCAGAGTCTCAAATGCCTGCAGACACTCTTTATCAAAGATAAATGGCGTGTCTGCAGCTAGCAGGTTGCTCAGAGGTTTGGCGATTTTTGAAAAATCCTTTATAAACCTCCTATAGAATCCTGCATGCCCCAGAAAGCTTCTGATTGCCTTAACATTAGCAGGTGGTGGTAATTTTTCAATTACTTCTACCTTAGCTTGGTCCACTTCTATCCCTTTGTTCGAAATTTTGTGCCCAAGGACAATTCCTTCAGTCACCATAAAGTGACATTTTTCCCAGTTTAAAACCAGGTTAGTCTCTTGGCATCTTTTCAGAACAAGTGCTAAATGGTTAAGGCAGGAGCTAAATGAGTCTCCAAATACTGAAAAGTCATCCATGAAGACTTCCAGGAATTTTTCCACCATATCAGAGAAAATTGAGAGCATGCACCTCTGAAAGGTTGCAGGTGCATTGCACAGGCCAAATGGCATCCTTCTGTATGCAAATACTCCAGATGGACATGTGAATGCCGTTTTCTCCTGATCCTGGGGATCTACTGCAATTTGATTATAACCTGAATATCCATCCAGGAAGCAGTAGTATTCATGACCTGCTAGTCTTTCTAGCATCTGGTCTATGAATGGTAAAGGAAAATGATCCTTTCTGGTGGCTGTATTGAGCCTTCTATAATCAATGCACATACGCCACCCTGTAACTGTCCTTGTAGGGACCAGTTCATTTTTCTCATTATGAACCACTGTCATGCCTCCTTTCTTAGGGACAACTTGGACAGGGCTCACCCAGGGGCTGTCAGAAATAGGATAAATAATCCCAGCCTCTAGTAATTTAGTGACCTCTTTCTGCACCACTTCTTTCATAGCTGGATTCAGCCGCCTTTGTGGTTGAACCACTGGCTTGGCGTCATCCTCCAGCAAGATTTTGTGCATGCATCTGGCTGGGCTAATGCCCTTAAGATCACTAATGGACCACCCAAGAGCTGTCTTGTGCGTCCTTAGCACTTGAATTAGTGCTTCCTCTTCCTGTGGCTCTAAGGTAGAGCTTATAATTACAGGAAAGGTTTCACCCTCTCCCAGAAATGCATATTTCAGGGATGGTGGTAATGGTTTGAGTTCGGGTTTTGGAGGTTTCTCCTCTTCTTGAGGGACTTTCAGAGGTTCTATTATCTTCTCTGATTCCTCCAAATCAGGCTGAACATCTTTAAAGATGTCCTCCAGCTCTGATTCGAGACTCTCAGCCATATTGACCTCTCTTACTAGAGAGTCAATAATATCAACACTCATGCAGTCATTTGGGGTGTCTGGATGTTGCATGGCTTTAACAACATTCAACTTGAACTCCTCCTCATTGACTCTCAAGGTTACTTCCCCTTTTTGGACATCAATGAGGGTTCGGCCAGTTGCTAGGAAAGGTCTTCCTAGAATGAGAGTTGCACTCTTGTGCTCCTCCATTTCCAGCACCACAAAGTCAGTAGAAAAGGCAAATGGCCCAACCTTGACAATCATGTCTTCAATCACGCCTGATGGGTATTTAATGGAGCCATCAGCAAGTTGAAGACATATCCTGGTTGGTTTGATTTCTTCAGTCAAACCAAGCTTTCTGATAGTAGATGCAGGTATTAGGTTGATACTTGCCCCAAGATCACATAAAGCTTGCTTGGTACAAACACCTTCTAATGTGCATGGTATCATAAAGCTCCCAGGATCTTTAAGCTTCTCAGGTAAGCTTTTCAGAATGACTGCACTGCATTCTTCAGTGAGATAAACTTTTTCAGTTTCCCTCCAATCCTTCTTATGACTTAAGATCTCTTTCATGAACTTAGCATAAGAGGGTATTTGCTCAAGTGCTTCTGCAAACGGAATCTTTATTTCAAGAGTCCTGAGATAGTCTGCAAAGCGGGCAAATTGCTTATCCTGTTCCGCTTGGCGGAGTTTTTGAGGATAAGGCATTTTGGCTTTGTATTCCTCAACCTTAGTTGCTGCAGGTTTATTACCTACAGAAGTGGGTTGGGAGGCCTTTTTAGAAGGATTGTTATCAGCATTTGTATGTGACTGATCACCCACTAGCGCTTGAATACCAGGGGTGGAAGCTGGGGTGGCGTTAAACGCCACCTCCTTGCTTGTTACTGGCGTTTGAACGCCAGAACCATGTTCCTTTTGGGCGTTCAACGCCAGATCCATGCTTGTTTCTGGCGTTGAACGCCAGGAATGAGCATGGTCTGGGCGTTCAGCGCCAGCTTTATCCCTTTCTGGGCTTTGCCTGTCCTCAGAGGGATTTTGAGTAGCTATTTGTTCATGTCCTGTCTTCTTGCTGCTTTGAAGTGAGGTATTTAATGTTTTTCCACTTCTTAATTGAACTGCTTGGCATTCATCTGCTATTTGTTTTGACAGTTGCTTTTCTGTCTGTTTTAATTGCACTTCCATGTTCCTGTTAGCCATTCTTGTTTCCTGTAACATTTCCTTGAATTCGGCTAGCTGCTGAGTTAGAAAGTCTAATTGCTGATTAAATTCGTTAGCCTGATCCACAGGACTGAGTTCTGCAGTTACTGTTTTAGCTTCTTCTTTCATGGAAGATTCACTGCTTAGGTACAGATGCTGATTTCTGGCAACTGTATCAATAAGCTCTTGAGCTTCTTCAATTGTTTTTCTCATGTGTATAGATCCACCAGCTGAGTGGTCTAGAGAAATTTGAGCTTTTTCTGTAAGCCCATAGTAGAAGATGTCTAATTGCACCCATTCTGAAAACATTTCAGAAGGGCATTTTCTTAGCATCTCTCTGTATCTCTCCCATGCATTATAAAGGGATTCATTATCTCCTTGTTTGAAGCCTTGGATGCTTAGCCTCAGCTGTGTCATCCGTTTGGGAGGGAAATAGTGATTCAGGAATTTTTCTGACAGCTGTTTCCATGTTTTTATGCTGTTCTTAGGCTGGTTATTTAACCACCTTTTAGCTTGATCTTTTACAGCAAATGGAAACAGTAATAATCTGTAGACATCCTGATCTACTTCTTTATCATGTACTGTATCAGCAATTTGCAGAAATTGTGCCAGAAATTCTGTAGGTTCTTCATGTGGAAGACCAGAGTACTGGCAGTTTTGCTGCACCATGATAATGAGCTGAGGATTCAGCTCAAAGCTACTAACTCCAATGGAGGGTATACAGATACTACTCCCATATGAAGCAGTAGTGGGGTTAGCATATGACCCCAGAGTCCTCTTGGACTGTTCATTCCTACTTGCTTCCATGATGGAATACAAGAAGAGAATTTATAGTTTGAAAATTATTTATTTTATAAAAATTAAAATTTTTATAAAATAAAACGAAATAAATAAATAAAAGTGAAAATATTTTGAAACTGAAAATTGAATTTTTAATATAAAATTCTCGAAAAGAAAATGTAGTTCAAAATTAGTTAGAAAAATAATAATTTTTTTTTGAATTTTGAATTTTATGATGAAAGAGAGAGAAACACACAAAAGACGCAAGACTTAAAATTTTTAGATCTAATGCTCCTTAATTTTCGAAAATTTTTGGAGGGAAAACACCAAGGAACACCAAACTTACAAATTTTAAGATCAAGACACAAGAAAAACTCAAGAACACTTTGAATATTCACAAGAACACCAAGAACACAAGGAAGAACACCAAACTTAAAATTTTTAGAAAATCAAAATAAATTTTCGAAAAATATGAAAAGATTAACAAGAAAACACCAAACTTAAAATTTGACACAAGATTAAATCAAAGAAAAATTATTTTTGAAAAATATTTTTGAAAAGAGAATAAAGGACTCAGATTTAATGACTCTGTAACATCAATACTATATTCCTAATCTAAGAAATAAAATAAGCCTTCAATTGTTCAAACTCAATAATCCCCGGCAACGGCGCCAAAAACTTGGTGGACGAAATTGTATCTCTTTATGGAATATGATAATAGAGCCTGATCCAAAATCAATTTCGTTCAACTAACCAGCAAGTGCACTGGGTCGTCCAAGTAATACCTTACGTGAGTAAGGGTCGATCCCACAGAGATTATTGGTTTGAAGCAATCAATATTTATTTTATTAGTCTTAGTTAGGATGTCAACAAGGTTATTTGGATTAAAAGTGAAATTACTAGATTTGATTATAAAAATAAAAGAGAGAACAATGTTACTTGTTTTGCAGTACTGGGGAATATGTTGGAGTTTTGGAGATGCTTTGTCCTTTGAACTTCAACTCTTCCTTGAAATCCTCTTCTCACACGCAAGTTCCTTCCATGGCAAGCTCTATGTAGGGTGTCACCATTGTCAGTGGCTACTTCCCATCCTCGCAGTGAAAACTAATGCTCACGCACTCTGTCACAGTACGGCTAATCACCGGTTGGTTCCCTCCCCTACTGGAATAGAATCCCTCTTTTGCGTCTGTCACTAACGCCCAGCAGGTTACAAGTTTGAAGCACGTCACAGTCATTTAATCCCGGAATCCTACTCGGAATACCACAGACAAGGTTTAGACTTTCCGGACTCTCATGAATGCCGCCATCAATCCGGCTTATACCACGAAGATTCTGTTGGGGAATCTAAGAGATATTCATTCAATCTGATGTAGAACGGAGGTGGTTGTCAGGCACACGTTCATGGATTGAGGAAGGTGATGAGTGTCACGGATCATCACCTTCTTCACAATTAAGCGCGAATAAACATCTTAGATAAGAACAAGCGTGTTTGAATGGAAAACAAAGGAATTGTATTAAATCATCAAGACGCTGCAGAGCTCCTCACCCCCAACAATGGAGTTTAGAGACTCATGCCGTCACAAAGTATGTAATTCAGATCTGAAAATGTCATGAGGTACAAGAAATGTCTGTAAAAGTTGTTTAAATAGTAAACTAGTAACCTAGGTTTACAGAAAATGAATAAACTAAGATAATTGGTGCAGAAATCCACTTCTGGGGCCCACTTGGTGTGTGCTGGGGCTGAGACTAAAGCTTTCCACGTGTAGAGCCCTTTCTTGGCGTCAAACTTCAGGTTATGACGTGTTTTGGGCGTTCAACTCCGGATAATGACGTTTTTCTGGCGTTTAACTCCAGACAGCAGCATGAACTTGGCGTTTAACGCCAAGTTACGTCGTTTATCCTTGCGCAAAGTATGGACTATTATATATTGCTGGAAAGCCCTGGATGTCTACTTTCCAACGCCGTTAAGAGCGCGCCAATTGGACTCCTGTAGCTCCAGAAAATATATTTCGAGTGCAGGGAGGTCAGGATCCAACAACATCAGCTTTCCTTTTTCAGCCTAAGTCAGATTTTTGCTCAGCTCCCTCAATTTCAGCCAGAAAATACCTGAAATCACAGAAAAACACACAAACTCATAGTAAAGTCCAGAAATATGATTTTTGCCTAAAAACTAATATTATTTTACTAAAAACTAACTGAAACATGCTAAAATCTACATGAAATTACCCCCAAAAAGCGTATAAAATATCCGCTCATCACCAGTTATGGAGGTAGACTCTTCTCAAAAGCCAAAGCCAAAAAATCTTCAAATCCTAAATTATGAATGTAAAAAGAGAAACCTAGGGGAGGAGTGAAATCAGATCTAAAAAACTAGAAATTATGCGGAATGAATTCTCTTTTGTCTCTGCATGTTCCCTAGCTCTAATCTGTGTTTCTGGGCCAAAAACTGGGTCGAAACGCAGCCCAAAATCTATGGCAGCGACTTCTGCAATTCTGTAGACCGCGCACGTCACACGACCGCGTCGTCCACACGTTTGCGTCATTCAGCATTTTTCGTGCCACACCTGCGCGTCATCCATGCATTCGCTTCACTCGTGCAGCTTCCAATCCACGCAGTCGCGTCAGGCATGTGAGCGCGTCACTGTGCTTTCCTCTATTTCGCGTGGCCGCGTAAGCCATGCGCCCGCGTCACTTCTCGCTGATCATCTCCTTAATTCCTTGTGTTCCTTCCATTTTTGCAAGCTTCCTCTCTATTCCTTATGCCATTCCTACCCTATGAAGCCTGAAACACTTAACACACAGATCACGGCATTGAATGGTACGAAGGAAAATAAAAATATACAATTAAAAGATCTTTAGGAAGCAAGTTTTCAATTATAGAATATTTTTAGGAAGGAATTGTAAATACATGCAAATTATATGAATAAGTGGGTGAAGACTTGATAAAACCACTCAATTAAACGCAATATAATTCATAAAATAATGGTTTATCAACCTCCCCACACTTAAACATTAGCATGTCCTCATGCTTAGTTGAAGGAGACAAATCTAAATGAATAGGGATATGTGAGAATCATGCAATGCGATGCAACCTATATATACATGAATGCAACTATATGATTTTGTCTATACGATTAAAAATTCATAAGTTCTCTAAGACAAAACATGGGTCAGATTTCACTAATTCAAATCATACAGTAAAAGCATGTAAATTTGTAAGAAGATAGCTCGTGAAAGCAGGGAACACAGGATCGAGCATTGAACCCTTACTGCTGGTGCGTGTGCACTCCAATCTTCTCTAGTATATGGGGTAATCACTCTATCCTTCTCTAGTTATGCTTTCAAATTTTTGTTTTTCACCTAACCAATCAACAATTTTAAAGTGCCAATGCAAACATCATGAGGTATTTTCACGGTTCTAATGGGGCTAAGGTAAGGGTGTGGGTCTACATATGGCTAAGTGAACTTATACATTGAATCTTTAATTAACTCGAGCTTTCACCTAACATACATATAATCTATATAATTTCAACATTCATACTTAGCTACCTAAAATTTCTTTTTCATATTCCATACTCTTGCATAGGGGTGGAAAAAGGCCAGGCGGCCTGCCAGGGGCCTGCAGCCTAGCCTGTGTTTGGCCTGGCCTGTCGTGGCCTGGCCTAGCCTGGCCTGGCCTGGCCTGTTATAAAATAGGTACAGGCCTAGGCTCTTTTAAAAGCCTTAATACATTAATAGGCCAGGCCCAGGCTTACTAATTAGCCTTATAGGCCTGACAGGCCTGCCTGGGCCTGTTAAAATATAATTAAATATATAAATAATTTTTTATTATTAATAAAATTATGAGATATTTTAAATTAATTATATTTTATTATAAATATTTTTGTATATTTCAAATACGTTAAAAGTTTAAAATTTTTTATAGATATTAAATATATGACATATTACATATAACTATTTTTATTAAAAAATAATTTTTTTAAATAATATTTTTATTTTTGTAAAAGAAATTATCAGGCCTTTTAACAGGCTTCAGGCCAGGCCAGGCTGAATAATAGGCTAGGCCTAGTAATTTATAAAGAGCCTATAACAGGCTACAGGCCAGGCTCAGGCCAATCAACTGTATGACAGGCCAGGCCTATTAAGAGCAAAGCCTGGCCTAGCCTGGCCTGTTTCCACCCCTACTCATGCATCAAACTTTATTTTATTTTTATCGTATGTGCATTGATTATTGAACTCTGACTTATCATTGGGGTGATTTTTGTCCCCTTATTCACTAAAATAAAGATTATATATATATATATATATATATATATATATATATATATATATATATATATATATATATATATAACTTAGCTTATCAATGCACATAGATTTGTAATCTTTCTTTTATGGTTTCACATGAATAGGTACCCAAATTCCGCTTATTTTATCATGACATATTCCCTATTACCCTTTATTCCCACAATTTTCCCATACTCAGTTAACACACAAATTCTATCTTAAGCTAACCAAAGATTCAATTGGGATTTTCAATTATTTTTCTGCTTAAGGCTAGTAATATGGTAAAATGTAGAACAAATGGGATTAAAGACGGCTCAAAGTGGTTAATAAAGGTAATTAAAAGGGTAGGCTTATTTGGGATACGTGTGCTAAACAAATAATGGCCTCAATCATATGCATGCATATAACACATTAACGTTGGACATATAGGATAAAACAAAATTCAGATTACAATCATAGAGAAGTAAACACACAAGAAAAAAATGTTTATGGTTAAATAGTGTAACCATGTATTAAGACTCAAAGTTTCACGGGTTATGTGTTCTTTAGCTCTAAAATCCTATTCCAATTACAACTTCAAACAAATTTAACATAAATATTTTGATTCAGATTAGTGAAATTTTTCAAAAAAAAAAACAAAAAATTAGGGTCTTAAAAGAAACTTATTATCTTTTCGATCAGGTAAAACATGCATGCAATTAACCTACTACTATGCGATCTATCCTATTCTAAAGAAAAAGAAGTTCGTGTTAGGGGAAAGAATTACCTCCAGAAGTCAGGTACTAACCGACCTCCCCACACTTAAGGCTTTGCACCGTCCTCGGTGCCATCTATCAGGAAAAAGGGTGGGCTGGTGGTAGTATTTCCACAGTCGGGACCGTCATGGCTCCTTGTGTTGGTAAAGGAAGTGGAGTCCGGAGTGCCTGGGTCTTCGTCAGGTTTGTGGTTGCCTGTGAGTAGCTCCTTGAGGTTTTTGAATCGGCATTGGTTGCGGCGCTCTCGTAGCTTCGCTTTTTGGTCTTGCTTATCCAACCTCTCCAATATTTGATGCAGCAGCTAACTAGTAGAAGGTGGAATGTCTGCAGCATGTTCTGTAGACTGGCTGGTAGTGGCTGGTGGTGGCCTGAGATATCTCCCGTTAGGGACGTATTTATCATCCCATGAAAGTATGGCTTTGGTGTCCCCAGCTCTGTAGGAAACTCTGGCTGCTGAGACAAGATCTGAGACCAAGGCGGGGAAAGGTAGGTTGCCTGCAATTTACACGTGTCCCGTGGCATTCCGGATGTGTCTTGGTAGATTTAGAGGCTGGTCTGTGAGGATGCACCATAGTAGAACAGTCATGTCTGCAGTGAAGGAGGACTCATGAGTGCTCAGAAAGACATAATGGGACATAATCTATACCCATACGTGAGCCTCCAAGGTGAGTGTGGAAGCCGATATTCCCTTAGAACGGGAACGATGGTATCCAAAAATCCATCTGCTGCCAGGTTGTGCAATAACTCTAAGAACAGCATCCCAGTCAAATTTGTGCGTCTGGCGTTTGAGTGTGGCTTCTTGAAATGCGTCCAGTCCTTCTGGAGCAGGGGGAAGATCTAAGGCTCGCTGAATGGCCTCTTCTATAATGGGGACTTGCTTCTGATGGACATAAACAGACTGCAAGGTCGGCAGGTGGAAATTGGAGTAGAACTCAACTACCCAAGAAAGATTAACCTGCCGTGGCTGTTACTGTAGGAATCCCCAGTGTCCTTGTGCAAGTCGCGACTCAACAAATTCGACAATACAAGGCAAAAGGATAAGAAGGTGTTCATTGTTGTAATTCCGAGCTGCCAGAATGGGAAGCATCTGCTCACAGTAGCGATTGGGAAATCGTGCATTGTCCTTTGCTGGGAAGGCTTTCTCCTTTTCATCGACCTTTATAAACCTTTTAATTCGTTTTGTTGAGGGCTTAACTGTAGTTGAAGATGGCTCTACCACTAATGCTCTTTTTGTTCCTCTCATTACTGTGGATTTGGGAGTAGCTTTCTCCTTGCCTTTCTTGGTGGCCATCCTGAAAGGGAACGAGTAAAGACATGAACATTTGAAGGGTTATAGCAAGGAAAAGAATGGGAAAGGTGGAAATCAATGCACAATAAGGAATAATGATGTTAACACATGGTCATGACTACATGTGAAAAATCAACAACTGAAATATAGCAAGTGCATGTGATGACAGTTAAATGCAAGGTGTTTGTTGGCATGCCGGCAATGGCATGAGTAGCATAGATCAAGCATTCAATGTCCAAGTTAGATTACCAAGTCTTCCAAACTAACAATATGCTTGTAATAACAATTATATAAAAATTAATAAAATAGAAAAAGGGTTTTGTGAAAAGCAAGCATGTAGATTAGTAGATTAAAATAAATCTAAAAATAGTGCACAATGCCATATGGGCATTTTTCACAAACACATAGCATGCATGTTAAATAAGGTATGGAAAGTATTAAATTGAACATGCAAGTAACCCTATAAGAATAATATATAACTGTTAAACAAGTCCTAAACAAACCACAAGCAACATATAAAAATAATGACCCAAATAAATCTCCAACACCAATAGGAGGAAAAAGAAAGAAAAAGAAAACATGGACAGGGAAAGTAGAAGAGAAAGAAAAAGAAAACATGAAAATAAGAAGAAGAATGAAAAAGTAGGGAGGGAAGAAGAGAAGAAAAACCTTGATAATGGTGGTGAGAAAGAGGGAGGAGAAGGGAGGAAGAAGGGAGAAGGGGGGAAAGTAGGATTGGAGTAAGAAAAGATAAGATAATCTCGCAGATTTGAATGAGTTGGGCGGCGCAGGCGACGCGGACGCGTAGGTCACGCGGTCGCGCAGACAGCCCTTGAATAAGGTGACGCGGATGCGTGACATGATTTGTGCTAGTGGCACGAGGGCAGCTTCGCACTCGCACAACTCTCTGTGTGAACACATGTTTTGCTAAATTTCAGGGTGACGCGGTCGCGTGGTTGACGCGATCGCGTGGATGGCCAAATTATGAAACCGGCGCGGATGCTTGGGGCACGCGTTCACACAGCAGGGCTTGTGCGGCTAGTACAGGTTCAGCCCAGCTCCAGAACAACTCATTGCGATACACCCTTTTTACGTTGAGTTGCAGAGCCACGCGTTCGCGTGGTTGACGCAGACGCGTGGAGAGGCTATTTAACAAATGACGCGATTACGTCATTCATGCGGTCGTGTGGATCAAATGGTGCCAAGGGCACGCTTCCAGCCACACTCCTGCGTAACTTTCTGTTTCTTTTCTTCAAAGTTGCAAAGGCACTATGACGTGAGCGCGTCAACGACGCTGGCGCGTCGCATGCCTTAATCCCCTTTTTTTTATATGCAATATGCAATATGTGGATGAGATGCAAAATATAGGCATTAGTACTGAGAAGAGTTATTGACGAAGGAATTTAAGGAGAGGGGAAGGAACGATCATACCATGGTGGGTTGTCTCCCACCTAGCACTTTGCTTTAACGTCCTTAAGTTGGACGCGCCACTAGCTCAGTCTTCTGCTGTGGGCGGATCTTCCAAGAGGAAGATCTCTAGTTCCTGGTTTTTCGCCATCTTTTCGCCATGGAATAACTTCAAGCGATGTCCATTGACTTTAATAAGTTCAGAGCTTGAAGGATGGCTCAAGTGAAAGACTCTGTATGGTTCCACCCTCTCTACTCGATAGGGACCATCCCATCTGGATCTCAGCTTGACTGGCATAAGCCACATTCTGGAGTTGTGAAGGAAGACTAAGTCCCCAGCTTATAATTCTCTTCTCTTGATGTTCTTGTCATGCACAGCCTTCACTTTCTCTTTATACAGCTTGGAGTTTTCATAAGCTTCTAAGCAAAGGTTCTCTCATTCTTGCAGTTGCAACTTCCGTTCAGCTCCGGCTCTCTCATAGTCCATGTTGCATTCCTTTACCGCCCAGAAGGCCTTGTGTTCTAACTCAACTGGGAGATGACAGGACTTTCCATAAACTAAGCGGAAAGGACTCATCCCAATCGGTCTCTTGTATGCTGTCTGATATGCCCAAAGCGCATCTTGGAGCCTGGAGCTCCAGTCCTTTTTATGAGGCTTGACTATCTTTTGTAATATGCGCTTTATCTCTCTGCTAGACACCTCTGCTTGCCCATTAATCTGGGGGTGATAGGCTGTTGATACTTTATGAATTATTCCATGCCTCTTTAGTAAACCTGTTAGTCTCCTGTTACAAAAGTGAGTGCCTTGATCGCTCACAATTGCTCGTGGTGATCCAAAGCGACAAATAATATGGTTTCTAACAAAGGAAACAATAGTGTTAGTGAGAGCAGATAATTTATATGCTTTTTGACATTGTTTTTAGGTAGTTTTTAGTAGGATCTATCTACTTTTAGGGATGTTTTTATTAGTTTTTATGCAAAATTCACATTTCTGGACTTTACTATGAGTTTGTGTGTTTTTCTATGATTTCAGGTATTTTCTGGCTAAAATTGAGGGACCTGAGCAAAAATCTGATAGAAGGCTGAAAAAGGAATACAGATGTTGTTGGATTTTGACCTCCATGCACTCGAAATGGCTTTTCTAGAGCTACAGAACTCCAAATGGTGCGCTCTCAATTGCTTTGGAAAGAAGACATTCAGGGCTTTCTAGAAATATATAATAGTTCATACTTTATTCGAGTTTAGATAACACAAGCTGGCGTTCAACGCCAGTTCCATGCTGCATTCTGGAGTAAAACGCCAGAAACACGTCACAAACCAGAGTTAAACGCCAAAAACACGTTATAACTTGGCGTTTAACCCCAAGAGAAGCCTCTTCACGTGTAAAGCTCAAGCTCAGCCCAAGCACACACCAAAGTGGGCCCCGAAAGTGGATTTCTGCACTAAGACTTATTTCTGTAAACCCTAGTAACTAGTTTAGTATAAATAGAACTTTTTAATATTGTACTAATCGTCTCTGAGACCATTTTGTATTGGTTATTCCGGTTCCCTCTCTAGGGCCGAAGCCAATGAACACTATGTTTACTTATGTATTTTCAACGGTGGATTTTCTACACACTATAGATTAAGGTGTGGAGCTCTGCTGTTCCTCGAGTGTTAATGCAATTACTATTATTCTTCTATTCAATTCAGCTTATTCTTATTCTAAGATATTCGCTGCACTTCAACATGATGAATGTGATGATCCGTGACACTCATCCTCATTCTCACCTATGAACACGTGCTTGATAACCACTCCCATTCTACCTTAGATCAAGCGCGTATCTCTTGGATTCCTTAATCAGAATCTTCGTGGTATAAGCTAGAATTATTGGCGGCCATTCCTAAGATCCGGAAAGTCTAAATCCTGTCTGTGGTATTCCAAGTAGGATCTGAGATGGGATGACTGCGACGAGCTTCAAAATCGCAAGTGTTGGGCGTAGTGACAGACGCAAAAGAATTAATGGATTCTATTCCAACATGATCGAGAACCAACAGATGATTAGCCGTGCTGTGACAGAGCATTTGGACCATTTTCACTGAGAGGATGGGAAGTAGCCATTGACAACGGTGACGCGCTACATACAGCTTGCCATGGAAAGGGGTATGAATGATTGGATGAAGGCAGTAGGAAAGCAGAGATTCAACAGGAACAAAGCATCTCCACACACTTATCTGAAGTTCCCACCAATGATTTACATAAGTATCTCTATCTTTATTTTATGCTTTATTTATCTTTATATTCGAAAACCATTATAACCATTTGAATCCACCTGACTGAGATTTACAAGATGACCATAGCTTGCTTCATACCAACAATCTCCGTGGGATCGACCCTTACTCACGTAAGGTATTACTTGGACGACCCAGTGCACTTGCTGGTTAGTTGTGCGAAGTTGTGACAAAGTGTAATTCACGTTTGAGAGCTCCAAGTCTTTGGCGCCATTGTTGATGATCACAATTTCGTGCACCAAGTTTTTGGCGCCGTTGCCGGGGATTGTTTGAGTTTGGACAACTAACGGTTCATCTTGTTGCTCAGATTAGGTAATTTTCATTTCAAAAAGTTTTCAAAAATATTTCAAAAATTTTTTTTCTCTTTTTCGTTTTTCTAAAGATTATTTTCGAAAAATCCAAAAAAAATTATAAAATCATAAAATCAAAAATATTTTGTGTTTCTTCATGATCTTCAAGTTATTCTTGACAAGTCTTCTTGTTTGATCTTCATATTTTCTTGTTTTGTGTCTTTTGTTGTTTTTCATATGCATTTTTGCATTCATAATGTCTAAACATGAAAAATTTCTAAGTTTAGTGTCTTGCATGTTTTTCTTTTCTTGAAAATTTTTCAAAAATAAGTTCTTGATGTTCATCATGATCTTCAAAGTGTTATTGGTGTTCATCCTGACATTCATAGTATTCTTGCATGCATCATGTGTTTGATTCATAATTTTCATGTTGTGAGTCATTTTTGTGTTTTTCTCTCTCATCATTAAAAATATATTTTCCTTGTTTTACTCATAAATTTCGAAATATTTGGGTTAACTTAGTCAAAAAATTTTAAAATAAGTTGTTTCTTGTTAGTCAAGTCAACATTTCAATTTTAAAAAACTTCTGTTTTCAAAATCTTTTTCAAAAATCAAATCTTTTTCATTTTTCTTTTATATTTTCGAAAATTTTTAACATTTATTTTCAAAATCTTTTTCTTATCTTTATTTCATAATTTTCAAAAACTTTACTAACAATTAATGTGATTGATTCAAAAATTTGAAGTTTGTTACTTTCTTGTTAAGAAAGGTTCAATCTTTAAATTCTAGAATCACATCTTTTAGTTTCTTGTTAGTCAAGTAATCAATTTTAATTTTAAAAATCAAATCTTTTTCAAAATAAATTTCAATCATATCTTTTTCAACCATATCTTCTCAAATCATATCTTTTTCAAAATCAAAATCTTTTCTAACTTTTTATCTTTTCAAAATCAGTTTCAAAATTTTTTTCAACTAACTAATTGACTTTTTGTTTATTTCTTATCTTTTTCAAAACCACCTAACCACTTTTTTTCTCTCTAACTTTTTGTTTATTTCTTATCTTCCTCATTTTTTTCAAAATTCTTTTAATTAACTAATTGTTTCAAATTTTAGTTTTAATTGTATTTCTTCTCTCAATTTTTGAAAATCACTAACTATTTTTCCAAAATAATATTCGAATTCTCTCTCTCATCTTCTTCTATTTATTTATTCATTTATTAACTCTTCTCTTTATCTAAAAATTTGAACCATCTATTCTCCTCTGTGTTCGAATTTTCCTCTTCTCCTTCTTCTATTTTTTTCTTCTTCTACTCACATAAAGGAATCTCTATACTGTGACATAGAGGATTCCTCTTCTTTTTCTATTCTCTTCTTTTTCATATGAGCAGGAGCAAGGACAAGGACATTCTTGTTGAAGAAGATCCTGAACCTGAAAGGACTCTGAAGAAGAAGCTAAGAGAAGCTAAAGCACAACAATCCAGATAAAACCTTACAGAGAATCTCGAAAAAGAAAGAGACATGGCCGAACCCAATAACAATGGTGGAGGTGCAAGGAGGATGCTTGGTGATTATACTACACCTACTTCCAATTTTTATGGAACAAGCATCTTAATCCCTGCCATTAGAGCAAACAATTTTGAGCTGAAGCCTCAACTAGTTGCTCTAATGCAACAGAATTGCAAGTTTCATAGACTTCCATCAGAATATCCCTATCAGTTTTTAACTGAGTTCTTGCAGATCTGTAATACTGTTAAGACTAATAGAGTAGATCCTGAAGTCTACAGGCTCATGCTTTTTCCCTTTGCTGTTAGAGACAGGGCTAGAACATGGTTGGACTCACAACCTAAAGATAGTCTGGATTATTGGGATAAGCTGGTCACGGCCTTCTTGGCCAAGTTCTTTCTTCCTCAAAAGCAAGCTTAGAGTGGATGTTCAGACCTTCAAGCAAAAAGATGGTGAATCCCTCTATGAAGCTTGGGAAAGATACAAGCAATTGAACAAAAAGTGTCCTTCTGGCATGCTTTCAGAGTGGACCATTTTAGATATATTCTATGATGGTCTATCTGAGCTTTCTAAGATGTCACTGGACCATTCTGCAGGTGGATCCATTCACCTAAAGAAAATGCCTGCAGAAGCTCAAGAACTCATTGACATGGTTGCAAATAACCAATTTATGTACACCTTTGAGAGAAATACTGTGAGTAATGGGACGCCTCAGAGGAAGGGAGTTCTTGAAATTGATACTCTAAATGCCATATTGGCTCAGAACAAAATGTTGACTCAACAAGTCAACATGATTTCTCAGAGTTTGAATGGATGGCAAAATGCATCCAACAATACTAAAGAGGCATCTTCTGAAGAAGAAGCTTATGATCCTGAGAACCTTGCAATGGCAAAGGTGAATTACATGGGTGAACCCTATGGGAACACCTATAATTTCTCATGGAAAAATTATCCAAATTTCTCATGGAAGGATCAACAAAAGCCCCAACAAGGCTTTAATAATGGTGGAAAAAATAGGTTTAGCAATAGCAAGCCTTTTCCATCATATTCTCAGTAACAGATAGAGAATTCTGAGCAGAGCCCCTCTAGCTTAGCAAACATAGTCTCTGATCTATCTAAGGCCACTTTAAGTTTCATGAGTGAAACAAGGTCCTCCATTTTAAACTTGGAGGCACAAGTGGGTCAGCTGAATAAGAAAATCACTGAAACTCCTCCTAGTACTCTCCCAAGCAATACAGAAGAGAATCCAAAAAGAGAGTGCAAGGCCATTGATATTATCAATATGGCCAAATCCAAAGAGGAAAGGGAGGACGTGAATCCCAATGAGGAAGACCTCATAGGACGTCTTCCAGATAGAAGGGAGTTCCATATTGGGGACCTAAAGGAATCTGAAGCTCATATAGAGACCATAGAGATTCCATTGAACTTACTTCTGCCATTCATGAGCTCTGAGAACTATTCTTCATTTGAAGAGGATGAAGATGTAACTAAAGAGCAAGTTGCTCAATATCTAGGAGCCATCATGAAGTTGAATGCCAAGTTGTTTGGTAATGAGACTTGGAAAGGTGAACCTTCCTTGCTTATTAGTGAACTAGATACATGGGTTCAGAAAACTCTACTTCAAAAGAAACAAGATCCTGGTAAATTCTTAATATCCTGTACCATAGGCACCATGATATTTGAGAAGGCTCTGTGTGACCTGGGGTCAGGTATAAATCTTATGCCACTCTCTGTAATGGAGAAGATGTGGATCTTTGAGGTACAAGCTGCAAGAATCTCATTAGAGATGGCAGACAAGTTAATAAACAAGCTTATGGATTGGTAGAGGATGTGTTAGTGAAGGTTAAAGGCCTTTACATCCCTGCTGATTTCATAATCTTAGAAACTGGGAAGGATGAGAATGAATCCATCATTCTTGGAAGACCTTTCCTAGCCACAGCAAAAGCTGTGATTGATGTTGACAAAGGTGAACTAGTCCTTCAATTGAATGGGGACTACCTTGTGTTTAAAGCTCAAGGTTATCCTTCTGTACACATGGAGAGGAAGCATGAAAAGCTTCTCTCAATACAGAGTCAAACAAAGCCCCCACAATCAAACTCTAAGTTTGGTGTTGGGAGGCCACAACCAGACTCTAAGTTTGGTGTTGAGAAGCCCCCACATTTAAACTCTAAGTTTCGTGTTGGGAAGCCCTTATCATGCTCTGAACATCTGTGAAGCTCCATGAGAGCTCACTGTTAAGCTATTGACATTAAAGAAGCACTTATTGGGAGGCAACCCAATTTTTAATTATTTTTATTGTCCTTTTATGTTTCATTAGGTTTATGATCATATGGAGTCACAAAACAGTTGCAAAAATTAAAAACAGAATCAAAAACAGTACACCTTGGAGGAAGAGCTTACTGGCGTTTAAACGCCAGTCAGGAGCATCTGGCTGGCATTTAATGCCAGAACAGAGCATGAAGCTGGTGTTAAATGCCAAAACCAAGCAGCAGTCTGGCGTTTAAATGCCAGGATTGCACCCTGAGGAAAGCTGGCGTTAAACGCCAGAAACAAGCAGCAAAGTGGCATTTAATGCTAGAAACAAGCATAGAGCTAGCGTTTAACGCCAAAAACAGGCAGCAGTCTGGCGTTAAACGCCAGGATTGCATACAGAGGGTGTTTTACACGCCTAAATGGTGCAGGGATGATTAATCCTTGACACCTCAGGATCTGTGGACCCCACAGGATCCCCACTTACCTTCTCCTTCTCTCTCACACCTTTTCATGACACTCTTCCCCAAAATTCATTCACCAATCACCTCAATCACTCTTCCCCATCACCTCTTCACCACTCACAGCCATACACTCTTCCCCATAAACCCCACCTACCTTCAAATTCAAAATCTCTTTCCCACCCAAACCCACCCTACATGACCGAACTATAAACCCCTATCCCTCCACCATATAAACCCCTCCACACTTCTTCATTTTCACACAACACTACCCTCTCTTTCCCCCCTTGGCCGAAACCTACACCACTATCCCTTTCCTCCACCTCGTCTTCTTCCTCTTTTATTCTTTCTTCTTTTGCTCGAGGGTGAGCAACATTCTAAGTTTGGTGTGGTAAAAGTATAGCTTTTTTGTTTTTCCATAACCATTTATGGCACCTAAGACCGGAGAAGCCTCTAGAAAGAGGAAAGGGAAGACAATTGCTTCCACCTCCGAGTCATGGGAGATGGAGAGATTCATCTCAAAGGTCCATCAGGACCACTTCTATGAAGTTGTAGCCAAGAAGAAGGTGATCCCCGAGGTCCCTTTCAAGCTCAAGAAAAATGAGTATCGAAAGATCCGACATGAGATCCAAAGAAGAGGTTGGGAAGTTCTTACCAACCCTATTCAACAAGTCGGAATCTTAATGGTTCAAGAGTTCTATGCCAATGCATAGATCACTAGGAACCAGGATCAAAGTATGAACCCGAATCCAAAGAATTATCTTACAATGGTTCGGGGGAAATGCTTAGATTTCAGTCCGGAAAATGTGAGGTTGGAATTCAACTTGCCTATGATGCAAGAAGACACACGCCCCTACACTAGAAGGGCCAACTTTGATCAAAGGTTGGACCAAGTCCTCATGGACATATGTATGGAAGGAGCTCAATGGAAAAGAGACTCAAAAGGCAAGTCGGTTCAATTGAGAAGACTGGACCTTAAGCCTGTAGCTAGAGGATAGTTGGAGTTCATCCAACGCTCCATCATCCCCACTAGCAACCGATCCGAAGTAACTGTTGATTGGGCCATTATGATCTATAGCATCATGATTGGAGAGGAAGTAGAAGTTCATAAAGTCATCTCTCTAGAACCCTACAAAGTAGCCGAAAAGCCCTCCACCTTGGCAAGGCTAGCTTTTCCTCATCTCATTTGCCATCTATGCTACTTAGCTGGAGTTGTCATAAAAGGAGACATCCTCATTGAGGAGGACAAGCCCATCACTAAGAAGAGGATGGAGCAAACAAGAGAGCCCATTCATGGATCTCAAGAGATGCATGAGGAAGCTCATCATCAAGAAATCCCTGAAATGCCTCAAGGGATGTATTTTCCTCCAAACAACTATTGGGAACAACTCAACACTTCTCTAGAAGGATTCAGTCATGACATGAACCAATTAAGGGTGGAATACCAAGAGCACTCCATCATTCTCAATGAGATTAGAGAAGATCAAAGAGCTATGATGGAGGAGCAACAAAGGCAAGGAAGAGACATAGAGGAGCTCAAGAACACCATTAGTCTTTCAAGGAGAAGGCGCCACCATCACTAAGGTGGACTCATTCCTTAACTTCCTTGTTCTTATCTCTCTGTTTTTCGGTTTATGAACTTCATGTTTGTCTATGTTTGTGTCTTTACTACATGATCATTAGTATTTAGTAACTATGTCTTAAGGCTATGAATAATTCCATGAATCCTTCACCTTTCTTAAATGAAAAATGTTTCTAATACAAAAGAACAAGAAGTACATGAGTTTCGAAATTGTCCTTGAAATTAGTTTAATTATATTGATGTGGTGGCAATACTTTTTATTTTCTGAATGAATGCTTGAACCGTGCATATTTTTTTATCTTGTTGGTTATGAATGTCAAAATTGTTGGCTCTTTGATGAGCGGATATTTTATACACTTTTTGGGGGTAATTTAATGTAGATTTTAGTATGTTTTAATTAGTTTTTAATAGAATTTTATTAGTTTTTAGGCAAAAATTATATTTCTGGACTTTACTATGAGTTTTTGTATTTTTCTGTGATTTCAGGTATTTTCTGGCTGAAATTGAGGGAGCTGAGCAAAAATCTGAGTTAGGCTGAAAAAGGACTGCTGATGCTGTTGGATCCTGACCTCCCTGCACTCGGAATGGACTTTTTGGAGCTATAGGAATCTAATTGATGCACTCTCAATTGGGTTGGAAAGTAGACATCCAGGGCTTTCCAGCAATATATAATAGTTCATACTTTGCACAAAGATAGATGACGTAAACTGGCATTCAACGCCAGTTCCATGTTGCAGTCTGGCGTCTAGCGCCAGAAACAGGTTACAAGTTGGAGTTCAACGCCCAAAACACGTTACAACCTGGCGTTCAACTCCAAAAATAGCCCAAGCACGTGAGAGGCTTAAGTCTCAGCCCCAGCACATACCAAGTGGGCCCCAGAAGTGGATTTCTGCACCAATTATCTTTGTTTACTCATTTTCTGTAAACCTAGGTTACTAGTTTACTATTTAAACAACTTTTAGAGACTTATTTTGCACCTCATGACATTTTCAGATCTGAACTACATACTCTTTGACGGCATGAGTCTCTAAACTCCATTGTTGGGGGTGAGGAGCTCTGCAGCGTCTCGATGAATTAATGCAATTACTTATATTTTTCCATTCACATATGCGTGTTCCTATCTAAGATATTCATTCGCGCTTAATTATGGAGAAGGTGATGATCCGTGACACTCATCACCTTCCTCAACCCATGAATGTGTGTCTGACAACCACCTCCGTTCTACATCAGATTGAATGAATATCTCTTAGATTCCTTAATCAGAATCTTCATGGTATAAGCCGGATTGATGGCAGCATTCATGAGAATCCGAAAAGTCTAACCTTGTCTATGGTATTCCGAGTAGGATTCCAGGATTGAATGATTGTGACAAGCTTCAAACTCCTGAAGGCTGGGCGTTAGTGACAGACACAAAAGAATCATTGGATTCTATTCCAACCTGATTGAGAACCGACAGATGATTAGCCGTGCTGTGACAGAGCATCTGGACCATTTTCACTGAGAGGATGGGAAGTAGCCATTGACAACGGTGACACCCTACATAGAGCTTGCCATGGAAGGAACTTTGCAATTATGTTATTGAGTTGAATATTATATTGCAGGGATTCAGAGAACAAAGAATCTCCAAAACCCCAAAATATTCTCCATTACTGCATTACAAGTAATTAATTCACGCTCTTTTATTTTTCTAATAATTCAAACTGATAATTTTAATTGAAATCCTGACTAAGAATAATAAAATAAACATAGCTTGCTTCAAACCAATAATCTCCGTGGGATCGACCCATACTCACGTAAGGTGTTACTTGGACGACCCAGTGCTCTTGCTGGTTAGTTGTTCGGATTGCAAAAGTGTGATTTGCAATTTCGTGCACCAAGTTTTTGGCACCGTTGCCGGGGATTGTTCGAGTTTAAACAACTAAAGATTTATTTTATTGCTTAGATTAGGAATAATTTATTTTTGTTGCTATAGAGTTATTAAATTCTGAGTCCTTTATTCCCTTTTCAAAAAAATTTTCAAAAAAAAATTATTTTCCTTTATCACAATTTTAATTTTTCGTGAGTTTAGTGTTTTGTTCTAAGTTTGGTGTCAATTACATATTTTATATTTTCCCTTTAAATTTTTGAATTTGTGCTCTTTGAGCTTCAAGTTGTTCTTGTTGATTTTTCTTGTTGATCTTTAATTTTTCTTATTCTATGTCTTTTCTTGTTTCACTTGTGTTTTTCCAAAACATTAGTCTTCCAAAAGGAATATACCTATTCAGAACAAGTGTTACATTTACTGCCCAATTGGCTAGAGCGTTGGTCTATGTTCTTGGTAATTGGGTATCTTCTTTTTAAAATCTTTTTCAAAAATAACTTTTCTTGATTTAATATTGTGCCAAACTTTAAGTTCGGTGTTTTCTTGTTAATTTTAATATAATTTTCGAAAATTACCTTGATTTTCTAAAATTTTTAAGTTTGGTGTTCTTTCTTTTGTTCTTGGTGTTCTTGTGAATCTTCAAAGTGTTCTTAAGTCTTCTTTGTGTTTTGATCTTAAAATTTTTAAGTTTGGTGTTCCTTGGTGTTTTCCCTCCAAAATTTTCGAAAACAAGAAGCATTAGATCCAAAAATTTTAAGTCTTGTGTCTTTTGTGTGTTTTCCTCCTTCATCATAAAATTCAAAATTCAAAAAAAAAAATCTTTTCTAACTATTTTGAAGCTACTTTTTCAAAATTTTTTTATAAAAATTCATATTTCAATTTTAATTTTTTTTCAAATCTTATCCTCCTAAAATTTTTTTAAAAATAAATAAATAAATAAATAAAAATATTTTTAATGTATATATATTTTATTATCTTTTTCAAAAATATCCTATCCACTTTCTCTTTTTCCTCAAAATTTTTTTGAAAATTTTCACAAAACATTTTCAATTTCTTTTTCTATTTATTTCATTTTATTTTATTTTTGTATTTCAAAAATAAATTTTTATTTTTAATAAAATAAATAATATCAACATACATATCATCTCCTTTGCTCCATCATGGAACTAAGTGGAAAGGAACAGTCCAGAAGGACTCTGGGGTCATATGCTAACCCCACTACTGCTTCATATGGGAGTAATATATGTATACCCTCCATTGGAGTTAGTAGTTTTGAGTTAAATCCTCAGCTCATTATCATGGTGCAGCAAAGTTGCCAGTATTCCGGTCTTCCACAAGAAGAACCTACAGAGTTTTTGGCACAGTTTTTACAAACTGCTGACACAGTACATGATAAGGAGGTAGATCAGGATGTCTACAGGCTATTACTGTTCCCATTTGCTGTAAAAGACCAAGCTAAGAGGTGGTTAAATAACCAACCTAAAGACAGCATAAAGACATGGAAACAGCTGTCAGAAAAATTCTTGAATCACTATTTTCCTCCAAAATGGATGACACAGCTAACGCTAAGCATCCAAGGCTTCAAACAAGGAGATAATGAATCCCTTTATGATGCCTGGGAGAGATACAGAGAGATGCTAAGAAAATGCCCCTCTGAAATGTTTTCAGAGTGGGTGCAGTTAGACATCTTCTACTATGGGCTTACAGAAAGAGCTTAGATTTCTCTAGACCACTCAGCTGGTGGATCTATTCACATGGGAAAGACAATTGAAGAAGCTCAAGAGCTCATTGATACAGTTGCCAGGAATCAGCACCTGTATCTAAGTAGTGAACTTCCCAAGAAGGAAGAGGCTAAAACAGTAACTGCTGAACTCAGTCCTGCAGATCAAGCTGCTGAATTCAATCAGCAATTAGATTTTCTAACAAAATAGTTAGCCGAATTCAAGGAGATACTACAAGAAACAAGAATGGCTAACAAAAATATGGAAGTACAGTTGAAGCAAACAGAACAGCAGTTATCAAAACAAATAACAGAAGAATGCCAAGCAGTTCAATTAAGAAGTGGAAAGATATTAAATACCTCACTTCAAGGTAGCAGGAAGCTAAGAAATAAGCAAACCACCCAAAATCCATCTGAGGACAGTCAGAGCCTAGAGAGGAATAACTCTGGCGTTCAAAAGCCAGAAAATGGGTAGAAAGCTGGCGCTGAACGCCCAGACCATGCTCAGTTCTGGCGTTCAACGCCAGAAACAAGCAATGAATCGGCGTTGAACGCCCAAAGGAAGCACAGTTCTGGCGTTCAAACGCTAGAAACAGATAAGGAGCTGGCGTCTAACGCCACTCCTACTTCCACCCGTGGCATTCAAGCGCCAGTTGGAGATCAGACACATATAAGTGCTGATAACAACCCCTCTAAAAAGGCTTCTCAACCTACATCTGTAGGCAATAAACCTACAGCAACTAAGGTTGAGGAATATAAAGCCAAAATGCCTTATCCTCAGAAACTCCGCCAAGCGGAACATGATAAGCAATTTGCCCGCTTTGCAGACTATCTCAGAACTCTTGAAATAAAGATTCCGTTTGCAGGGGCACTTGAGCAAATACCCTCTTATGCCAAGTTCATGAAAGAGATTTTAAGTCATAGGAGGATTGGAGGGAAACTGAGAAAGTTTACCTCACTGAAGAATGCAGTGCAGTCATTCTGAAAAGCTTACCTGAGAAGCTTAAGGATCCGGGAAGCTTTATGATACCATGCACATTAGAAGGTACTTGTACTAAGCAAGCTCTATGTGATCTTGGGGCAAGTATTAATCTAATACCTGTAGCTACTATCGAAAAGCTTGGGTTGATTGATGAAGTTAAACCAACCCGAATATGTCTTCAACTTGCTGATGGCTCTATTAAATACCCATCAGGCGTGATTGAAGACATGATTGTCAAAGTTGGGCCATTTTCCTTTCCAACTGACTCTGTGGTGCTGGAAATGGAGGAGCACAAGAGTGCAACTCTCATTCTGGGAAGACCTTTCCTAGCAACTGGCCGAACCCTCATTGATGTTCAAAAAGGGGAAGTAACCCTGAGAGTCAATGAGGATGAGTTCAAGTTGAATGTTGTCAAAGCCATGCAGCATCCAGACACCCAAAACGACTGCATGAGCGTTGATATTATTGACTCTCTTGTAAAAGAAGTCAATATGGCTGAGAGTCTCGAATCAGAGCTAGAGGATATCTTTAAAGATGTTCAGCCTGATCTGGAGGAACCAGAGAAAATAATAGAACCTCTGAAAATCCCTCAGGAAGAGGAGAAACCTCCTGTTCCGAGGGTTTACCTGAAACGTGCAGCTCGGTCGTCTGGAGAAGCCCGAGGTGGGGGTTCGGTGACCCGAGCTTGATATGCAGAATGGTTGGTGGTTGTACCTGCAATGACACTCCGATGCTTAAGTTAGCATGGGTCCAAGCAGATATGTGTAGATTTGGAATGAACGCCATACCTGGGTGCACCAGTGTATTTATAGTAGTTGGCAGTGATCTTCCCTGGATAAGATATTCTTATCTTATCTTATCTTTTGGGAGTTTTATCTCTATCTTTGTGGAACCGCCTTTTCCAGGCCTTTACGGCCTTTAGGTTTGGGCTGCGTTCCTTTCGATGGGCCTTCCTTTGCTCTTTGTCCGAGGTCCGACCTTTAGGTGTGAGCTTTAGGCAAGGTCGGACCTCTTGCGAATTTGCCGAGTTGGAGGACCCCGGTCAGGGTATGAACAGTGCCCCTGCCCGAGTTCGTCCTTTTTGGGAGGTCGTGCTCGGGCATAGTAGTCTGTTGTTCAAAATTCAAAATGGCCGTTCCTGCATTTATTGCATTTTACCGTTTTTCCTCGATTTCCGTTCGGGCTCTGTGAAGGCTTTATTTATTGCTCCTTTCCTCCTTTCTGCGTTTGTTTTTCTTATGCTTTTACAAGCGCCGCTTCTTCTTTCCCTTTGTTTTGCTTTCCAGAATCTTTCTTTGTGTGTCTTTCCGGGGTTTCCTCTGTGCCGTCGCTTCGTTCTCCTTGCTTTGGAGCTCTTCGTCTTTGCTTCTTCTTCCAGGTTTGTTTCTGTGTTTCTCTTTTCTTGTGATCATATGCTCTTGTCCTTTGTGTGGCTCTTGTTTGTTTCTTTTTCTTTATGCCTGGGTTGCCCCAAAAGAGGTGCCGCCATTGCTGTTGTTTTTATATGGGGGGGCTCTTTTTTGTTCCCTGGTGTTTTTGTTCTGTGTTGCCCCGCTTTCTTCGTGGGGTCTTTGCTTCTTGCTTTGCCGAATGGGTTTTCGTTGTCTTCTTTATGTGATTTTTTGCCTGCTGTTGTATTCTTCTTTGTAGGTAAGAGTTTTTATGTCTCGAAAGGTTCTTCAAGCGATGTCGACTAAAATTCCATGTGGTCTTGATTGGGTAGACCCTCTTCCTCTAAGAGTTCCTACCGTGGTAGATTCTGAGTACTTAGTTAGGTTCCGTAGGCATTGTAGCATATGTGAAAATAGAGAGTCTGAGAGGGATTATGAACTAGTCGCCCCGGATTCCGAGGAGAGAGTGTGCTTCCCGCCCCTAGACAGTTCCGAGAAGCTTTTCTTTTATGCTTACGATTGTTTTTTCTCTAAGCTGGGCGTCCGACTTCCCTTTACCGATCTGGAGTCTGAGGTGTTATGGTCTTGTAATCTTGCTCCTACGCAGCTCCATCCTAATTCTTGGGCGTTTTTAAAGCTGTTTCAACTTTTGTGTCAGTTCTTGGGCGTTGCTCCCTCTATTTCTCTTTTTTCCTACTTGTTTGTGTTGACAAAGCCAGGGTCGGGTGGAGGGAAGGTATCTTGGGTTTCTTTTAGGGCTAACCAGGGAAGGAAGTTTTGCACCCTGTATGATGAGTCCTTTCATGATTTTAAGAACTTCTATTTCAAGGTCCGGGCTACTGGAGACGTCCGACCTTTCTTTTTAGATGAGAGTGGGGAGCCTTCTTTTCCTCTTTGTTGGCAGGAGAAAGTAGTGTCTACTAAGTATACCCTTGAGAGTCTAGATGAGGTGGAGCAGGCTTTTGTGGGTGTGGTAAGCAGTTTATGGGGTCGGGCACCTCACTTGGACACGAAGAAAATGTTGGGGGATCCAAGCCTTCTCCGTTCCGAGTTAGGTAGTTCCCGACCCTCCGAGGTTATCTTTTTAGTATTTTTTCTTTGCTTGTCTTTGTTTTGGTGGAATTTCTGTTTTGGTGATCCTCTTTTTTTATTTTTGCAGAGATGTCTTCTCAGGCGGATTCTATGAAGTACCTTCGTCGGACGAAGAAGTCCGTGGCTGCTCGAAATATTGAGGCTTGGGAGGCTTCTGCCCGATCTTCTCCGAAGAAGACTACTGTGGGTGTCACTACTCGGTCGAAGACTATTCCGACTCCCCAGTTTCAACCTATAAATCAGGACCCTCCAACCTCTGGACCCTGTAACTCATCTCCTCCTTCGTCCTCGGGACCTCCTAAGAAGCAGAAGACCTCTCAAGAGTTTGCGGGTTTTAATGATAAGGATTTTGATGCTCTTGGTTGGGTTGAACAGCATATTCTCCCTCAGACTTTTATTTCTACTGATGATGTGTCTATGGAGCACCATTTTCAGTATATGGCGCGGAGCTGTGTCCGGATGGCTAGTCTTCATGCCGCTATTGCCCGAGAGTTCAAGAAATCCCCCATTGGTGCGACCAGTTCCCGACTTGAGAAGGCTCAGTCCGAGTTCGAGAGGATTAGTGAGCTGAAGGCTGCTAGGATTGCTGAGCTGGAGGCGTCTTTGGAGAAGGAGAAAGCTAAAGCTACTGCGGCTGTGGCGGCGGCGAGTTCATCCGAGGAGATGGCGAAGGCGGCGAGGGAGAGTTATACTCGGACATATGCTGAGCTTGTGGAGACAAAGGAGAGGTTGCAATCCGCTCAGGATGATTTTTACGAGCTAGAAGGACATGTGGCTAAGGGTATGGATGCTATGTTTGAAAATTTGAAGGCTCAGGTCCGGGTTCTTGCTCCTGACCTGGATCTGAGTTTATTCAGTACGGATAATATTGTCGTGGAGGGAAAGATTGTTCCGGCTCCCAACGAGGATGAGGTTCTGGTGTCCGACCCTAAAGTTCCGGTTGCGAACCCGACTTCACCTTTGGCCGGGGAGGAATCTGGTGTGGAGGTTTCAAACCGAGATGACGGTGCTGTCAAGGCTGTCCCGATTTCTATGGTTCTTCCTCCGCAGCCTTCTACCGGAAAGGATCTTGATTCCCTGTAATCCTTTGTCTTTGGTTTTTTGCCCGGCCTGTGGGCTCTTTTTTGGACGGTTTTTGCTACCTGTTTAATGCTTTGAACACCTTTTTGCTATTAGCTACTTGTAGTAACTTTTTAGCTTATTATGTGGTGTTTGTTCGCGTTTTGACTTTTAGTTCCGCTTTATGCTTTTTAGTTGTTTTTGGATAACAACTTTTTAGCTAGCGCTTTTTGAAACTTTGTTTTACCCTTCCCTTTGATTTCGCTTCTTCGCTTGTACTTTTTAGTTGTTTTTGTATAGCAACCTTTTAGTAAGCGTTTTCGAAATCTTTGTTTTCGCCGTTTTAAGGCTTCTTTCTCGGATCCGGGCTTTTTCTCGGACCTCGGGGGGGGGGGGGGGGGGGGGGCGGTCGAGTACTTCCCTTTGATTTCGTTTCTTCGCTTGTACTTTTTAGTTGTTTTTGTATAGCAACCTTTTAGTAAGCGTTTTCGAAATCTTTGTTTTCGCCGTTTTAAGGCTTCTTTCTCGGATCCGGGCTTTTTCTCGGACCTCGGGGGGGCGGTCGAGTACTTCCCTTTGATTTCGTTTCTTCGCTTGTACTTTTTAGTTGTTTTTGTATAGCAACCTTTTAGTAAGCGTTTTCGAAATCTTTGTTTTCACCGTTTTAAGGCTTCTTTCTCGGATCCGGGCTTTTTCTCGGACCTCGGGGGGGGGGGGGGGGGGGGCGGTTGAGTACTTCCCTTTGATGGGTCCGACCTTGTTGTTGGTCGGCCTTTTAAGTTATTTTTGTAACCTCTTTTATTTGGCTTTTTGAGCCTTTTCAGAGTTGCTTTTATAACTTCTCACATTAATCTGAACCTCGTCGCTTTATCTTTGCCGATCTCGTGTGGTCTCTTGGCAATGATTTTTTGCGTTTTGCCGAGCATAAATTAATGCGCCTTGGCGGGGTACTTTTCAGGATTTGTTTCATCATGAGGAAGAAAAAGGAGAAGGAAAAAATTCGATTAGTATTAAAAAGAAAGAATATTTACAGAGTGTTTACCCTTGGCTAGGTCGGGTGCTTTTCTTGTCCGGGTGTCTCATTAAAAAACCCTTGTAGGGAAAAAGAGTACACCTCGGGTCAAGTTTTTCTAGCTGTAGTATCGTCTTAGATTACAGGCGTGCCAGGCCCTGAGCAACTCATTGCCTTCTAGGTCGGATATTTTGTAATAGCCTGTTCCTAAGACTTCTGTTACCTTGTAGGGTCCTTTCCAATTTGCAGCTAGCTTCCCTTCTCCCGACTTTTGTGTTCCGATGTCATTGCGGATCAGAATTAGGTCGTGAATTGAGAAGCTTCGTTTTATTGTGTTCCGATGTCATTGCGGATCAGAATTAGGTCGTGAATTGAGAAGCTTCGTTTTATTACTTTCTGATTGTATCTGAGGGCCGTTCGCCGTTTTAAGGCTTCTTCTCGGATCCGGGCTTTTTCTCGGACCTCGGGGAGGAGGTCGAGTTCTTCCCTTTGTGCCTGTGGGTTACCTTCTTCGTTGTAGAAGAAGACTCGGGGTGACCCTTCATCTATTTCGATAGGAATCATTGCCTCCATCCCATAAGCTAGTCGGAATGGCGATTCTCCCGTTGTAGAGTGTGGGGTTGTCCGATATGCCCATAGCACCTGGGGGAGCTCCTCGGCCCATGCCCCTTTGGCCTCTTGGAGTCTTCGTTTTAACCCGGCCAAGATGACTTTATTTGCGGCCTCCGCTTGTCCGTTGGCTTGTGGGTGCTCGACTGAGGTGAATTGCTGTTTGATTTTTAGCTCGGCCGCCAAGTTTTGAAAACTTGTGTCTGTGATCTGTGTTCCATTGTCTGTGGTGATGGAGTAGGGGACTCCGAACCTTGTGACGATATTTTTGTATAGGAATTTGCGGCTTTTCTGAGCCGTGATGGTGGCTAAGGGTTCGGCTTCGATCCACTTTGTGAAGTAGTCGACCCCCACCATGAGGTATTTGACTTGCCCCGGTCCTTGAGGGAACGGGCCGAGTAGGTCAAGTCCCCATTTGGCGAAGGGCCATGATGCGGTGACGCTGATAAGGTCTTCGGGTGGTGCTTTGTGAAAATTGGCGTGTTTTTGGCAGGGGGGCATATTTTCACAAATTCCGTTGCGTCTCTTTGCAAAGTCGGCCAGTAGAATCCAGCTCGGACTACTTTCTTGGATAATGCTCGGGCTCCGAGGTGGTTCCCGCACATGCCTCCGTGGACTTCTTCGAGGACGCTCTTTGTTTCTGAGGTCGGGACACACCTAAGGAGGGGGTTTGAGAATCCCCTTCTGTATAATATGTCGTGAATTAGTGTATAATTCTGGGCGTCTTTTGTGAGTCTTCTAGCTTCCTTCTTTTCAGCGGGGAGAGTTCCCGACTTTAGGTAGTTGAGTATGGGGGTCATCCACCCTTGCTGTTGGTTGGATATGTTTAGCGCTTCTTCCTCTCTTAGCACGGAGGGAAATTGCAAGGTTTCCTGGAGGAGACTTCTGTTGTTGCCTCCGGGCTTGGTGCTGGCGAGCTTTGAAAGGGCGTCTGCCCGGGCGTTTTGTTCCCGAGGTATGTGCTGAATCTGTATTTCTAAAAAGTGGCGTAGTTGTGCCTGTGTTTGGTCCAGGTATTTTTTCATAGTGGGGTCTTTGGCCTGGTAGCTTCCATTTACTTGTGATGTGACGACCTGGGAGTCGCTGAAGATCGTGATTTTTTGGGCTCCGACCTCTCCGGCTAGCTTTAGACCTGCTAATAGGGCCTCGTATTCGGCTTGGTTGTTCGAAGCCTAGAACTCGAATTTTAGGGATAGTTCTATCCGCGTTCCTTGGTCGCTTTCGAGTATAACCCCGGCTCCGCTTCCTGTTTTGTTTGAGGACCCGTCGACATACAGGTTCCACGAGAGTGGGGTTCCAGGGGTCTCAGTGTATTCTGCGATGAAGTCGGCTAGATACTGGGATTTTATGGCAGTCCGGGTTTCATAGTGGAGGTCGAACTCGGACAGCTCCACCGCCCATTGCAGTATTCGTCCTGCCAGGTCTGTTTTTTGGAGGATGTGTCTCATTTGTTGGTTTGTCCGGACTTTGATGGTGTGGGCTTGAAAGTAGGGACGGAGCCTCCGGGCTGTGAACACTAGGGCGTAAGCAAACTTTTCTATCTTTTGATAGTTTAATTCGGCCCCTTGTAGTGCCTTGCTTACAAAGTATATGGGGTGTTGTCCTTGGTCATTTTCTCGTATTAACGCTGAAGCGACTGCTCGATTTCCAACCGAGAGGTATAGTACGAGTTCTTCTCCTTTTAGAGGTCGGGTTAGGATTGGTGGCTGTCCGAGGAATTCCTTGAAGTCTTGAAAGGCCTTTTCGCACTCCGGGGTCCATGAGAAGGGTTTCCCTTTCTTTAGGAGTGAGTAGAGAGGTAGTGACCTTATTGCTGATCCCGCCAAGAACCTTGATAGGGCGGCTAGCCTTCCATTCAGTTGTTGTACCTCCTTGACACACGCCGGGCTCTTCATATTGAGTATCGCTTGGCATTTGTCCGGGTTTGCTTCGATGCCTCTTTGAGTCAGCATGAAGCCTAAGAACTTTCCGGCTTCTGCGGCGAAGGTGCACTTTGTCGGGTTAAGTCTCATGTTGTGTTTTCTGAGGGTGCCGAAAATACTGGCGAGGTCGGTCAGCAAGTTTCTGTCTTCTTGTGTTTTTACCAGCATGTCGTCGACGTACACCTCCATCTGTAGTCCGATGTGCTCTGAGAACACTTTGTTCATTAGCCTCTGGTAGGTTGCTCCTGCGTTCTTTAGCCCGAAGGGCATTACTACGTAGCAGTAGTTTGCCCTTGGGGTTATGAACGAGGTCTTTTCTTGGTCGGGTCCGTACATTGGGATTTGATTGTATCCCGAGTATGCGTCCATGAAGGAGAGATATCTATAGCCTGAGGCTGCGTCTACTAATGTGTCGATGTTTGGTAGTGGATATGGGTCTTTGGGGCAGGCTTTGTTGAGATCTGTATAATCGACGCACATCCTCCATTTTCCGTTGGGCTTTTTTACCAGGACCACGTTTGCGAGCCATAGGGGGTATTTCACTTCCCTAATGAACCCTGCATCTAGCAGTGCTTGTACTTGTTCTTCTATTGCTTGCATGCGCTCGGGTCCGAGCTTCCGGCGTCTTTGTTGGACCGGCCGGGATCCCGGGTAAACCGATAGCTTATGGCACATCAGGTCGGGACTTATGCCTGGCATGTCGGAGGCTTTCCAGGCGAAGAGGTCGGAATTCTCCCTTAAGAGGGTTATGAGTTCCTCTTTTAGGCCCGTTTCGAGGTTTGCTCCTATGCTTGTTGTTTTTTCAGGTGTGTTTCCAATCTGGACTTTTTCGGTTTCTCCCTCTGGCTGTGGCCGGAGGTCTTCTCGGGATTGAACTCGTCCGAGTTTTATTGTGTTGACCTCTTTCCCTTTTAGGCTCAGGCTTTCGTTGTAGCATCGTCGTGCTAGTTTTTGGTCGCCTTTTAGAGTAGCGATTCCCTTTGTGGTAGGGAACTTCATACAGAGGTGTGGGGTCGAGACTATAGCTGCCAGCCTGTTTAGGGTTGGTCGCCCAATGAGGGCATTGTATGCTGAAGTGACGTCGACTATAATGTAGTCGATGCTTAATGTTTTAGATTGCTCGCCTCTCCCAAAGGTAGTGTGTAGCGAGATGTATCCTAAGGGATGGATCGGAGTATCCCCTAGTCCAAATAGGTCGGTGGGGTAGGCCTTTAGTTCTTTTTCTTCAAGTCCGAGTTTGTCGAAGGCCGTTTTGAACAGGATATCTGCTGAGCTTCCCTGGTCAATCAGGGTTCGATGTAAGTTGGCGTTTGCTAGGATAATGGTGATTACCATTGGATCGTTGTGTCCGGGAGTTATCCCTTGAGCATCTTCTCGGGTGAATGAAATAGTAGGTAATTCGGGCAGGGGGCTGTCTTCTCGGACGTGATAGACTTCTTTGAGGTGTCTTTTTCGTGAGGATTTGGATGTTCCTCCGCCTGCAAAACCTCCATTTATCATGTGAACATGTCTTTCAGGGGTTCGTGGGGTTTGTTCGGCCCGATCTTCGTTGTCCCCCGCCTTCTCTTCCTGGCCTCTTCTCCTTTCTCTGCTATGTATCTGTCGAGTTTTCCTTCTCTGGCTAGCTTCTCTATAACATTTTTTAGGTCGTAGCAGTCGTTAGTAGAATGACCGTAGAGCTTGTGATATTCACAGTATTCAGACCGATCTCTCCCTGCTTTCTTGTGCTTTAGCGGTCGGGGTGGTGGTATCTTTTCGGTGTGGCATACTTCTCTGTAGACGTCTACCAGGGAGACTCGGGGGGGGGGGGTGTAGCTGTGGTACTTTCGTGGCTTGTCCGAGTTGGGTTCTTCTTTCTTTTTCTGTTCCCGATTCCGATCTCGGAGTGGGTAGGTTGATTCCTTCCTAGAAGAGTCTCTTAGCTGGGAGGTTTCCTCCATGTTGATATATTTTTCTGCTCGCTCCTGCACCTCGTACAGGGAGGTCGGGTATCGTTTGGATAGGGATTGGCTAAACGGTCCCTCTTTTAGGCCGTTTGCCAGTCCCATGATGGCTGCTTCAGTGGGCAAGTGTTGTATGTCCAGGCAGGCTTTGTTGAATCGCTCCATGTATTTTCGGAGAGTTTCTTGGTCACCTTGTTTGATCCCGAGTAGACTGGGGGCATGTTTTGTTTTGTCCTTTTGAATGGAGAATCTTGTTAGGAATTTTTTGGTTAGGTCTTCGAAGCTGGTGATTGATCTTAGTGGCAGGTTGTCGAACCACTTCATGGCTGACTTGGTGAGAGTGGTGGGGAAGGCTTTGCACCGAGTCGCGTCGGAGGCGTCGACTAGGTACATTCTGCTTCTGAAGTTGCTGAGGTGATGACTTGGATCGGTGGTGCCGTCGTAGAGGTCCATATCGGGTGGTTTGAAGTTTCGCGGTACCTTTTCCTTCATGATCTCTTGCGTGAAGGGATCATGGTTGCCTTCGGTGGTGGTGCCGCGTTCTGTCCGGTCTTTCAGGTTGGCCTCTATTTTCCGCAGTTTTTCTTCTAAATCTCTGCGCTTTCGAGTTTCCCTTCTCAGATCTTGTTCAGTTTCTTTCTGCTTCTTTATGTCCTTTTCGAGTTGTTTTAGTCGGTCTTATTGTGCCCGGACTGCTTCTAGGATTTCCGAGCTCTTCTCTCTTTCAGAATTTTGTGGATCCTTGTTTGGGAGTGATGTTTTTGGGCGATTCTGTTTGTTTCCTCCTGGAGTACGTGGTGATAGAGGGCTATCCGGTCGTTCTCCGGTGTCAATTTCGTCCTCTTGCTCAGACGCAGTGTGCTCATCGTTGAGAGGGTCGTCTGCCATGGTAGAGGGATGACTTTCCAGGTCCCCGGCAACGGCGCCAATGTTCCGAGGGTTTACCTGAAACGTGCAGCTCGGTCGTCTGGAGAAGCCCGAGGTGGGGGTTCGGTGACCCGAGCTTGATATGCAGAATGGTTGGTGGTTGTACCTGCAATGACACTCCGATGCTTAAGTTAGCATGGGTCCAAGCAGATATGTGTAGATTTGGAATGAACGCCATACCTGGGTGCTCCAGTGTATTTATAGTAGTTGGCAGTGATCTTCCCTGGATAAGATATTCTTATCTTATCTTATCTTTTGGGAGTTTTATCTCTATCTTTGTGGAACCGCCTTTTCCAGGCCTTTTCGGCCTTTAGGTTTGGGCTGCATTCCTTTCGATGGGCCTTCCTTTGCTCTTTGTCCGAGGTCCGACCTTTAGGTGTGAGCTTTAGGCAAGGTCGGACCTCTTGCGAATTTGCCGAGTTGGAGGACCCCGGTCAGGGTATGAACACCTCCCAAACCCGAGCTCAAACCATTACCACCATCCCTGAAATATGCATTTCTGGGAGAAGGTGATACCTTTCCTATAATCATAAGCTCTACCTTAGAGCCACATGAAGAGGAAGCACTAATTCAAGTGCTAAGGACACACAAGACAGCTCTTGGGTGGTCCATCAGTGATCTCAAGGGCATCAGCCGAGCCAGATGCATGCACAAGATCTTACTGGAGGGTGACGCCAAGCCAGTGGTTCAACCACAAAGGCGGCTGAATCCAGCCATGAAGGAGGTGGTGCAGAAAGCGGTCACTAAATTACTAAAGGCTGGGATTATTTATCCTATTTCTAATAGCCCTTGGGTAAGCCCTGTCCAAGTCGTCCCTAAGAAAGGTGGCATGACAGTGGTTCATAATGAAAAAAATGAACTGGTTCCTACAAGAACAGTTGCAGGGTGGCGTATGTGTATTGATTATAGAAGGCTCAATACAGCTACCAGAAAGGATCATTTTCCTTTACCATTCATAGACCAGATGCTAGAAAGACTAGCAGGTCATGAATACTACTGCTTCCTGGATGGATATTCAGGTTATAATCAAATTGCAGTAGATCCAAAAGATCAAGAGAAAACGGCATTCACATGTCCATCCGGAGTATTTGCATACAGAAGGATGCATTTGGCTTGTGCAATGCACTTGCAACCTTTCAAAGGTGCATGCTCTCAATTTTCTCTGATATGGTGGAAAAATTTCTGAAAGTCTTCATGGATGACTTTTCAGTATTTGGAGACTCATTCAGCTCCTGTCTTGACCATCTAGCACTTGTTCTAAAGAGATGCCAAGAGACCAACCTAGTTTTAAACTGGGAGAAATGTCACTTTATGGTGACTGAAGGAATTGTCCTTGGGCACAAAATCTCGAACAGAGGAATAGAGGTGGATCAAGCTAAGGTAGAGGTAATTGAAAAATTACCACCACCAGCCAATGTTAAGGCAATCAGAAGCTTTCTGGGGCATGCAGGATTCTAGAGGAGGTTTATAAAGGATTTTTCAAAAATTGCCAAACCTCTAAGTAATCTGCTAGCTGCTGACACGCCATTTATTTTTGATAAGGAGTGTCTGCAGGCGTTTGAGACTCTGAAAGCTAAGCTGGTCACAGCACCAGTCATCTCTACACCAGACTGGACATTACCATTTGAATTAATGTGTGATGCCAGTGACCATGCCATTGGTGCAGTGTTGGGACAAAGACATGACAAGCTTTTGCACGTCATTTACTATGCCAGTCGTGTTTTAAATGACGCACAGAAGAATTACACAACCACAGAAAAAGAGCTGCTTGTAGTGGTTTACGCTATTGACAAGTTTAGATCCTATTTAGTAGGATCAAAAGTGATTGTGTACACTGATCATGCTGCTCTTAAATATCTACTCACAAAGCAGGATTCAAAACCCAGACTTATCAGATGGGTGTTGCTTCTGCAAGAGTTTGATATAGAAATAAGAGACAGAAAAGGGACAGAAAACCAAGTAGCAGATCACCTGTCCCGAATAGAACTAGTAGAAGGGGCGTCCCTCCCTCTTACTGAGATCTCTGAAACCTTTCCGGATGAGCAACTCTTTGCCATCCAGGAAGTGCCATGGTTTGCAGACATTGCAAACTTCAAGGCAGTAAGGTTCATACCCAAAGAGTACAGTAGGCAACAATCAAAGAAGTTGATCACGGATGCAAAGTACTATCTTTGGGATGAACCATATCTCTTCAAGAGATGTGCAGACGGAGTAATCCGTCGATGTGTGCCTAAAGAACAAGCGCAGAGGATCCTATGGCACTGCCATGGATCACAGTATGGAGGACATTTTGGAAGTGAGCGAACAACCACAAGGGTCCTCCAATGTGGCTTTTACTGGCCTACTCTCTATAAAGATTCCCGAGTGTTTATGCTTAATTGCGACAGTTGCCAAAGATCTGGCAATCTGCCTCACAGTTATGCCATGCCTCAACAAGGGATCTTGGAGATTGAGTTGTTTGATGTATGGGGTATTGACTTCATGGGACCTTTCCCACCACCATACTCAAACACTTATATTCTGGAGGCAGTGGATTATGTATCCAAATGGGTAGAAGCTATTTCTACACCCACTAATGACACTAAGACAGTGTTAAAATTCCTCCAGAAACACATCTTCAGTAGATTTGGCACCCCTAGAGTACTAATCAGTGATGGGGGCACTCATTTCTGCAATAAACAGCTCTATTCTGCTTTGGTTTGTTATGGAGTTAGCCACAGGGTGGCCACTCCATATCACCCACAGACTAATGAGCAAGCTGAAGTCTCAAATAGTGAACTCAAAAGAATCCTGGAATGGACTGTAATTAACCATAGAAGGGATTGGGTAAGAAGCTTGGATGATGCTCTGTGGGCATACAGAACAGCATTCAAGACCCCTATAGGGACCTTTCCATACCAGCTTGTGTATGGAAAGGCATGTCACTTGCCAGTAGAACTGGAACATAAGGCCTACTGGGCAACCAGATTCCTGAACCTTGATGCCAAGTTAGCTGGAGAAAAACGATTGCTCCAGTTAAATGAGCTAGAGGAATTTAGACTCAATGCTTTCGAGAATGCAAAAATATACAAAGAGAAAGCAAAAAGATGGCATGATAAGAAATTGTCATCCAGAGTCTTTGAGCCAGCGCAAAAAGTTCTGCTATTTAATTATAGGCTCAAATTGTTCCCCGGGAAATTGAAGTCCCGGTGGAGAGGTCCATATGTGATCACAAGCGTATCACCATATGGATACGTAGAGCTTCAGGATAATGATTCTAATAAAAAGTTCATTGTTAATGGACAGAGAGTCAAACATTAACTGGAAGGCAATTTTGAGCAAGAATGCTCAAAACTAAGGCTTGATTAAAGCTCAGTAATAGTCCAGCTAATGACAATAAAGAAGCGCTTGCTGGGAGGCAACCCAGCCATTTACAAAGTTTATGTGTTAATTAATTGATTTTTACAGGTATATGTCAAAGTATCTTCAAGGTAAAATAGCAATTTCTTGAATTCACAAAGTTACAAGGGAATTTGGAAGCTTACTGGCGTGAAAAAACCATAAGAAATAGTTTGGGCGTTGAACGCCCAAAAGAAGCACCCACTGGGCGTTCAACGCCAGTAAGGGTAGCCATCTGGGCGTTAAACGCCAGAAAGGAGCATCTTCTGGGCGTTGAACGCAAGAAAGAAGCACCTTCTGGGCGTTTAACGCCAGATTGACAGCGTCCTGGGCGTTCAGAAAAACGCCCAGTGACAAAGGACTTCCTGGCGTTCAACGCCAGAAAGAAGCAATAGTTGGGTGTTGAACGCCCAGGAGAAGCAGCAATTGGGCATTAAACGCCCAAAACATGCAGCGTTTGGGCGTTTAACGCCAGAATGGTGGGGAGGAGGTAAAATTCGTTTTTCTTCACAAATTTTCTAATTTTTATATTTCAATTCATGATTTCTTGCATAAACATGTTTCAAAATATCATCCTTCAATTCCAAAAATTTTAATCCTAATTTCTAAAATCCTTTTCCAAAAATATTAAATGCATCTTAATCCATAAAGACAAATTGTTTTCCATTCCAATCCAACTCTTTTTTTAAGTTTTTCAAAACTCAATTATCTTTTAAAAATCTTCTTTCAAAATTAAAATTAAAATTTATCTTTTCCAAATATCATTAACAATTTTTTAATTATATCTTTTTCTTATCATATTTATCTTTTATAAATCATATCTTCTATCTTATCTTTTCTTCTTATTTTCGAAACCCACCCTCCCTTCCTTTAAATCCACATTCGGCGCCCCTCTCATCATCCACCATTCCATGTCTTTATGCTTGCTGTAGGTTGGTTATTCAACCACCTTTTAGCTTGATCTTTTACAGCAAATGGAAACAGTAATAATCTGTAGACATCCTGATCCACCTCTTTATCATGCACTGTGTCAGCAATTTGTAAAAACTGTGCCAGAAACTCAGTAGGTTCTTCCTGTGGAAGACCGGAATACTGGCAATTTTGCTGCACTATGATAATGAGTTGAGGATTTAGCTCAAAGCTGCTTGCTTTGATGGGAGGTGTACAGATGCTACTCCCATATGCAACTGTAATGGGGTTAGCATATGACCCCAGAGTCCTTTTGGACTGATCAATCCCACTTATGTCCATAATGGACAAAAGGGAAATGACTATGATTGCAAACAGATAAATTTTGTTTTTTTTTTTTTGAATTTACGAAAAAAATAGAATAAAACAAAATAAAATTAAAATAAAAATTCAAAAATCAAAAAGAAAATAAGATCAAAGCAAATAGAAAACTGAATCAATGAGTTAATTAAAAAGATTTTGAAAATAGCAATTAGAAAGATATGATTGAAAAATTTTTTTATGAAAAGTGGAAAGAGAAAAACACAAAAAGACACCAAACTTAAAATTTTTAGAAAATCAAACACACAGTTTTCGAAAATTTTTAAGGAAAAAACACAAAGAGGACACCAAACTTAGAATTTTTATAAATCAAAAAGGGACTAAGAACATGCAAAAATCGAAAATTAAAAGAAAAACAAAAGCATGCAATTGACACCAAACTTAGAATACGAAACTAGACTCAACTAAAAGACTCTAAACCAACAAAAATAAAACAGTCCTAATCTAAGCAACAAAATAAGCCGTCAGTTGTCCAAACTCAACAATCCCCGGCAACGGCGCCAAAAACTTGGTGCACGAAATTGCAATCACACTTTTGCAATCCCGCACAACTAACCAGCAAGTGCACTGGGTCGTCCAAGTAATACCTTGCGTGAGCAAGGGTCGATCCCACGGAGATTGTCGGCTTGAAGCAAGCTATGGTTATCTTGTAAATCTTAGTCAGGATGTCAGAAATTATCAGGATTGATTGTGAAAAGCAAAAGAACATGAAATGATTACTTGTTTTGCAGTAATGGAAAATAGGTTGAGGTTTGGAGATGCTCCATCTTCTGGATCTCTGCTTTCCTACTGTCTTCTTCTTCAAACACGCAAGTCTCCTTCCATGGCAAGCTGTATGTAGGGTTTCACCGTTGTCAATGGCTACCTCCCATCCTCTCAGTGAAAACGATTGCATATGCTCTGTCACAGCACGCGGAATTCATCTGTCGGTTCTCGGTCAGGCCGGAATAGAATCCAGTGATTCTTTTGCGTCTGTCACTAACGCCCCGCCTGCTAGGAGTTTGAAGCTCGTCACAGTCACTCAATCATTGAATCCTACTCAAAATACCACAGACAAGGTTTAGACCTTCCGGATTCTCTTGAATGCCGCCATCAGTTCTAGCTTATACCACGAAGATTCCGGTTAAAGAATCCAAGAGATAACTACTTAATCTAAGGTAGAACGGAGGTGGTTGTCAGGCACACGTTCATAGTTGAGAATGATGATGATTGTCATGGATCATCACATTCATCCGAGTTAAGAACAAGTATTATCTTAGAATGGAAGCAAGCTTGATTGAATGAGAAACAGTAGTAATTGCATTAATTCATCAAGACACAGCAGAGCTCCTCACCCCCAACCATGGGGTTTAGAGACTCATGCTGTAGAAAATACACAAAGAAAGGTGTAAAAGTGTCATGAGGTACAGATACAATGTCAAAAGATCCTATTAATAGTAACTAGTAGCCTAGGGTGTACAGAAATGAGTAAATGACTTAAAAATCCACTTCTGGGCCCACTTGGTGTGTGCTTGGGTTGAGCAATGAAGCATTTTCGTGTAGAGACCTTTTCTGGAGTTAAACGCCAGCTTTCATGCCAGTTTGGGCGTTTAACTCCAAGTTTCATGCCAGTTCCAGCGTTTAACGCTGGAATTTCTGAGGCTGATTTGCCACGCCGGTTTCGGCCATCAAATCTTGGGCAAAGTATGGACTATTATATATTGCTGGAAAGCCCAAGATGTCTACTTCCCAACGCCGTTGAGAGCGCGCCAATTGGGCTTCTGTAGCTCCAGAAAATCCACTTCGAGTGCAGGGAGGTCAGAATCCAACAGCATCTGCAGTCCATTTCAGTCTCTGAATCAGATCTTTGCTCAGAACCCTCAATTTCAGCCAGAAAATACCTGAAATCACAGAAAAACACACAAACTCATAGTAAAGTCCAGAAAAGTGAATTTTAGCTAAAAACTAATAAAAATATACTAAAAACTAACTAGATTATACTAAAAACATACTAAAAACAATGCCAAAAAGCATACAAATTATCCGCTCATCACAACACCAAACTTAAATTGTTGCTTGTCCCCAAGCAACTAAAAATAAAAATAGGATAAAAAGAAGAGAATATACTATAGACTCCAAAATATCAAGGAAACATAGCTCCAGTTAGATGAGCGGGACTAGTAGCTTTTTGCCTCCGAACAGTTTTGGCATCTCACTCTATCCCTTGAAGTTCAGAATGATTGGCATCTATAAGAACTCAGAACTCAGATAGTGTTATTGATTCTCTTAGTTGAGCATAATGATTCTTGAACACAGCTAGTGTATGAGTCTTGGCTGTGGCCCAAAGCACTCTGCCTTCCAGTATTACCACCGGATACATACATGCCACAGACACATAATTGGGTGAACCTTTTCAGATTGTGACCCAGCTTTGCTAGAGTCCCCAATTAGAGGTGTCCAGGGTTCTTAAGCACACTCTTTTTGCCTTGGATCACAACTTTATTTCTTTCTTTTTCTTTTTTTCTTTTCTTCTTTTTTTTTTCAAAATTTTTTTTTCACTGCTTTTTCTTGCTTCAAGAATCAATCTGATGATTTTTTTAGATCCTCAATAACAGTTCTCTTTTTCCTCATTCTTTCAAGAGCCAACGATTTTAAAATTCTCAAAACAACAAATTCAAGAGACATATGCACTGTTCAAGCATTCATTCAGAAAACAAAAAGTATTGTCACCACATCAAGCTAATTCAACTAGTTTCAAAGATAAATTTCGAAATCCTGTACTTCTTGTTCTTTTGTGATTAAAGCATTTTTCATTTAAGAGAGGTGATGGATTCATAGGTCATTCATAGATTTAAGGCATAAAATTTCAATTTTATTAATTATGAATTAAGAACAAGACTCAAAAATAGATATAAGACTAAAAAATAAAAATATAAAACAAAACAAAAGAAAAAGAAAACGCAAAAACATAGGCTCCTAATGATAGAGGTTTTCACAGAGTTAGGACTCAACAACCTTGATTTTGAGAAGTGGATGCTCCCTCAGCTTGAGAGGAGAGCTTTTGGCGTTTCAACTCTTGGAGTTCACGCCCCTGCTTCTCTTGTTCCTTCAGCAATTTACAGAGCATGCAGTTCTGATTCTACTGTTCTTCCTTCAGTTGCTCCATAGTCTCTTGCAACTTGGTGATAGATGCTTCTAGGCTGGTCCAGTAGTCAATTCTTGGGAATTCAGGGAGGAATTCTTGCGCCCTCCTCTTGATAGAGTTGTCTTGCATTTGTCCTTCCATTGACTTCTTGGTGATTGGGTGTTCAATGGGTATGAACTCATCTACTCCCATCTTCACCCCAGCCTCTTTACAGAGCAAGGAGATCAAGCTTGGGTAAGCCAATTTGGCTTCAGTGGAATTCTTATTTGCAATTGTGTAGATCTGACAAGCAATCACATGATGAACCTCCACTTCTTTTCCAAGCATAATGCAATGAATCATCACTGCTCTCTTGATGGTGACCTCAGAACGGTTGCTAGTGGGCAATATGGAATGCCCAATAAAGTCTAGCCAACCTTTTGCAATTGGTTTGAGGTCTCCCCTCTTGAGTTGGTTTGGGACACCCTTTGAATTGGTTATCCACTTAGTCCCAGGGAGGCATATGTCCTCTAGAACTTGATCCAACCCTTTATCTACTCTCACCATCCTCCTATTGAAGGAATCAGGATCATCATGCAGTTGAGGTAGTTTGAAGATTTCTCTTATTTTGTCCAGATGGAAGTACATAACTTTCCCTCTGACCATGGTTCTGTAGGTATGGTAAGCAGTTCCAGTCATTCTTTGCTTATCTGTTAGCCACAGATTAGAGTAGAATTCCTGAACCATGTTCCTTCCAACCTTTATTTCAGGATTGGTCAGAACTTCCCATCCTCTGTTTCGAATTTGCTCTTGGATCCCCGGATATTCATCTTCTTTCAGATCAAATTTAACTTCCGGGATCACTGACCTCAGACCCATTATTTTGTGATAATGGTCTTCATGTTCTTTGGTTAAGAACTTCTCTTGATTCCAAAGATTCTTTAGATTATTCTCTTTCTTTCCTCTTAAATTGGTTTGTTTTCCTTTAGGAGCCATGATCTTGATGAATCTTGGCTTAGTGATCACGGAAAAGCACACCAAACTTAGAGGTTTGCTTGTCCTCAAGCAAAAAGAAAAGAAAGAAGAGAAGAGAGAGAGAGAGAGGAAGAGGAAATTCGAATGGTGTGGGGAATGAGGGGTGGCAAACGTTTATTTATAGAGTGGGGGGGAGAGATTTTCGAAAAAAAAGAAAAATTTGAAAGGAGATTTGAGGAGATATGGAAAGAAATTGAAAGAAGGGTGAGTTTTTGAACAAAATTTGGGAATGATTTGAAGAATGATTTTAAATTTTTGAAAATTTGAAAGTGAATGATGAGAGATTGAAATGTATTTTTGTGAAAAAATATGGGTGAGAGAAGGAAAGTTTGAAAAAATCTGATTTGAAAACAAAATTGTGGTCCCCCCACCTTTCTGGCGTTAAACGCCCTGAATGGCACCCATTCTGGCGTTTAACGCCCATTTGGTGCCCCTTTTGGGCGTTTAACGCCCAGCCAGGTGCCCTGGCTGGCGTTAAACGCCAGAAATCCTTCATCACTGGGCGTTTTTCTGAACGCCCAGGATGCTGCACACCTGGCGTTAAACGCCCAGAATGGTGCCCATTCTGGCGTTTAACGCCCAAAATGGCACCATTCCTGGCGTTAAACGCCCAGAATGGTACCCATTCTGGCGTTTAACGCCCAAAATGCCCCTTACTGGCATTTTTTCGCCAGTAAGCTCTTTTTCTCTGCTTTTTGAGCTGAATCCTTCTGTAACTCTGTGAATTCCTTCATTTTTTGATACTTGCCTTTGTAAGAACAATTCATACAACTTCCTAATGACTGGGTTGCCTCCCAGCAAGCGCTTCTTTACTGTCTTTAGCTGGACTTTCACTGAGGATCACTCAAGTCTCAGTTTTGAGCATTCCTGCTCAAAATTGCCTTCAAGATAATGTTTGATTCTCTGTCCATTAACAATGAACTTTTTGTCAGAATCAATATCCTGAAGCTCAACATACCCATATGGTGACACTCCTGTAATCACATACGGACCCCTCCACCGGGATTTGAGTTTTCCTGGAAACAGTCTAAGCCTAGAGTTGAAGAGCAGGACTTTTTGTCCTGGCTCAAAGACTCTGGTTGACAACTTCTTGTCATGCCATTTCTTTGCCTTTTCCTTATAAATTTTTGCATTTTCAAAGGCATTGAGTCTGAACTCCTCTAGCTCATTTAGCTGGAGCAATCTTTTTTCACCAGCTAACTGTGAATCCATGTTTAGGAATCTGGTTGCCCAGTAGGCTTTATGTTCCAGTTCCACAGGCAAATGACAGGCCTTCCCATACACCAGTTGGTATGGAGAGGTTCCTATAGGAGTCCTGAATGCTGTTCTGTATGCCCACAGAGCATCATCCAAGCTCTTTGCCCAATCCTTTCTTCGGGCTATCACAGTCCGTTCCAGGATTCTCTTTAGTTCTCTGTTAGAGACTTCAGCTTGCCCATTTATCTGTGGATGATACGGAGTTGCCACTTTGTGGCTAATTCCATATCTAACCATAGCAGAGTATAGCTGTTTGTTGCAGAAATGAGTGCCTCCGTCACTGATTAATACTCTGGGAACACCAAATCTGCTGAAGATGTTTTTTTGGAGGAATTTCAGCACAGTTTTGGTATCATTAGTGGGTGTAGCGATTGCTTCTACCCACTTAGATACATAGTCCACTGCCACCAGAATGTAAGTGTTTGAGTATGATGGTGGGAATGGTCCCATGAAGTCAATTCCCCATACATCAAACAATTCTATCTCTAATATCCCTTGTTGAGGCATGGCATATCCGTGAGGCAAGTTACCAGCTCTTTGGCAACTGTCACAGTTACGCACAAACTCTCGGGAATCTTTATAGAGAGTAGGCCAGTAGAAGCCACATTGGAGGACTTTAGTGGCTGTTCGCTCACTTCCAAAATGTCCCCCATACTGTGATCCATGGCAATGCCATAGGATCCTTTGTGCTTCTTCTCTGGGTATACATCTGCGGATCACTCCGTCAGCACATCTCTTAAAGAGATATGGTTCATCCCAGAGGTAGTACTTGGCATCTGAAATTAATTTCTTTCTCTGCACGTAGCTGTACTCTTTGGGTATGAACCTCACAGCTTTATAATTTGCAATATCTGCAAACCATGGAGCTTCCTGAATGGCAAAGAGTTGCTCATCTGGGAAAGTCTCAGAAATCTCAGTAGAAGGGAGGGACGCCCCAGCTACTGGTTCTATTCGGGACAGATGATCAGCTACTTGGTTCTCCGTCCCTTTTCTGTCTCTTATTTCTATATCAAACTCTTGCAGAAGCAACACCCACCTTATAAGCCTGGGTTTTGAATCCTGCTTTGTGAGTAAGTATTTAAGAGCAGCATGGTCAGTGTACACAACCACTTTGGACCCCACTAGATAGGATCTAAACTTGTCAATGGCATAGACCACTGCAAGTAACTCTTTTTCTATGGTTGTGTAGTTCTTCTGTGCGTCATTTAGAACACGGCTGGCATAGTAAATGACGTGCAGAAGCTTGTTATGCCTCTGTCCCAACACTGCACCAATGGCATGGTCACTGGCATCACACATTAGTTCAAATGGTAATGTCCAATCTGGTGCAGAGATGACTGGTGCTATGACCAGCTTAGCTTTCAGGGTCTCAAATGCCTGCAGACACTGTGTGTCAAACACAAATGGTGTGTCAGCAGCTAACAGGTTACTCAAAGGTTTTGCAATTTTCGAAAAATCCTTTATGAACCTTCTGTAGAATCCTGCATGCCCCAGAAAGCTTCTGATTGCCTTAACATTGGCAGGTGGTGGTAATTTTTCAATTACCTCTACCTTTGCCTTATCCACCTCTATTCCCCTGCTTGAAATTTTGTGCCCAAGGACAATTCCTTCAGTCACCATAAAGTGACATTTCTCCCAGTTTAAAACCAGGTTAGTCTCTTGGCACCTTTTCAAGACAAGTGCTAGGTGATTAAGACAGGAGCTAAATGAGTCTCCATATACTGAAAAGTCATCCATGAAGACTTCCAGAAATTTCTCTACCATATCTGAGAAGATAGAGAGCATGCACCTCTGAAAGGTTGCAGGTGCATTGCATAGACCAAAAGGCATCCTCCTGTAGGCAAACACGCCAGAAGGGCAAGTGAATGCTGTTTTCTCTTGGTCCTGAGGGTCTACTGCAATTTGGTTGTAGCCTGAATAGCCATCCAAAAAGCAGTAATAATCATGGCCAACTAGTCTTTCTAGCATTTGGTCTATGAATGGTAAAGGGAAATGATCCTTTCTGGTGGCTGTATTGAGCCTTCTGCAATCAATACACATGCGCCACCCTGTGACTGTCCTAGTAGGAACCAGTTCATTTTTTTCATTATGAACCACTGTCATGCCTCCCTTTTTGGGAACAACTTGGACAGGGCTCACCCAGGGGCTATCAGAAATAGGATAAATAATCCCAGCCTCTAGTAATTTAGTGACTTTTTTCTGCACCACCTCCTTCATGGTCGGATTTAGCCTCCTCTGTGGTTGGACCACTGGTTTGGCATTATCCTCCAATAGGATCTTGTGCATGCATCTAGCTGGGCTAATATCCTTAAGATCACTTATGGACCACCCAAGAGCTGTCTTGTGTGTCCTTAGCACTTGAATCAGTGCTTCCTCTTCCTGTGAATTTAAAGCAGAGCTTATAATCACTGGGAAAGTGTCACCCTCTCCCAGAAATGCATATTTCAGGGATGGTGGTAATGGTTTGAGTTCAGGCTTGGGACGCTTATTCTCCTCCTGAGGAATTTTCGAAAATTCCTTTGCCTCCTCTAGTTCTTCTTGATCAGGTTGAGCATCTTTGAAGATGTCCTCAAGCTCTGATTCTAGGCTTTCAGCCATATTGATCTCTTCTACCAAGGAGTCAATAATGTCAGCACCCATGCAGTCATTTGGTGTATCTGGATGCTGCATAGCTTTTACAGCATTCAACTTGAACTCATCCTCATTGACTCTCAAGGTGACTTCCCCTTTTTGTACATCAATGAGAGTTCGTCCAGTTGCTAGGAAGGGTCTTCCTAGAATGAGAGTTGCACTCTTGTGCTCCTCCATTTCCAGCACTACAAAGTCAGTTGGAAAGGCAAATGGCCCAACCTTGACAATCATGTCCTCAATTATGCCTGATGGGTATTTAATGGAGTCATCAGCAAGTTGGAGGCATATCCGGGTTGGTTTGACTTCTCCAGTCAACCCAAGCTTTCTGATAGTGGATGCAGGTATTAGATTGATGCTTGCTCCAAGATCACATAGAGCTGTCTTGGTGCCAGCACCTTCTAATGTGCATGGTATCATAAAGCTCCCTGGATCTTGAAGCTTTTCTGGTAAGCTCTTTAATATGACTGCACTGCATTCTTCAGTGAGAAACATTTTTTCAGTTTCTCTCCAATCCTTCTTATGACTTAAGATTTCTTTCATGAATTTAGCATAAGAAGGTATTTGCTCAAGTGCCTCTGCAAATGGAATCTTTATTTCAAGAGTCCTTAGATAGTCTGCAAAGTGGGCAAATTGCTTATCCTGTTCCGCTTGGCGGAGTTTTTGAGGATAAGGCATCTTGGCTTTATATTCTTCAACCTTAGATGCTGCAGGTTTATTCCTTACAGAAGTGGTTGAAGAAGCCTTGTTAGAGGGATTACTGTCAGCACTCTCAGGTGTCTGATTCTCCCCAGGCGTCTGAACGCCAGGATTGGGTGGAAATTGGGCGTTTAACGCCAACTTTTCCCCCTTTTCTGGCGTTTGAATGCCAGAACTGGGCAAGGAATGGGCGTTTAACGCCAGCTTTCCTTCCCTTTCTGGCGTCTGAACGCCAATGACATTCCTCTCTGGGCTCTTACTGTCCTCAGAGGGATTTTGAACAGTGGTTTGGTTGTCCTCTGTCAATTGTTCCTTGTTTGGCTTTTTACTCTTTTGAGCAGTGTTATTCAGGGTCTTCCCACTCCTCAATTGAACTACTTGACATTCCTCTGTTATTTGTTTAGATATTTGCTATTTTGCTTGATTCAACTGCAGTTCTATGCTCTTGTTAGCAACTTTAGTCTCATGGAGGATCTCTTTAAAGTCTGCTAACTGTTCTGTCATCAGGAGCAATTGTTGATTAAGCTCAGTTATCTGTTCTTGAGGACTAGGGTCAGTGACTACTGCCATGACTTCCTCTTTTGGAGAGAACTCATTGCTAGAGTACAAATATTGGTTTCTAGCAACAGTGTCTATAAGCTCTTGAGCTTCTTCAATTGTCTTCCTCATGTGTATAGATCCACCAGCTGAGTGGTCTAAAGACATCTGAGCTTTTTCTGTAAGCCCATAGTAGAAAATGTCTAACTGTACCCACTCTGAAAACATTTTAGAGGGACATTTCCTTAGCATACCTCTATACCTCTCCCAGGCATTATAAAGGGATTCATTATCCTCTTGTTTAAAGCCTTGGATGTCCAGCCTTAGCTGTGTCATCCTCTTAGGAGGGTAAAAATGATTCAGGAATTTGTCTGATAACTGTTTCCATGTCTTTATGCTTGCTGTAGGTTGGTTATTCAACCACCTTTTAGCTTGATCTTTTACAGCAAATGGAAACAGTAATAATCTGTAGACATCCTGATCCACCTCTTTATCATGCACTGTGTCAGCAATTTGTAAAAACTGTGCCAGAAACTCAGTAGGTTCTTCCTGTGGAAGACCGGAATACTGGCAATTTTGCTGCACTATGATAATGAGTTGAGGATTTAGCTCAAAGCTGCTTGCTTTGATGGGAGGTGTACAGATGCTACTCCCATATGCAACTGTAATGGGGTTAGCATATGACCCCAGAGTCCTTTTGGACTGATCAATCCCACTTATGTCCATAATGGACAAAAGGGAAATGACTATGATTGCAAACAGATAAATTTTGTTTTTTTTTTTTTTGAATTTACGAAAAAAATAGAATAAAACAAAATAAAATTAAAATAAAAATTCAAAAATCAAAAAGAAAATAAGATCAAAGCAAATAGAAAACTGAATCAATGAGTTAATTAAAAAGATTTTGAAAATAGCAATTAGAAAGATATGATTGAAAAATTTTTTTATGAAAAGTGGAAAGAGAAAAACACAAAAAGACACCAAACTTAAAATTTTTAGAAAATCAAACACACAGTTTTCGAAAATTTTTAAGGGAAAAACACAAAGAGGACACCAAACTTAGAATTTTTATAAATCAAAAAGGGACTAAGAACATGCAAAAATCGAAAATTAAAAGAAAAACAAAAGCATGCAATTGACACCAAACTTAGAATACGAAACTAGACTCAACTAAAAGACTCTAAACCAACAAAAATAAAACAGTCCTAATCTATGCAACAAAATAAGCCGTCAGTTGTCCAAACTCAACAATCCCCGGCAACGGCGCCAAAAACTTGGTGCACGAAATTGCAATCACACTTTTGCAATCCCGCACAACTAACCAGCAAGTGCACTGGGTCGTCCAAGTAATACCTTGCGTGAGCAAGGGTCGATCCCACGGAGATTGTCGGCTTGAAGCAAGCTATGGTTATCTTGTAAATCTTAGTCAGGATGTCAGAAATTATCAGGATTGATTGTGAAAAGCAAAAGAACATGAAATGATTACTTGTTTTGCAGTAATGGAAAATAGGTTGAGGTTTGGAGATGCTCCATCTTCTGGATCTCTGCTTTCCTACTGTCTTCTTCTTCAAACACGCAAGTCTCCTTCCATGGCAAGCTGTATGTAGGGTTTCACCGTTGTCAATGGCTACCTCCCATCCTCTCAGTGAAAACGATTGCATATGCTCTGTCACAGCACGCGGAATTCATCTGTCGGTTCTCGGTCAGGCCGGAATAGAATCCAGTGATTCTTTTGCGTCTGTCACTAACGCCCCGCCTGCTAGGAGTTTGAAGCTCGTCACAGTCACTCAATCATTGAATCCTACTCAGAATACCACAGACAAGGTTTAGACCTTCCGGATTCTCTTGAATGCCGCCATCAGTTCTAGCTTATACCACGAAGATTCCGGTTAAAGAATCCAAGAGATAACTACTTAATCTAAGGTAGAACGGAGGTGGTTGTCAGGCACACGTTCATAGTTGAGAATGATGATGATTGTCACGGATCATCACATTCATCCGAGTTAAGAACAAGTATTATCTTAGAATGGAAGCAAGCTTGATTGAATGAGAAACAGTAGTAATTGCATTAATCCATCAAGACACAGCAGAGCTCCTCACCCCCAACCATGGGGTTTAGAGACTCATGCTGTAGAAAATACACAAAGAAAGGTGTAAAAGTGTCATGAGGTACAGATACAATGTCAAAAGATCCTATTAATAGTAAACTAGTAGCCTAGGGTGTACAGAAATGAGTAAATGACTTAAAAATCCACTTCTGGGCCCACTTGGTGTGTGCTTGGGTTGAGCAATGAAGCATTTTCGTGTAGAGACCTTTTCTGGAGTTAAACGCCAGCTTTCATGCCAGTTTGGGCGTTTAACTCCAAGTTTCATGCCAGTTCCAGCGTTTAACGCTGGAATTTCTGAGGCTGATTTGCCACGCCGGTTTGGGCCATCAAATCTTGGGCAAAGTATGGACTATCATATATTGCTGGAAATCCCAGGATGTCTACTTTCCAACGCCGTTGAGAGCGCGCCAATTGGGTTTCTGTAGCTCCAGAAAATCCACTTCGAGTGCAGGGAGGTCAGAATCCAACAGCATCTGCAGTCCATTTCAGTCTCTGAATCAGATCTTTGCTCAGAACCCTCAATTTCAGCCAGAAAATACCTGAAATCACAGAAAACACACAAACTCATAGTAAAGTCCAGAAAAGTGAATTTTAGCTAAAAACTAATAAAAATATACTAAAAACTAACTAGATTATACTAAAAACATACTAAAAACAATGCCAAAAAGCATACAAATTATCCGCTCATCACTCTCCTCCTATCCCTCTCCTTTCTTTTCTTTTGCTTGAGGACAAGCAAACCTCTAAGTTTGGTGTGCTTATCCGTGATCACAAAAACATACTCACTTTGATCATGGCCCCTAAAGGAAAACAACCCACCCCAAGAGGCAAGAAAGAGAGTATTCCAAAACCACTTTGGAATCAAGGGAAGTTCTTGACTAAAGAACATTCAGACCATTACTACAAAATAATGGGTCTAAGATCAGTGATCCCAGAAGTCAAGTTCGATCTGAAAGAAGATGAATATCCGGAGATCCAAGAACAAATTTGAAACAGGAACTGGGAAATCCTAGCTAATCTTGAAACAAAAGTGGGAAGGAATATGGTTCAAGAGTTCTATGCTAATCTGTGGCAGACAGATAGGCAAAGAATAATTGGAGCTGCCCTCTATGACCATCGGACCTTAGTCAGAGGAAAGATTGTTCACATCCATCCTGACAGTATCAGGGAGATCTTTAAGCTTCCTCAACTAAAAGATGACCTAGACTCCGTTAATAGGAGAATGATGAGGGTAAACAAAGGCCTGGACAAGATTCTAGAGGATATATGCATCCCTGGAGCCAGGTGGACCACCAGCACCACTGGCATCCCAAATCAACTCAAGAGAGAAGATCTCAAACCAGTTGCCAGAGGCTGGCTGGACTTTATTGGGCGTTCTATATTGCCCACCAGCAACCGTTCTGAAGTTACTGTTAAAAGAGCAGTGATGATTCACTGCATCATGTTGGGAAGAGAAGTAGAAGTTCATCAACTAATATCGTGTGAACTCTACAAAATAGCAAACAAGAACTCCAAGGACGCCAAATTGGCCTATCCAAGCTTAATTTCTATGTCTGCAGAGATGCCGGAGTGAAGATGGGAATAACTGAGTATATTTCAGTTGAGCGGCCAATCACTAAAATATCAATGGAAAGACAACAGCTGCAGGATGATCCAATCAAGAGGAGAGCACAAGAATTCCTCCCAGAACTTCCTCAATTCGAATATTGGGAACATCTTGAGGCATCTGTTTCCAAGTTGCAAGAAGTTATGAACACAATAAAGGAAGAACAGAACAATCAAAGTAGCATGCTTTGCAAATTGCTTAGGGAACAAGAAGAGCAAGGGCGTGACTTAAGGAGCTGAAGCGCCAGAAATTAATCCTTGAAGGACCAAGCACCCCACAGATCAGAGGAACATCCACTTCCCAACATACAGGTTGTTGAGTTCTAATTTTAGCTTTAACTCTGTGATAGTGTTATTATAGGAATTTACCTTAGAAGTTATATAGTAGTAGTAGTAATTAACATATCTATTCTGGTTTTATTTCCAATTAAGTTATAATTTATTTTTCTCATCATCATCAAACATGAATAAAATAGTAGATAATTAGAATAAAGAAGTAATTTATATTTTTTGAGTTCTTAATAATAAAAATTATAATTAATTATATGTGGTGGCAATACCTTTTGTTCTCTGAATGAATGCTTGAACAGTGCATAATTTGTATCTTAAATTTTACGAATGTTGGCTCCTGAAAGAATGAGGAACATGAAAAATATTATTGATGATCTGAAAAATCATGAATTTGATTCTTGAAGCAAGAAAAAGCAGTGAAAAAAAAATTTTACAAGGAATCATTGGATCAAGAAAAACAAAAAAAGCCAATAGCCCTTAAAACCAAAAGGCAAGGGTAAAAAGGATCCAAGGCTTTGAGTATCAATCGATAGGAGGGCCCAAGGAAATAAGTCAATCCTAAGCGGCAAAATCAAGCTGTCCCTTACCATGTGCTTGTGGCATGCAGGTCCAAGTGAAAAGCTTGAGACTGAGTGGTTAAAGTCGTGATACAAGGAGAAAGAGTGTCCTTAAGAGCTCTGGACACCTCCAATTGGGGACTTTAGCAAAGATAGGTCACAATCTGAACAGGTTCACCCAATTATGTGTCTGTGGCATTTATGTATCCGGTGGTAATACTGGAAAAACAAAGTGCTTAGGGTCACGGCCAAGACTCATAAAGTAACTGTATTCAAGAATCAACATACTACACTAGGAAAATCAATAATACTATCGGAATCCTGAGTTCCTACAGATGCCAATCATTCTGAATTTCAAAGGATAAAGTGAGTGCCAAAACTGTTCAGAAACAAAAAGCTACTAGTCCCGCTCATCTAACTAGAACCTGAGCCTCACTTGAAACTTTGAGATATTATTGCTTCTTAACTTCTTTTTATCCTATTTTATTCTTCTAGTTGCTTGAAGACAAGCAATAGTTTAAGTTTGGTGTTGTGATGAGCGGATATTTTATACGCTTTTTGGGGGTAATTTCATGTAGATTTTAGTATGTTTTAATTAGTTTTTAATAGAATTTTATTAGTTTTTAGGCAAAAATCATATTTCTGGACATTACTATGATTTTGTGTATTTTTCTGTGATTTCAGGTATTTTCTGGCTGAAATTGAGGGAGCTGAGCAAAAATCTGAGTTAGGCTGAAAAAGGACTGCTGATGCTGTTGGATCCTGACCTACCTGCACTCGGAATGGATTTTTTGGAACTGCAGGAGTCCAATTGATGCGCTCTCAATTGGGTTGAAAAGTAGACATCCAGGGCTTTCTAGCAATATATAATAGTCCATACTTTGCGCAATTATAGACGACGTAAACTGGCGTTCAACGCCAGTTCCATGTTGCAGTCTGGCGTCCAGTGCCAGAAACAGGTTACAAGTTGGAGTTCAACGCCCAAAACATGTTACAACCTGGCGTTCAACTCCAGAAACAGCCCAAGCACGTGAGAGGCTTAAGTCTCAGCCCCAGCACACACCAAGTGGGCCCCAGAAGTGGATTTCTGCACCAATTATCTTAGTTTACTCATTTTCTGTAAACCTAGGTTACTGGTTTACTATTTAAACAACTTTTAGAGACTTATTTTGTACCTCATGACATTTTCAGATCTGAACTACATACTCTTTGACGGAATGAGTCTCTAAACTCCATTGTTGGGGGTGAGGAGCTCTGCAGCGTGTCGATGAATTAATGTAATTACTTATATTTTTCCATTCACATATGCGTGTTCCTATCTAAGATGTTCATTCGCGCTTAATTATGGAGAAGGTGATGATCCGTGACACTCATCACCTTCCTCAACCCATGAACGTGTGTCTGACAACCACCTCCGTTCTACATCAGATTGAATGAATATCTCTTAGATTCCTTAATCAGAATCTTCGTGGTATAAGCCGGATTGATGGCAGCATTCATGAGAATTCAGAAAGTCTAACCTTGTCTGTGGTATTCTGAATAGGATTCCGGGATTGAATGACTGTGACGAGCTTCAAACTCCTGAAGGCTGGGCGTTAGTGACAGACGCAAAAGAATCAATGGATTCTATTCCAACCTGATTAAGAACCGACAGATGATTAGCCGTGCTGTGACATAGCATCTGGACCATTTTCACTGAGAGGATGGGAAGTAGCCATTGACAATGGTGACACCCTACATAGAGCTTTCCATGGAAGGAACTTTGCAATTATGTTATTGAGTTGAATATTATATTGCTGGGATTCAGAGAACAAAGCATCTCCAAAACCCCAACATATTCTCCATTACTGCATTACAAGTAATTAATTCACGCTCTTTTATTTTCTAATAATTCAATCTGATAATTTTAATTGAAATCCTGACTAAGAATAATAAAATAAACATAGCTTGCTTCAAACCAATAATCTCCGTGGCGTCGACCCTTACTCACGTAAGGTATTACTTGGACGACCCAGCGCACTTGCTGGTTAGTTGTGCGGATTGCAAAAGTGTGATTGCAATTTCGTGCACCACTCTTGAAAGAATGATGAAAAAGAGAAATGTTATTGATGATCTGAAAAATAAAAAAAATTGATTCTTGAAGCAAGAAAAAGCAGTGAAGAACAAAGCTTGCGAAAAAAATATAAAAGAAAAAGAAAAAGCAAGCAGAAAAAGCCAATAGCCCTTAAAACCTAAAGGCAAGGGTAAAAAGGATCCAAGGCTTTGAGCATCAATCGATAGGAGGGCCCAAGGAAATAAGTCCAATCCTAAGCGGCAAAATCAAGCTGTCCCTAACCATGTGCTTGTGGCATGCAGGTCCAAGTGAAAAGCTTGAGACTGAGTGGTTAAAGTCATGATCCAAAGTAAAAAGAGTGTGCTTAAGAGCTCTGGACACCTTTAACTGGGGACTTTAGCAAAGCTGAGTCACAATCTGAAAAGTTTCACCCAGTCATGTGTTAGTGGCATTTTTGTATCCGGTGGTAATACTGGAAAACAAACTGCTTAGGGCCACGGCCAAGACTCATAAAATTAGCTGTGTTCAAGAATCAACATATTTAACTAGAGAATTAATAATACTATCTGAACTCTGAGTTCCTATAGACGCCAATCATTCTAAACTTCAAAGGATAACATGAGATGCCAAAATTGTTCAGAATCAAAAAGCTACAAGTCCCGCTCATCTAATTAGAACTAATATTCATTGATATTTTGGGATTTATATTATATTCTCTTCTTTTTATCCTATTTGATTTTTAGTTGCTTGGGGACAAGCAACAATTTAAGTTTGGTGTTGTGATGAGCGGATAATTTATACGCTTTTTGGCATTATTTTTAGGTAATTTTTAGTAGGATCTAGCTACTTTTAGGGATGTTTTTATTAGTTTTTATGCAAAATTCACATTTCTAGACTTTACTATGAGTTTGTGTGTTTTTCTATGATTTCAGGTATTTTCTGGCTGAAATTGAGGGACCTGAGCAAAAATCTGATTGGAGGCTGAAAAAGGACTACAGATGTTGTTGGATTCTGACCTCCCTGCACTCGAAATAGATTTTCTGGAGCTACAGAATTCCAAATGGCACGCTCGCAATTGCCTTGGAAAGTAGACATCCAGGGCTTTCCAGAAATATATAATAGTTAATACTTTATTCGAGTTTAGACAACATAAACTGGCGTTCAACACCAGTTCCATGCTGCATTCTAGAGTAAAACGCCAGAAACACGTCACAAACTAGAGTTAAACGCCAAAAATACGTTACAACTTGGCGTTTAACCCCAAGAGAAGCCTCTGCACGTGTAAAGCTCAAGCTCAGCCCAGGCACACACCAAAGTGAGCCCTGAAAGTGGATTTCTGCACTAAGACTTATTTCTGTAAACCCTAGTAACTAGTTTAGTATAAATAGAACTTTTTACTATTGTACTAATCGTCTCTGAGACCATTTTGTCTTGGTTATTCCGGTTCCCTCTCTGGGGCCGAAGCCAATGAACACTATTTTCACTTATGTATTTTCAACGGTGGAGTTTCTACACACCATAGATTAAGGTGTGGAGCTCTGCTGTTCCCCGAGTATTAATGCATTTGCTATTATTCTTCTATTCAATTCAGCTTATTCTTATTCTAAGATATTCGCTGCACTTTAACATGATAAATGTGATGATTCGTGACATTCATCATCATTCTCACCTATGAACGCGTGCCTGACAACCACTCCTGTTCTACCTTAGATCGAGTGCGTATCTCTTGGATTCCTTAATCAGAATCTTCGTGGTATAAGCTAGAATTATTGGTGGCCATTCCTAATATCCGGAAAGGCTAAACCTGATCGGTGGTATTCCGAGTAGGATCTGAGATGGGATGACTGCTATGAGCTTCAAACTCACGAGTGTTGGGCGTAGTGACAGACGCAAAAGAATCAATGGATTCTATTCCAACATGATCGAGAACCGACAGATGATTAGCCGTGCTGTGACAGTGCATTTAGACCATTTTCACTGAGAGGATAGGAAGTAGCCATTGACAATGGTGACGCCCTACATATAGCTTGCCATGGAAAGGAGTATGAAAGATTGGATGAAGGCAGTAGAAAAGCAGAGATTCAACAGGAACAGAGCATCTCCATACACTTATCTGAAGTTCCCACCAATGATTTACATAAGTATCTCTATCTTTATTTGATGCTTTATTTATCTTTATATTCGAAAACCATTATAACCATTTGAATCCGCCTGACTGAGATTTACAAGATGACCATAGCTTGCTTCATACCAACAATCTCCGTGGGATCGACCCTTATTCACGTAAGGTATTACTTGGACGACCCAGTGCACTTGCTGGTAAGTTGTGCGAAATTGTTACAAAGTGTGATTCACGTTTGAGAGCTCCAAGTCTTTGGCGCCATTGTTGATGATCACAATTTCGTGCACCAGTTAGCATCATCAGTATGGGTAGGAATTGCTTCCACCCATTTAGAAACATAATCTACAGCTAACAGTATATAAAGGTGGCCATTAGAATTTGGAAATGGACCCATGAGGTCAATGCCCCAAACATAAAAAACTTCACAGAATTTACAAAGGTCAGCAGCATCTTTAAAAAGAGTAGGCCACCAGAATCCACAGTCTAAAACTTTTCTAGCAGTTTGTTGAGGGCTAAAATGTCCTCCACTCTCAGAAAAGTGGCAGGCCTCTAAAATGGACTGGAATTCTGATTGAGGTACACACCGTCTAATTACCTGGTCAGCACCACACCTCCATAGATATGGGTCATCCCATACATAGTATTTGGACTCGCTTTTCAGCTTGTCTCTCTGATGCTTAGTAAAATCGGGAAGAAAAATGTGGCTAACTAGATAATTAGCTACAGGTGCATACCAAGGAACTACATCAGATACTACCTGTAAGCTATCAAATGGGAAATTATCATTGATAGGAATGGAGTCATCTTTAATGTGCTCAAGGCGACTCAAGTGGTCAGCCACTAAATTTTGGTTACCACTCCTATCTTTAATTTCCAGATCAAATTCTTGCAGCAGTAGCATCCAACGTATTAGCCTTGGTTTAGACTCTTTTTTAGCTAATAAATATTTTAGAACTTCATGGTCTGAGTACACTACTACCTTAGTACCAAGTAAATAGGCTCGAAATTTATTCAGAGCAAAAACAATAGCTAGAAGCTCTTTTTCAGTAGTAGTGTAATTAGATTGAGCAGCATCTAAAGTCTTAGATGCATAAGCAATAACAAAAGGATCGTTACCTTCATGTTGAGCTAGTGCTGCTCCTACTGCATGATTGGAGGTGTCACACATGATTTCAAATGGTTGGCTCCAGTCTGGTCACCTCACAATCGGAGCTTGAGTTAGGCGGTCTTCAGCTTATCAAATGCTTGTTTGCAATCCTCACTGAACTCAAACTCAATGTCTTTCTGCAGTAGTCTAGATAAGGGTAGGGCTACCTTACTTAAGTCCTTAATGAATCTCCTATAAAAACCTTCATGGCCAAGAAACGAACGGACTTCCCCCACAGAGGAGGGGTAAGGTAAACTAGAACTAACATCCACCTTTGCTGGGTCTACAGAGATACCAATATCAGAAACAACATGTCCTAGAACAATACCTTGTTTTACCATAAAATGATATTTTTCAAAATTTAAAACAAGGTTTGAACTAACACACCTGTCCAATGCTTTAGATAAACTATCCAAGCAAAGGCTAAATGAATCACCATATACGCTAAAGTCATCCATAAAAACTTCCATACAGGTCTCAATGAGATCAGAGAAAAGAATCATCATACACCTTTGGAAAGTAGCTAGTGCATTGCATAAGCCAAAGGGCATTCGTTTATAAGCATAAGTCCCAAAAGGACATGTAAAAGTAGTATTTTCCTGATCTTCAGGAGCTATATGGATTTGAAAATAACCTGTATAACCATCTAGAAAGCAGTAATGAGATTTACCTGACAGGCGATCAAACATCTGATTAATGAATGGCAAGGGATAATGATCCTTGTGAGTGGTTTGGTTGAGACGCCTGTAGTCAATGCAAACTCTCCATGCGTTTTGCACTCTGGTTGTCAGAAGTTCTCCTTGCTCATTTCTTATTGTTGTGACTCCAGACTTCTTGGGCACCACTTGTACTGGACTGACCCATTCACTATCTGAAATGGGGTAAATGATATCTGCTTCAAGTAGTCTGGTTACTTCCTTCTTGACAACTTCTAAGATGGTGGGATTTAATCTTTGATAAACCACTATTTTATGGTTTACAATGTGTTTAATTGTGTGGTTTTATCATGGTCTTTACCCACTTATTCATATAATTAGCATGCATTTATATTTCCTTCCTAAAATTATTACATGATTGAAAACATACTTCTTTGGTCTTAATTTAGCTAATCTTAATCCTCTCTTATTACCATTCGATGCCTTGATCTGTGTGTTAAGTGTTTCAGGCTTTATAAGGCATGAATGAGTGAGAGATTGGAAAGGAAGCTTGCAAAAATGGAAGGAACACAAGAAATTGAGGAGATGATCAGCGAGAAGTAATGTGTACGCATCAGCGACGCGACCGCGCAGAAAAAAGGAATTCGCAGTGACGCGGCCGCATGAGTGACGCGGACGCGCGGATTGGAAAAGCAGAAGTGACGCGGAGGCATAGACGACGCGCCCGCATGGAAAAGAAAAACGCCGAATGACGCTTCTGCATGAATGACGCGTCCGCGTGACGTGCACAATCTACAGAATTATAAAAGTCGCTGGCAGAGATTCTGGGCCATATTTTAACCCAGTTTTCGGCCCAGAAACATAGATTAAAGTCAGGGAACATGCAGAGACTCAACATGCTTTTCATAATTCACTTTTCATAGTTTTAGATGTAGTTTTTAGAGAGAGAGGTTCTCTCCCCTCTCTTAGGATTAGGATTAGGATTAGGATTTTTAGAATTAGGATTTCATCTTCTTCAATCACAGGTTTAATGTTCTTTAATTTATATTTCTCTTCTACATTTAGATACTCTAATACTTTTTTCTGTTAATCGCTTATGTTGCCCATTTGATTTATGAATCTTTCCATGTCAGCACTTAAATTTATGTTTAAACGTAGTTTGATTGTTCTAGATTTATGACTTTTCATTTGGCTTTTTTATTATTGGCTTTAATTGATTAATTGGAAACTCTTGAGTTATCAGCTATTCATGATTGATTGTTATGTCGGCTAATTAACTGGAATTCCACTAACTCTAGTCTTTCCTTAGGATTTGGCTAGGACATGGGAAATCTAACCAATTAGTTCACTTGACTTTCCCTTGCTTACGCAAAGGTTAACTAAGTGAGATTAACTTTCATTCTCATAGGAGTAACTAGGATAGGACTTTCGAATTTTCATATCTTGCCAAGAGTTTATTTTACAGTTATTTATTTATTTCGCTTATCATTTATCATACTTGTTACTCATTCTCAAAACCCCCAAAATTTTACCTTTTCATAGCCAATAATAAGTCATACCTCCCTGCAATTCGTTGAGAAGACGACCCGAGGTTTAAATACTTCGGTTATCAATTTATTTAGGGGTTTGTTACTTGTGACAACCAAAACGTTTGTAAGAAAGGTTGATTGCTTGGTTTAGTAACTATACTTACAACGAGAGTTTATTATAATTTCTAAACCATCAATCTTCAGTTCTTCAAAATGGCGCCGTTGCCGGGGAATTGCAAACGTGTGCCTTATTATTGGTTATTGTAAATATTTTTCAAAAATATATATATATATATATATATATATATATTATATATATATATTTCTTTTACTTGTTTATTTGTTTCTTCTTTTCCCCCTTACTTCTGACAACTACTATGAATTCTCACCCCTCTCGCTTTGAGTTTGGTTCTAATTTTGTTGCAAGGAATGGAAGCTATAACAGAAATATGCATCAAGGTCAAAGCAATCAAAGATGGACGGAGCCAAGAGGATCTGATCAACCCTTTAGGCAACAACACCTTCCAAGATATCCCAGATAAAGACCATCCTACAATGCATACCAAACTGATAGATTTGGTGGACCGCCTTGTAACTACCAACAAGTCCCGCCCTGTGCTCAGAGACCATCCTTTCAACACAACCTCAACCCACCATACTCACAAGCTTCTTTTCACCATTCACTACTGCGTGATTCTTATCCACCCCAACACCAATCTAATTACTCCCAAGAACCACCACTCCCCCATATACCATGCCCATATCCATCAAAGCTAGAATCACAGGTTCGCCTCGAAGAATCAATAAACCAATTTAATACAACCCTTCATCAACTGGAGCAAGTAATAAATCAATTATCTTCCAGACGTTGGGACACTCAATAGTCTCCATGGCTTCACGTGGAGAATCTAATGAAGAATGTGTTGTGGAGAAGACACGAGAAGCTCCAGTGGACAGCATAGAGCTGATGGTGTTTTGCGAAAAACGAATTTCCAATACACAAATCCAACCGGCAAGTGTACCGGGTCGTATCAAGTAATAATAACTCACGGGAGTGAGGTCGATCCCACAGGGATTGATGGATCAAGCAACTTTAGTGGGTGATTAGTTTAGTCAAGCTAACATTTGTGAATTGGATGAAATCTGACCAGCAGAATGTAAAGTGCAAGGAAAATTAAAGTGCAGAAAGTAAATGACAAAAACATAAAGAGCAAGAAATGTAAATTGCAAGAATCTTAAATGACAAGAAATATAAATTGCATTAAATGTAAAGGGGAGTGGGTGCTGAAAATTAAAGAGAGCAATAGATCAAGCAACTGGAAATTTAAATTGCAGGAAGAATAAATTGGGATCAATGTAAACAGAGAAGCAAAATTGCAATGAATAAGAACTTAGAGCAATTGCAGGAATTGTAAATTGCAGAAAATTTAAATGAGATTTGCAGCAAGCTTAATGTAAACTGAATTGAGGAACCAAACAGAAAGTAGAATGCAGCTCAATTGCAAAATCTAAATGAGAGGTTGAAGATCTCAAGAGCTCAATGAGACTAGAAAACAAGTCTAGATCTCAATGCCTTCCTTGATCCAACAGCAAATAGATTGAAGAAGAAATAGAGATGAAAGCAGTAAAGAGAGCTTTGATTCAAATCACAATTCACTGAAATTATGCAGACAAGCAAACAGAGAGAATTCTCAAGGTGAGATTGAAACATAATTTCTTCAATTCTCCACCCAAGATTCAAAACATAGATGAAAATTAGAGAGAGTTCTCTAATCCTACTACTCCCTAGTGGAGCTCGCCTTCTATGCTCTCTATTAGAGCTCGCCTCCCAGTGCTCTCTAATGGAGCTCGCCTTCCCTAATAAAATGAAACAAATGCCTATTTATAGGCATTTTTACAAAATGAAAATGAAATTCAAAACAAATTATAATTAAAATGAAATTTCTATTCTAACTATCTCTTGTGCCTTTGAGTGGTGTCAATTGGGCCCATGCTCTTGATGGAATTGGGTTGACAAAAGCCTCTGTTGATTGCTCCTGGTGTTGGAGAGAAACCCACTTGTGAACCGGGCCAGAACCATTAAAGCTTGAGTCAAAGTTTGAGGCAAACTTTGGCTCAAGCTTTTTCACCAAACTCATCATGCAGATGGCCATTTTGCTGTCATCCACGTTTGAGCCAAAGTTTGAGGTCAAACTTTGAGCCAAACGTGGATCCCTCTTGTTGCATAGCAAGCCTTGGGGTGCTACTTTGTCCTCTTGTCAACGTTGCCAATTTTATGCCCACTATAAACTATTATATATGGTTGGAAAGCTCTGAATGTCAGCTTTCTAATGCAATTGAAATCTCCTCAATTGGACATCTACAACTCAAGTTATGCTCCTTTAAAGAGGACAGGGTCGCTGGCTTTGGTGCCTAACGTTTGAGGTGAAGTTTGCCTCAAACGTGGTCGAAAACGCCAGTTCTGGAGGCTCAAACGCATTGTCCACCCCATAGTATTATATATTGTTGAAAAGCCCTGAATGTCTACTTTGCAATTCCTTTGGAAGCGCATCATTTGGAGCTCCACAGCTCAAGTTATACTCCGTCGAAGGTGCAGAGGTCAGTTGGCCTCACTACAGGTTGCCACCATGTTCATTTATGCACATTTCGGGGCAGTTTTCTCCCTCAATTTTAGTGTCCACTATGCAGTGCCATATATGCTTGGAAAGCTCTCGATTTCTACTTTCCATTTCTTTTTGAATCACCTCATTTGGAGTTCTATAACTCAAGTTATTCTTGTTGGAAGTATACCCCTTCAGGCTGCAAGCCAACGTTTGACCTAAAGTTTGAGGCAAACGTTGGCGCAAGCTTTTTGGCCTCCTAGGTGTTGGTGTGTAGTGCCAACGTTTGCCAAAAAGCTTGAGGCAAACGTTGGCACAAGCTTTTGCCTTATCCATGGTGAATTCAACTCTTCCAAAAGTTTGAGCTAAAGTTTGAGGCAAGCTTTTGCTCAAGCTTTTTGTTCTCTCTTGCTCCTTGCCCTTTCTTCTTTCTCTAACCTTCTTCAAAGCTCTTTTCACCTATCATCAATCAACCAAATACATCAAAGCTATGCTATAATCATGAGAGTTCTTCTTCTTCTTGAAATTTAAGCAATTATGGCATAAAAACTCATGAAAATGCATCAATTCATCCATGGTTGATTGAATCAAAGGAAACATGAAATTCTACCCAAATGGCTTGCTTATGGCTCAAGAAAGTGCATAAAACCTATAAAAAAACAAAGAAAAAGCATAGAAAAACATGACATGATGACATGTCATCACAACACTAGACTTAAACCTTGCTTGTCCCCAAGCAAGAAAAGAATCATGCAGTAGAGATTGACAATCCAAGGTAGGAAGAATAGCAACTCAATTTTCATGGTAAGCTAGTTTTCAATGCATGCTATAATCACAGAAGAAATGTAAATGATTGATGCTTCCATCTAGCTCAATTTATGAAATCTTTTTCTTATATTGCTTCCTTGAAGCAAACTTTTAATTTTCTTATTAGCTTCTCCTTTTGGGTGCTTTGCCCCATGAGTTGATAACAAAGCTATGACTCTAAATGCTTTGTTTTCAAGTATTACCACTTGATACATAAGCACCACAAGCATTTAATTAGAGGACTTCATTAAGCTCATTTGTTTCTTTTCTTGACTCTCTAATCATTGATGCTCAGAGCCTTGAGCTTTGAGGGAGTGCTTTTGCACTTGAGCCTAGCCTTGACTTTTAAGTGTTTTGTTTTCAAGCATTTGGCTTGATACATAAACACCACAAGCACTTAGCAAATAAATTGCCATTGGTACTCAGAGCTTTCAGCTTTCTCATTCTTTCCCTTTTGCTTTTCTTGCTTTAATTGTATTTGCTTTTTCAAGGTTTTCATGATTTTCAAAAGATTTCACAAAATGTCCTAGATGAAAACTTCAATTAAATAAAATCCAATGCAATTAAGCAACAATTAATCATACTAGCTGTTCCGAGGGTTACCTGAAACGTGTAGCTCGGTCGTCTTGGAAAGGCCCGAGGTGGGGGTTCAGGGACCCGAGCTTGATATGTAGAGTGGTTGGCGGTTGTACCTGCAATGACACTCCGATGCTTAAGTTAGCATGGGTCCAAGCAGATATGTGTAGAATGTGGAATGAATGCCATACCTGGGTGCTCCAGTGTATTTATAGTAGTTGGCCGTGATCTTCCCTGGATAAGATATTCTTATCTTATCTTATCTTTGGGAGTTTTATCTCTATCTTTGTGGAACCGCCTTTTCTAGGCCTTTTCGGCCTTTAGGTTTTGGGCTGCGTTCCTTTTGATGGGCCTTCCTTGCTTTATTGTCCGAGGTCCGACCTTTAGGCGTGAGCCTTAGGACGAGGTCGGACCTTTTATGATTTGCCGAGTTTGGAGGAGTCCGGTCAGGGTATGAACAGTGCCCCTGCCCGAGTTCGTCCTTTTTGGGAGGTCGAGCTCGGGCACAGTAGTTTTTTCAAAATTTCAAAAAATGGTCGTTCCTGCATTTATTGCATTTTACCGTTTTCCCTCGATTTCCGTTCGGGCTCTTGTGAAGGCTTTATTTATTTGCCCCTTTCTTCCTTTTTTCTGCGTTTTTGTTTTTCTTTATCTTTTTCGAGCACTGCTTCTTCTTTCTCTTTGCTCTGTTTTCCCGAATCTCTCCGTGTGCCGTCGTTTCGTTCTCCTTGCTTCGGAGCTCGTTGTCTTCGTTTCTTTCTTCCAGGTTTGTTCCCATGCTTCTCTTTTCTTGTGCACATATGCTTCTGTTCTTTGTGTGGCCCTTGTTTGTTTCTTTTTCTTTATGCCTGGGTTGCCCCGAAAAGAGGCGCCGCCATTGCTTGTTGTTTGTATATGGGGGGGGCTCTTTTTGTTCTTTGGTATTTTTTTGTTCCGGGTTGCCGTATTTTCTTCGTGGGGTTTTTGTTTCTTGCTTGGCTAACTGGGTTTTCGCTGTCTTCTTTATGTGATTTTTGCTTGCTGTTGTATTCTTCTTTGTAGGTAAGAATTTTATGTCTCGAAAGGTTCTTCAAGCGATGTCGACTAAGATTCCATGTGGTCTTGGTTGGGTAGACCCTCTTCCTCTAAGAGTCCCTTCTGTGGTAGATTCTGAGTATTTAGCTAGGTTCCGTAGGCATTGTAGCATATGTGAAAATAGAGAGTCTGAGAGGGATTATGAATTAGTAGCCCCGGATTCCGAGGAGAGAGTGTGCTTCCCGCCTTTAGATAATTCCGAGAAGCTCTTCTTTTATGCTTATGATTGTTTTTTCTCTAAGCTGAGTGTCCGACTTCCCTTTACCGATCTGGAGTCCGAGGTGTTATGGTCTTGTAACCTTGCCCCTACGCAGCTCCATCCAAATTCTTGGGCGTTTTTAAAGCTGTTTCAACTTTTGTGTCAGTTTTTGGGCGTCTCTCCCTCTATTTCTCTTTTTTCCTATTTGTTTGTGTTGACGAAGCCGGGGTCGGGTGGAGGGAAGGTATCTTGGGTCTCTTTTAGGGCTAACCAGGGAAGGAAGTTTTGTACCCTGTATGATGAGTCCTTTCATGATTTTAAGAACTTTTATTTCAAGGTCCGGGCTACTGGAGACGTCCGACCTTTCTTTCTAGATGAGAGTGGGGAGCCTTCTTTTCCTCTTTGTTGGCAGGAGAATGTAGTGTCTGCTAAGTATACCTTTGAGAGTCTAGATGAGGTGGAGCAGGCTTTTGTGGGTGTGGTGAGCAGTTTATGGGGTCGGGCACCTCACTTGGACACGAAGAAAATGTTGGGAGATCCAAGCCTTCTCCGTTCCGAGTTAGGTAGTTCCCGACCTCTCCGAGATTCATCTTTTTTAGTATTTTGGTTTTGCTTGTTTTGGCGGAATTTCTGTTGTGGTAATCCTTTTTCTTTTATTTCTGCAGAGATGTCTTCTCAGGCAGATTCCATGAAGTTCCTTCGTCGGACGAAGAAGTCTGTGGCTGCTCGAAATATCGAGGCTGGGGAGGCTTCTGCCCGATCTTCTCCGAATAAGACTACTGTGGGTGTCACTACTCGGTCGAAGACTATTCCGACTCCCCAGTTCCTACCTATAAGTCAAGATCCTCCGACCTCTGGGCCTGCTACCTCTTCTCCTCCTCCGTCCTCGGGTCCTCCTCCCAAGAAGCAGAAGACCTCTCAAGAGCTTGCGGGTTTTAACGATAAGGATTTCGATGCTCTTGGTTGGATTGAACAGCATATTCTCCCTCAGACTTTTATTTCTACTGATGATGTGTCTATGGAGCACCATTTTCAGTATATGGCGCGGAGCTGTGTCCGGATGGCCAGTCTTCATGCTGCTATTGCCCGGGAGTTCAAGAAATCCCCCATTGGTGCGACCAGCTCCCGACTTGAGAAGGCTCAGTCTGAGTTCGAGAGGATTAGTGAGCTGAAGGCTGCTAGGATTACTGAGCTGGAGGCCTCTTTGGAGAAAGAGAAAGCTAAAGCTACCGCGGCTGTGGCGGCAGCGAAAGCATCTGAGGAGATGGCGAAGGCGGCGACGGAGAATTATACTCGGATATATGCCGAGCTTGTGGAGACAAAGGAGAGGTTGCAATCCGCTCAGGATGATTTTTACGAGCTAGAAGGTCATGTGGCTAAGGGTATGGATGCTATGTTTGAAAATTTGAAGGCTTAGGTCCGGGTTCTTGCTCCTGACCTGGATCTGAGCTTATTTAGTACGGATAACGTTGTTGTGGAGGGAAAGATTGTTCCTGCTCCCAATGAGGATGAGGTTCCGGTGTCCGACCCCAAGGTTCCGGTTGCGAACCCGACTTCACCTTTGGCCGGGAATGGATCTGGTGTGGAGGTTTTAAACCGGGATGACGGTGCCGTCGATGCAGTCCCGATTTCTATGTTTCCTCCGCAGCCTTCTGTTGATGTGGAGTCCGGAAAGGACCTTGATCCTCTGTAATCTTTTATTTTTGGTTTTTTGCCCGGCCTGTGGGCTCTTTTGTTTTTGGATGGTTTCTGTGAACGCTTTGGACGCCTTTTTGCTATTAGCTACTTGTAGTAACTTTTTAGCTTATTATGCGGTGTTTTGTTCGCGTTTTGACTTTTTGTTCGGCTTTTATGCTTTTTAGTTGTTTTTGGATAACAACTTTTTAGCTAGCGCTTGAAACTTTTACCCCTTCCTTTGATTTCGTTTTTTCGCTTGTGCTTTTTAGTTGTTTTTGGATAACAACCTTTTAGCTAGCGCTTGAAACTTTTACCCCTTCCTTTGATTTCGTTTTTTCGCTTGTGCTTTTTAGTTGTTTTTGTATAGCAACTTTTTAGTAAGCGTTTTCGAAATCTTGGCTTTCGCCGTTTTAGGGCTTCTTTCTCGGATCCGGGTTTTTTCTCGGACCTCGGGCGTTCGAGTACCTCCCTTTGTTGGGTCCGACCTTGTCGTTGGTCGGCCTTTTAAGTTATTTTTGTAATCTCTTTTTATTTGGCTTTTTGAGCCTTTTCAGAGTTGCTTCATAACTTCTCACATTAATTTGAACCTCGTCGCTTTATCTTTGCCGACCTTGTGTGGTCTCTTGGCAAATGATTTTTTGCGTTTTGCCGAGCATAAATTAATGCGCCTTGGCGGGGTACTTTCTAGGATTTGTTTCATCATGAGGAAGAAGAAAAGAAAATAGAAAAATTTGATTAGTATTAAAAAAGAAAGAATATTTACAGAGTGTTTACCCTTGACTAGGTCGGGTGTCTTATTTAACCGGGTGTCTCATTAAAAAACCCTTGTAGGGAAAAAGAGTACACCTCGGGTTAAATTTTTCTAGCTGTAGTACCGTCTTAGATTACAGGCGTGCCAGGCCCTGGGCAGCTCATTGCCTTCTAGGTCGGATATTTTGTAATAGCCTGTCCCTAAGACTTCTGTTACCTTGTAGGGTCCTTTCCAATTTGCAGCTAGCTTTCCTTCTCCCGACTTTTGTGTTCCGATGTCATTTCGGATTAGAATCAGGTCGTGAATGGAGAAGCTTCGCTTTATTACTTTCTGATTGTATCTGAGGGCCGTTCGCCGTTTTAAGGCTTCTTCTCGGATTCGGGCTCTTTCTCGGACCTCGGGGAGGAGGTCGAGTTCTTCCTTTTGTGCCTGCGGGTTGCCTTCTTCGTTGTAGAAGATGACTCTGGGTGACCCTTCATCTATTTCGATAGGAATCATTGCCTCCATCCCGTAAGCTAGTCGGAATGGCGATTCTCCCGTTGTAGAGTGTGGGGTTGTCCGATATGCCCATAGTACCTGGGGGAGCTCCTCGGCCCCTGCCCCTTTGGCCTCTTGGAGTCTTCGTTTTAACCCGGCCAAGATGACTTTATTTGCGGCCTCTGCTTGTCCATTGGCTTGTGGGTGCTCGACTGAGGTGAATTGCTGTTTGATTTTTAGTTCGGTCACCAAGTTCTGAAAACTTGTGTCCGTGAACTGTGTTCCATTGTCTGTTGTGATGGAGTAGGGGACTCCGAACCTTGTGACAATGTTTTTGTATAGGAATTTGCGGCTTTTCTGAGCCGTAATGGTGGCTAAGGGTTCAGCTTCGATCCACTTTGTGAAGTAGTCGACCCCTACTATGAGGTATTTGACTTGCCCCGGTCCTTGGGGGAACGGGCCGAGTAGGTCAAGTCCCCATTTTGCGAAGGGCCATGGTGTGGTGATGCTGATAAGGTCTTCTGGTGGTGCCTTGTGGAAATTGGCGTGTTTTTGGCAGGGGGGGCATATTTTCACAAATTCCGTTGCGTCTTTCTGTAAGGTCGGCCAGTAGAACCCGGCTCGGACTACTTTTTTGGATAATGCCCGAGCTCCGAGATGGTTCCCACACATGCCTCCGTGGACTTCTTCGAGGACGTTCTTTGTTTCTGAGGTCGGGACGCACCTAAGGAGGGGATTTGAGAATCCTCTTCTGTATAATACGTCGTGAATTAGTGTATAATTCTGGGCGTCTTTCGTGAGTCTTTTAGCTTCCTTTCTTTCGGCGGGAAGAGTTCCCGACTTCAGGTAGTTGAGTATGGGGGTCATCCATCCTTGCTGTTGATTGGATATATTTAGCGTTTCTTCCTCTCTTAGCACGGAGGGGGATTGTAAGGTTTCCTGGAGGAGACTTCTGTTGTTGCCTCCGGGCTTGGTGCTGGCGAGCTTTGAGAGGGCGTCTGCCCGGGCGTTTTGTTCCCGAGGTATGTGCCGAATCTGTATCTCTGAAAAGTGGCGTAGTTGTGCCTGTGTTTGGTCCAGGTATTTTTTCATGGTGGGGTCTTTGGCCTGGTAGCTTCCATTTACTTGTGATGTGACGACCTAGGAGTCGCTGAAGATCGTGATTTTCTGGGCTCCGACCTCTTTGGCTAGCTTTAGGCCTTCAAGTAGGGCCTCGTATTCGGCTTGGTTGTTCGAAGCCTGGAACTCGAATTTTAGGGATAGTTCTATCCGCGTTCCTTGGTCGCTTTCGAGTATAACCCCGGCTCCGCTTCCAGTTTTGTTTGAGGACCCGTCGACATACAGGTTCCATGAGAGTGGGGTTCCAGGGGTCTCAGTGTATTCTGCGATGAAGTCGGCTAGATACTGAGATTTTATGGCAGTCCGGGTTTCATAGTGGAGGTCGAACTCGGACAGTTCCACCGCCCATTGCAGTATTCGTCCTGCCAGGTCTGTTTTTTGGAGGATGTGTCTCATGGGTTGGTTTGTCCGGACTTTGATGGTGTGGGCTTGAAAGTAGGGACGGAGCCTCCGAGCTGTGAACACTAGGGCGTAGGCGAATTTTTCTATCTTCTGATAGTTTAATTCGGCCCCTTGTAGTGCCTTGCTTACAAAGTATATGGGGTGTTGTCCTTGGTCATTTTCTCGTATTAATGCTGAAGCGACTGCTCGATGTCCAACCGAGAGGTAGAGTACGAGCTCTTCTCCTTTTAAAGGTCGGGTTAGGTTTGGTGGCTGCCCGAGGTATTCCTTGAATTCTTGAAAGGCTTTTTCGCACTCCGGGGTCCATGAGAAGGGTTTCCCTTTCTTTAGGAGTGAGTAGAGAGGTAGTGACTTTATTGCTGATCCTGCCAAGAATCTTGATAGGGCGGCTAGCCTTCCATTCAGTTGTTGTACTTCTTTGACACACGTCGGGCTCTTCATATTGAGTATCGCTTGGCATTTGTCCGGGTTTGCTTCGATGCCCCTTTGAGTCAGCATGAAGCCTAAGAACTTTCCGGCTTCTGCGGCGAAGGTGCACTTTGTCGGGTTAAGTCTCATGTTGTGTTTTCTGAGGGTACCGAAGATACTGGTGAGGTCGGTCAGCAAGTTTTTGTCTTCTTGTGTCTTTACCAGCATGTCGTCGACATACACCTCCAGCTGTAATCCGATGTGCTCTGAGAACACTTTGTTCATTAGCCTCTGGTAGGTTGCCCCTGCGTTCTTCAGCCCGAAGGGCATTACTACGTAGCAGTAGTTTGCCCTTGGGGTTATGAACGAGGTCTTTTCTTGGTCGGGTCCGTACATCGGGATTTGATTGTATCCCGAGTATGCGTCCATGAAGGAGAGATATCTATAGCCTGAGGCTGCGTCTACTAAGGCGTCGATGTTTGGTAGTGGATATGGGTCTTTGGGGCAGGCTTTGTTGAGATCCGTGTAATCGACGCACATCCTCCATTTTCCATTGGGCTTTTTCACCAGGACCACGTTTGCGAGCCATAGGGGGTATTTTACTTCCCTAATGAACCCTGCATCTAGCAGTGTTTGTACTTGTTCTTCTATTGCTTGCATGCGCTCGGGTCCGAGCTTTCGGCATCTTTGTTGGACAGGTTGGGATCCCGGGTAAACTGATAGCTTATGGCACATCAGGTCGGGGCTTATGCCTGGCATGTCGGAGGCTTTCCAAGCGAAGAGGTCGAAATTCTCCTTTAAGAGGTTTATGAGTTTCTCTTTTAGGCTTGCTTCGAGGTTTGCTCCTATGTTTGTTATTTTTTCAGGTGTGTTCCCAATCTGGACTCTTTCGGTTTCTCCCTCTGGTTGTGGCCGAAGATCTTCTCGGGATTGAACTCGTCCGAGCTCTATTGTGTTGACCTCTTTCCCTTTCAGGCTCAGGCTTTCGTTGTAACATCGCCGTGCTAGTTTTTGGTCGCCTTTTAGGGTAGCAATTCCTTTTGCGGTAGGGAACTTCATACAGAGGTGTGGGGTCGAGACTATAGCTGCCAGTCTGTTTAGGGTTGGTCGCCCAATGAGGGCATTGTATGCTGAAGTGACGTCGACTATAATGTAGTCGATGCTTAATGTTTTAGATTGCTCGCCTCTTCCAAAGGTGGTGTGTAGCGAGATGTATCCTAAGGGATGGATCGGGGTATCCCCTAGCCCAAATAGGTCGGTGGGATAGGCCTTTAGTTCTTTTTCTTCAAGTCCGAGCTTGTCGAAGGCTGTTTTGAACAGGATATCCGCTGAGCTTCCCTGGTCAATCAGGGTTCGATGTAAGTTGGCGTTTGCTAGGATAATGGTGATTACCATTGGATCGTCGTGCCCGGGTATTATCCCTTGAGCATCTTCTCGGGTAAATGAGATAGTAGGTAATTCGGGCAGGGGACTGTCTTCTCGGACGTGATAGACTTCTTTGAGGTGTCTTTTTCGCGAGGATCTGGATGTTCCTCCGCCTGCGAAACCTCCATTTATCATGTGAACGTGCCTTTCAGGGGTTCGCGGGATTTGTTCGGCCCGATCTTCGTTATCTCCCCGCCTTCTCTTCCTGGTTTCTTCTCCTTTCTCTGCTATGTATCTGTCGAGTTTTCCTTCTCTGGCTAGCTTTTCTATAACATTTTTTAGGTCGTAGCAGTCGTTAGTAGAATGACCGTAGAGCTTGTGATATTCACAGTATTCGGACCGATCTCTCCCCGCTCTTTTGTGTCTTAGCGGTCGAGGCGGGGGGATCTTTTCGGTGTGGCATACTTCTCTGTAGATGTCTACCAGGGAGACTCGGAGGGGGGTGTAGTTGTGGTACTTCCGTGGCTTGTCCGAGTTGGGTTCTTCTTTCTTCTTCTGTTCCCGATCTCGATCTCGGAGTGGGTAGGTTGATTCCTTCTTAGAAGAGTCTCTTAGCTGGGAGGTTTCCTCCATGTTGATATATTTTTCTGCCCGCTCCTGCACCTCGTATAGGGAGGTCGGATATCGTTTGGATAGGGATTGGCTAAACGGTCCCTCTTTTAGGCCGTTTGCTAGTCCCATGATGGCTGCTTCAGTGGGCAAGTGTTGTATGTCCAGGCAGGCTTTGTTGAATCGCTCCATGTATTCTCGGAGAGTTTCTTGGTTACCTTGTTTGATCCCGAGTAGACTGGGGGCATGTTTTGTTTTGTCCTTTTGAATAGAGAACCTTGTTAGGAATTTTTTGGTTAGGTCTTCGAAGCTGGTGATTGATCTTGGTGGCAGGTTGTCGAACCACTTCATGGCTGACTTGGTGAGAGTGGTGGGGAAGGCTTTGCACCGAATCACGTCGGAGGCGTCGACTAGGTACATTCTGCTTCTGAAGTTGCTGAGGTGGTGACTTGGATCGGTGGTGCCGTCGTAGAGGTCCATATCGGGTGGTTTGAAGTTTCGCGGTACCTTCTCCTTCATGATCTCTTGCGTGAAGGGATCATGGTTGCCTTCGGGGGTGGTGCCGCGTTCTGTCCGGTCTTTCAGGTTGGCCTCTATTTTTCACAGTTTTTCTTCTAATTCTTTGCGCTTTCGAGTCTCCCTTCTCAGATCTTGTTCAGTTTCTTTCTGCTTCTTTATGTCCTCTTCGAGTTGTTTCAGTCGGTTTTGTTGTGCCCGGACTGCTTCTAGAATTTCCGAGCTCTTCTCTTTTTCGGAATTTTGTGGATCTTTGTTTGGGAGTGATGTCTTTGGGCGATTCTGTTTGTTTCCTCCTGGAGTGCGTGGTGATAGAGGGCTGTCCGGTCGTTCTCCAATGTCAATTTCGTCCTCTTGTTCAGATGCAGTGCGGTCATTGTTGTGAGGGTCGTCCGCCATGGTAGAGGGATGACTTCCAGGTCCCCGGCAACGGCGCCAATGTTCCGAGGGTTACCTGAAACATGTAGCTCGGTCGTCTTGGAAAGGCCCGAGGTGGGGGTTCAGGGACCCGAGCTTGATATGTAGAGTGGTTGGCGGTTGTACCTGCAATGACACTCCGATGCTTAAGTTAGCATGGGTCCAAGCAGATATGTGTAGAATGTGGAATGAATGCCATACCTGGGTGCTCCAGTGTATTTATAGTAGTTGGCCGTGATCTTCCCTGGATAAGATATTCTTATCTTATCTTATCTTTGGGAGTTTTATCTCTATCTTTGTGGAACCGCCTTTTCTAGGCCTTTTTGGCCTTTAGGTTTTGGGCTGCGTTCCTTTTGATGGGCCTTCCTTGCTTTATTGTCCGAGGTCCGACCTTTAGGCGTGAGCCTTAGGACGAGGTCGGACCTTTTATGATTTGCCGAGTTTGGAGGAGTCCGGTCAGGGTATGAACACTAGCTATCCAATACTTGTATGCACATGCTAAATTCTTCTTTAATTCCTTGTTTGTTTATGATCATGATACTTTATTGCTTTTGAATTCACAAAACTCAAGTTGGTAATCATAATGGCACAACACCATGTTGCAATTTAGAAATCAAACTATGCCTTTTCATACACACATGCATACAGAGAAGGTAAAGACAATCATGCAGTTTATAGTGCTTGAAACAAATGAGAGGAAAAGGAACTTTACAACCTTGTAGTTCATCTTCTCTATTGATGGTGTTTTTGTGGAAAAATGAATTTCCAACACACAAATCCAACCGGCAAGTATACCGGGTCGCATCAAGTAGTAATAACTCACTTAGAGTGAGGTCGATCCCACAGGGATTGATGGATCAAGCAATTTTAGTGGGTGATTAGTTTAGTCAAGCTAACATTGAAATGAATTTGGATGAAGTGTAACCAACAGAAATTAAATAGCAAGGAAAATTAAAGTGCAGAAAGTAAAATTGCAGGAAACTTAAAGAACAAGAAAGTAAAATTGCAAGAATCTTAAATGACAAGAAATGTAAATTGCATGAAAAGTAAAGGGGGGTTGGGTGCTAGAAATTAAAGAGAGCAGTAAAGCAAAGCGTAGAACAATTGCAGGGAGATTAAATTGCTTAAAATTAAATTGGAAGCAATAGGAACAGAAAGGTAAAAATGCAGATGAAATAACAGCAGTAAATCAGCAAGAAAGCTCAATTCAAATATGAAATCTAAAATGACAAGTGAGGATCTCAGGAAATCAATGAGACTAGAAAACAAGTCTAGATCTCAATTCCTTCCTTGATCCAACCAAGAACAATTGCAGAAGGAAAGTAGATGAAAGCAGTAAAGAGAATTTTGATTCAATTCAAAATTCCTTGAATTATGCAGAAGAACAAAGCAGAGATGTTGCGGATGGAGAATGAAAACAGAATTCCTTTCAATCTCAATCCAAAATTCAAACAGAAAGGGAAATTCAGAGAGAGAACTCTCAATTCCTAAATTTAAGACAGAAGAAAAATAAAGGAAAGAGCTCTCCTACAAAGATGGAATTGATGCCTTTATATAGGCTTTACAAAGTAAAAATTAAAACAAATTACAATTAAAATGAAAATCCTAATCTAATTGATCCATGTGCCTTTGAGTGATGATGTGGGCTTTTCTTGCTTTGGATTTGAGGAGAAATGGGTTGGGTTGGCCTTGATTCAATTTGGAGAGGAATTGAATTAAAATGGAATTTTGGTTGAATTTTGGACCATGATAAGTCACTCCCAGGAGGCTGCCCTGCCCTTGTGGAGGGCAGGGCAGAAAATTGAAGCTTGGTGCGTGGATTTGGTGCGGCGTGGTGCGTGAGAGGCTGCCCTGCCCGTGCCAAGGGCAGGGCAGGAAAGGTTTGGTGCGCCAGAATTGTGTTGGTGCGCACGTTGATGCTTGCCGTGCTAAGTTGTGTGCGCGTTGGTGCTTCTTGGTGCTGCCAGGAATTGAGCTTGGTGCTTAGGATGCTGCCCTGCCCTTGTGGAGGGCAGGGCAATGTTGCCTTGGTGCACCACTTCCTTGACCGTGTGTCTCCCTCTTCGAGCCTTGGTGGAAGCATTTTGGTTTATTTTCGCTTGTTTTTGCCCTTAAAGATGCCTCTCGTTCCTGCCTCAATGTTGCTCCAAATATGGATTTCTATATATCGTTGGAAAGCTCTGAATGTCAGCTTTCCAACGCAACTGGAAGCACATCAATCGGACATCTGTAACTCAAGTTATAGCCCTTTGAAGTAGGCATGGTCATGCTGTTTGCGGCCAGATTTTAACTTAGCGAAAATTCTTGCTTCCAACCATACTTTGCATCACAATTCTGCCCTGCCCTTGGCAAGGGCAGGATCGTGTGCGTGCTGGCTGCTTCCTTCCTTGATTTGGTCATGGGCCACGCTTTTAAAAGCGTGGCCTAAGGCTCCAAAGTGTACCCCAACTTCAAAGTGTACCCCAAAGCTCTTTTTTTCTCCTTTTTTTGTGCTTCTTTGCTTCTTTTTCTTCTTATTTCCTACAAGATTTATAAAATTAAAATATCAAGAAAATATATCATTTAAGTACAAAAAGCATTCAATATTTAAGCACAAATCATCAATTTCTTGTATGAAAAAGCATAGAAAATGGGTATATGATGACTTGTCATCACAACACCAAACTTAAACCTTGCTTGTCCCCAAGCAAGAAAAGAATCATGCAATAGAAATTGACAATCCAAGGTAAGAAGAGTAGCAAGTTAATGTTCATGGCAAGCTAGTTTTCTATGCATGCTACAATTACAAAAGAGATGTAAATGATTGATGCTTCTATCTAGCTTATTTTATGAAATCTTTTTCTTATAATTCTTCCTTGAAACAAGCTTTTGATTTTTTTTTTCCTTTTGGGTGCTTTGCCCCATGAGTTAATAACAAAGCTACGACTTCTAAATGCTTTGTTTTCAAGTATTACCACTTGATACATAAGCACCACAAGCATTTAATTAGAGGTCGATCCCACAGGGATTGATGGATCGAGCAACTTTAGTGGGTGATTAGTTTAGTCAAGCTAACATTTGTGAATTGGATGAAATGTGACCAGCAGAATGTAAAGTGCAAGGAAAATTAAAGTGCAGAAAGTAAATGACAAAAACGTAAAGAGCAAGAAATGTAAATTGCAAGAATCTTAAATGACAAGAAATATAAATTGCATTAAATGTAAAGGGGAGTGGGTGCTAAAAATTAAAGAGAGCAATAGATCAAGCAACTGGAAATTTAAATTGCAGGAAGAATAAATTGGGATCAATGTAAACAGAGAAGCGAAATTGCAGTGAATAAGAACTTAGAGCAATTGCAGGAATTGTAAATTGCAGAAAATTTAAATGAGATTTGCAGCAAGCTTAATGTAAACTGAATTGAGGAACCAAACAGAAAGTAGAATGCAGCTCAATTGCAAAATCTAAATGAGAGGTTGAAGATCTCAGGAGCTCAATGAGACTAGAAAACAAGTCTAGATCTCAATGCCTTCCTTGATCCAACAGCAAACAGATTGAATAAGAAATAGAGATGAAAGCAGTAAAGAGAGCTTTGATTCAAATCACAATTCACTGAAATTATGCAGACAAGAAAACAGAGAGAATTCTCAAGGTGAGATTGAAACAAAATTTCTTCAATTCTCCACCCAAGATTCAAAACACAGATGAAAATTAGAGAGAGTTCTCTAATCCTACTACTCCCTAGTGGAGCTCGCCTTCTATGCTCTCTATTGGAGCTCGCCTCCCAGTGCTCTCTAATGGAGCTCACCTTCCCTAATAAAATGAAACAGATGCCTATTTATAGGCATTTTTACAAAATGAAAATGAAATTCAAAACAAATTATAATTAAAATGAAATTTCTATTCTAACTATCTCTTGTGCCTTTGAGTGGTGTCAATTGGGCCCTTGCTCTTGATGGAATTGGGTTGACAAAAGCCTTTGTTGATTGCTCTTGGTGTTGGAGAGAAACCCACTTGTGAACCGGGCCAGAACCATTAAAGCTTGAGTCAAAGTTTGAGGCAAACTTTGGCCCAAGCTTTTTCACCAAACTCATCATGCAGATGGCCATTTTGCTGTCATCCACGTTTGAGCCAAAGTTTGAGGTCAAACTTTGAGCCAAACGTGGATCCCTCTTGTTGCATATCAAGCCTTGGAGTGCTACTTTGTCCTCTTGTCAACGTTGCCAATTTTATGCCCACTATAGACTATTATATATGGTTGGAAAGCTCGGAATGTCAGCTTTCTAACCCAATTAAAATCTCCTCAATTGGACATCTACAACTCAAGTTATGCTCCTTTGAAGAGGACAGGGTCGCTGGCTTTGGTGCCTAACGTTTGAGGTGAAGTTTGCCTCAAACGTGGTCGAAAATGCCAGTTCTGGAGGCTCAAACGCATTGTCCACCCCATACTAATATATATTGTTGAAAAGCCCTGAATGTCTACTTTCCAATTCCTTTGAAGGCGCATCATTTGGATCTCCACAGCTCAAGTTATACTCCGTCGAAGGTGCAGAGGTCAGATGGCCTCACTACAGGTTGCCACCATGTTCGTTTATGCACATTTCGGGGCAGTTTTCTCCCTCAATTTTAGTGTCCACTATGCAGTGCCATATATGCTTGGAAAGCTCTCGATTTCTACTTTCCATTGCTATTTGAATCACCTCATTTGGAGCTTTGTAACTCAAGTTATTCTTGTTGGAAGTATACCCCTTCAGGCTGCAAGCCAATGTTTGACCTAAAGTTTGAGGCAAACGTTGGCGCAAGCTTTTTGGCCTCCTGGGTGTTGGTGTGTGGTGCCAACGTTTGCCAAAAAGCTTGAGGCAAACGTTGGCACAAGCTTTTGCCTTATCAATGGTGAATTCAACTCTTCCAAAAGTTTGAGCTAAAGTTTGAGGCAAGCTTTTGCTCAAGCTTTTTGTTCTCTCTTGCTCCTTGCCCTTTCTTCTTTCTCTAACCTTCTTCAAAGCTCTTTTTACCTATCATCAATCAACCAAATACATCAAAGCTATGCTATAATCATGAGAGTTCTTCTTCTTCTTCTAGAAATTTAAGCAATTATGGCATAAAAACTCATGAAAATGCATCAATTCATCCATGGTTGATTGAATCAAAGGAAACATGAAATTCTACCCAAATGGCTTGCTTATGGCTCAAGAAAGTGCATAAAACCTATAAAAAAACAAAGAAAAAGCATAGAAAAACATGACATTATGACATGTCATCAAGAGCATAACTTCGTAATGGAACAAGTAGAGGATGCTGTCATTATAGAAGAGGAAGAGTTGGTTGAAGATTTAGGAGATGCTGAACCTCCATGGGAACACAGAGTCATGGAAGACTCCGTCGAAGATGCTACAATTGATGTTGACGAGGATTTTGCACCGCCTCCAATGCAAATATCTTATGAAGAACTGGACGGAATAACCCAGGATGCAGGTTTCCTTGATGATGATGATCACAAGTCCTGTTCTCTTAGTGACGAACTTGCATCCGTAAGTGATTTCTTTGAGACAGAAGAATCTCCTCCGAGTGAATATGAAGATGATATTGAGGTAGATTTTTCTCAACCTCCAATATATGACTTGAGCGATGATGAGGGAGAAATTGAAGACTCTAATCAAGATATGGTTGAAGTGGAAGAAATTTGCAAAGAAATGGAAGAATTCACAGAAGATTATAAGGGAGTAGAACTTATAGAACCACTGGAAACACCTATCCCAAGGCCATTACCGCCCAACACAAACTACAAGTGGGTAAAATCCTTGCCTTTTATCTTCAATCTTCCACTTGAATATGGTTTGCTTGAAACAGATGGCCAGCTCAGAGCTCTCTGCGGCTTTAAGAGTAAGAGGGAAATAGCTCGTACTCAGAGCTGGTGCACAAGGTTCAATAAGGTTCCACGCTTCAACTCAAAGTGCAAGGATTGGTATCATGCTCAATTGAATGGATCACGGAGAACGTTTGGTCTCCGTGGTGAGAATCTACTTTTTAAACTGCCCGGATGGAAACATGTAGATCAAGACAGAGGTGGATTTAAAAGCAAAGCTTGGGATCATGGATTCTATGCTGACATTCGTCACCCCGGGAGCCTGAGAATCTGTTTGAAGCTGCTCAGAAGCTTTACATGCCTAGTTTGGGACTCTGGAGGCTATTGGCATTCCAAGCATTGGTGGAGATTTTTGGATCAATTTAAACATAAGCCGCCATAACAGGAAGCTCCTCCAATGTCCAACTTAAGGACTTTAACCAAAAGTGCTAGGTGGGAGACAACCCACCATGGTATGGTCGTTTCTTTTTCAGTTTTATTTCGTGTTATTTATTTTTGTTTCCTTTTTAATTGAACTTGAATATTATTCATTCGCATTGTATACTGCATAATTGCATACCTGCATGAAAAAAAAGGGAAAACACGCACGCGACGCGGCAGCATCGCTGACGCATCCGTGTTAGTGCGTTGGGAAGAAAAGAACTTAACAGAGAGTCACGCGAGAGCATGGCTGGAGGCGCGGCTTTAGCATAATTTTACCCCACGCAACCGCGTCGTTCACGTGACTGCGTCATTTGGGAACTTTGGCCTCCCACGCGACCGCGTCACCCACGCGGCCGCGTGCCATGAAAATCGACGTGAAAAGGGTGCATAGCCGAAAGTTATGCTGGAGTGGTGCTGGACTGGTGCTGAAAGCACAACCTTACCACGCGGACGCATGGCTCACGCGTCTGCATCATATCACCATATTGACCACTCATGCGATCGCGTCGACCAAAATTTGGAAAAATAAGATTTTGAACAGAGAGTTGTGCGAGCGGGAGGCTGCCCTCGCGCCAGTAGCATAAAACGTGTCACACGACCGCGTGACCAACGCGACCGCGTCGATTAACTTCAAACGCAAGTCATGTGATCGCGTGCCCCACGCGTCCGCGTCGCTTGCGCTGCACAACTTATCCTAATTTGCCAAATATCTTATCTTTTCTTCCCCAATCCTAATTTTTCCCTCCCTCCTTTCTTACTCACTTCTTTCCCTTCTCATTCTTCTTATCTTCATTTTATTTATTTGCATATTTCATTTATTGCATTTTAATTTAGTGCATATTTTTCTTTTCTTTTCTAAATTTATTATTTTTTCCTTTGGTGTTGATTTTCTTATTTAACTGTTGCATCTTTTCTGGTATAATTTTTAGTGACTTGTTTTACAATGTTGGGTGATGCTATTTTTCTGTCAATGTCAATCTTTTATGATACTTGTATTCCTTTTGCATTGACATGAACTTACATTGTCTTTCATTACCCACTCTCTTCCCCATTGTTGTACATTTTGTACCACTGGCATGCCATGGCTTCTATTGTTTTCTCACGTACATGTTGAAGCTTTCATGTAAATGAGACCCATATCATTTGGCATTAACCCATCCATACTTCATTTATTTTCTTATCTTTATTTCTGGGTTACTTTTCTTCCCTTTTTCTTTCAGGAGGGCCACTCGGAGGGGAACCGGAAGACGTTTACATGGGGAGACAAGACAAGTCCATCTGCACAATCTTTGGAGAGAAGCATCAGTTGAAACAACCCGTCCACCTGCACATCTTAGCATGCACCGAGGATGGTGCAATCTTTAAGTGTGGGGAGGTCGATACCGATCTCCATGGGTTAGCTATTTTCTTCTTTTCAACACCATTGTTTTATTTTCTTTGTTTATTTATTATTGCATTTGCATATTTGATTGCATATTTATTTGATTTTATGCATTTAGCCACTACTTGGTTGAAGTAATATTTTCTTTTTCAAGAAATTTTTATAGTATTTCACTAATTTAAATTGAAATTTTTTTTGTTAAATTTGTTTGAAGTTGTATTTGGAACATGGTTTTTGAGCCAAAGAACACACAACCCGTAAGATTTTAAGCTTATTTATATGGTTACATTATTTAACCATGATATTTTATTCTTGTGTGTTTTCTTCTCTATAATTGTAATCTTTACTTTGTTCCATTCTATATGTCCGTTATTTAGTGTATTTATATGCCTACATATGATTGAGGCCATTATTTAAATTCTCTTCTAAGCGTATCCCAGTTAGAAACAGTTGCTCCGGGTTGAGTGTAGTACCACTCTCTTGACTTTTCCTCAAGAGAGAACGAGAAGGCTTTTAACAGAATAGAAGTTTTATCAACACCATCACGCTTAACAGTAGAATAAGCTGTCTAAAAATCCATAAGGTGTTTGATAGGCTCTTGAGCAGGTAAGCCGTGAAACTTGGGCATCAAGTTGAGTAATGCAGTCTTTATTTCAAAATCCACAGCCACCGCTGGATGGTGCACCTGATACGGCTGCAGTTTAAAATCAGGGGGCTCCAGCCTCGTGGATAGTGACTCTCCTAAGTGCTTCCATGTCACTTACACGTAAATCAACCGAATCAGTAGAAAGGGAGCTTGTTTATTCCTTAAGTGACTGGTGCACGAAATTGTGATCAATACTTTTCACAACTCAAATAATCCCCGGTAATGAATCCAAAAACTTGGTGTTCAATAGCATGGCATAAACACAACTTCGCACAACTAACCAGCAAGTGTACTGGGTCGTCCAAGTAATAAACCTTACGCGAGTAAGGGTCGATCCCACAGAGATTGTTGGTATGAAGCAAGCTATGGTCACCTTGTAAATCTTAGTCAGGCAAACTCAAATGGATATGGGTGATATACGAATAAAACATAAAGATAAAGATAGAGATACTTATGTAATTCATTGGTGGGAATTTCAGATAAGCGCATGAAGATGCTGTGTCCCTTCCGTCTCTCTGCTTTCATACTGTCTTCATCCAATCCTTCTTACTCCTTTCCATGGCAAGTTTATGCAAGGGTTTCACCGTTGTCAGTGGCTACCTCCCATCCTCTCAGTGGAAATGTTCAACGCACCCTGTCACGGCACAGCTATCCAGCTGTCGGTTCTCGATCATGTCGGAATAGAATCCAGTGATTCTTTTGCGTCTGTCACTAACGCCCCACAATCGCGAGTTTGAAGCACGTCACAGTCATTCAATCATTGAATCCTACTCAGAATACCACAGACAAGGTTAGACCTTCTGGATTCTCTTGAATGCCACCATCAGTTCTAGCCTATACCACGAAGACTCTGATCTCACGGAATGGTTGGCTCGGTTGTCAGGCGAGCGCTCGGTTGTCAGGCGATCAACCATGCATCGTGTATCAGGAATCCAAGAGATATTCACCCAATCTAAGGTAGAACGGAGGTGGTTGTCAGTCACACGTTCATAGGTGAGAATGATGATGAGTGTCACGGATCATCACATTCATCAAGTTGAAGAACAAGTGATATCTTAGAACAAGAACAAGCGAAATTGAATAGAAGAACAATAGTAATTGCATTAATACTCGAGGTACAGCAGAGCTCCACACCTTAATCTATGGTGTGTAGAAACTCCACCATTGAAAATACATAAGAACAAGGTCTAGGCATGGCTGTGAGGCCAGCCTCCCAATGATCTAAGATAGCATAAGAACAAGGATAGCTATCAAGATGAAAATACAATAGAAAAATGTCCTATTTATAAAGAACTAGTAGCCTAAGGTTTACAAAGATGAGTAAATGACATAAAAATCCACTTCCGGGCCCACTTGGTGTGTGCTTGGGCTGAGCATTGAAGCATTTTCGTGTAGAGACTCTTCTTGGAGTTAAACGCCAGCTTTTGTGCCAGTTTAGGCGTTTAACTCCCATTCTTGTGCCAGTTCCGGCGTTTAACGCTGGGAATTCTGAGGGTGACTTTGAACACCAGTTTGGGCCATCAAATCTTGGGCAAAGTATGGACTATTATATATTGCTGGAAAGCCCAGGATGTCTACTTTCCAACTCCGTTGAGAGCGCGCCAATTGGGTTTCTGTAGCTCCAGAAAATATACTTCGAGTGCAGGGAGGTCAGAATCCAACAGCATCTGCAGTCCTTTTCAGTCTCTGAATCAGATTTTTGCTCAGGTCCCTCAATTTCAGCCAGAAAATACCTGAAATCACAGAAAAACACACAAACTCATAGTAAAGTCCAGAAAAGTGAATTTTAACTAAAAACTAATAAAAATATACTAAAAACTAACTAAATCCTACTAAAAACATACTAAAAACAATGCCAAAAAGCGTACAAATTATCCGCTCATCACAACACCAAACTTAAATTGTTGCTTGTCCTCAAGCAACTGAAAATCAAATAAGATAAAAAGAAGAGAATATACAATGAATTCCAAAAACATCTATGAAGATCAGTATTAATTAGATGAGCGGGACTTTTAGCTTTTTGCCTCTGAACAGTTTTGGCATCTCTCTCTATCCTTTGAAATTCAGAATGATTGGCTTCTTTAGGAACTCAGAATCCAGATAGTGTTATTGATTCTCCTAGTTAAGTATGATGATTCTTGAACACAGCTACTTATTGAGTCTTGGCCGTGGCCCAAAGCACTCTGTCTTCCAGTATTACCACCGGATACATACATGCCACAGACACATAATTGGGTGAACCTTTTCAGATTGTGACTCAGCTTTGCTAGAGTCCCCAATTAGAGGTGTCCAGGGTTCTTAAGCACACTCTTTTTGCCTTGGATCACAACTTTATTTCTTTCTTTTTCTTTTTCACTCTTATTTTTTGATTTTTTTTTGTATTCACCGCTTTTTCTTGCTTCAAGAATCATTTTAATGATTTTTCAGATCCTCAGTAACATTTCTCCTTTTTCATCATTCTTTCAAGAGCCAACATTCATGAACCACTAATTCAAAAGACATATGCACTGTTTAAGCATACATTCAGAAAACAAAAGTATTGCCACCACATCAAAATAATCAAACTGTTATAAAATTCAAAATTCATGCAATTCTTTTCTTTTTCAATTAAGCACATTTTTTCATTTAAGAGAGGTGATGGATTCATAGGACATTCATAACTTTAAGGCATAGACACTAAGACACTAATGATCACAAGACACAAACATAAGCATTAAAATTCGAAAAATAGAAAAATAAAGAACAAGGAAATTAAAGAACGGGTCCACCTTAGTGATGGCGGCTTGTTCTTCCTCTTGAAGATCCTATGGAGTGCTTGAGCTCCTCAATGTCTCTTCCTTGTCTTTGTTGCTCCTCTCTCATGATTCTTTGATCTTCTCTAATTTCATGGAGGAGGACGGAGTGTTCTTGGTGCTCCACCCTTAGTTGTCCCATGTTGGAACTCAATTCTCCTAGGGAAGTGTTTAGTTGCTCCCAATAGTTTTGTGGAGGAAAGTGCATCCCTTGAGGCATCTCGGGGATTTGATGATGAGAGGGGTCTCTTGTTTACTCCATCCTCTTCTTAGTGATGGGCTTGTCCTCATCAATGGGGATGTCTCCTTCTATGTCAACTCCAACTGAATAACAGAGGTGACAAATGAGATGAGGAAAGGCTAACCTTGCCAAGGTAGAGGACTTGTCCGCCACCTTATAAAGTTCTTGGGATATAACCTCATGAACTTCTATTTCTTCTCCAATCATGATGCTATGAATCATGATAGCCCGGTCTATAGTAACTTCGGACCGGTTGCTAGTGGGAATGATTGAGCGTTGGATAAACTCCAACCATCCTCTAGCCACGGGTTTGAGGTCATGCCTTCTCAATTGAACCGGCTTTCCTCTTGAATCTCTCTTCCATTGGGCGCCCTCTTAACAAATGACTTTGAGGACTTGGTCCAACCTTTGATCAAAGTTGACCCTTCTAGTGTAAGGATGTTCATCGCCTTGCATCATGGGCAAGTTGAATGCCAACCTTACATTTTCCGGACTAAAATCCAAGTATTTCCCCCGAACCATAGTAAGCCAATTCTTTGGATCCGGTTCACACTTTGATCATGGTTCTTGGTGATCCATGCATTGGCATAGAACTCTTGAACCATTAAGATTCCAACTTGTTGAATGGGGTTGGTAAGAACTTCCCAACCTTTCCTTCGGATCTCATGTCGGATCTCTGGATATTCACCCTTTTTGAGTGAAAAAGGGACCTCGGGGATCACCTTCTTCAAGGCCACAACTTCATAGAAGTGGTCTTGATGCACCCTTGAGATGAATCTCTCCATCTCCCATGACTCGGAGGTAGAAGCTTTTGCCTTCCCTTTCCTCTTTCTAGAGGTTTCTCCGGCCTTGGATGCCATAAATGGTTATGGAAAAATAAAAAGCAATGCTTTTACCACACCAAACTTAAAAGGTTTGCTCGTCCTCGAGCAAAAGAAGAAAGAAGAGAGTAGAAGAAGAAATAAGAAAGAAGGGAATGGCTTTGTGTTCGGCCAAAAAGGGGGAGAAGTGATGTTTAGGTTGTGTGAAAATGAAGGAGTGAAGATGGGTTTATATAGGAGTGGGGGGAGGGTTATGGTTCGGCTATGGGAGGGTGAGTTTGGGAGGGAAAGTGGTTTGAATTTGAAGGGTGAGGTAGGTGGGGTTTTATGAAGGATGGATGTGAGTGGTGAAGAGAAAGATGGGATTTGATAGGTTAAGGGTTTTTGGGGAAGAGGTGTTGAGGTGATTGGTGAATGGGTGAAGAAGAGAGAGAGTGGTGGGGTAGGTGGGGATCCTGTGGGGTCCACAGATCCTGAGGTGTCAAGGAAAAGTCATCCCTGCACCAAATGGCATGCAAAAATGCGTTTTGAGCCAATTCTGGCGTTAAACGCCGGGCTGGTGCCCATTTTTGGCGTTTAACGCCAAGTGCTTGCCCTTTTCTGGTGTTTAACGCCAGTCTGGTGCCCCTTTCTGGCGTTAAACGCCCAGAATGGTGCCAGACTGGGCGTTAAACGCTCATCTGCTAGCCTTACTAGCGTTTAAACGCCAGTAGGTTCTTCCTCCAGGGTGTGTTGTTTTTCTTCCTGTTTTTTCATTCTATTTTTGCTTTTTCAATTGATTTTGTGACTTCTCATGATCATCAACCTATAGAAAACATAAAATAACAAAGAAAAATATATAAAATATAACATTGGGTTGCCTCCCAACAAGCGCTTCTTTAATGTCAGTAGCTTGACAGTGGGCTCTCATGGAGCCTCACAGATGCTCAGAGCAATGTTGGAACCTCCCAACACCAAACTTAGAGTTTGAATGTGGGGGTTCAACACCAAACTTAGAAGTTGGTTGTGGCCTCCCAACACCAAACTTAGAGTTTGGCTGTGGGGGCTCTGTTTGGCTCTGTTTTGAGAGAAGCTCTTCATGCTTCCTCTCCAGGATGACAGAAGGGTATCCTTGAGCCTTAAACACAAAGGATTCTTCATTCACTTGAATGATCAATTCTCCTCTATCAACATCAATCACAGCCTCTGCTGTGGCTAGGAAGGGTCTGCCAAGGATGATGAATTCATCCATGCACTTCCCAGTCTCTAGGACTATGAAATCAGCAGGGATGTAATGGTCTTCAACCTTTACCAGAACATCCTCTACAAGTCCGTAAGCTTGTTTTCTTGAATTGTCTGCCATCTCTAGTGAGATTTTTGCAGCTTGCACCTCAAAGATCCCTAGCTTCTCTATTACAGAGAGAGGCATGAGGTTTACACTTGACCCTAGGTCACACAAGGCCTTCTTGAAGGTCATGGTGCCTATGGTACAAGGTATTGAGAACTTCCCAGGATCTTGTCTCTTTTGAGGTAATTTCTGCCTAGACAAGTCATCCAGTTCTTTGGTGAGCAAAGGGGGTTCATCATCCAAAGTCTCATTTCCAAATAACTTGTCATTTAGCTTCATGATTGCTCCAAGGTATTTAGCAACTTGTTCTTCAGTGACATACTCATCCTCTTCAGAGGAAGAATACTCATCAGAGCTCATGAATGGCAGAAGTAAGTTCAATAGAATCTCTATGGTCTCATTTTGAGCCTCAGATTCCCATGGTTCCTCATTGGGGAACTCATTGGAGGCCAGTGGTCGTCCATTGAGGTCTTCCTCAGTGGTGTTCACTGCCTCTTCCTCCTCTCCAAGTTCGGCCATGTTGATGGCCTTGCACTCTCCTTTTGGATTTTCTTCTGTATTGCTTGGAAGAGTGCTAGGAGGGAGTTCAGTAATTTTCTTACTCAGCTGACCCACTTGTGCCTCCAAATTTCTAATGGAGGACCTTGTTTCAGTCATGAAACTTTGAGTGGTTTTGATTATATCAGAGACCATGGTTGCTAAGTCAGAGGTGTTCTTCTTAGAACTCTCTGTCTGTTGCTGAGAAGATGATGGAAAAGGCTTGCTATTGCTAAACCCATTTCTTCCACCATTGTTGTTATTGAGACCTTGTTGAGGTCTCTGTTGATCCTTCCATGAGAGATTTGGATGATTTCTCCATGAAGGATTATAGGTGTTTCCATAGGGTTCTCCCATGTAATTCACCTCTTCCATTGAAGGGTTCTCAGGATCATAAGCTTCTTCTTCAGATGAAGCTTCCTTAGTACTGTTTGGTGCATTTTGCATTCCAGACAGACTTTGCGAAATCATATTAACTTGTTGAGTCAATATTTTATTCTGAGCCAATATGGCATTCAGAGTGTCAATCTCAAGAACTCCTTTCTTTTGATTAGTCCCATTGTTCACAGAATTCCTTTCAGAAGTGTACATGAATTGGTTATTTGCAACCATTTCAATCAGCTCTTGAGCTTCTGTAGGCGTCTTCTTCAGATGAAGAGATCCTCCAGCAGAGCTATCCAAAGACATCTTGGACAGTTCAGACAGACCATCATAGAAAATACCTATGATGCTCCATTCAGAAAGCATATCAGAGGGACACTTTCTGATCAATTGTTTGTATCTTTCCCAAGCTTCATAGAGGGATTCTCCTTCCTTCTGTCTGAAGGTTTGGACTTCCACTCTAAGCTTACTCATTTGAGGTGGAAAGAACTTTGCCAAGAAGGCATTGACTAGCTTTTCCCAAGAGTTCAGGCTTTCTTTAGGTTGTGAGTCCAACCATGTCCTAGCTCTGTCTCTCACAGCAAAAGGGAATAGCATAAGTCTGTAGACCTTAGGGTCAACCCCATTAGTCTTGACAGTGTCACAGATTTGCAAGAACTCAGCTAAGAACTGATGAGGATCTTCCAATGGAAGTCCATGAAACTTGCAATTCTGTTGCATTAGAAAAACTAATTGAGGCTTAAGCTCAAAGTTGTTTGCTCCAATGGCAGGGATAGAGATGCTTCTCCCATAGAAGTCGGGAGTAGGTGCAGTAAAGTCACCCAGCACCTTCCTTGCATTGTTGGCATTGTTGTTGTTTTCGGCTGCCATGTCTTCTTCTTCTTTGAAGATTTCTGTTCGGTCCTCTACAGAGAGTTGTGCCTTAGCTTCTCTTAGCTTTCGCTTCAAGGTCCTTTCAGGTTCAGGATCAGCCTCAACAAGAATGCTTTTGTCTTTGCTCCTGCTCATATGAAAGAGAAGAAAACAGGAAAATATGGAATCCTCTAAGTCACAGTATAGAGATTCCTTGAGGAGTCAGAGGAAAAGAAAAATGGAAGACAGAGGTAGAAAATTCGAACTTATCAAGAAAGATGGAGTTCGAATTGTGTATTAAGGAATAGTGTTAGTCCATAAATAGAAGGATGTGAGAAGAGGGGAAGAAATTTTCGAAAATTAAGTAAAAGATTTTGAAAACATTTTGAAAAACTTTAAGAATTTTCGAAAACCATGATTGAGAAAGAAGTAAAGTGATTTTTTGAAACAAATTTTGAAATTAGAAATCAAAGAGATTTGATTGAAAACTATTTTGAAAAAGATGTGGTTAAAAAGATATGATTGATTTTAAAAAGATGTGATTGAGAAGATATGATTTGAAAAACATTTTAAAAAAAAAGATTTGATTTTAAAAATTAATGACTTGGCTATCAAGAAAAGATGTGACTCAAACATTAAACCTTTCTCAACAGAAAAGGCAACATTCTTGAAATGTTGAATCAAATCATTAATTGATAGCAAGTATTTTTGAAAATAGAAAGAAATTGATTTTGAAAAAGATTTGATTGAAAAGATATGATTTGAAAAAGATTTGATTTTGAAAAACTTTGAAAACTTGAAAAAAATTTGCCTTGAAAACAAAATCTTCCCTCTTGTGCCATCCTGGCGTTAAACGCCCAGAATGGTGCACATTCTGGCGTTTAACGCCCAAAATACTACCCTTTTGGGCGTTAAACGCCCAGCCAGGCACCCTGGCTGGCATTTAAACGCCAGTCTGTCTTCTTCACTGGGCATTTTGAACGCCCAGCTTTTTCTGTGTGATTCCTCTGCAGTATGTTCTGAATCTTCAATTCTCTGTATTATTAACTTGAAAAGACACAAATTAAAAATATTTTTGGATTTTTAATAATAAGGAATAATCAAAATGCAACTAAAATCAAATAACAATGCATGCAAGACACCAAACTTAGCAGTTTGTATACTACTGACACTAACAAAATGAGAATGCATATGAGGCACATAAAACACTCAAGTCAAGAGAATTCAAAGATCAGAGCAAGTAAATCATCAAGAATAACTTGAAGACCACTTAAGACACATGAATGAATGCACTAAGAATAGAAACATGCAATTGACACCAAACTTAACATGAGACACTAAACTCAAACAAGAAACATAAAATATTTTTGGTTTTTATGATTTTGTAAAGTTTTTTTTTGTGGTATTTTTGAAAATTAAGTGGAAAAGAAAATAAAGGTATCAAAATTCTTGATGAGAATTCCAGGAATCATTGCAATGCTAGTCTAAGACTTCGGTCCAGGAATTAGACATGGCTTCATAGCCAGCCAAGCTTTCAAAGAAAGCTCCGGTCCAAAACACTAGACATGGCCAATGGCCAGCCAAGCCTTAGCAGATCACTGCTCCAACAGTAAGATTGATAGAAATCAACAAGCTCTTGTGATGATAAGTTGAAACCTTAGTCCAATAAAATTAGACATGGCTTCATAGCCAGCCAGACTTCAACAGATCATCATGAAACTCTAGAATTCATTCTTAAGAACTCTGAAGAAAAATACCTAATCTAAGCAACAAGATGAACCGTCTGTTGTCCAAACTCAACAATCCCCGACAACGGCACCAAAAACTTGGTGCACGAAATTGTGATCAATACTTTTCACAACTCAAATAATCCCCGGTAATGAATCCAAAAACTTGGTGTTCAATACCATGGCATAAACACAACTTCGCACAACTAACCAGCAAGTGTACTGGGTCATCCAAGTAATAAACCTTACGCGAGTAAAGGTCGATCCCACAGAGATTGTTGGTATGAAGCAAGCTATGGTCACCTTGTAAATCTTAGTCAGGCAAACTCAAATGGATATGGGTGATATACGAATAAAACATAAAGATAAAGATAAAGATACTTATGTAATTCATTGGTGGGAATTTCAGATAAGCGCATGAAGATGCTGTGTCCCTTCCGTCTCTCTGCTTTCTTACTGTCTTCATCCAATCCTTCTTACTCCTTTCCATGGCAAGCTTATGCAAGGGTTTTACCGTTGTCAGTGGCTACCTCCCATCCTCTCAGTGGAAATGTTCAACGCACCCTGTCACGGCACGGCTATCCAGCTGTCGGTTCTCGATCATGTCTGAATAGAATCCAGTGATTCTTTTGCGTCTGTCACTAACGCCCCACAATCGCGAGTTTGAAGCACGTCACAGTCATTCAATCATTGAATCCTACTCAGAATACCACAGACAAGGTTAGACCTTCCGGATTCTCTTGAATGCCGCCATTAGTTCTAGCCTATACCACGAAGACTCTGATCTCACGGAATGGCTGGCTCGGTTGTCAGGCGAGCGCTCGGTTGTCAGGCGATCAACCATGCATCGTGTATCAGGAATCCAAGAGATATTCACCCAATCTAAGGTAGAACGGAGGTGGTTGTCAGTCACACGTTCATAGGTGAGAATGATGATGAGTGTCACGGATCATCACATTCATCAAGTTGAAGAACAAGTGATATCTTAGAACAAGAACAAGCGGAATTGAATAGAAGAACAATAGTAATTGCATTAATACTCGAGGTACAGCAGAGCTCCACACCTTAATCTATGGTGTGTAGAAACTCCACCGTTGAAAATACATAAGAACAAGGTCTAGGCATGGCCGTGAGGCCAGCCTCCCAATGATCTAAGATAGCATAAGGACAAGGATAGCTACCAAGATGAAAATACAATAGAAAAAGGTCCTATTTATAAAGAACTAGTAGCCTAAGGTTTACAAAGATAAGTAAATGACATAAAAATCCACTTCCGGGCCCACTTGGTGTGTGCTTGGGCTGAGCATTGAAGCATTTTCGTGTAGAGACTCTTCTTGGAGTTAAACGCCAGCTTTTGTGCCAGTTTGGGCGTTTAACTCCCATTCTTGTGCCAGTTCCAGCGTTTAACGCTGGGAATTCTGAGGGTGACTTTGAACGCCGGTTTGGGCCATTAAATCTTGGGCAAAGTATAGACTATCATATATTGCTGGAAAGCCCAGGATGTCTACTTTCCAACGTCGTTGAGAGCGCGCCAATTGGGCTTCTGTAGCTCCAGAAAATCCACTTCGAGTGCAGGGAGGTCAGAATCCAACAGCATCTGCAGTCCTTTTCAGTCTCTGAATCAGATTTTTGCTCAGGTCCCTCAATTTCAGCCAGAAAATACCTGAAATCACAGAAAAACACACAAACTCATAGTAAAGTCCAGAAAAGTGAATTTTAACTAAAAACTAATAAAAATATACTAAAAACTAACTAAATCCTACTAAAAACATACTAAAAGCAATGCTAAAAAGCGTACAAATTATCCGCTCATCAGTGACGTTTCAGATTCGTCCTCGGAAAGGACTAACTGACACCGAGCTTGCCTTATACGTGAAATAGTTCTTTCAATCTCAAGGTTAAATACTGGCAAGCTTGGATCAGGAAGTGAACACGTCATTCAATAAAAGAAACATGCAGCTCATAGTAGCAAAATAAAAAGAAAAATGCAATTAAATAAATTCCAATCAATAAATTAGCACACTGTTGCAACTCCCTGGTAACGGCGCCAAAAATTGATGTAGGCAGAAATTGGCAGATTAATAATTAATTAGAAAAGTGGCGTTGCAAGTACAGTTCTTAACCGGCGAAAATTCACTTATCAATTTAGAAAAGAGTTGTCACAATTTTTAGAAATAAAATACTGGGAGTATGAGTCCCAGGTCGTCTCCCAATGAGTTGCACGAAAATGTGCTATTTTATCAATCAAAGGTTTTCCGAATGGATTTTGAGTTTGATTAACAGAAAATTAAATTAGAGTATTTGTATGATTTAAATAAAAATCTTGACCGGGAGAAGATTAATTGGAAGTTCTATCCTTGTTGGAATTTTGTCAAGATCAATTAATAATTAGTCATTGTTTTCATTTAGTCAACCCTCAACGAATGAAGGAAAGTCAAATTAAAAGTCAACTTCTATTCACAAGTCCTAATCCTCTCCCTTGGGAAGGATTAGAGTTAGTGACTAACAAGCCAACCAATAATGAACCAATTACAATTGAACTCTTGAGTATTCCAACTCAAGGTTCTCCTCTTAATCAACTCCCAATCAAGTTGGGGAACTACTCCATCATCATAAATAATGACTTCACAAAATTAATGGGGAAAATAAAAAGATACATAATAAACAATATTCAAAGAGATTAATTAAAAGTAAAAATAGTCTTGTGTTAATGAACTCTAAAAATAATCAATGTCAACTCTGGACAATTTATGAATATGGGAGAGTAAATGAAAAGTAAATAACAAACTATAATGACCAGTTCCGGAGGTAGACTCTTCTCAAAAGCCAAAGCCAAAAATTCTTCAAATCCTAAATTATGAATGTAAAAAGAGAAACCTAGGGGAGGAGTAAAATCAGATCTAAAAAACTAGAAATTATGCGGAATGAATTCTCTTTCGTCTCTGCATGTTCCCTGGCTCTAATCTGTGTTTCTGGACCGAAAACTGGGTCAAAATGCGGCCCAGAATCTATGCAGCGACTTCTGCAATTATGCAAACTGCGCATGTCACGCGACCGTGTCGTCCACGCATTCGCATCACTTAGCGTTTTCTGTGCAAAGCGTGCGCATTGTCCACGCATTCGCTTCACTCGTGCAGCTTCCAATCCACGCGGTCGCATTAGGCATGCAAGCGCGTCACTGTGATTTCCTCCATTTCGCACGGCTGCGTGAGCTATGCGCCCGCGTCACTTCTCGTTGGTCATCTCCTCAATTCCTTGTGTTCCTTCTATTTTTGCAAACTTCCTCTCCATTCCTTACGCCATTCCTGCCCTATGAAGTCCAAAACACTTAACATACAGATCACGGCATCGAATGGTACGAAGGAAAATAGAAATATACAATTAAAAGATCTTTAGGAAGCAAGTTTTCAATCATAGAATATTTTTAGGAAGGAATTGTAAATACATGCAAATTATATGAATAAGTGGGTGAAGACTTGATAAAACCACTCAATTAAATACAATATAATTCATAAAATAATGGTTTATCAAGCACATCTTCAGCAATTCCAACCACTGTGATTATGCTTTTATCTGCCAAAACAAAATGAGCCGCAAACCTTTTTAAGGGAGGGAGCCTCAAAGCATCATATACAGACAATGGCAAAATGCTAACACACGCTCCTAAGTCACACATGCAGTCAAAAAATGTTACACCATCAATAGTACAGCTAACCATGCATGGACCCGGATCACTACATTTTTCTGGTATATTACCCATTAAAGCAGATATAGAGCTACCTAAAGGAATAGTTTCTAATTCATTAATTTTATCCTTATGCATGCACAAATATTTTAGGAATTTCGCATATTTAGGTACTTGCTGAATAGCATAAAAAATGGGAAAAGTTACCTCAACCTTTTTGAAGATTTCTACCATTTTGGGATCGAGCTCTATCTGCTTTCTAGACTTCCTTGCAAGGTGTGGAAAGGGGATACGGATGGCATCTCTTGTAGCTTCAGCTTCCTTTGGTGTGCTATTCTCTTGTTGAGTTGCTTCTTCTTCAACCATTTCTTGTACTTCCTCTTCTTCAGCATCTTCTACCTCAACAACATCTTCAACTTGAATGTTCTCCTTTGAGCTTGGGTCCTCATGACTCCTCTCTTGCAGAGTGATTTCGGACCTCAAAGTGATGGGATTGATGCCGCCTTTGGGATTGGGTAAAGGCTGAGAAGGAATGGCACTGGAGCTTGAAGGTCGATTGTTGGAGACAATTAGTGAATCCATCCGAGATACGAGAGCTTGTAAAATAGCAGTCAGACCATTCATGGTAGAGTTAAGTGTATTCTGAATGTCTTGGTGTCCTTTTGTCATAGTGTAAATTATCTCATCATTAGAAGAAGAAGGTGGGTAAGTGATCTAAGGGGCCTGCTGTTGGTTGTTCTGAGGCACTTGGGACTGCTGATGAGCGGATAATTTATACGCTTTTTGGCATTGTTTTTACGTAGTTTTTAGTATGATCTAGTTACTTTTAGGGATGTTTTCATTAGTTTTTATGATAAATTCACATTTCTTGACTTTACTATGAGTTTGTGTGTTTTTCTATGATTTCAGATATTTTCTGGCTGAAATTGAGGGACCTGAGCAAAACTTTGATAAGAGACTGACAAAGGACTGCTGATGCTGTTGGAATCTGACCTCCCTACACTCAAAATGAATTTTCTGGAGCTACAGAACTCCAAATGGCACACTCTCAATGGCGTTCGAAAGTATACATCCAGAGCTTTCCAGCGATATATAATAGTCCATACTTTATTTGAGATTTGATGACGTAAACTAGCGTGCAATGCCAGTTCCATGCTGCATTCTGGAGTCAAACGCCAGAAACACGTCACAAACCAGAGTTGAACGCCCAAAACACGTTACAACTTGGCGTTCAACTCCAATGGAAGCCTCAGCTTGTGGATAGATCAAGCTCAGCCCAAGCACACACCAGTGGGCTCCGAAAGTGAATTTATGCATCAATTACTTACCTCTGTAAACCCTAGTAGCTAGTTTAGTATAAATATAAATTTTTACTAGTTTATTAGAAATCTTTTGATTGTATTATTCAATCTTTGGATGTTTAGCTCTTAGATCTGGGGTTGGCCATTCGGCGATGCCTGGACCTTTCACTTATGTATTTTCAACGGTGGAGTTTCTACACACCATAGATTAAGGGTGTGGAGCTCTATTGTACCTCAAGTTTTAATGCAATTACTACTATTTTCTATCCAATTCAATTTATTCCTGTTCTAAGATATTCGTTGCACTTCAACTTGATGAATGTGATGATCTGTGACACTCATCATCAGTCTCACCTATGAACGCTCATGACTGACAACCACTTCCGTTGTACCTTAGACCAGGCGCATATCTCTTGGATTCCTTGATCAGAATCTTCGTGGTATAAGCTAGAAGTGATGGCGGCATTCATGGGAATCCGGAAAGTCTAACCTTGTCTGTGGTATTCTGAGTAGGATTTCGGGATTGAATGACTGTGACGAGCTTCAAACTCCTAAAGGCTGGGTGTTAGTGACAGACGCAAAAGAATTACTGGATTCTATTCCAACCTGATTGAGAACCGACAGATGATTAGCCGTGTTGTGACAGAGCATTTGGACCATTTTCACTGAGAGGATGGGATGTAGCCATTGACAACGGTGATGCCCTACATACAGCTTGCCATAGAAAGGAGTGATGAAAAACTAGAAGGAAGAAGTAGGAAAGCAGAGATTCAGAAGGAACACAGCACCTCCATACACCTATTTGAAATTCCCACTATTGAATTACATGAGTAACTATCTTTATTTTCTGTTTATTTTATTATCTTTATTTAAACCAATAATCTCCTAATCCAGTTAAATCCGCGTGACTGGGATTTACAAGACGACCATAGCTTGCTTCATACCAACAATCTTTGTGGGATCGACCCTTACTCACGTAAGGTATTACTTGGACGACCCAGTGCACTTGCTGGTTAGTTGTGCGCAGTTGTGACAAAGTGTGATTCACGTTTGAGAGCACCAAGCCTTTGGAGCCATTGTTGATGATCACAATTTCGTCCACCAAGTTTTTGGCGCCGTTGCCGAGGATTGTTCGAGTATGGACAATTGACGGTTCATCTTGTTGCTCAGATTAGGTAATTTTCTTTTTATTTTCCTTTCAAAAAAAGTTTTCAAAAATCTTTCAAAAATTTTTTCTTTATTTTCGTTTTTCAAAAATATAATTTTCGAAAAAAATAATAAAAATACAAAAAAATCATAAAATCATAAAAACCAAAAATATTTTGTGTTTCTTGTTTGAGTCTTGAGTCAATTTTTAAGTTTGGTGTCAATTGCATGCTTTAAAAATTTTTCTTGCATTTTTCGAAAATTCATGCATTCATGGTGTTCTTCATGATCTTCAAGTTGTTCTTGACAAGTCTTCTTGTTTGATCTTGATGTTTTCTTGTTTTGTGTTGTATATTGTTTTTCATATGCATTTTTGCATTCATAGTGTCCATGCATTAAAGAATTCTAAGTTTGGTGTCTTGCATGTTTTCTTTGCATAAAAAATTTTTCAAAAATATGTTCTTGATGTTCATCATGATCCTCAAAGTGTTCTTGGTGTTCATCTTAACATTCATAGTGTTCTTGCATGCATAATTGGTTTTGATCCAAAATTTTCATGTTTTGGGTCATAATTGTGTTTTTCTCTCTCATCATTAAAAATTTAAAAATCAAAAAAATATCTTTTCCTTATTTTTCTCCAAAATTTCAAAAATTTGAGTTGACTTGGTCAAAAAAATTTTAAAATTAGTTGTTTCTTACAAGTCAAGTCAAATTTTCAATTTTAAAAAAATCTTATCTTTTTAAAACTTTTTCAAAAATTAAATCTTTTTCATTTTTCTTATTAATTTTCGAAAATTCTTTAAAATGTTTTTCAAAAAAAATATTTTTCTTAATTTTATCTTAATTTTCGAAAATTATGCTAACAATTAATATGATTGATTCAAAAATTTGAAGTTTGTTACTTTCTTGTTAAGAAAGGTTCAATCTTTAAATTCTAGAACCATATCTTTTAGTTTCTTGTTAGTTAAGTAATTAATTTTAATTTTAAAAATTAAATCTTTTTCAATCCTATCTTTTTATCATATCTTCTTATCTTATCTTTTTATCATATCTTTTTCAAAAATTTATCTTTTTCAAAAATTTGATTTGAAAATAACTTATCTAATTTCTTATCTTCTTATCTTTTCAAATTTGATTTTAATATCTTTTTCAACTAACTATTTGACTTTTTCTTTGTTTCTTATCTTTTTCAAAACCACCTAACTACTTTTCCCTCTTTAATTTTCGAAAATATCTCATCTCTTTTTCAAAAATTCTTTTTAATTGTTTTAAATTTTAATTTTAATTATATCTTATCTTTAATTTTCGAAAATCATTAACTACTTTTTCAAAATTATTTTCGAATTCTCCCTCTCTTCTCTTCTTCTATTTATTTATTTATTTACTAACACTTTTCTTCACCTCTCTTCATCTCCAATCACTGCCTCTATCCTCACCCTTGTGATTAGATTCTCCACTCTTATTCCTTTCTTCTTCTACTAATAATAAGGATCTTCTTTGTCCAGATATAGAGGATTCCTCTTCTTTTTTCTTTTTCTCTTCTCTTTTATATGAGTAGGAATAAGAAAAAAGGCATCGTTGTTGAAGCTGATCCAGAACCTGAAAGGACTCTAAAAAGGAAACTAAAAGAAGCTAAATTACAACAATCCATAGGCAACCTTTCTGAAATTTTCGAACAAGAGAAGGAGATGACAGCCGAACCCAACAACAATAATGCAAGGAGGATGCTTGGTAATTTCACTAAACCAACGTCCAAGTTTGATGGAAGAAGCATCTCAATTCCTACCATTGGAGCAAATAATTTTGAGCTGAAACCTCAATTAGTTACTTTGATGCAACAGAACTGCAAGTTTCATGGACTTCCATCTAAAGATCCTTATCAGTTTTTAACTGAGTTCTTGCATATTTATGAGACTGTTAAGACAAATGGAGTAGATCCTGAAGTCTACAGGCTCATGCTTTTCCCTTTTGCTGTAAGAGACAGAGCTAGAACATGGTTGGACTCACAACCTAAAGATAGCCTGGACTCCTGGGATAAGCTGGTCACGGCCTTCTTGGATAAATTCTTTCCTCCTCAAAAGTTAAGCAAGCTTAGAGTGGATTTTCAAACCTTCAAGCAAAAAGATGGTGAATCCCTCTATGAAGCTTGGGAAAGATACAAGCAGATGACCAAAAAGTGTCCTTCTGACATGTTTTTAGAATGGACCATATTAGATATATTCTATTATGGTCTATCTGAGTTTTCCAAAATGTCATTGTACCATTCTGCAGGTGGATCCATTCACTTAAAAAAAACGCCTGCAGAAGCTCAAGAACTTATTGAAATGGTTACAAATAACCAATTCATGTACACTTCTAAGAGGAATTCCGTGAATAATGGGACGCCTCAGATGAAGGGAGTTCTTGAAATTGATGCTCTGAATGCCATATTGGCTCAGAACAAAGTGTTGACTCAGCAAGTCAACATGATTTCTCAAAGTCTGAATGGATGGCAAAATGCATCCAACAGTGCTAAAGAGGCAGCTTCTGAAGAAGCTTATGATCCTGAGAACCCTGCAATAGAAAAGGTAAATTACATGGGTGAACCTTATGGAAACACCTATAATTCATCATAGAGAAATCATCCAAATTTCTCATGGAAGGATCAACAAAAGCCTCAACAAGGCTTTAATAATGGTGGAAGAAATAGGCTAAGCAATAACAAGCCTTTTCCATCATCTTCTCAGCAACAGACAGAGAATTCTGAGCAGAGCCCCTCTAATTTAGCAAATTTAGTTTCTAATCTGTCTAAGGCCATTTTAAGATTCATGAGTGAAAGAAGGTCCTCCATCAGAAATTTGGAGGCACAAGTGGGCCAGCTGAGTAAGAAAGCCATTGAAACTCCTCCCAGTATTCTCCCAAGCAATACAGAAGAGAATCCAAAAGGAGAGTGCAAGGCCATTGATGTAATCAATATGGCCGAATGCACAAGGGAGGAGAAGGACAAAAATCCTAGTGAGGAAGACCTCCTGGGACGTCTCTCAAACAAGAAGGAGTTCCCTATTGAGGACCTAAGGGAATCTGAGGCTCATATAGAGACCATAGAGATTCCACTAAATCTCCTTCTGCCATTCATGAGATCTGAAGACTATTCTTCCTCAGAAGAGGATGAAGATGTGACTGGAGAGCAAGTTGCTCAATATCTAGGAGCCATCATGAAGCTGAATGCCAAGTTGTTTGGTAATGAGACTTGGGAAGGTGAACATCCCTTGCTCATTAGTGAACTAGATACATGGGTTCATAAAACTTTACCTCAAAAGAGATAAGATCCTGGTAAATTCTTAATACCATGTACCATAGGCACCATGACCTTTAACAAGGCTCTGTGTGACCTGGGGTCAGGTATAAATCTTATGCCACTCTCTATAATGGAGAAACTGGGGATCATTGAGGTATAGCCTGCCTTATTCTCATTACAATTGGCAGACAAGTCAGTAAGACAAGCTTATGGATTAGTAGAGGACGTGTTGGTAAAGGTTAAAGGCCTTTACATTCCTGCTGATTTCATAATCTTAGACACTAGGAAGGAGGAGGATGAATGCATCATCCTTGGAAGACCTTTTCTAGCCACAGCAGAAGCTGTGATAGATGTTAACAGAGGAGAATTAGTCCTTCAATTGAATAGGGACTACCTTGTGTTTAAGGCACACGGCTATCCTTCTGTAACAAGGGAAAGTAAGCATGCAGAGCTTCTCTCAGTACAGAGTCAAACAGAGCCCCCACAGTCAAACTCTAAGTTTGGTGTTGGGAGGCCACAACCAAACTTTAAGTTTGGTATTGGGACTATACAACATTGACCTGATCACTTGTGTGGCTCCATGAGAGCCACTGTCAAGCTATTGACATTAAAGAAGCGCTTGTTGGGAGGCAACCCAATTTTTATTTATCTAATTTTATTTTTATTTAATTATTATTTTGTGTTTTAGTAGGTTCATGATCATGTGGAGTCACGAAAAAAATATTAAAATTAAAAACAGAATCAAAAATAGCAGAAGAAAAATCACACCTTGGAGGAAGGACCTACTGGCGTTTAAACGCCAGTAAGGAGCATCTGGCTGGCGTTCAACGCCAGAACAGAGCATGGAGCTGGCGCTGAACGCCAGAAACAAGCATGGAACTGGCGTTCAATGCCAGAAACATGCTGCAGTTGGGTGTTGAACGCCCAGGACATGCATCACCTAGGCGTTTAAACGCCAAAATTGCATGCAAAGGCATTGTACATGCCTAATTGGTGCAGGGATGTAAATCCTTGACACCTCAGGATCTGTGGACCTCACAGGATCATCTCAGGATCTGTGGACCTCACAGGATCCCCACCTACCTCACCCTCTTTCTCTCCATTCACGGTCATCCCTTCTGTTTTTCACCTCTCACATCCATCCATCTCTCTCCTTCTCCTCCATATCTTCTTCTTCTTCTTCTATTCTTTCTTCTTTTGCTCAAGGGCGAGCAACATTCTAAGTTTGGTGTGGTAAAAGCATAGCTTTTTGCTTTTCCATAACCATTGCTGGCACCTAAGGCTAGAGAAACCTCAAAAAAAAAAGAAGAAGAAAAAGCGAAGACAATTGCTTCCACCTCTGAGTCATAGGAGATGGAGAGATTCATCTCAAGGGTCTATAGCTCAATGGTAGAACATTTGACTGTAAATCAAGAGATCCCTGAGATACCTCAGGGGATACATTTTCCTCCACACAATTATTGGGAGCAACTAAAGGATAGGAGCACCAAAATCACTAGGGATCATGCAACAGAAGCAAGAAAGAGACATAGATAAGCTTAAAGAGCACCATTGGTTCTTCAAGAGGAGGACGCCACCCTCACTAAGGTGGACTCATTCCTTAATCTCCTTGCTCTTATTTTTCTGTTTTTTTATTTTTGTGCTTCATGTGTGTTTATGTTTTGTGTCTCTACCTCATGATCATTAGTATTTAGTAACTATGTCTTAAAGCTATGAATAATTCCATGAATCCTTCACCTTTCTTAAATGAAAAATGTTTCTAAATCAAAAGAACAAGAAGTACATAAGTTTCAAATTTATCCTTGAATTTGGTTTAATTATATTGATGTGGTGACAATACTTTTTGTTTTCTGAATGAATGCTTAAACAGTGCATATTTTTGATCTTGTTGTTTATGAATGTTAAAATTGTTGGCTCTTGAAAGAATGATGAACAAAGAGAAATGTTATTGATGATCTGAAAAATCATAAAATTAATTCTTGAAGCAAGAAAAAGCAGTGAAAAACAAAAGCTTGCGAAAAAAAATATGGCAAAAAAATAGAAAGAAAAAGAAAAAGCAAGTAGAAAAAGCCAATAGCCCTTAAAACCAAAAGGCAAGGGTAAAAAAGATCCAAGGCTTTGAGCATCAATGGATAGGAGGGCCCAAGAAAATAAATCCAGGCCTAAGCGGCTAAATCAAGCTGTCCCTAACCATGTGCTTGTGGCATGCAGGTCCAAGTGAAAAGCTTGAGATGAGTGGTTAAAGTTGTAATCCAAAGCAAAAAGAGTGTACTTAAGAGCTCTAGACACCTCTAATTGGGGACTCTAGCTGAAGCTGAGTCACAATCTGAAAAGGTTCACCCAGTTATATGTCTGTGGCATTTATGTATCTGGTGGTAATACTGGAAAACAAAGTGCTTAGGGCCACGGCCAAGACTCATAAAAGTAGCTGTGTTCAAGAATCAACAAACTTAACTAGGAGAATCAATAACACTATCCGAAATTCTAAGTTCCTAGAGAAGCCAATCATTCTGAACTTCAAAGAAAAAAGTGAGATGCCAAAACTGTTCAGAGGCAAAAAGCTACAATTCCCGCTCATCTAATTAGAATTAATATTCATTGATATTTTAGAATTTATAGTATATTCTCTTCTTTTTATCCTAATTGATTTTCAGTTGCTTGGAGACAAGCAACAATTTAAGTTTGGTGTTGTCATGAGCGGATAATTTATACGCTTTTTGGCATTATTTTTAGGTAGTTTTTAGTATGATCTAGTTACTTTTAGGGATGTTTTCATTAGTTTTTCTGCTAAATTCACATTTCTAGACTTTACTATGAGTTTGTATGTTTTTCTGTGATTTCAGGTATTTTCTAGCTGAAATTGAGGGACCTGAGCAAAACTCTGATAAGAGGCTGACAAAGGACTGCTGATGCTGTTGGAATCTGACCTTCCTGCACTCGAAATGGATTTTCTGGAGCTACAGAATTTCAAATGGCGTGCTCTCAACGGATTTGGAAAGTAGACATCTAGAGCTTTCCAGCGATATATAATAGTTCATACTTTATTCGAGATTTAATGACGTAAACTGGAGCGCAACGCCGGTTCCATGCTGCATTCTGGAGTCAAACGCCAGAAACACGTCACGAACCAGAGTTGAACGCCCAAAACACGTTACAACTTGGCAATCAACTCCAAGAGAAGCCTCAGCTCGTGGATAGATCAAGCTCAGCCCAAGCACATACCAAGTGGGCCCCAGAAGTGAATTTATGCATCAATTACTTACCTCTGTAAACCCTAGTAGCTAGTTTAGTATAAATAGAACTTTTTACTAGTTTATTAGAAATCTTTTGATTGTATTATTCAATCTTTGGATGTTTAGTTCTTAGATCTGGGGGCTGGCCATTCGGCCATGCCTGGACCTTTCACTTATGTATTTTCAACGGTGGAGTTTCTACACACCATAGTTTAAGGGTGTGGAGCTCTGCTATACCTCAAGTTTTAATGCAATTACTACTATTTTCTATCCAATTTGATTTATTCCTGTTCTAAGATATTCGTTGCACTTCAACTTGATGAATGTGATGATCCATGGCACTCATCATCATTCTCCCCTATGAACGCGCGTGACTGACAACCACTTCCGTTCTACCTTAGACCGGGCGCATATCTCTTGGATTCCTTAATCAGAATTTTCGTGGTATAAGCTAGAATTGATGGCGGCATTCATGGGAATCCGGAACGTCTAACCTTGTCTGTGGTATTCTGAGTAGGATTTCAGGATTGAATGACGGTGACAAACTTCAAACTCCTGAAGGCTGGGCGTTAGTGGCAGATGCAAAAGAATTACTGGATTCTATTCCAACCTGATTGGGAACCGACAGATGATTAGTCGTGCTGTGACAGAGCATTTGGATCATTTTCACTGAGAGGATGGATGTAGCCATTGACAACGGTGATGCCCTACATATAGCTTGCCATAGGAAGGAGTGATGAAAAACTAGAAGGAAGAAGTAGGAAAGCAGAGATTCAGAAGGAACACAGCACCTCCATACACCTATCTGAAATTCCCACAATTGAATTACATGAGTAATTTTAGCTTTATTTTCTGTTTATTTTATTATCTTTATTTAAACCAATAATCTCTTAATCCAGTTAAATCCGCCTGACTGGGATTTACAAGATGACCATAGCTTGCTTCATACCAACAATCTCTGTGGGATCGACCCTTACTCACGTAAGGTATTACTTGGACGACCCAGTGCACTTGCTGGTTAGTTGTGCGGAGTTGTGACAAAGTGTAATTCACATTTGAGAGCACCAAGCCTTTGGAGCCATTGTTGATGATCACAATTTCGTCTACCAACTGCCTTTGGTGAGGTGCTCTGTAAGGCTAGTTTTGGTTCTGCTGTCTGTTGTTGTTGTTGTTGCTGTTCCACCTGTGATTTCCATTGTTATCTCTGCCTCCTCTATTGTAGTTGTCCCTCCATCCCTGGTTAGAGTTGTCTTGCCAACCTTGATTATGGTTTCCACCTTGGTTGTAATTGCCTCTTTGTTGATAGTATCCTTGATTCGGGCAGTCATAGAAATTATGAGTAGCTGCTAAGGTGTTATCTTCTTGTTGGAGCTGTGGACACTCATCAGTGTAATGAGTATAATCGGCACATATTCCGCATACTCTTTGAGGAACCAACTGTTGATTATGTTGTGATGGAGGGCTGAGGTTGTTGTTGATTCAGCTGTATCTGCTTCAGTAGGTTCGTTATCTCACACAGAGTCTGTGTGAGAGCAGTAGTCTCACTGCTAGAGGAAACCTCTGTAATAGCCTTGGGATGGTTGTTCCTGTGCCTAACATTTCGAGTGGACTCAGCTAGGTCGCTGATCAGTTGCCACGCTTCATCTGCGGTCTTGTACTTTTTTAGAGAACCATTACTCGCACCATCTAATGTAATCTTATCCTGAGGCTTCATGCCTTGTGTGAAGTAGCTGATCAACACCAATTTGTCAATCATGTGGTGGGGGCATGCGTCCAGAAGATTCTTGAAGCGCTCCCAATACTCATAAAGAGTCTCTGATTCGCCTTGAATAATGCAAGAAATTTCTTTCCTCAGTCTATCAGTAACTTCAGCTGGAAAGTATTTTTCTGAGAATTCTCTTTTGAGCGTATCCCAGTTAGTAACAACTGCTTCAGATTAAGTGTAGTACCACTCCCTCGCGTTTCCCTCAAGAGAAAATGGGAAGGCGGTTAGCAGAATAGAAGTCTCATGTGCACCATGACGCCTAACAGTAGAACAGGCTATCTGAAAATCCCTGAGGTACTTTATAGGCTCCTGAGTAGGTAAGCCATGAAACTTAGGTATCAAGTTGATTAGCGCAGTCTTCAGTTCAAATTCTGCAGCCAGATTTGGGTGACGCACTTGATACGGTTGCAGTCTAAAGTCTGGAGCTCCTGCCTCCTAGAGAGTAGTCCTCTTGGGCTCCGCCATATTACCTGCACGTAAATCAACTGAGTCAGTAGAAGAGGAACTTGTTTCTTCCTCAAATGGCATTTCAGATTTGCCTTCAGATAAGACTGGCGAATTGGCAGTAACCACTTCACCACCCTCAGAGGTTAGCCTATGCCGAGCTTGCCTAATACGTGAAATAGTTCTTTCAATTTCAAGATCAAATGCGGCTAAGCTCGGATCAGGCAGTGAACGCATCATTCACTGAAAGAAACATACAGCTCATGGTAATAAAATAAAATAAAATATGCAAAAATTAAAAATATGTACACCAACTAATAATTTAGCACACTATTGCAACTCCCCGGCAACGGCATCAAAAATTGACGTGGCAGAAATTAGACGATCAAGAAATTAGTATAGAAGTAACGTTGCGAGTACAGTTCCTAATCGACAAAAATCCGCTTATCAATTTAGAAAGGGTTGTCACAATTTTAGAATAAAAATACTGGGAGTATGAATCCCAGGTCGTCTCCCAACGAGTTGACAAAAGAGTGTTATTTTATTAGTCAGGGGTTTTACAAGAAATTTTTGAGAGTTGAGGAACAAAAAATTTAATGATGGTAAATTAAAGCAATGTGAATTAAAAGCGATTTATATATTTTATGTAAAAGCCTTGACCGGGGGCAGATTATTTGGAAGTTCTATCCTTATTGGATTTTCCAAGTGGAATAGCAAAAGGTTTCTATTTTCACTTAGTTAACCCTTACTAAATAAAGGAAAGTCAAATGATTGAGCTAACTCTTATTCACAAGTCCTAATCCTCTCCCTTGGGAAGGATTAGCGTTAGTGCCTAGAGAGTTAGCAAACAACTTCCAATTTAACTAATCACTTGAGTATTCCAACTCAAGGATCTCCTTTTAATCAACCCCCAAATCAAGTTGGGAGTCTACTCCATAGACATGAATACTACGTTCACAGGCATATAAAGGGAATAAGAGGAAGACATGATAAATTGAATAATAACCAAAAATTGATTAAAAGTAAAAATAGTTCTTTGCATTAATAAATCCCCAAAATCATAAACATACGTATCTGAACAGGGTAAATGGGCAATTAAAAAGAGTAAAGGAATAAGGAAATAAACTAAAATAGCAACTTCAACGGATGTAGTAACTCTTCTGAATATCCCAAATCAAAAGCATAAAACTAGAAATCTATGAATGTGAAGAACCCTAGAGGAAGTGGTAATTTTTCTTTGAGATTCCAATCTAGAACTAAAACAATGCGAATGAGAATGTGTGTTGAGTATCTGCTTGTCCCCTGGCTCTAGTCTGTGTTTCTAGGCCGAAAACTGGGTCAAAACCTAGCCCAAAATCACCCCCAGCATTTTCTGCGATTTCTGCAGGTAGCACATGTCACGTACACGTCACTGGTCATCCTCGCGTGTCACGCGTACGTGTCAGGCATGCGCACGCGTTGCCGTGCGAACTCCGATTTACGCGTGCGCGTCAGGTACACACACGCGTCGCTCCTCGCTGGCTGTCTCCTTTAATTCTTATGCTCCTTCCATTTATGCAAGCTTCCTCTCCATCCTCTAAGCCATTTCTGCCCTATTAATCCTGAAAACACTTAACGCACAAATCACGGCATTGAATGGTATAAAGAGGAATTAAAATACACAATTTAAGGGCTTATGGAGCAAGTTTTCAATTGTAGAACAAAACTTGGAAGGAATTGTAAAACCATACAAATTATATGAATAAGTATGGTTTATCAAATATAGTGGTTTATCAAATATCTGTTTTAAAATTGTATCAAATAAGTATGCAGAGACATGATAAAAACCACTCAATTGATCACAAGATAAACCATAAAATAGTGGTTTATCAAATATCTGTTTCTGTTTATTACCGAGTGATCTCGAGTACTCGGCGGGTCGGGTGATGATGAGAAGGTAGATGGGTGAGACCCTAAGCTGACGTGGAGTGAAGACCAAGGTGTAAGCTGGAGACGCCGGAGGTGGTGTGACGAGGGGGTGGCCACCTGCAAGGACACTCCGACGATCAAGTCAGTGTCCGTACGAGTTGAAAGCCAAATTAGGTAAGATGATGTGTACCTTGGGAGGAGTGCTGACCTCTCCTCTTATATACTGTGCTGGGCGGGCCCAAAGATGACCTAGCCCACTGGCCAGGGTGCTTGTGAGCTGCCCTTTGTTCAGGTGGAAAAAATCAGACGTCAACCGAGTCGGGTACTAGGAACCGGCCCGTTGGATTTCCCTTGTAAGGGATAGTTTGGGGCCTGGTCGGGGGTGGTGTCCCTACCTGACGGCTAGTTGGGCTGGACTTGTGATGGTCCGTAACACAAAAGCAACGAGGGCAAGGATGATCAGCCGAGCAGGGTATTACTGGCCCACGATGATGTTGGACGCTCAGGAGTTCGTTAAAAAATGCAAGAAGTGCCAAGAAAATGTAAACTTCCACAAAGTCCCACCTGAGGAACTCAGTTCGATGATGGCACCCTATCATTTCGCCCAATGGAGAGTCGACCTCTTGGGGCCATTCCCACCCAGGCCAGGACAAGTAAAATACTTGATAGTAGCTATAGATTACTACACCAAATGGGTAGAAGCAGAATCACTAGCCAGCATATCTTCAGCAAATTGCCAGAAATTCATGCAGAGGCAAGTAGTCACAAGATTTGGATTCTCAGAATCCGTCATATCGGATAATGGGACACAATTCAATGATAAGAAATTCAAGGAATTCCTCTTAAGATTAGGAATAAAGCAAAAGTTCTCCTCGGTCGAACACCTTCAAAGTAATGGACAGGTGGAAGCAGCCAACAAAGTCATCTTAAAGAGGCTAAAGAAACGACTTGAAGACAAGAAGGGCTCATGGGCAGACGAGTTGGCCTCAGTCTATGGTCCTACAGAACCTCCCCCTAGTCACACCCTTCCGACTCAAATACGGGGTCGACCTAGTCATCCCAGTCGAGATAGGGGAACCAAGCCCAAGATTACTCCTTGGGGGAGGAAACGAGGCAATCGAGAAAGACTTTATTGACAAAACGAGACAGATGGCACACTTGATAGAAACAACAATTAAACAAAGGATAGCCCTAAGATATAACGGTAAAGTACTGAAGAGAAGCCTTGAGGAAGGTGACCTGGTCTTGCGACGTAACGACATAGGACCACCAACCCCAGGAGAAGGCAAGTTGGCTGCAAATTGGGAAGGACCTTACAGGGTAAAAGAAGTCCTAGGCAAAGGTTCATACAAGCTAGAAAAACTAGATGGAGGCAAGGTGCCGAGGACATGGAACATGGTAAACCTAAAAAGGTTCTACTCATAGGGGGAAGCGACCTGACGGCCTGGCAACACGACCATATCCACTTCAGCCTTCTTCCCCTGCTCAGACAACTTCGTCTTCAGAGACTCCTCCCGAGTCCTTGAATCTGTAAGGTCTTTTTAGGAGTTCAAAAGCTTCACTTCCATAGCATGATAATTTCCCAAGACAGGCTCCACCTTATTGGCAATAGCTGCTGCTCGAAGAAAACTGCAATAGATCCACCTCGCTATGCATGAAAACTTGTCTCTCAACAAATTTCCCTTCTGCAAGTATACCGAATTGTCGTCAAGTAAAACTCACAATAGAGTGAGGTCGAATCCCACAGGGATTGATTGATCAAGCAACTTTAGTTAGAAGAATATGCTAGTTGAGCTAAACAGAATTGAGATTGAGATGCAGAAATTTAAATGACTAGAAAGTAAATAATAGAAATTAAAGTGCAGAATCTTAAATGGGGAGTTGGGGTAATGAGCAGGAAATTAAATGGCAGAAAGTAAATAGAATGGGTAAGATCAGAAATGGGGAGATTATTGGGTTTAAGAGATGTTGCATTCTCCGGATCAAGTTCATTCTCATCTCTTCCTCAATCAATGCATTCATTAATCTCCTTGGCAATCTTAAGTGATTGGATCCTAATTCCTTGGCAATCCAATCTCTCTAAGCTTGAACAATTGCCCAATTCCTTGATTTAATTGCTCATGGGAAGAGATGAAAGTGTGTCACTGATTATATCACATGTATTTCCAAATCAAAGTGTTGGGAGGATTAAATGTCACAATATCCATCCAAACCCCAATTTGGTCCAACATGAGAAAGCATTTCTAGCATGATTTCCTCATCCCTTTTCCAAGGTTCAAAGGAGATCCAATTATGGAGAGTTTCTTTTCCAAGACAACTAACCAATTGAATTAAGATCGAAAGCTTTCTAGTAAGATAGAGAGAAAAGAAAGAAGAAGAAGAATGAAAACTATAATTGATCCATCAAATTACATCAGAGCTCCCTAACGCAATGAAAGGGGTTTAGTTGTTCATAGCTCTAGGAATGAAAAATGGCAGAAAAGAATAATCCATGCTAGAAGTACAGAATAGTAAATATGCAGAGAGTAGTTCCTAAAAGTGCTAAGCTTTTCTCTAGTTCAAAACTACTCCTATTTATACTACTCCTCATGATCTTCTAGTGAGTTCTTCAAGTCATGGATGTGGGCTTTGGACCTTGAGTTGAAGCAATTCTCATCTTTAGTGGGCCCAGCTTGTAGAGAAATATAAATTCAGCTTGGGCATTTAGTGAGATTAACGTTGGGTAATATTTTGAGTGCGAGAACGTTAGTGGCATTTACTTTTTCCACTAACGTTCCACCCTTATATTCCCACGTTAATTCCAACGTTAGAAATCTTAACGTGACTTCTAACGTTTCTTACTCAATCCTTGGCCAACGTTAATGGGACTCACCTTTCGCATTAACGTTGGCTTGTGCCCCTTTTCGCAAACGTTAATGGGAATCACTTTTCCCATTAACGTTGCTTGCCTCTTGCCCCTACGTTAGATTTCACGTTAGCTTGGCTAAAGTAGCTCTTAATGTGGGTCTCTATCACCTTCAAGAATGTTAGTGAAACTCACCTTTGTCACTAACGCTCCAATTGCCTTAAGTCTCTACGTTAGAACCCACGTTAACTAAGTTAACGTGGCTCTTAACGTAGTAATGAAGCCATCTCCCAACGTTAGTGACAAAAGTGAGTGTCACTAACGTTGGTTCTTTAAATTCAACTCCACGTTAACTCTCACGTTAACAATCTTAATGTGAGAGTTAACGTAGGCAATGCTAATGATCCAACGTTAGTGACAAAAGTGAGTGTCACTAATGTTGGCGTTATTGATCCTCTTCCACGTTAGAGTTCACGTTAACTAAGTTAACGTGACTCTTAACGTGGGGCATTGCCTAGTTTCCCAACGTTAGTGGTGTTCACTTTTACCACTAACGTTGAGGAGAAACCTTATTGGAGTTCACTTTTCTCGTTAACATGGAGTCCTCTTTTTCTTCTACGTTAAGTACCACGTTAACTTAGTCAACGTGGCTCTTAACGTAAGCTATGAATGGCTTCACAGGCATTATTGGTGATCACTTTTCTCATTAACGTTGCAAGCTCTTTGCCATCTCACGTTAGTAGTCACGTTAACTAAGTTAACGTGAATGCTAACGTGGTTCTTCCATGCTTCATTTGTCCTGAAATCAAGCAATTAAAGTGCATCAAAGCTCTAGCTAAAGTCATGAGATTATGCATCATCAAATTCTCATGCAATTCTGGCAAAAATTTCATGAAATCATGCAAAATTCGCAATAGTTGCTTAAATGAAGGTGTAAGTGTATTTTCACCCAAAACATGCCTTATTCACTAGGAAAATGCATGAAACTACCCTAAAACAGTAAAGAAACGGTCAGTGAAACTGGCCTAGATGCCCTGGCATCACAACACCAAACTTACAGCTTGCTTGTCCCTAAGCAAGTACTGAAGTATAAGAAAAATGAAATGAAAGACAAGAAGATAAAATGGAAGTAGCATTCCTGGTTCATGGAGTTTCATGCATAGCAATTTAGGTTCTTTCCTTTTAGGTTTCAAGCCTTTATCAAATCCCTAGTCACTCCCTTGATTGCATCCCTTGAGGCTTCTTTCTTATTGATCCTTCTCTTCTTTTTTTCAAAGTTTATTTTTCCTTTTTCCTAGGTGCTTTGTAAGAGGGCGACTCTTTATGATAAGCTTTCAGCCAACACTCCCAAACCAGTTGGTTTTAGGGTGCTAGGTGTTAAGACACCCCTAAGGACTTACTCCCTCAAGTCTCTTTCCTTCATACATACACACCACAGGCACATGGTTTGTTATTCTTCTTTCTTGAGACCTTGGTGTCCAGCACCTCTTTGGGTTACTAAGTTCTCTGTAACAAGGGTTACTCTTGATAGTGGACTTTCAGCTGATAATCCCAGATTAGTTAATCCAAGTTACCAAGTGATAAGGCACCCTTAAGAGCTTATTCATCCAAGTATATCCCTTGTACATAAACACCACAGACACATGCCTCAATTTTGAAACCCTTGGTGCCTAGCATTGTTTCTTATTGTGTTTCCTTTCTTATTTTCACTTGTATTACTCTTTTTCTTTTCTTGTTGGGATCTTATTGGTTAGCTAGCCTCAAAGAATGTGTCTCAAACATAGGACTTAGGATGGATAGTTGCTTTCTTTCCTTTCTTGGTGAACCAACTTAGCTTACTAATCATCCTACCACAAACATTCAGAATGCACTTCACAAAATGACTCCACTCTTGTTCTTCCCATAACATTTTCTTTTTTTGATTAACTTAAAGAGACAAGCATACAAGTAAGAAGGATGAAAGTGAGCATTCAAGACATTAGGCTTAATAACATAAACCTAAGCAATGAAACTTAAATGCATAATTGAAAATCTTAAGCTACCATGGAAGCATGTTCTATTTCATATATGATTTTCCTTATATAAATCTTTGGAAAAGAAGGTAAACTAAGAAGGAACTTCACCACCTTTCACTTGTTGGTATGCTTATTCTCTTCTGCTCCCTTGGGATTCTCCTTGATTACTTGAGTCTCCATTCCCCTTGCGCTTCCCCATTAACTTTTTCCAGAAACCGGCATCCTCCATCTTCTTCTTTAATGCTTCCTTTTGCTGTTTTACCTTCCCTTCCTCTTGGAGCTTGATGATGCCATGAGTGAGGATCAGTTTGCGAAGATGGTGAAGGCTATGAGGGTGTATGTGAAGCTTTGGTGGAAAGTGATGTGTGTATGACCGAAAGGAGGAAATGAGAATGGTGAGCATGAGTGTGTATGGATAGGTTTGTGTAGAGGTTTAAATATGAAGATAGCAATTGATTGAAGGGTGTAGATTGATGATGGTGTTTGATAGTGGATGGTTGGGGTTTTGAGATTGAATGAGCACAAGGATCACCTCCTTTATGAGGGTCTTGGTTCGGTCCTCAAAATTGTCCACTCCCAATGTTGCATGGCAACACTTCCAAGGACATTCCCTATGAAGACAAGTATGAAATTCCCTTGGTGTAGTGGCCGAATCTCTTTTCCTCAATTGTCCTATCAAGTACCATCAATGTCCTTTTTGATTCCCTATATACGAAAAGTAAATGCAATGGGTTATTTAAAACTTTTTGGTGGGAAAAAAATGTGAACTAATAAAATATTTCTTTTTCTTTTTCTTTTGTTTCTATATGACTAAAGGTTTTCCATGAAAGCAAATTAATCAAACATTAAGCTTCCCATGCATGCATGTTGGTACACCAAACTTGTTTGTAATCACATGGTGCAACAAGTTTGGGGAATGAACTTTCCTCATAGGGTGTGTTCAAACCTCAATTGATGTGTTCGAACACCAAACTTATCATGTACTATACGTTGTATGTAGAGGAACTTTATATAGTTGTCAAGATTGATTTGAACTTCCATGAAAATTGCCTTATTGCTATTATTAGAAAATTAAGATAAGAGTTATAGAGCATGGGTTGCCTCCCATGAAGCGCTTCTTTAACGTCATTAGCTTGACGATTGTCCCTTGTCAAGGTGGTTGATAATGCTTGAAGTCCTCCCCTCTTGCAGTGTGTTTGCTACCAGTGGAATTGTTGAGAAGTTCGTCTCTTGGGGAGAAGTCTTCTGTAGGTATCTTTCTCCTTCTCCATCTCCTTGGAACTTTCTTCTTTGTTTTCATTGATGCTGTCTTGTTTTCTACGGATTCTTTTTCTAGGGGATTCTTGTTATTGATCTTGCATGACTCTGATGGTTCTGGTTCCCCTTGGATCATCCTTGAACATGGTTCTTCTTGACTATATGGCTTCCCAACTAATAGGGCTTCCAAGTGTGTTGTTTGTGCTTCCTTGTTTGGCTCCTCCATCAACTTATTGTCTTCATGATCTGCTTCTTGTGAGGGTTTAAAGACATTGAAAGTGAGCTACTCATCATGTATTCTCAATACTAACTCTCCTCATTCTACATCTATGAGTGCTCTAGTAGTGGCTAGGAAGGGTCTTCCCAGAATGATGGGATAAATAGGATTCTCATCCATTTCCAAAACAACAAAATCTGTGGGAAGATAGTAGCTCCCAACCTTTACCAGCACATTTTCAACCACCCCTACTGCTTGTTTTTTAGTTTTGTTAGCCAATCTGATAATTACATCAGTAGGAGTTAGTTCATTGATTTGAAGCTTCTTCATGAGGGAGAGAGGCATTAGGTTGATGCTTGCTCCCAAGTCACAAAGCCCTTTGTCAATCCTTGTTTCTCCTATGGCACAAGGAATGTGGAAACTCCCTGGATCCTCCTTCTTTGTGGGTGGCCTTGGTTGAATGAGAGCACTACAATCTCTGTTCATCTTGATTGTTTGTCCACCCTTCAATGGACTCTTTCTGGCTAGTAGCTCCTTAATATACTTGATGTAGAAGGGCATCTGTTGGAGGGCTTTAATGAATGGTATATTTACATCTAGAGATACAAACATATCAAGAAACCTTGAGTACATTCTCCCTACTACACCACCTTTAAGCCTGTGGGGAAAAGGTGCATATGGGTTCAGCACCTCCTTCTTCTTTAGCTCTTCCTTAGATGTAAGCTGAGTTGCACAGCTTCCTTCCTCCTGGCTTACCTTTTGGTTATTTTGGAGGTGTTCTACTCCATTCATATTCCCCTCATCACTTGTGGTTATCATTTTGCATTCTTCCCATCTCACTTTCTTTATTTCTCCTCTTGGATTCTTCTCTGTATCACTGGGGAATCCATCAGTGGGTTTGGAAATTTGTTGAGATAGATAACCCACTTGGGACTCCAATCTTTTGATGTTTTCTCCTTGGTTCTTGATATTAGCTCGCACTTCTTCCTTAAACACTTTGTTGTCTTGGACTTCTCTGCATATGTTTTCAAGTAGAGCCTCAATCTTTGAGAGCCTATCTTCTGTTAATGATGGTGGGTTGAGATTAGGTGGTTGAGAAGGTTGGTTAGATGGATGTTGGTAATATCTCTGTGAGGTGTTTTGATGAGTAGCATTGTTGTTGGAGTTGAAGTTGTTGTGTCTCTGATCTTGCCCTTGGTCTTGTTGATTTTCCCATCCAAAGTTGGGGTGATTCCTCCATCCAGAGTTGTAAGTTTTGGAGTATGGATCATGGACTTGTCTGGGTGAGTTTCCCACATAGTTGGATTGCTCTCAGTCACCTTCTTCTCCTATGTTTACTCCTTCTTGAGTTGGTGATGAGGTAATGGCTGCTGCAACTTGGTTCTCTTCCACCTTCTTGGTAAGATCTGCTAGCTGCTTGGTGATCATCTTGTTTTGGGCTAACAGTGCATCCATGTGGTTCAGCTCCATTACTCCTCTAGTGTTGCTTCTTTCAGAGGCATAGAAATAGTCATTCTCAGCAACTGTTTCAATGACATCTATGGCCTCTTCAATGGTTTTCTTCTTGTTTAAAGAACTTCTGATGAATGATCCACAGCCTTCTTTGACTCAAATGAGAGACCTTCATAGAAGATGTGAAGTTGGACCCACTCATTAAACATCTCTGGTGGGCATCTCCTTGTTAGATCCTTGAACCTTTCCCATGCTTCATAAAGTGTCTCCCCATCTTGCTGTCTGAACGTCTGCACTTCAGTTCTCAGCCTATTGATCCTTTGAGGGGGGTAAAATCTTGCCGAAAACTTGTTCACTACCTCTTCCCAATTGGTCAATCTCTCCTTTGGAAAGGATTCAAGCCACTTGGATGCCTTGTCCCTGAGTGAAAAGGGGAACAAGAGCAACCTATAGACATCGGGGTGGACTCCATTGGACTTCACCGTATCACAAATCCTCAAGAAGGTGGTCAAGTGTTGGTTAGGGTCTTCTTGAGCACCTCCTCCAAATGAGCAATTATTCTGCACCAGGGTGATGAGCTGAGGTTTTAGCTCGAAATTGTTGCCATGTATGGTGGGCTTCTGAATGCTGCTTCCACAGTTTCCTGGATTAGGATTGATATAGGATCCTAAGACCCTCTTTTCTTGCCCAGCACAGTTGGCATGGCCTTGATTATAAGCCTCCTCTTCATGATTATTTTCCAAATTCTCTTCCATGTTGGGTTCAAAATACTCTTCCTCTGCTTCCTCAGCACCAATGATCCTTTTTCCTCTTGTTTCCCTTCGTCGTCTCCAAAGGGTTCTCTCAGGTTCTGAATCAAAAGATCTTGAAGCTCGTTTTCTTCTCTTTGTCATACAACAAATAGCTTGCACAACAGGAGGTATAGTTAAGACTATTCTTGTTAGAGTTATTGTTAGTGTGAGTGATGCAATTTATCAAATAGTTAGTGGGTTAATGAGCTGAATTATAATAAACAAAGAAATGAAGAACGAAACAAAACTAAAGGGGGTGCAGGGGTGAGGAAGAAATCAAAACAACTACAGAAATTCATTGAATAGACTAAACAAAAAGAAAAGAAATTGCTCAATCTAGTGATCTTCAAACTTAATCATTGTTGATTCAAAATCAATCCCCGGCAACGGCGCCATAAACTTGATGCATGAAAACTTGTCTCTCAACAAATTTCGTATACCGAATTGTCGTCAAGTAAAACTCACAATAGAGTGAGGTCGAATCCCACAGGGATTGATTGGTCAAGCAACTTTAGTTAGAAGAATATGCTAGTTGAGCTAAACAGAATTGAGATTGAGATGCAGAAATTTAAATGACTAGAAAGTAAATAACAGAAATTAAAGTGCAGAATCTTAAATGGGGAGTTGGGGTAATGAGCAGGAAATTAAATGGCAGAAAGTAAATAGAATGGGTAAGATCAGAAATGGGGAGATCATTGGATTTAGGAGATGTTGCATTCTCCGGATCAAGTTTATTCTCATCTCTTCCTCAAACAATACATTCATTAATCTCCTTGGAAATCTTAAGTGATTGGATCCCAATTCCTTGGCAATCCAATCTCTCTAAGCTTGAACAATTGCCCAATTCCTTGATTTAATTGCTCATGGGAAGAGATGAAAGTGTGGTCACTGATTATACCACATGTATTTCCAAATCAAAGTGTTGGGAGGATTAAATGTCACAATATCCATCCAAACCCCAATTTGGTCCAACATGAGAAAGCATTTCTAGCATGATTTCCTCATCCCTTTTCCAAGGTTCAAAGGAGATCTAATTATGGAGAGTTTCTTTTCCAAGACAACTAACCAATTGAATTAAGATCGAAAGCTTTCTAGTAAGATCAAGAGAAAAGAAAGAAGAAGAAGAATGAAAACTATAATTGATCCATCAAATTACAACAGAGCTCCCTAACCCAATGAAAGGGGTTTAGTTGTTCATAGCTCTAGGAATGAAAAATGGCAGAAAAGAAGAATCCATGCTAGAGGTACAGAATAGTAAATATGCAGAGAGTAGTTCCCAAAAGTGCTAAGCTTCTCTCTAGTTCAAAACTACTCCTATTTATACTACTCCTTATGATCTTCTAATGAGTTCTTCAAGTCTTGGATGTGGGCTTTGGACCTTGAGTTGAAGCAATTCTCATCTTTAGTGGGCCCAGCTTGCAGAGAAATATGAATTAGGCTTGGGCATTTAGTGAGATTAACGTTGGGTAATATTTTTTAGTGCGAGAACGTTAGTGGCATTCACTTTTTCCACTAACGTTCCACCCTTATATTCCCACGTTAATTCCAACGTTAGAAATCTTAACGTGACTTCTAACGTTTCTTACTCAATCCTTGGCCAACGTTAATGGAACTCACCTTTCCTATTAATGTTGGCTTGTGCCCCTTTTCGCAAACGTTAATGGGAATCACATTTCCCATTAACGTTGCTTGCCTCTTGCCCCTACGTTAGATTTCACGTTAGCTTGGCTAACGTAGCTCTTAACGTGGGTCTCTATCACCTTCGAGAGCGTTAGTGACACTCACCTTTGTCACTAACACTCCAATTGCCTTAAGTCCCTACGTTAGAACCCACGTTAAATAAGTTAACGTAGCTCTTACTGTAGTAATGAAGCCATCTCCCAATGTTAGTGACAAAAGTGAGTGTCACTAACGTTGGTTCTTTGAATTCAACTCCACGTTAACTCTCACGTTAACAATCTTAACGTGAGAGTTAACGTAGGCAATGCTAATGATCCAACATTAGTGACAAAAGTGAGTGTCACTAACAATGGCGTTGTTGATCCTCTTCCACGTTAGAGTTCACGTTAACTAAGTTAACGTGACTCTTAACGTGGGGCATTGCCTAGTTTCCCAACGTTAGTGGTGTTCACTTTTACCACTAACGTTGAGGAGAAATGTTATTGGATTTCACGTTTCTCGTTAACGTGGAGTCCTCTTTTTCTTCTACGTTAAGTACCACATTAACTTAGTTAACGTGGCTCTTAACGTAAGCTATGAATGGCTTCGCAGGCGTTATTGGTGATCACTTTTCTCATTAACGTTGCAAGCTCTTTGCCATCCCACGTTAGTAGTCACGTTAACTAAGTTAACGTGAATGCTAACGTGGTTCTTCCATGCTTCATTTGTCCTGAAATCAAGAAATTAAAGTGCATCAAAGCTCTAGCTAAAGTCATGAGATTATGCATCATCAAATTCTCATGCAATTCTGGCAAAAATCTCATGAAATCATGCAAAATTCACAATAGTTGCTTAAATGAAGGTGTAAGTGTATTTTCACCCAAAACTTGCCTTATTCACTAAGAAAATGCATGAAACTACCCTAAAACAGTAAAGAAAAGGTCAGTAAAACTGGCCTAGATGCCCTGGCATCACCTGCCCATAAAGGTCGGCATCCTGGAAAAACCCTTCGGTGCCAGGAAGCAACTGGGATTCGATGAAACCCCCAGCATCGATGTTCATTTCCATAACAGAGAGGGCCTTCCCGGTATCTCATTTCCTCTTCTTAGGGTTGCTAACGACCTTCAAGTCATCATCAAACCCCAAATCCTCCTCATCAAAAGAAGCTTCCACCTACACACTCGGATTCCCTGAGGTATTCTCAGGGGGGACCTCAACCTTCTCAGGTCGGCCCCATCAACTCGACCGTTGCCCTCCCCGGCATCCCCCTGATCTTGACTCGCCAAAGGAGTCACCGAGGAGTCGTCACCACCCTCATCATCCCCTTAGATGAGGTTTATCAGGTCAGCCAAGGGCTTCCTCCCACCAGCCATGGAAACTACAAACAAAAAAGACAAAGGTATAAGTGATAGAAGAGCAAAATGCTAAAAATAAAAAAAAGTAAAGAACTCACCAACATACGACCGGCCAGCCTCCCGGTCCCCCAAAACTATACGAGGGTTAAAATTTTTCTCACCGAAAATTGCCAACAAGATATCAGCAATATGACGGTCTTCCTGACTCAACCAATCATAGGATATTTTTATCAAATAATCGGACCCCGCCCCGAAACTCCAGTAGGTCAGGATCTGCCTTTCTCTCTCTATAGTAAGCTAGAAGGTTTGATGACCTTCAATTGGCCTAACCTTGAAAAAAGTAGACTTGAAGCTGATGACTTGGATTTTTGACGGTATAGAATTTCACAAATGAATTCTCGTTGCAAGTATAATTTCTAAACCAATCAATAATCCTTTCATACAAAAAGTTGTTTGTCACTAGTACAAAACCCTAAAATTTATAAACCGAAGTATTCAAACCTCGGGTCGTTCTCCCTAGGACTTACAATAAAGTGTTTTGTTATTGGTTGTGAGTTATTTTGGGGTTTTGATAAGAAAAATGAAAGATAAATGGCAAGAAAGTAAACTAAGGCCTAAAAAGGTCTTGGCAAGGGTTGGTGGTCAAGGATCTCTATCCTAATCACTAACCACAATATGAGAATTGGCAAGGATTAATCTCATTAAATCATCCTCTAACTAGTAGTAAAGGAAAGTCAAATGAGCTATATCAATCCTAGTCCATAAGTCCTAACTCTCCACTAATTGGATTAATGAAGGCTAGAGTTAATGGATCCCAATCATCAATTACTTGGACATTAGTAACTCAAGAGGTCCTAAGTTACCTTTCCAAGCCAAGAGTATAAAATTCTACTCTAAAATCCAACCAAGCATTTCATCAAACACTTGGAGGGTAATGAAAGAGAGCATTTTTATTTGTAAGAATAAAAGGAATCAACAACTAACAATTACAAAGAATTAACAAAACAACAATCAACAACATCACAATCACATGAATTATCTCAAATTGCATTATTAAAAGAAAACAAAAGAACAAAAATATCTCAATTACAAAACCTATAAACAAAATAAGAGAAATTATAACAAGAGGATAGGGATAGAAAGAAGAACCAAAGTGTAGCAATCATCAATTGAAGGTAGAAGTAGAAGGAGACTTGAATTAAACCTAGAACTATGAGATCCTAATCTAACCCGAATTCCTAATCCTAATTCTAGAGAGAAGTGAGAGCTTCTCTCTCTAAAAACTACTTCTAACTACTAAACTATGACTAATGATCAAAAGTATGTTGATTCCTCTTCAATCCTTGGCTTAAATAGCATCAGAAATGAGTTGGATTGGGCCCACAAGGCTTCTAAAATCGCTGGCCACATGTTGCATTAAGTGGGTCATGTGCCACCATCGTCGCGTCCACGTACCGTGCACGTGCGCGCCTCTATGCGTGATGCAACTATGGAAAATCTTATATTGTTTCGAAGCCCCGGATGTTAGCTTTCCAACCCAACTAGAACCGCATCATTTGGACCTCTGTGGCTCAAGTTATGGTCAATTAAGTGTGAAGAGGTCAGGCTTGACAGCTTTTTGGTTCCATCATTTCTTCATGAGTTCTCCAACTTTACATGCTTTTTCTTCATTCCCTTAATCCAATCTTTGCCTCCTAAATCTGAAATCACTTAACAAACATATCAAGGCATCTAATGGAATTAAAGTAAATTAAATTTATCTATTTTAAGACCTAAAAAGCATGTTTTCACTCTTAAGCACAATTAAAGGAGAATATACAAAACCATGCTATTTCATTGAATAAATGTGGGTAAAAGGTTATAAAATCCCCTAAATCAAGCACAAGATAAACCTTACAAATGGGGTTTATCAACCTCCCCACACTTAAACCAAGCATGTCCCCATGCTTAAGCCAAGAGAGAAACAAAGGGTATCAACATTTATTCAATGTAAACAAACTATATGCAACATAAACTATATGCAATTATCTAAATGGATGCAACTAAATGCAAAATGGTTTTACCTACTTGGTTAAAAATAAATTATTCCTCCAAGGCATACATGCACAAGTAGGGCCAAGATCATATAACGATTCATGAGTCCTACCAATTGAAGTATAAACATGAAGTTCACATTGACTTGCAAGAAGAACGCTCGTGAAAGCCGGGAATCAAAGAATTGAGCATCGAACCCTCACCGGAAGTGTTTGCACTCTAGTCGCTCGGTGTTTGGGGTTGATTCACTCAATTCTCCCCTAATCATGCTTTCCAAGATTTGTTTTTCATCTAACAATCAACAATTATTCAATGCATGCATACATGTATCATGAGGTCTTTTCTTTAGGTTGTAATGGGGCTAGGGTCAAGGTAGGATCATATATGGCTAGTGGACTTAGGATTTGAATCTTTGATTAACTTAAACTTTCCCACCTAACCTATATAATAACCTATACAATTAAGTACTAATCTAACTCCCCATTCCTCACTTTTTCGCATACTCATGCATTCTCTTTTGATTATCACACATATGCATTGATTTTATTTGAACTTTACTTTGGGGCATTTTGTCCCCTTTTATTGCTTTCTTTTTTTCTTCTTTTTTTCTTTCTTTTCTATTTTCATATATATCATTTTTTTCCTTTTGTTTTTCTCATTTTTTTTCTAGAATATAAATGCATAAGGTCTTACATTTAATTAACACATGAGTATGTACCCGATTCCCAAATATAAGAGTACAAAACAAAACACATCCTTTTACCTCAACCAATGTCTCTCCCAAGTTTTCCACACTTGAATGATGCTCACACACACTAGCCTAAGCTAATCAAAGATCCAAATAAAGGACATTTATTATTTTTCGCTTTAAGGCTTGTAATGTGCTAAAATTGAGAATAAGTGGGTTAAGTGTAGGCCCAAAATTGGTTACAATGGAGAGTAAAAGGTAGGCTATTTGAGTAAGTGAGCTAATGAAACAATGGCCTCAATCATACAAATGCATGAATACATAAAATAATTGATGAGCGGATAATTTGTACGCTTTTTGGCATTGTTTTTAGTATGTCTTTAGTAGGATTTAGTTAGTTTTTAGTATATTTTTATTAGTTTTTAGTTAAAATTCACTTTTCTGGACTTTACTATGAGTTTGTGTGTTTTTCTGTGATTTCAGGTATTTTCTGGCTGAAATTGAGGGACCTGAGCAAAAATCTGATTCAGAGACTGAAAAGGACTGCAGATGCTGTTGGATTCTGACCTCCCTGCACTCGAAGTGGATTTTCTGGAGCTACAGAAGCCCAATTAGCGCGCTCTCAACGGCGTTGGACAGTAGACATCCTGGGCTTTCCAGCAATATATGATAGTCTATACTTTGCCCAAGATTTTATGGCCCAAACCGGCGTTCAAAGTCACCTTCAGAATTCCCAGCGTTAAACGCCGGAACTGGCACAAGAATGGGAGTTAAACGCCCAAACTGGCACAAAAGCTGGCGTTTAACTCCAAGAAGAGTCTCTACACAAAAATGCTTCAATGCTCAGCCCAAGCACACACCAAGTGGGCCCGGAAGTGGATTTTTATGTCATTTACTCATCTTTGTAAACCTTAGGCTACTAGTTCTTTATAAATAGGACCTTTTTCTATTGTATTTTCATCTTGGTAGCTATCCTTGTTCTTATGCTATCTTAGATCATTGGGAGGCTGGCCTCACGGCCATGCCTAGACCTTGTTCTTATGTATTTTCAACGGTGGAGTTTCTACACACCATAGATTAAGGTGTGGAGCTCTGCTGTACCTCGAGTATTAATGCAATTACTATTGTTCTTCTATTCAATTCCGCTTGTTCTTGTTCTAAGATATCACTTGTTCTTCAACTTGATGAATGTGATGATCCATGACACTCATCATCATTCTCACCTATGAACGTGTGACTCACAACCACCTCCGTTCTACCTTAGATTGGGTGAATATCTCGTGGATTCCTGATACACGATGCATGGTTGATTGCCTGACAACCGAGCGCTCGCCTGACAACCGGGCCAGCCATTCCGTGAGATCAGAGTCTTCGTGGTATAGGCTAGAACTGATGGCGGCATTCAAGAGAATCCAGAAGGTCTAACCTTGTCTGTGGTATTCTGAGTAGGATTCAATGATTGAATGACTGTGACGTGCTTCAAACTCGCGATTGTGGGGCGTTAGTGACAGACGCAAAAGAATCACTGGATTCTATTCCGACATGATCGAGAACCAACAGCTGGATAGCCGTGCCGTGACAGGGTGCGTTGAACATTTCCCCTGAGAGGATGGGAGGTAGCCACTGACAACGGTGAAACCCTTGCATAAGCTTGCCATGGAAAGGAGTAAGAAGGATTGGATGAAGACAGTAGGAAAGCAGAGAGACGGAAGGGACACAGCATCTTCATGCGCTTATCTGAAATTCCCACCAATGAATTACATAAGTATCTCTATCTTTATCTTTATATTTTATTCGTATATCACCCATATCCATTTGAGTTTGCCTGACTAAGATTTACAAGGTGACCATAGCTTGCTTCATACCAACAATCTCTGTGGGATCGACCCTTACTCGCGTAAGGTTTATTACTTGGACGACCCAGTACACTTGCTGGTTAGTTGTGCGAAGTTGTGTTTATGCCATGGTATTGAACACCAAGTTTTTGGATTCATTACCGGGGATTATTTGAGTTGTGAAAAGTATTGATCACAATTTCGTGCACCAAGTTTTTGGTGCCGTTGCCGGGGATTGTTGAGTTTGGACAACTGACGGTTTATCTTGTTGCTTAGATTAGGTATTTTTTTTCAGAGTTCTTAAGAATGAATTCTAGTGTTTCATGATGGTCTGTTGAAGTCTGGCTGGCTGTGAAGCCATGTCTAATTCTATTGGACCGAGGTTTCAACTTATCATCACAAGAGCTTGTTGATTTCTATCAATCTTGCTGTTGGAGCAGTGATCTGCTAAGGCTTGGCTGGCCATTGGCCATGTCTAGTGTTTTGGACCGAAGCTTTCTTTGAAAGCTTGGCTGGCTGTGAAACCATGTCTAATTCCTGGACCGGAGTCTTAGACTAGCATTGCACTGATTCCTGGAATTCTCATTAAGAATTTTGATATCTTTGTTTTATTTTTCTCACTTAATTTTCGAAAAAACACAAAAAAATTACAAAGTCATAAAATCCAAAAATTTCTTGTTTGAGTCTAGAGTCTCATTTTAAGTTTGGTGTCAATTGCATGTTTTTGTTCTTCTTGCACTCATTCATGTGTCTTAAGTGATCTTCAAGTTATTCTTGATGATTTACTTGCTCTGATCTTTGAATTCTCTTGACTTGAGTGTTTTATGTGCCTCATATGCATTCTCATTTTGTTAGTGTCTTGCATGCATTGTTATTTGATTTTAGTTGCATTTTGATTATTCCTTATTATTAAAAATCGAAAAATATTTTTAATTTGTGTCTTTTCAAGTCAATAATACAGAGAATTGAAGATTCAGAACATACTGCAGAGGAATCACACAGAAAAAGCTGGGCGTTCAAAATGCCCAGTGAAGAAGACAGACTGGCGTTTAAACGCCAGCCAGGGTGCCTGGCTGGGCGTTTAACGCCCAAAAGGGTAGTATTTTGGGCGTTAAACGCCAGAATGTGCACCATTCTGGGCGTTTAACGCCAAGATGGCACAAGAGGAAAGATTTTGTTTTCAATGCAAATTTTTTTCAAGTTTTCAAAATCATATCTTCTCAATCACATCTTTTTAAAACCAATCATATCTTTTTAACCACATCTTTTTCAAAATAGTTTTCAATCAAATCTCCTTGATTTCTAATTTCAAAATTTGTTTCAAAAAAATCACTTTACTTCTTTCTCAATCATGGTTTTCGAAAATTCTTAAAAATTTTCAAAATGTTTTCAAAATCTTTTACTTAATTTTCGAAAATTTCTTCCCCTCTTCTCACATCCTTCTATTTATGGACTAACACTATTCCTTAATACACAATTCGAACTCCATCTTTCTTGATAAGTTCGAATTTTCTACCTCTGTCTTCCATTTTTCTTTTCCTCTGACTCCTCAAGGAATCTCTATACTGTGACTTAGAGGATTCCATATTTCCCTGTTTTCTTCTCTTTCATATGAGCAGGAGCAAAGACAAAAGCATTCTTGTTGAGGCTGATCCTGAACCTGAAAGGACCTTGAAGCGAAAGCTAAGAGAAGCTAAGGCACAACTCTCTGTAGAGGACCGAACAGAAATCTTCAAAGAAGAAGAAGACATGGCAGTCGAAAACAACAACAATGCCAACAATGCAAGGAAGGTACTGGGTGACTTTACTGCACCTACTCCCGACTTCTATGGGAGAAGCATCTCTATCCCTGCCATTGGAGCAAACAACTTTGAGCTTAAGCCTCAATTAGTTTTTCTAATGCAACAGAATTGCAAGTTTCATGGACTTCCATTGGAAGATCCTCATCAGTTCTTAGCTGACTTCTTGCAAATCTGTGACACTGTCAAGACTAATGGGGTTGACCCTGAGGTCTACAGACTTATGCTATTCCCTTTTGCTGTGAGAGACAGAGCTAGGACATGGTTGGACTCACAACCTAAAGAAAGCCTGAACTCTTGGGAAAAGCTAGTCAATGCCTTATTGGCAAAGTTCTTTCCACCTCAAAAATTGAGTAAGCTTAGAGTGGAAGTCCAAACCTTCAGACAGAAGGAAGGAGAATCCCTCTATGAAGCTTGGGAAAGATACAAATAATTGATCAGAAAGTGTCCCTCTGATATGCTTTCTGAATGGAGCATCATAGGTATTTTCTATGATGGTTTGTCTGAACTGTCCAAGATGTCTTTGGATAGCTCTGCTGGAGGATCTCTTCATCTGAAGAAGACGCCTACAGAAGCTCAAGAGCTAATTGAAATGGTTGCAAATAACCAATTCATGTACACTTCTGAAAGGAATCCTGTGAACAATGGGACAAATCAGAAGAAAGGAGTTCTTGAGATTGACACTCTGAATGCCATATTGGCTCAGAACAAAATATTGACTCAACAAGTCAATATGATTTCCCAAAGTCTGTCTGGAATGCAAAATGCACCAAGCAGTACTAAGGAAGCTTCATCTGAAGAAGAAGCTTATGATCCTGAGAACCCTTCAATGGAAGAGGTGAATTACATGGGAGAACCCTATGGAAACACCTATAATCCTTCATGGAGAAACCATCCAAATCTCTCATGGAAGGATCAACAGAGACCTCAACAAGGTTTCAACAACAATAATGGTGGAAGAAACAGGTTTAGCAATGGCAAGCCTTTTCCATCATCTTCTCAACAACAGACAGAGAGTTCTAAGCAGAACACCTCTGACTTAGCAACCATGGTCTCTGATCTAATTAAAACCACTCAAAGTTTCATGACTGAAACAAGGTCCTCCATTAGAAATTTGGAGGCACAAGTGGGTCAGCTGAGTAAGAAAACTACTGAACTCCCTCCTAGTACTCTTCCAAGCAATACAGAAGAAAATCCAAAAAGAGAGTGCAAGGCCATCAACATGGCCGAACTTGGAGAGGAGGAAGAGGCAGTGAACGCCACTGAGGAAGACCTCCATGGACGTCCACTGGCCTCCAATGATTTCCCTAATGAGGAACCATGGGAATCTGAGGCTCCCACTGAGACCATAGAGATTCCATTGGACTTACTTCTGCCATTCATGAGCTCTGATGAGTATTCTTCCTCTGAAGAGGATGAGTATGTCACTGAAGAGCAAGTTGCTAAATACCTTGGAGCAATCATGAAGCTAAATGACAAGTTATTTGAAAATGAGACTTGGGATGATGAACCCCCTTTGCTCACCAAAGAACTGGATGACTTGTCTAGACAGAAATTACATCAAAAGAGACAAGATCCTGGAAAGTTCTCAATACCTTGTACCATAGGCACCATGACCTTCAAGAAGGCCTTGTGTGACCTAGGGTCAAGTGTAAACCTCATGCCTTTCTCTGTAATGGAGAAGCTAGGGATCTTTGAGGTGCAAGCTGCAAAAATCTCACTAGAGATGGCAGACAATTCAAGAAAACAAGCTTATGGACTTGTAGAGGATGTTCTGGTAAAGGTTGAAGACCATTACATCCCTGCTGATTTCATAGTCCTAGAGACTGGGAAGTGCATGGATGAATCCATCATCCTTGGCAGACCCTTCCTAGCCACAGCAAAGGCTGTGATTGATGTTGATAGAGGAGAATTGATCATTCAAGTGAATGAAGAATCCTTTGTGTTTAAGGCTCAAGGATACCCCTCTGTCATCTTGGAGAGGAAGCATGAAGAGCTTCTCTCAAAACAGAGCCAAACAGAGCCCCCACAGCCAAACTCTAAGTTTGGTGTTGGGAGGCCACAACCAACTTCTAAGTTTGGTGTTGAACCCCCACATTCAAACTCTAAGTTTGGTGTTGAGAGGTTCCAACATTGCTCTGAGCATCTGTGAGGCTCCATGAGAGCCCACTGTCAAGCTACTGACATTAAAGAAGCGCTTGTTGGGAGGCAACCCAATGTTATATTTTATATATTTTTCTTTGTTATTTTATATTTTCTGTAGGTTGATGATCATGAGAAGTCACAAAATCAATTGAAAAAGCAAAAACAGAATGAAAAACAGAAAGAAAAATAGCACACCCTGGAGGAAGATCCTGCTGGCGTTTAAACGCCAGTAAGGCTAGCAGATGGGCGTTTAACGCCCAATCTGGCACCATTCTGGGCGTTTAACGCCAGAAAGGGGCACCAGACTGGCGTTAAACGCCAGAAAAGGGCAAGCACTTGGCGTTAAACGCCAGAAATGGGCACCAGCCCGGCGTTTAACGCCAGAATTGGCTCAAAATGCATTTTTGCATGCCATTTGGTGCAGGGATGACTTTTCCTTGACACCTCAGGATCTGTGGACCCCACAGGATTCCCACCTACCCCACCACTCTCTCTCTTCTTCACCCATTCACCAATCACCTCAACACCTCTTCCCCAAAAACCCTTCACCTATCAAATCCCATCTTTCTCTTCACCACTCACATCCATCCTTCATAAAACCCCACCTACCTCACCCTTCAAATTCAAACCACTTTCCCTCCCAAAACCCACCCATACATGACCGAACCATAACCCTCCCCCCACTCCTATATAAACCCATCTTCACTCCTTCATTTTCACACAACCTAAACACCACTTCTCCCCCTTTTTGGCCGAACACAAAGCCATTCCCTTCTTTCTTATTTCTTCTTCTTCTACTCTCTTCTTTCTTCTTTTGCTCGAGGACGAGCAAACCTTTTATGTTTGGTGTGGTAAAAGCATTGCTTTTTGTTTTTCCATAACCATTTATGACATCCAAGGCCGGAGAAACCTCTAGAAAGAGGAAAGGGAAGGCAAAAGCTTCTACCTCCGAGTCATGGGAGATGGAGAGATTCATCTCAAGGGTGCATCAAGACCACTTCTATGAAGTTGTGGCCTTGAAGAAGGTGATCCCCGAGGTCCCTTTTTCACTCAAAAAGGGTGAATATCCGGAGATCCGACATGAGAACCGAAGGAGAGGTTGGGAAGTTCTTACCAACCCCATTCAACAAGTCGGAATCTTAATGGTTCAAGAGTTCTATGCCAATGCATGGATCACCAAGAACCATGATCAAAGTGTGAACCCGGATCCAAAGAATTGGCTTACTATGGTTCGGGGGAAATACTTGGATTTTAGTCCGGAAAATGTAAGGTTGGCATTCAACTTGCCCATGATGCAAGGCGATGAACATCCTTACACTAGAAGGGTCAACTTTGATCAAAGGTTGGACCAAGTCCTCACAGTCATTTGTGAAGAGGGCGCCCAATGGAAGAGAGATTCAAGAGGAAAGCCGGTTTAATTGAGAAGGCATGACCTCAAACCCGTGGCTAGAGGATGGTTGGAGTTTATCCAACGCTCAATCATTCCCACTAGCAACCGGTCCGAAGTTACTATAGACCGGGCTATCATGATTCATAGCATCATGATTGGAGAAGAAATAGAAGTTCATGAGGTGATATCCCAAGAACTTTATAAGGTGGCGGACAAGTCATCTACCTTGGCAAGGTTAGCCTTTCCTCATCTCATTTGTCACCTCTGTTATTCAGTTGGAGTTGACATAGAAGGAGACATCCCCATTGATGAGGACAAGCCCATCACTAAGAAGAGGATGGAGCAAACAAGAGACCCCTCTCATCATCAAATCCCTGAGATGCCTCAAGGGATGCACTTTCCTCCACAAAACTGTTGGGAGCAACTAAACACCTCCCTTGGAGAATTGAGTTCCAACATGGGACAACTAAGGGTGGAGCACCAAGAACACTCCGTCCTCCTCCATGAAATTAGAGAAGATCAAAGAATCATGAGAGAGGAGCAACAAAGACAAGGAAGAGACATTGAGGAGCTCAAGCACTCCATAGGATCTTCAAGAGGAAGAACAAGCCGCCATCACTAAGGTGGACCCGTTCTTTAATTTCCTTGTTCTTTATTTTTCTGTTTTTCGAATTTTAGTGCTTATGTTTGTGTCTTGTGATCATTAGTGTCTTAGTGTCTATGCCTTAAAGTTATGAATGTCCTATGAATCCATCACCTCTCTTAAATGAAAAAATGTGCTGAATTGAAAAAGAAAAAGAATTGCATGAATTTTGAATTTTATAACAGTTTGATTATTTTGATGTGGTGGCAATACTTTTGTTTTCTGAATGTATGCTTAAACAGTGCATATGTCTTTTGAATTTGTGGTTCATGAATTTTGGCTCTTGAAAGAATGATGAAAAAGGAGACATGTTACTGAGGATCTGAAAAATCATAAAAATGATTCTTGAAGCAAGAAAAAGCAGTGAATACAAAAAAAAAGAAGAAAGAGAAAAACGAAAAAAGGGAGAAAAGAAAACGAAAAAAAAATCGAAAAAAAAAAAGAAAGAAAAAGAAAGAAACAAAGTTGTGATCCAAGGCAAAAAGAGTGTGCTTAAGAACCCTGGACACCTCTAATTGGGGACTCTAGCAAAGCTGAGTCACAATCTGAAAAGGTTCACCCAATTATGTGTCTGTGGCATGTATGTATCCGGTGGTAATACTGGAAGACAGAGTGCTTTGGGCCACGGCCAAGACTCAATAAGTAGCTGTGTTCAAGAATCATCATACTTAACTAGGAGAATCAATAACACTATCTGTATTTTGAGTTCCTAAAGAAGCCAATCATTCTGAATTTCAAAGGATAGAGTGAGATGCCAAAACTGTTCAGAGGCAAAAAGCTAAAAGTCCCGCTCATCTAATTAATACTGATCTTCATAGATGTTTTTGGAATTCATTGTATATTCTCTTCTTTTTATCTTATTTGATTTTCAGTTGCTTGAGGACAAGCAACAATTTAAGTTTGGTGTTGTGATGAGCGGATAATTTGTACGCTTTTTGGCATTGTTTTTAGTATGTCTTTAGTAGGATTTAGTTAGTTTTTAGTATATTTTTATTAGTTTTTAGTTAAAATTCACTTTTCTGGACTTTACTATGAGTTTGTGTGTTTTTCTGTGATTTCAGGTATTTTCTGGCTGAAATTAAGGGACCTGAGCAAAAATCTGATTCAGAGACTGAAAAGGACTGCAGATGCTGTTGGATTCTGACCTCCCTACACTCGAAGTGGATTTTCTGGAGATATAGAAGCCCAATTGGCGCGCTCTTAACGGCATTGGAAAGTAGACATCCTGGGCTTTCCCGCAATATATGATAGTCCATACTTTGTCCAAGATTTGATGGCCCAAACCGGTGTTCAAAGTCACCCTCAGAATTCCCAGCATTAAACGCCGGAACTGGCACAAGAATGGGAGTTAAACGCCCAAACTGGCACAAAAGCTGGCGTTTAACTCCAAGAAGAGTCTCTACACAAAAATGCTTCAATGCTCAGCCCAAGCACACACCAAGTGGGCCCGGAAGTGGATTTTTATGTCATTTACTCATCTTTGTAAACCTTAGGCTACTAGTTCTTTATAAATAGGACCTTTTTCTATTGTATTTTCATCTTGGTAGCTATCCTTGTTCTTATGCTATCTTAGATCATTGGGAGGCTGGCCTCACGGCCATGCCTAGACCTTGTTCTTATGTATTTTCAACGGTGGAATTTCTACACACCATAGATTAAGGTGTGGAGCTCTGCTGTACCTCGAGTATTAATGCAATTACTATTGTTCTTCTATTCATTTCCGCTTGTTCTTGTTCTAAGATATCACTTGTTCTTCAACTTGATGAATGTGATGATCCGTGACACTCATCATCATTCTCACCTATGAACGTGTGACTGACAACCACCTCCGTTCTACCTTAGATTGGGTGAATATCTCTTGGATTCCTGATACACGATGCATGGTTGATCGCCTGACAACCGAGCGCTCGCCTGACAACCGAGCCAGCCATTCCGTGAGATCAGAGTCTTCGTGGTATAGGCTAGAACTGATGGCGGCATTCAAGAGAATCGGGAAGGTCTAACCTTGTCTGTGGTATTCTGAGTAGGATTCAATGATTGAATGACTGTGACGTGCTTCAAACTCGCGATTGTGGGGCGTTAGTGATAGACGCAAAAGAATCACTGGATTCTATTCCGACATGATCGAGAACCGACAGCTGGATAGCCGTGCCGTGACAGGGTGCGTTGAACATTTCCACTGAGAGGATGGGAGGTAGCCACTGACAACAGTGAAACCCTTGCATAAGCTTTCCATGGAAAGGAGTAAGAAGGATTGGATGAAGACAGTAGGAAAGCAGAGAGACGGAAGGGACACAGCATCTTCATGCGCTTATCTGAAATTCCCACCAATGAATTACATAAGTATCTCTATCTTTATCTTTATGTTTTATTCGTATATCACCCATATCCATTTGAGTTTGCCTGACTAAGATTTACAAGGTGACCATAGCTTGCTTCATACCAACAATCTCTGTGGGATCGACCCTTACTCGCGTAAGGTTTATTACTTGGACGACCCAGTACACTTGCTGGTTAGTTGTGCGAAGTTGTGTTTATGCCATGGTATTGAACACCAAGTTTTTGGATTCATTACCGGGGATTATTTGAGTTGTGAAAAGTATTGATCACAATTTCGTTCACCAATAATGGACATAAAGAATCAAACAAATCAAAGATTACAACCATAGAAAGAGAATAATGCACACAAGAAGGAAAAATAAGTGGTTATAAGATGTAACCACACAATTAGGCTCAAAACTCACTTGATTGTGTTCTTAGCTCAAAAACCATGTTCCAAAATAAATTCTTTCAAGCAAGTTCCACAAATTTTCTTTTTTCAAATTGGTAGGGTGCCCAAAAACAGTTTCTTGGAAAGAAAATCATCACCCTAACCAAGTAGTCCTAATAAGAAAGAAGTGGTAAAAATATGTACAAATTCTAACTAACATGCAACCTATCATGCAATGCAATAGCTAATCTAACAAAGAAAATAAAAAATTTGGTGTTGAAAAGGAAATTTTTACCCATGGAGATCGGTCGAACGACCTCCCCACACCTGAAGATTGCACCGTCCTCGGTGCATGCAAAGAAGAGCAAGGTGGATGGGTTGCTATAATTGATGAGCTCATTCAAAAGGTTGTGCGGATGACGTGTTTGTTGCCCCCATTTAAAAGCTTTTCCTTTCTTCTCTCTTGGTGGCCAACCTAAAAGGGAAGGAAAGAAGAACGACAATTAGGCCTACAACAAAGATATCAAAACAAGTAGAACGTAGGCCGGGGCTAATGGCAAATAAGAGTAAGGTTCCCACTACATGTTAGCTACGCATGTAAGTGAAAAAATAATATAAGCTAATGGCATATTAACTAATACTCGATGTAAGAGTAAAATCGAAGCATGAAAAGCATATGGCACATCAAGTTCAAATAAGAAGAAGTGGGTCACGAAAGACAAGATAAGGTCATATCAATGCACAAAGACATAAGAGTCATACAAGATAAAGCATTGATTTAAAATTTTCATCACCCAACAATATCAAACAAGTCAAGAAGCACCAAAATAATGTAAGAAAGTCTCAACAATTGAGTAGGAAAGTTCAACACCATTATGAAAATGGAAAACTTAGAAAATAAAATGAGAATAAGGTAGAAAAAACAAAATTAAAATGCAATGAATGAAAATAAGCAAATGCAATAAATGGAGGAAAAGAGAAAGAAAATTTTTTTTTTGTTTTTTTAGTATTTTATTTATTTATTTATTTATTTATTTATTATTATATTATTATTATTATTTTTTTTTATTAAAAAAAATTTATTTATATTAAAAGAGAAAAAAATTTTCTAAGAGAGGAAGAAGAAAAAAAATTAGAAAGAAAGAAGAAGAGAAGAGGAAAGAAGGAGAAAGGAGGAAGGAGAAAAGCAGGGTGCAAATCCGCGCACGCGCGCACAATGCGCTTACGCGTGGATGCAGCAGGGACAATCCGCACACGCACACAGCACGCTTACGCGTGGATGAGGTTGTGCTCCCAGCACAATCCTAGCACAAAGCGCGCACAACTCTCTGATTTTTGTACTAGAAGTTGCAGAAGTGCAATCCGCGCACGCGCGCACAGCGTGCTAGCGCGCCGATGCCCATTTTTTTTATTAATTTTTTTTTATTTTATTTTTGCCCAAAAAGCAGAAAAAAATGCCCAAGAGCTCCCTATAATGTCTAAAACTCTTCTTTATTCAATCAAATATCAAACAATTCACAAAAATACAATTTGATTTTAGAATTTATTCATCTACTACTAATGAATACAACATACTAACAACAAATCTTTACAAACAAATCAATATGAAATGAAGATCTACCTACAATGGCAACTCAAATCACTTATTAAACAAAACTAAAAGAGGATGGAAAGAGTTTACCATGGTGGGGTGTCTCCCACCAAGCACTTTTAGTTTAAGTCCTTAAGTTTGACATTTTGAGAAGCTTATTGTCATGGTGGCTTATGTTTGTACTCATCCTTGAATCTCTAAGGATCTTTACTTCTCAATTGGTTGACAGAATTTCCAACCATCTTCATCGAGCTTGGGTAGAATTCTACCCAAGATATGCATTCCCATAGTTTGTCTTCACCTAGCGAACCGGGATCCCATATCTTATCTTCACACCCATCCGTGAGTTGAGTCTCATGACTCTTCTGTACGGGTGGTATGGCCTTGGAATTCTCAAAGAAGCTTCCAAACAACTTCCTAGACCCATGCAATTTGGTTCCACACCAAACATTTCTCTTGAATTTTGAGCTTGCAACCGTCATGAGCTTAGAATGACGTTTCCAACCACTACACAACTCTTCCCTACTCTTAACTCCACAAAGAGCTCTAAGTTGACCATCATTTTCAATTAAACCATATTCAAGTGAGAAATTAAAGCTTAGGGATAAGCGTTTTACCCACTTGAATGTGGTGTTGGATGGTGACTTGGGAAGGGGTGGTCTCAATGATCTTGCAAGCTCCACTCCCTCGTGCTCTTTCTTGACTATCTTCACCTCTTCACTAGCTTCTTCAATTTCAATATTTTCCCTTTCATCACTTGGCTTGGTGTTGTCTTTAAGAACCTTGATTTCTTGCCCAATGGGAGGTGATCCAAATTTGGATAGGAATTCATTGATGAATAAATCCATCTCTTGATCAACTTCTTCGTATTCTTCAATTTCAATATACACCATGCCAACTTTTTCCTCTTGGTAGCTCTCTTTCGATTTACTCTCTTTTACATTGCCCACCAAGAGTATGGGAGGTTGTGCACACTCTTCTATAATTTTAACTCCATGTCCAATGGGAGAGGATTCGATTGTAGATAGAAATTCATCCATGATTGAATCCATCTCTTGATAAGCCTCTTCCAAGTTTCCAACGATGATATGCCTTGGAGGTTGCGCACCCTCCTCAACATCAATATCAAGCTTCTTGGAAGAGTGCTCCATGATGCTACATTCCCTTGGACTTTCAACATCTCCTAAATCTTCAACCACCTCTTCCTTTTCTTCAATGATCATAGGCTCCTCCAATTGTTCCAACACAAAACTCGATTCTCCCTTCTCTACCGGATTGTCCAATTTCTCCTTCATACTTTGCTCTTCTTTAGGTTTTTCGCATGTGGCTACGGAAGTACCTTGAGTGTTCAAACATTGGTAGGCTACGGCGTGCACTACCTTAGTCAAGTTGGCCACAAACTCAAGTGTATTACACTTCATGGCCTCTTGTCCTTGAAGTAACAAAGTGAGATAATCGTCTATTGGGGCTTGGGGTGGGTAGGAAGGCTCATCATTTTGGAGAGAGGGTTCGTAATAGGAAGGTGGTTCTTCTTGGTAAGGTTATGGAGATTGTGTGTATTGAGGTGGTTCTTGGGAGTAATCTTGATAGGGTTGTGGTGGTTCTAGGGGTTCTTGCTCATAATGGTCATAAGAGTATGGTATGGGGGTTTGGTCATATGATGGATATGGATCATAGGGCGGTGTTTGGTAATGAAAGGCTTGTGAGAATGATTGAGGTTCATGTTGAGGATGAGATTCAGAGGCATATGATGGTGGTTGTTGAGTGTCACAAAAAGAGTCATCATAGCCGTTAAGTTGACATGCATTAGGATGGGAATTATACCTATAAGTGTCCGGAGGTTGTTGCCAATAGGAGTGATCAATTCCTTTAGGCTCCTCCCATCTTGGAGTGTTCCATCCACAATGAGTGTCATCATTGAAGTTCACATTTCCTACAACACAATTAGAACCAAACTCATAGCCAAAGTGAGAATTCATAGTGGGAAAATGGTGGACGAAATTGTGATCATCAATATTGGCTCTTTGGTATATACACAAAAACTATTGTGTCTCTTGGTTAAATTCACAACTCCGTTCAACTAACCAGCAAGTGTACTGGGTCGTCCAAGTAATAAACCTTACGTAAGTAAGGGTCGATCCCACAGAGATTGTTGGTATGAAGCAAGCTATGGTCACCTTGTAAATCTCAGTCAGGCAGATTAAATTGGTTTATGGGTTTTTTGAATAATTAATAATAAAAAGAAATAATAAAAGGGATAGAAGACTTATGCAGATTCATTGGTGGGAATTTCAGATAAGCGAATGGAGATGCTGTATGGCTCAAGGACGCCTGCTCTCCTACTGCTTCCACTCAATCTTTCTTACTCCTTTCCATGGCAAGCTTTGAATAGGGGTTCACCATCAGCTGTGGCTACTTTCAATCCTCTCGGGAAAATGATCCTATGCGGCTGTCACTCGCACGGCTAATCGTCTGGAGGCATCACCCATGGTTGATGGCTACATCCCATCCTCGCAGTGAAAACTAATGCTCACGCACTCTGTCACAGTACGGCTAATCACCGGTTGGTTCCTGCTCCTACTGGAATAGAATCCCTTAATTCTTTTGCGTCTGTCACTAACGCCCAGCACTTGCAAGTTTGAAGCACGTCACAGTCATTCATTACCGGAATCCTACTCGGAATACCACAGACAAGGTTAGACTTTCCGGATTCCCAGGATCCTACTCGGAATACCACAGACAAGGTGAGACTTTCCGGATCCTCATAAATGCCGCCATCTATCTAGCTTATACCACGAAGATTCTGTTGGGGAATCTAAGGGATACACATTCAAGCTCGGTTGCATGTAGAACGGAAGTGGTTGTCAATCACGCGCGTTCATAAGTGAGAATGATAATGAGGGTTACTTATCATCACATTCATCATGTTCTTGGGTACGAATGAATATCTTGAAATAGGAATAAGAGAGATTTGAATAAAAGAAAATAGAACTTCATTAATACTTGAGGTACAGCAGAGCTCCACACCCTTAATCTATGGTGTGCAGAAACTCCACCGTTGAAAATACATAAGCAAAAGAGGTTCAGGCATGGCCGAATGGCCAGCCCTCTCCCTGATCAAGTGACCGAATGATCAAAGACTTAAAGTGGTCAAAAAATATCTAATACAATAGATAAATGTTCTATATATACTTAGACTAGCTCCTAGGGTTTACATGAGTAAGTAATTGATGCATAAATCTACTTCCGGGGCCCACTTGGTGTATGCTTGGGCTGAGCTTGATTAATCCACGAGCTGAGGCATTTCCTGGAGTTGAACTTCGAGTTATGACGTGTTTTGGGCGTTCAACTCCGGATCATGACGTTTTTCTGGCGTTTAACTCCAGACAGCAGCGTGTACTTGGCGTTCAACGCCAAGTTACGTCGTCATTCTTCGAATAAAGCATAAACTATTATATATTGCTGGAAAGCCCTGGATGTCTAATTTCCAACGCCGTTGAGAGCGCGCCAATTGGAGTTCTGTAGCTCCAGAAAATCCATTTCGAGTGCAGGGAGGTCAGATTCCAACAACATCAGTAGTCCTTTTGTCAGCCTTCTTCAGAGTTTTGCTCAAGTCCCTCAATTTCAACCAGAATTTACCTGAAATCACAGAAAAACACACAAACTCATAGTAAAGTCCAGAAATGTGAATTTAACATAAAAACTAGTGAAAACATCCCTAAAAGTAGCTTAAACTTACTAAAAACTATATAAAAACAATGCCAAAAAGCGTATAAATTATCCGCTCATCACAACACCAAACTTAAATTGTTGCTTGTCCCCAAGAAACTTAAAATCAAATAGGATAAAAGAAGAGAATATACTATAAATCTCAGAATATCAATGAATATTAATTTAATTAGATGAGCGGGACTTGTAGCTTTTTGCTTCTGAACAGTTTTGGCATCTCACTTTTTCCTTTGAAGTTTAGAGTGATTGGCTTCTCTAGGAACTTAGAATTTCGGATAGTGTTATTGACTCTCCTATTTAAGCATGTTGATTCTTGAACACAGCTACTTATGAGTCTTGGCTGTGGCCCTAAGCACTTTGTCTTCCAGTATTACCACCGGATACACAAATGCCACAGACACATAACTGGGTGAACCTTTTCAGATTGTGACTCAGCTTTGCTAAAGTCCCCAGTTAGTGGTGTCCAGAGCTCTTAAGCACACTCTTTTGGATCACGACTTTAACCATTCAGTCTCAGGCTTTTCACTTGGACCTTCATGACACAAGCACATGGTTAGGGACAGCTTGATTTAGCCGCTTAGGCCTGGATTTAACTTCCTTGGGCCCTCCTATCCATTGATGCTCAAAGCCTTGGATCCTTTTTACCCTTGCCTTTTGGTTTTAAGGGCTATTGGCTTTTTCTACTTGCTTTTTCTTTTTCTTTCTATTTTTTTTTCGCCATTTTTTTTTCGCAAGCTTTCTTCTTCACTGCTTTTTCTTGCTTCAAGAATCAATTCATGAATTTTTCAGTTCATCAATAACATTTCTCTTTGTTCATCATTTTTTCGAGAGCCAACAATTTTAACACTCATAAACAACAAGATCAAAAATATGCACTGTTCAAGCATTCATTCAGAAAACAAAAATTATTGCCACCACATCAATATAATTAAATTAAATTCAAGGATAAATTCGAAATTTATGTACTTCTTGTTCTTTTGAATTAAAACATTTTTCATTTAAGAGAGGTGAAGGACTAATGGATTTTATTCATAGCTTTAAAGCATGGTTACATACTAATGATCATGAAGTAGAGACACAAAACATAGATAAACACAATAATTAAAAACCGAAAACAGAAAAAAATAAAGAACAAGGAATGAATCCACCTCTTAGTGGCGTCTTCTTCTTGAAGGACCAACAATGTCCTTAAGCTCTTCTATGTCCCTTCCTTGCCTTTGTTGCTCCTCCCTCATTGCTCTTTGATCTTCTCTTATTTCTTGGAGAATGATGGAGTGTTCATGATGTTCCACCCTTAATTGTTCCACATTATGGCTCAAATCTTCTAAGGAGGTGCTGAGTTGCTCCCAATAGTTGTTGGGAGGAAAGTGCATTCCTTGAGGCATTTGTTGATGATGAACTTCCTCATGTTCTTCTTGAGGGCCGTGAGGAACTTCTCTTGTTTGCTCCATCATTTTCTTGGTGATGGGCTTGTCTTCCTCAATGGAGACATCTCCATCTATGATAACTCCAGCCGAGTAGCATAGATGGCATATAAGGTGGGGGAAGGCTAGCCGTGCCATAGGTGAGGACTTGTCGGCTATTTTGTAGAGTTCATTGGAGATGACTTCATGAACCTCTACTTCTTCACCAATCATGATGCTATGGATCATGATGGCCCGATCCACAGTAACTTCAGATCGGTTGCTAGTAGGGATGATGGATCTTTGGATGAACTCCAACCATCCTCTAGCCACAGGCTTGAGATCCAGTCTTCTTAGTTGTACTGGCTTGCCTTTGGAGTCTATTCTCCATTGAGCTCCTTCCACACATATGTCCATTAGGACTTGGTCCAACCTTTGATTAAAGTTGACCCTTCTTGTGTAGGGGCGTTCATCACCTTGCATCATGGGTAGGTGAAACGCCAACCTCACATTTTCCGGACTAAAATCTAAGTATTTCCCCCGAACCATTGTGATATAGTTCTTTGGATTCGGGTTCATACTATGATCATGGTTTCTAGTGATCCATGCATTGGCATAGAACTCTTGAACCATCAATATTCCGACTTGTTGCATGGGGTTGGTTAGGACTTCCCAACCTCTTCTTTGAATTTCATGTCGGATTTCCGGATACTCATTCTTTTTGAGCTTGAAAGGGACCTCGGAGATCACCTTCTTCTTTGCCACAACATCATAGAAGTGGTCTTGATGGCTCTTGGAGATGAATCTCTCCTTCTCCCATGACTCGGAGGTGGAAGCTTTTGTCTTCCCTTTCCCTTTTCTTGAGGATACTCTGGCCTTAGGTGCCATTGATGGTGATGGAAAAATAAAAAGCTTAGGCTTTTACCACACCAAACTTAAAATTTTGCTCGCCCTCGAGCAATAAAGAAAAGAAAAGTAGAAGAAGAAGAAGAGAATAGGGAAGAGAGGGAGAAGAGTTGGTTCGGCTATGTGGGAGAATGTGGGTTTGTGATGTGTGAAAATGAAGAAGAAAAGAAGGGTATTTATAGGGAGAGGGGAGGGTATGGGTTCGGCCAATTTGGGTGGGAATGGGTGGGAAAATGAATTTGAATTTTATGAGGGTAGGTGGGATTTATGGGGAAGAGGAGGTTGATGTGAATGGTGAATGGGGTAATTGGGAAGAGGAATTGAGGTGATTGATGAAGAATATTGGGAATTGTGACATGGGGTATTCAAATCACAAAAATAGGATTAGGAGGTAAGGTGGGAATATGGTAGGTGGGGATCCTGTGGGGTCCACAGATCCTGAGGTGAAAAGAAATACCATTCCTTCACCATATAGGCGTGTAAAATGCCTTCATGCATCATTCTGGCGTTCAAACGCCCATGTAATGCATGTTTCTGGCGTTGAACGCCAGTTTCATGCTTGTTTCTGGCGTTCAGCGCCAGTTCGTCCTCTGTGTGCACATCCTGGCGTTAAACGCCAGGTTGTTGCTTGTTTCTGGCGTTCAGCGCCAGAATGGTGCTCTGTTCTGGCGTTGAACGCCAGTCTGCGCTGCCTCCAGGGTGAAAAATTTTTTTCTTCTGTTTTTGACTCTGTTTTTAATTTTTTTGATTTTTTCGTGACTCCTCATGATCATGTACCTAATTAAACACAAAAATAACAAAAAAAAAAACAAAATAAAATAAAATTAGATAAATAAAATTGGGTTGCCTCCCAACAAGCGCTTCTTTAATGTCAATAGCTTGACAGTGGCTCTCATGGAGCCACAAGGTGATCAGGTCAATGTTGTATAGTTGTCCACACCAAACTTAGAGTTTGGATATGGGATCTTAACACATAACTTAGAGTTTGGTTGTGGCCTCACAACACCAAACTTAGAGTTTGACTGTATGGGTTCTTCTTGACTCTGAACTGAGAGAAGTTCTTCATGCTTACTCTCCTTTGTCACAGAGGGATGGCCATGTGCCTTAAACACAAGGTAGTCCCCATTCAATTGAAGGACTAACTCACCTCTATTGACATCTATCACAGCTCCTGCTGTGGCTAGGAAAGGTCTTCCTAGGATGATGCATTCATCAGCTTCCTTCCTAGTGTCTAGGATTATGAAATCAGCAGGGATGTAAAGGCCTTCAACCTTTACTAACACGTCCTCTACTATTCCATAAGCTTGTCTCACTGACTTGTCTGCCAATTGCAATGAGAACAAGGCAGGTTGTACCTCAATGATCCCTAGCTTCTCCATTACAGAGAGTGGCATCAGATTTATCCCTGACCCAAGATCACATAGAGCTTTTTCAAAGCTCATGGTGCCAATGGTGCAAGGTATTAAGAACTTGCCAGGATCTTGTTTCTTTTGAGGTAGAGTTCTCTGAATCCAAGTATCTAGTTCACTAATGAGCAAGGGAGGTTCACTTTCCCAAGTCTCATTACCAAATAACTTGGCATTCAGCTTCATGATAGCTCCTAAGTATTGAGCAACTTGCTCTCCAGTCACATCTTCATCCTCTTCAGAGGAAGAATAGTCTTCAGAGCTCATGAATGGCAGAAGGAGATTTAATGGAATCTCTATGGTCTCTAGATGAGCCTCAGATTCCTCTGGTTCCTTAATAGGAGACTCCTTCTTGCTTGAAGGACATCCCAGGAGGTCTTCCTCACTAGGATTTTCGTCTTCCTCCTCCCTGGTGCATTCGGCCACTTTGAGTAAATCAATGGCCTTGCACTCTCCTTTTGGATTTTCTTCTGTATTGCTTGGGAGAATACTGGGAGGAGTTTCAATGACTTTTTTACTCAGCTGGCCCACTTGTGCCTCCAAATTTCTAATGGAGGATCTTGTTTCATTCATGAAACTGAAAGTGGCCTTTGACAGATCAGAGACTATATTGGCTAAATTAGAATTGTTTTGTTCAGAGTTCTCTGTCTGTTGCTGAGAAGATGATGGATATGGCTTACTATTGTTCAGCCTATTGCGTCCACCATTGTTAAAGCCTTGTTGAGGCTTTTGTTGATCCTTCCAGGAGAAATTTGGATGATTTCTCCATGATGGGTTATAGGTGTTTCCATATGGTTCACCCATGTAATTAACCTCTGCCATGGCAGGGTTCTCAGGATCATAAGCTTCTTCAGAAGCTGCCTCTCTAGTACTGTTGGATGCATGTTGCAATCCATTCAGATTTTGAGAGATCATGTTGACCTGTTGAGTCAGCACTTTGTTCTGAGCCAATATGGCATTCAGAGCATCAATTTCAAGAACTCATTTCTTCTGAGGTATCCCATTATTCACAGAATTCCTCTCAGAGGTATATATGAACTGGTTGTTTGCAACCATGTCAATGAGTTCTTGAGCCTCTTCAGGCATTTTCTTCAGGTGAATAGATCCACCTGCAGAATGGTCCAGTGACATTTTCGAAAATTCAGAGAGACCATAATAGAATATATCTAACATGGTCCATTCTGAAAACATGTCAGATGGACATCTTTTGGTCAGCTGCTTGTATCTTTCCCAAGCTTCATAGAGGAATTCACCATCTTTTTGCTTGAAGGTTTGAACATCCTCTCTTAGCTTGCTCAGCTTTTGAGGAGGAAAGAATTTATCCAAAACGGCAGTGACCAGCTTATCCCAGGAGTCCAGGCTATCCTTGGGTTGTGAATCCAACCATATTCTAGCTCTGTCTCTTACAGCAAAAGGGAAAAGCATGAGTCTGTAGACTTCAGGATCAACTCCATTTGTCTTTACAGTCTCACAGATCTGCAAGAACTCAGTTAAAAACTGATAAGGATCTTCAGATGGAAGTCCATAAAACTTGCAGTTTTGTTGCATTAAGGCAACTAGTTGAGGCTTAAGCTCAAAGTTATTGGCTCCAATAGCAGGAATGGAGATGCTTCTTCCATCAAACTTGGATGTTGGCTTTGTGAAGTCACCAAGCATTCTCCTTGCATTATTATTATTATTATTTTTGGCTGCCATGTCCTTCTCTTGTTCGAAAATTTCTGAAAGGTTGCTTCTGGATTGTTGTAATTTAGCTTCTCTTAATTTTCTCTTCAGAGTCCTTTCAGGTTCTGGATCAACTTCAACAAGAGTGCCTTTTTCCCTGTTCCTGCTCATATGAAAGAGAAGAAAACAAGAAAAGAAAGAGGAATCCTCTATGTTACAGTATAGAGATTTCTTTATGTTAGTAGAAGAAGATAGGGGTGTAAGAAAGAAGAAGGATGGATTCATATTTTTGGATGAGGAGAGGTGAAGAGAAGTGTTAGTAATTAAATAATTAAATAGAAGAAGAAAAGAGAAGAGAATTTTCGAAAATAATTTTGAAAAAGGGGTTAGTGATTTTCGAAAATTAGAGATCAATGTAATTGAAATTAAAATTTGAAACAATTAATTAATTAAAAAGAATTTTTGAAAAGAGGGAGATATTTTTCGAAAATAGAAGAGGGAAGAGTAGTTAGGTGGTTTTGAAAAAGATAAGAAACAAACAAAAAGTTAGTTAGTTGTTTGAAAAAGATTTGAAATCAAATTTTGAAAAAGATAAGAAGATAAGAAGTTAGATAAGATATTTTGAAATCAAATTTTGAAAAAGATAAAATTTTTGAAAAAGATAAGATAAAAGATAAAAAGATGAGATAAAAATTTTAATAAAAAGATATTTTGAAAAAGATTTAATTTTTAAAAAGACTCAACTAACAAGAAACTACAAGATAAGATTCTAGAACTTAAAGATTGAACCTTTCTTAACAAGAAAGTAACAAACTTCAAATTTTTGAACCAATCACATTAATTGTTAGCTAATTTTCGAAAATTTGATATAAAGATAAGAAAAAGATTTTTGAAAATATTTTGAAAAAAAAATTTGAAATTTTCGAAAATTATATAAAAAAATGAAAAAGATATGATTTTTGAAAAAGATTTTAAAAAGATAAGATTTTTAAAATTGAAATTTTGACTTGACTTGTAAGAAACAACTAAATTTAAAAAATTTTTGACCAAGTCAACCCAAAATTTCGAAAATTTGGAGGAAAATAAGGAAAAGATATTTTTTTGATTTTTTGAATTTTTAATTATGAAAGAGAAAAACAACAAAAATATTCAATGCATGAAATTTTTAGATCAAAACAATGAATGTATGCAAGAATGCTATGAATGTCAAGATGAGCACCAAGAACACTTTGAAGATCTTGATGAACATCAAGAACATAATTTTGAAAAATTTTTAATGCAAAGAAAACATGCAAGACACCAAACTTAGAAATCTTTGGTGCATGGAAAATATGAATGCAAAAATGCACATGAAAAACAACAACCAACACTAAACAAGAAATCATCAAGATCAAACAAGAAGACTTGTCAAGAACAACTTGAAGATCATGAAGAACACTATGAATGCATGGGATTTTTGAAAAAATGCAAGAAAAATTTTAAAAGCATGCAATTGACACCAAACTTAAAAATCAACACAATACTCAAACAAGAAACACAAAATATTTTTGATTTTTATGATTTTCTAAATTTTTTGTATTTTTATTGATTTTTTCGAAAAACATTTTTTTGAAAAACGAAAAATAAAAGAAAAAAATTTTGAAAAAGATTTTTGAAAAGAAAATTACCTAATCTGAGCAACAAGATGAACCGTCAGTTGTCCATACTCGAACAATCCCCGGCTACGGCGCCAAAAACTTGGTGGACGAAATTGTGATCATCAATATTGGCTCTTTGGTATATACACAAAAACTATTGTGTCTCTTGGTTAAATTCACAACTCCGTTCAACTAACCAGCAAGTGTACTGGGTCGTCCAAGTAATAAACCTTACGTGAGTAAGGGTCGATCCCACAGAGATTGTTGGTATGAAGCAAGCTATGGTCACCTTGTAAATCTCAGTCAGGCAGATTAAATTGGTTTATGGGTTTTTCGAATAATTAATAATAAAAAGAAATAATAAAAGGGATAGAAGACTTATGCAGATTCATTGGTGGGAATTTCAGATAAGCGGATGGAGATGCTGTATGGCTCAAGGACGCCTGCTCTCCTACTGCTTCCACTCAATCCTTCTTACTCCTTTCCATGGCAAGCTTTGAATAGGGGTTCACCATCAGCTGTGGCTACTTTCAATCCTCTCGAGAAAATGATCCTATGCGGCTGTCACTCGCACGGCTAATCGTCTGGAGGCATCACCCATGGTTGATTGCTACATCCCATCCTCGCAGTGAAAACTAATGCTCACGCACTCTGTCACAGTACGGCTAATCACCGGTTGGTTCCCGCTCCTACTGGAATAGAATCCCTTAATTCTTTTGCGTCTGTCACTAACGCCCAGCACTTGCAAGTTTGAAGCACGTCACAGTCATTCATTACCGGAATCCTACTCGGAATACCACAGACAAGGTTAGACTTTCCGGATTCCCAGGATCCTACTCGGAATACCACAGACAAGGTGAGACTTTCCGGATCCTCATAAATGCTGCCATCTATCTAACTTATACCACGAAGATTCTGTTGGGGAATCTAAGGGATACACATTCAAGCTCGGTTGCATGTAGAACGGAAGTGGTTGTCAATCACGCGCGTTCATAAGTGAGAATGATAATGAGGGTTACTTATCATCACATTCATCATGTTCTTGGGTACGAATGAATATCTTGAAATAGGAATAAGAGAGATTTGAATAAAAGAAAATAGAACTTCATTAATACTTGAGGTACAGCAGAGCTTCACACCCTTAATCTATGGTGTGCAGAAACTCCACCGTTGAAAATACATAAGCAAAAGAGGTTCAGGCATGGCCGAATGGCCAGCCCTCTCCCTGATCAAGTGACCGAATGATCAAAGACTTAAAGTGGTCAAAAAATATCTAATACAATAGATAAATGTTCTATATATACTTAGACTAGCTCCTAGGGTTTACATGAGTAAGTAATTGATGCATAAATCCACTTCCGGGGCCCACTTGGTGTATGCTTGGGCTGAGCTTGATTAATCCACGAGCTGAGGCATTTCCTGGAGTTGAACTTCGAGTTATGACGTGTTTTGGGCGTTCAACTCCGGATCATGACGTTTTTCTGGCGTTTAACTCCAGACAGCAGCGTGTACTTGGCGTTCAACGCCATGTTACGTCGTCATTCTTCGAATAAAGCATGGACTATTATATATTGCTGGAAAGCCCTGGATGTCTACTTTCCAACGCCGTTGAGAGCGCGCCAATTGGAGTTCTGTAGCTCCAGAAAATCCATTTCGAGTGCAGGGAGGTCAGATTCCAACAGCATCAGTAGTCCTTTTGTCAGCCTTCTTCAGAGTTTTGCTCAAGTCCCTCAATTTCAGCCAGAATTTACCTGAAATCACAGAAAAACACACAAACTCATAGTAAAGTCCAGAAATGTGAATTTAACATAAAAACTAGTGAAAACATCCCTAAAAGTAGCTTAAACTTACTAAAAACTACCTAAAAACAATGCCAAAAAGCGTATAAATTATCCGCTCATCACAAAACAAAATAAAACTAACAAAAACTAGAAAAAAAAGCAAAAGACAATCTTATTCACACTATTCACATATGTACAATAACCAATAACATAACACCATTGCAACTCCCCGGCAACGGCGCCATTTTGATGATTGGATTTTTGACGGTTTAGAATTTCACTAATGAAATCTCGTTGTAAAGTATATTCTCTAAACCAACAATAATCCTTTCATACAAAAATTTGTTTGTCACAAGTACAAACCCCTAAAATCTATAAACCGAAGTATTTAAATCTCGGGTCATTCTCCCTAGGAATTACAATAAAGTGTCTTGTTATTGGTTGTGTGTTATTTTGGGGTTTTGATAAGAGGCATGAAAGATAAATGGCAAGAAGGTAAACTAACAACTATAAAAGGCTCTTAGTAAGGTGTGAGAACTAGAAGTCCTATCCTAGTTGTCCTTCTCAATTGTGATGAGAATTGTTCATTGCTACCACTTAGTTAACCCTTACTAAATAAAGGAAAGTCAAGTGGATGAATTGACTTGAGCCACAAGTTCTAGCCAACTCCCAAGAAAAGACTAGCTTTAGTGCACTCCAAACCAATTAGCAATCTCTCCAATTACCAATCAACAAAGGAATTAGATAACTCAAGTGTCACTAATTACTCTACCTAGATCAAGAGGAACAAAATCTATACTATATCTAGAAGAGGCATTTCAACAAACACATAAAGTGCAATAGAAGTAAACATTATTAAATGCAAGAATTAAAGGAATCTACAACTACAAAAATAAGAGATCAACAATAGAAAAGCAAAGAAGACACATTTATTATGAATTACCTCTTATTGAATTGGGAGAATGTAGAAGAAACAAAAGTAGATCTACAACAAAATATAAGGACAACATAAGGGAAATTTCAACAAAAGAATATAAGAAGATGAATCTAACAACAAGGAATTGAGAAGTAGAAGTAGAAGAATCAATGAATGAAAACCTAGATCTAAGAACTAAGCCTAATCCTAATCATAATTCTAGAGAGAAGAGTGAGCTTCTCTCTCTAGAAACTACTTCTAAACTAATCCTAATGAGTGAAAACGAACTTATGTCCCTTTGCTCTTCAATCCTTGGCTTTAAATAGCAGTTTAGGCGCCAAGTTGGTTGGAATTGGGCCCCACAACCCTTGAGAATTTGTTGGTCAGGTTTTCATTAAAAAATCATAAACCAGCACCGACGCGTATGCGCACAGCACGCGTACACATCCATGGGGTGATTCGCAAGGTGCGCGCAAGCGCCAAGTGCGCACGCGCGTCCATGGGCGAGTTCAACTTCTTTACCTTTTCATGATTTCTCTACTTTGCATGCTTTCCTCTTCACTCCTTTGATCCATTCCTAGCCTTTTCAATCTGAAATCACTAAAAAACACATCAAGGCATCTAGTGGAATCAAAGGTGAATCAAAATCATCAAGTTAAAGGCCTAAAAAGCATATTTTTACATCTAAGCACAAATAAGGAGACAATCACAAAACCATGCTATTTCATTGAATAAATGTGGGTAAAAGGTGATAAAATCTCTTAAAATCAATACAAGATAAACCGTCAAAATGGTGCCATTTTGATGACTCAGATTTTTGACGGTATAGAATTTCACAAATGAATTCTCGTTGCAAGTATAGTTTCTAAACCAATCAATAATCCTTTCATACAAAAAGTTGTTTGTCACAAGTAACAAACCCCTAAAATTAATAACCAAAGTATTCAAACCTCGGGTCGTTCTCCCTAGACTTACAATGAAGTGTTTTGTTATTGGTTGTGAGTTATTTTTGGGGTTTTAATAAGAAACATGAAAGATAAATGGCAAGAAAGTAAACTAAGGCCTAAAAAGGTCTTGGCAAGGGTTGGTGGTCAAGGATCTCTATCCTAATCACTAACCTCAATATGAGAATTGGCAAGGATTAATCTCATTAAATCATCCTCTGACTAATAGTAAAGGAAAGTCAAATGAGCTATATCAATCCTAGTCCATAAGTCCTAACTCTCCACTAATTGGATTAATGAAGGCTAGAGTCAATGGATCCCAATCATCAATTACTTGGACATTAGTAACTCAAAAGGTCCTAAGTTACCTTTCCAAGCCAAGAACATAAAATTCTACTCTAAAATCCAACCAAGCATTTCATCAAACACTTGGAGGGTAATGAAAGAGAGCATTTTTATTTGTAAGAATAAAAGGAATCAACAACTAACAATTACAAAGAATTAACAAAACAATAATCAACAACATCACAATCACATGAATTATCTCAAATTGCATTATTAAAAGAAAACAAAAGAACAAAAATATCTCAATTACAAAACCTAGAAACAAAATAAGAGAAATTATAACAAGAGGATAGGGATAGAAAGAAGAACCAAAGTGTAGCAATCATCAATTGAAGGTAGAAGTAGAAGGAGACTTGAATTAAACCTAGAACTCTGAGATCCTAATCTAACCCTAATTCCTAATCCTAATTCTAGAGAGAAGTGAGAGCTTCTCTCTCTAAAAACTACTTCTAACTACTAAACTATGACTAATGATCAAAAGTATGTTGATTCCTCTTCAATTCTTGCCTTAAATAGCATCAGAAATGAGTTGGATTGGGCCCACAAGGCTTCTAAAATCGCTGCCCACGTGTTGCATTAAGTGGGTCATGTGCCACCATCGGCGCGTCAGCGTACTGTGCGCGTGCGCACCCCTATGCGCGATGCAACTATGGCAAATCTTATATTGTTTCGATGTCCCGGATGTTAGCTTTCCAACCCAACTAGAACCGCATCATTTGAACCTTTGTAGCTCAAGTTATGGTCAATTAAGTGCGAAAAGGTCAGGCTTGACAGCTTTTTGGTTCCATCATTTCTTCATGAGTTCTCCAACTTTACATGCTTTTTCTTCATTCCCTTAATCCAATCTTTGCCTCCTAAATCTGAAATCACTTAACAAACATATCAAGGCATCTAATGGAATCAAGGTAAATTACATTTATCTATTTTAAGACCTAAAAAGCATGTTTTCACTCTTAAGGACAATTAAAGGAGAATATACAAAACCATGCTATTTCATTGAATAAATGTGGGTAAAAGGTTATAAAATCTCCTAAATCAAGCACAAGATAAACCTTACAAATGGGGTTTATCAGAAGCCATGGAAGGAATCCTCAAAAAGGCCAAAAATCCTGCAACCTTGTTAGGCCCTAAAGGACATATATCCTATTTTCGCCTTCCCCTGGCGAGAATGGTTCATGAGAAGAAAGAGGTAGAGAAAAATATTTACAGAATTTGGAAGCTCCAGATATTCACAAACCATCTCGAAGCACCGGATGGCAGCCCAGCTGTTCGGGTGCAGTTGTGATGGGGCGACATCGCAACAGTTCAGCAAACCCATAACAAAGGGGGAGAAAGGCAAACGAACCCCCAAGGTCGTGAACATTGGTTCATAAACCCACAAGCAATTGATGACTTGTGGTGCCACCAGGTTCTTCTGGCAGACACGTTCCCGGGCAGCGGGGACGTAAACTTGATAAAACGCTTCCTCAAGACCACCCCCACACAAGAGCCCTGCCTGGCCCAAGTCCTGGAGGCTCTCCTTCGTAACCTTGGAAGGGGTATCCCTCACGTCAGAAGAAACCCGAGCGTAGTGATCGACAAAGTTGGCTAGTGGTCGCTGAGCCTGATCCGGGAGAATGAGCGAGGTGCTCAGCCATACCTACAGCAGGGGCACCACTTAGTCAGAACGGGAGGTCGGAAGCCATAGGAAATAGCAAAAACAAACTACAACTCCCTAAATCACCCTCTAGTTACCCCCATGCTAACCCAGAACTCAAGCAAAACCTAAGGAAAACCCAGTGGTGCCCCTCTAAAAGAAGAAGCAGCAAAAAGCAAGCAAAAACCCAGGCATCCATAAAGGAAGACACACAAATACCGAAAGGGAAGAACAAAACAAAAACTGTAAAAAGAAATGTAGCAGAAGAGAGAAATATGTAAGCCAAAAAGTTGAAGCAGCAACAAAAGCAGGATGAAGAAGAACGAGCAAGCAGCAGAAAAGAGGGAGAAGCAGCAACGATTTGAGGAAATAAGAGGAGGAGAAAAGAAAGTGGAGAACTACGGAGGTTGTGAAAATAAAAAGGGGGCAAAGAATGCAACCCTTGGGGAGGAGGGCCAAAAGACAGGGGAAAATCTGTCATTTCTCGCCAAATTTCAAATCATGAAAAGATGGGGCATTTACTGCCCCGCGCAAAAGCCAAGGAGGCGGTGATGCGTGAGCATCTTTCCTATCTTTTCCAAGTGAATTTGCATCTAAATTGTTGAGTTTAATAAAGAATTAATAATATTTTAGCCAATATGGATGCTACTTTGAATGTTGTTCAATTCTATTTATTTTAGGTAGGATTCAGCCGGATTTGATGGAGTTTCTACAGAAGAAGGCGAATTTTGCTGTCAATCCTGACCTCTCTGCATTCAAACCTGAATAACCCGAGCTACAAAGGTTCAATGGACGTGATTCTAGCGGTGATGGAAATCTAACTTCCATAGCTTTCCAACGATATATAATAGTCTATACTTCTTCTCTGAACTCGCTGCCAAGGATGCGCCTAACTTGAGATTTCTCAAGTTAGGCGCAAGACACAACAACAATACGCGAGATTGGTCCTGCCCACTTCAAGTTAGGTGCACTAAAGCCCAAGTTAGGCGCAGCTTCACTCAACTAAACTTCAATTCATGCTACCAAGCCCAAGTTAGGCGTGGATCAGAGTGAAAGAATTAAGTGGTCCCCATCTATCAATTGAAGACTTGATGATAGTTAGTTAATTTTGATTTAAATTCAAATTTGATTTTTAAAATAGGAAAAGATATTATCTTAATTTTAGATATTAGATTTTAAATTAATTAGGATTGGTTATAAAAAGGGGAGACTTCTCTTCTATTGAGGAGATTCTATTAGGGGGATTCCATTAGGTAATTCTATACAAATTTACATTTCAATTTACAATCCTTATTTTCTACTTTGAACCATGAGCAACTAATCCTCCATTGTTAAGGTTAGGAGCTCTGTCTATTTGTATGGATTGATTCATTTGCTCTTTCTATTTTAATTTATGTTTTGGATTTATATTTAAAAGAATTGTTTTCGTTCTTTATCTTATGAATTTGGGTGGAACGGAAGTATGACCCTCTTTCTATTTGTATTCTTGTATAACTTTGAAAAGCTATATACTTGAACAACAGCTTGAAAACAAATTCTCCTAAATTTTAATGATCTGAATTTAACAGGATACGTGACATATAATCCTTTTATTTCTTGGGTAATTAGAATTTTTGTGGCATATAAACTAGAAAATGATTATCACCCTCTAATTGGAATTAATTGACCAAGGAATTGGCAGTTAATGAATTTTAGAGGAGACTAGAAAGGTCTAAGGAATTAGGGTCTAGTCATATATAGTTTGCCATAAATTAAATCCTACATAATTAAAATAGTTAGTAAGAAAAGTTAATCCGGAAAAATAGATAACTCTGAAGCCTTAACTGTTATCTCTTATATTTTATTCCCAACTTATTTACTGTGTGCCTGTCTTCTGATATTTTCAACTTAAACCTTTTGAACACACAAACACTCTTTTCTGCTTGCCTAGCTAAGTTTATCAAATATTATTGTTGCTTAATGATGAGCGGATAATTTATATGCTTTTTGGCATTGTTTTTAGTATGTTTTTAGTATGTTTTAGTTAGTTTTTATTATATTTTTATTAGTTTTTATTTAAAATTCACTTTTCTGGACTTTACTATGAGTTTGTGTATTTTTCTGTGATTTCAGGTATTTTCTGGCTAAAATTGAGGGACCTGAGCAAAAATCTGATTCAGAGGCTGAAAAAGGACTGCATATGCTGTTGGATTCTGACCTCTCTGCACTCGAAGTGATTTTCTTGAGCTACAGAAGCCCAATTGGCACGCTCTTAATTGCGTTGGAAAGCAGACATCCTAGGCTTTCCAGCAATATATAATAGTTCATACTTTGCCTGAGATTTGATGGCCCAAACTGGCGTTCCAAATCAGCTCAAGATTGCCCGGCGTTTAACGCCAGAACTGGCACAGAAGTGGGAGGTAAACGCCCAAACTGGCACAAAAGCTGGCGTTTAACTCCAAGAAAAGTCTCTACACGAAAATGCTTCAATGCTCAGCCCAAGCACACACCAAGTGGGCCCAGAAGTGGATTTATACGTCATTTACTCATTTTTGTAAATCCTAAGCTAATAGTTCTCTATAAATAGGACCTTTTGCTATTGTATTTTCATCTTGGTAGCTATCTTTGAGTAGTCTTATGCTATCTTAGATCATGGGACTGGCCTCACGACCATGCCTAGACCTTGTTCTTATGTATTTTCAACGGTGGAGTTTCTACACACCATAGATTAAGGTGTGGAGCTCTGCTGTACCTCGAGTATTAATGCAATTACTATTGTTCTTCTATTCAATTCAGCTTATTCTTGTTCTAAGATATCACTTGTTCCTCAGCTTGATGAATGTGATGATCCATGACACTCATCATCATCCTCACCTATGAACGTGTTCCTGACAACCACCTCCGTTCTACCTTAGAATGAGTGGATATCTCTTGGATTCCTTAATCAGAATCTTCGTGGTATAAGCTAGAATTGATGGTGGCATTCTTGAGAATTCGGAAGGTCTAAACCTTGTCTGTGGTATTCTGAGTAGGATTCAAGGATTGAATGACTGTGACGAGCTTCAAACTCGCGATTGTGGGGCGTTAGTGACAGACGCAAAAGAATCACTGGATTCTATTCCGACATGATCGAGAACCGACAGATGAATAGCCGTGCTGTGACAGAGCGCGTTGAACATTTTCACTAAAAGGACGGGACTGTAGCCATTGGCAACGGTGATGCCCAACATACAGCTTGCCATGGAAATGAGTAAGAAGGATTGGATGAAGACAATAGGAAAGCAGAGAGACGGAAGGGACAAAGCATCTCCATACGCTTATCTGAAATTCTCACCAATGAATTACATAAGTATCTCTATCTTTATTTTATGTTTTATTTATCTTTCAATCATTAATCCTCCATAACCATTTGAATCCGCCTGACTGAGATTTACAAGATGACCATAGCTTGCTTCATACCAACAATCTCTGTGGGATCGACCCTTACTCGCGTAAAGTTTATTACTTGAACGACCCAGTGCACTTGCTTGTTAGTTGTGCGAAGTTGTGATAAAGAGTTGAGATTGCAATTGAGCGTACCATGTTGATGGCGCCATTGATGATCACAATTTCGTGCTCCAAGTTTTTGGCGCCGTTGCTGGGGATTGTTTGAGTTTGGACAACTGACGGTTCATCTTGTTGCTTAGATTAGGTATTTTTCTTCAGAATTTTTAAGAATGAATTCTAGAGTTTCAAGGTGATGTTCTTATCATCACCAAAGCTGATTGATTTTCATCAATATAGCTCTTGAATGTAATGTCCTACTGAAGCTTGGCTAGCCATGTCTAATCATTTTAGACTAAAGCTTTAGACTAACATTGCATGATTCCTGGAATTCTTATTAAAAATTTTGAATCTCTTTATTTTCTTTTCCATATAATTTTCGAAAAAGCACAAAAAAATTTATAAAATCTTAAAATCAAAAAAATATTTTATGTTTCTTGTTTGAGTTTACTGTCTAATTTTAAGTTTGGTGTCAATTGCATGTTTCTGTTCTTCTTGCATTTTTCGAATTCATTCATGTGTCTTCATTAATCTTCAAGTTGTTCTTGATGATTTACTTGCTCTGATCTTTAAATTCTCTTGTCTTGAGTGTTTTGTTGTTTCTCATATGCATTCTCAATTTGTTAGTGTCAATAGTATACAAACTTCTAAGTTTGGTGTCTTGCATGCATTGTTTATTTGATCTTAGTTTCATTTTGATTATTCCTCATCATTAAAAATTCAAAAAAATTCTTAATTTGTGTCTTTTCAAGTCAATAATACAGATAATTGAAGAGTCAGAACATGCAGCAGAGGAATTACACAGAAAAAGCTGGGCGTTCAAAATGCCCAGTGAAGAAGGAAAACTGGCGTTTAAATGCCAGCCAGGGTACCTGGCTGGGTGTTTAACGCCCAAAAGGGTAGCATTTTGGGCGTTAAACGCCAGAATGGATACCATTCTGGGCGTTTAACGCCAGGATGGCACAAGAGGGAAGATTTTGTTTTTAATTCAAATTTTTTTCAAGTTTTCATAATTTTTCAAAATCAAATCTTTTTCAAATCATATCTTTTCAATCATATATTTTCAAAATCAATTTCTTTCATTTTTCAAAAATACTTGCTAACAATTAATGATTTGATTCAACATTTCAAGTATGTTGCCTTTTTCTATTAAGAAAGGTTTAATGTCTGAATCATATCTTTTAAATTTCTTGTTAGCCAAGTCATTAATTTTAAAAAACAAATCTTTTTAAATTGTTTTTCAATCATATCTTCTTAATCACATCTTTTTCAAAATAGTTTTCAATCATATCTTTTTTATTTCTAATTTCAAAATCTTTTTCAAAAATTACTTAATTTGTTTCCCACTCTTAATTTTCGAAAATTCTTCCCCTCTTCTCACATTCTTCTATTTATAGACCAATACTCCTCCTCAGTGGACAATTCGAACTCTATCCCTCTTGATAAGTTCGAATTCTTCTACCTCCTCCTTCTATTCTTCTTTCCCTCTGACACCTCAAGGAATCTCTATCCTGTGACATAGAGGATATCATACTTTCTAGTTCTCTTCTCTTTCATATGAGCAGGAGCAAAGACAAAAGCATTCTTGTTGAGGCTGACCCTGAACCTGAAAGGACCTTGAAGCGAAAGCTAAGAGAAGCTAAAGCACTACTCTCTGTAGAGGACCTAACAGAAATCTTCAAACAAGAAGAAGACATGGCAACCAAAAACAACAACAATGCCAACAATGCAAGGAAGGTACTGGGTGACTTTACTGCACCTACTCCTGACTTCTATGGTAGAAGCATCTCTATCCCTGCCATTGGAGCAAACAACTTTGAGCTTAAGCCTCAATTAGTTTCTCTAATGCAACAGAATTGCAAGTTTCATGGACTTCCATTGGAAGATCCTCATCAGTTCTTATCTGAATTCTTGCAAATCTATGACACTGTCAAGACCAATGGGGTTAACACTGAGGTCTACAGACTTATGCTATTCCCTTTTGCTGTAAGAGACAGAGCTAGGATATGGATGGACTCACAACCTAAAGAAAACCTGAAATCTTGGGAAAAGCTAGTCAATGCCTTCTTGGCAAAGTTCTTTCCACCTCAAAAATTGAGTAAGCTTAGAGTGGAAGTCCAAACCTTCAGACAGAAGAAAGGTGAATCCCTCTATGAAACTTGCGAAAGATACAAATAATTGATCAGAATGTGTCCTTCTGACATGCTTTCTGAATGGAGCATCATAGGTATCTTCTATGATGGTCTGTCTGAACTGTCCAAGATGTCATTGGACAGCTCTACAGGAGGATCTCTTCATCTGAAGAAGACCCCTGTAGAAGCTGAAGAACTCATTGAAATAGTTGTGAATAACCAATTCATGTACACTTCTGAAAGGAATCTTGTGAACAATGGGACGAATCAGAAGAAAGGAGTTCTTGAGATTGATACTCTGAATGCCATATTGGCTCAGAACAAAATATTGACTCAGCAAGTCAATATGATTTCTCAAAATCTATCTGGAATGCAAGCTGCACCAAGTAGTACTAAGGACGCTTCATCTGAAGAAGAAGCTTATGATCCTGAGAACCCATCAATGGAAGAGGTGAATTACATGGGAGAACCCTATGGAAACACCTATAATCCTTCATGGAGAAATCATCCAAATCTCTCATGGAAGGATCAACAGAGACCTCAACAAGGTTTCAACAACAATAATGGTGGAAGAAACAGGTTTAGCAATGGCAAGCCTTTTTCATCATCTTCTCAGCAACAGACAGAGAATTCTAAGCAGAGCCACTCTGACTTAGCAACCATGGTCTCTGATCTAATCAAAACCGCTCAAAGTTTCATGACTGAAACAAGGTCCTCCATTAGAAACTTGGAGGCACAAGTGGGTCAGCTGAGTAAGAAAGTTACTGAACTCCCTCCTAGTACTCTTCCAAGCAATACAGAAGAGAATCCAAAGGGAGAGTGTAAGGCCATCAACATGGCCGAATTTGAAGAGGAGGAAGAGGCAGTGATCGCCACTGAGGAAGACCTCAATGGACGTCCAGTGGCCTCCAATGAGTTCCCTAATGAGGAACCATGGGAATCTGAGGCTCACACTGAGACCATAGAGACTCCATTGGATTTACTTCTACCATTCATGACCTCTGATGAGTATTCTTCCTCTAAAGAGGACGAAGATGTCACCGAAGAGCAAGTTGCTAAGTATCTTGGAGCAATCATGAAGCTAAATGACAAGTTATTTGGTAATGAGACTTGGGAGGACGAACTCCCTTTGCTCACCAAAGAACTGGATGACTTGACTAGGCAGAGATTACCTCAAAAGAGACAGGACCCTAGGAAGTTCTCAATACCTTGTACAGTAGGCACCATGACCTTCGAGAAGGCTCTGTGTGACCTAGGCTCAAGCATAAACCTCATGCCTCTCTCTGTAATGGAGAAGCTAGGGATCTTTGAGGTACAAGCTGCAAGAATCTCACTAGAGATGGCAGACAATTCAAGAAAACAAGCTTATGAACTTGTAGAGGATGTTCTGGTAAAAATTGAAGACCATTACATCCCTGTTGATTTCATAGTCCTAGAGACTGGAAAGTGCATAGATGAATCCATCATCCTTGGCAGACCCTTCCTAGCCACAGCAACGGCTCTGATTGATGTTGACAGAGGAGAATTGATCATTCAAGTGAATGAAGAATCCCTTGTGTTTAAGGCTCAAGGATATCCCTCTATAACCATGGAGAGGAAGCATGAAGAACTTCTCTCAAAACAGAGTCAAACAGAGCCCCCACAGTCAAACTCTAAGTTTGGTGTTGGGAGGCCACAACCAAATTCTAAGTTTGGTGTTGAACCACCACATTCAAACTCTAAGTTTGGTGTTGGGAGGTTCCAACATTGCTCTGAACATCTATGAGGCTCCATGAGGGCCCACTGTCAAGCTACTGACATTAAAGAAACGCTTGTTGGGAGGCAACCCAATGTTATATTTATCTATTTTCCTTTTGTTATTTTATGTTTTTTGTAGGTTGATGATCATGTGAAGTCACAAAATCAATTGAAAAAAGCAAAAATAGAATGAAAAACAGAAAGAAACATAGCACACCCTGGAGGAAAACTTGCTGGTGTTTAAACGCCAGTGAAGATAGCAAAATGGGCGTTTAACGCCCAGTCTGGCACCATTCTGGGCGTTTAACGCCAGAAAGGGGCACCAGACTGGCGTTTAACGCCAGGAATGGGCAAGAAGCTGGCGTTAAACGCCAGAAAAGGGCAGCAGTTTGGCGTTTAAAGCCAGGATTGGCAAAAGGGGCATTTTTACACGCAACTTGGTGCAGGGATGAGCTATCCTTGACACCTCAGGATCTGTGGACCTCACAGGATCCCCACCTACCCCACCACTCTCTCTCTTCTTCACCCACTCACCAATCACCTCAATACCTCTTCCCCAAAAACCCCTCACCTATCAAATCCCACCATTCTCTTCACCACTCACATCCATCCTTCATAAAACCTCACCTACCTCACCATTCAAATTCAAACCACTTTCCCTCCTAAACCCACCCATAATGGCCGAACCCTACCCCTCTCTCCACCCTATATAACCCTTCTTCACTCCTTCATTTTTACATAACCTAAACACTACTTCTCCCCCTTGGTCGAACCACAAAGCCCCATCCATCTCTCCCATTTTCTTCTTCTTCTACTCCCTTCTTTCTTCTTTTGCTCGAGGACGAACAAACCTTCTATGTTTGGTGTGGCAAAAGCGTTGCTTTTTGTTTTTCCATAACCATTTATGGCACCTAAGGCCGGAGAAACCTCTAGAAAGAGGAAAGGGAAGGCAAAAGCTTCCACCTCCGAGTCATTGGAGATGGAGAGATTCATCTCAAGGGTGCATCAAGACCACTTCTATGAAGTTGTGGCCATGAAGAAGGTGATCCCCGAGGTCCCTTTCAAACTCAAAAAGAGTGAATATCTGGAGATCCAACATGAGATCCGAAGAAGAGGTTGGAAAGTTCTTACCAACCCCATTCAACAAGTTGGAATCTTAATGGTTCAAGAGTTCTATGCCAATGCATGGATCACCAAGAACTATGATCAAAGTGTGAACCCGGACCCAAAGAATTGGCTTACAATGGTTCGGGGGAAATACTTAGATTTTAGTCCGGAAAATGTAAGGTTGGCATTCAACTTGCCCATGATGCAAGGAGATGAACACCCCTACACTAGAAGGGTCAAATTTGATCAAAGGTTGGACCAAGTCCTCATAGACATTTGTGAAGAGGGCGCTCAATGGAAGAGAGATTCAAAAGGGAAGACGATTCAACTGAAAAGGCATGACCTCAAGCCCGTGGCTAGGGGATGGTTGGAGTTTATCCAATGCTCAATTATTCTCACTAGAAACTGGTCTGAAGTTACTATAGACCGGGCTATCATGATTCATAGCATCATGATTGGAGAGGAAGTAGAAGTTTATGAGGTTATATCCCAAGAACTTTATAAGGTGGTGGACAAGTCCTCTACCTTGGCAAGGTTAGCCTTCCCTCATCTCATTTGTCACCTCTATAATTCAGTTGGAATTAACATAGAGGGAGACATCCTTATTGATGAGGACAAGCCCATCACTAAGAAGAGGATGGAGCAAACAAGAGATCCCACTCATGGACATGAGGAAATTCCTCATCATGAAATCCCTGAGATGCCTCAAGGGATGCATTTTCCTCCACAAAACTATTGGGAGCAAATCAACCCCTCCCTAGGAGAATTGAGTTCCAACATGGGACAACTAAGGGTGGAGCACCAAGAACATTCCATCCTCCTCCATGAAATTAAAGAAGATCAAAGAATCATGAGAGAGGAGCAACAAAGACAAGGAAGAGACATTGAGGAGCTCAAGCACTCCATAAGAGCTTCAAGAGGAAGAACAAGCCACCATCACTAAGGTGGACCCATTCTTTAATCTCCTTGTTCTTTATTTTTCTGTTTTTTGAATTTTTATGCTTTATGTTTTATTTATGTTTGTGTCTTATGATCATTAGTGTCTTAGTGTCTATGCCTTAAAGTTATGAATGTCCTATGAATCCATCACCTTTCTTAAATGAAAAATGTTCTTAATTGAAAAAGAGAAGAATTGCATGAATTTCGAATTTTATAACCGATTAATTATTTTGATGTGGTGGCAATACTTTTGATTTCTGAATGTATGCTTCAACAGTGCATATGACTTTTGAATTTGTTGTTCATGAATGTTAAAATTGTTGGCTCTTGAAAGAATGATGAAAAAGGAGACATGTTACTGAGGATCTGAAAAATCATAAAAATGATTCTTGAGCGGATAATTTATACGCTTTTTGGCATTGTTTTTAGTATATTTTTAGTATGTTTTAGTTAGTTTTTATTATATTTTTATTAGTTTTTATTTAAAATTCACTTTTCTGGACTTTACTATGAGTTTGTGTGTTTTTCTGTGATTTCAGGTATTTTCTGGCTGAAATTGAGGGACCTGAGCAAAAATCTGATTCAGAGGCTGAAAAAGGACAGCAGATGCAGTTGGATTCTGACCTCCCTGCACTCGAAGTGAATTTTCTGGAGCTACAGAAGCCCAATTGGTGCGCTCTCAATTGCATTGGAAAGTAAACATCCTGTGCTTTTCAGCAATATATAATAGTCCATACTTTTCCTGAGATTTGATGGCCCAAACCGGCGTTCCAAATCAGCTCAAGATTGCCCAGCGTTTAACACCGGAACTGGCACAGAAGTGGGAGTTAAACGCCCAAACTGGCACAAAAGCTGGCGTTTAACTCCAAGAAAAGTCTCTACACAAAAATGCTTCAATGCTCAGTCCAAGCACACACCAAGTGGGCCCAGATGTGGATTTATACGTCATTTACTCATTTTTGTAAATCCTAAGCTACTAGTTCTCTATAAATAGGACCTTTCGCTATTGTATTTTCATCTTGGTGGCTATCTTTGAGTAGTCTTATGCTATCTTAGATCATGGGGCTGGCCTCACAGCCATGCCTAGACCTTATTCTTATGTATTTTCATAGGTGGAGTTTCTCCACACCATAGATTAAGGTGTGGAGCTCTGCTGTACCTCGAGTATTAATGCAATTACTATTGTTCTTCTATTCAATTCAGCTTATTCTTGTTCTAAGATATCACTTGTTCCTCAACTTGATGAATGTGATGATCCATAACACTCATCATCATTCTCACCTATGAACATGTGCCTGACAACCACCTCCGTTCTATCTTAGATTGAGTGGATATCTCTTGGATTCCTTAATCAGAATCTTCGTGGTATAAGCTAGAATTGATGGCGGCATTCTTGAGAATCCGGAAGGTCTAAACCTTGTCTGTGGTATTCTGAATAGGATTCAAGGATTGAATGACTGTGACAAGCTTCAAACTCGCGATTGTGGGGTGTTAGTGACAGACGCAAAAGAATCACTGGATTCTATTCCGACATGATCGAGAACCGATAGATTAATAGCCGTGCTGTGACAGAGCGCGTTGAACATTTTCACTAAGAGGACGGGACTGTAGCCATTGACAACGGTGATGCCCAACATATAGCTTGCCATGGAAAGGAGTAAGAAGGATTGGATGAAGACAGTAGGAAAGCAGAGAGACGGAAGGGACAAAACATCTCCATACGCTTATATGAAATTCTCACCAATGAATTACATAAGTATCTCTATCTTTATTTTATGTTTTATTTATCTTTTAATCATTAATCCTCCATAACCATTTGAATCCGCCTGACTGAGATTTACAAGATGACCATAGCTTGCTTCATACCAACAATCTCCGTGGTATCGACCCTTACTCGCGTAAGGTTTATTACTTGGACGACCCTGTGCACTTGTTGGTTAGTTGTGCGAAGTTGTGATAAAGAGTTGAGATTGTAATTGAGCGTACCATGTTGATTGCGCCATTGATGATCACAATTTTCTTGCACCACTTAATCCATCCATCCTCGTGGGATCGACCCTTACTCACGTAAGGTATTACTTGGTACGACCCGGTGCACTTGCCAGTTAGTAGTGTGGTTGTAAAATCCGAATCAGGCGGAGTTAGAGACGATGTAACCACATGTGAGAAACATGAAACGCTATCACGGACTCCTGAGAATACGAATACATCCCACCTCGGCGAGTAAGGCAAACGCGCCTGGCCACGAGCTCCAAACCTCAAGGCCAGCGCGTTGGGTGCACTGTTACGAACCATCACAAGTCCAACCCAACTAGCCGACGGGTCGGGACACCACCCCCAACCCAAGCCCCAAACTATCCCTCACAAGGGAAATCAAACGGGCCAGTTCCTAGTATCCGACCCGGTTGACGTTCGACTTTTGCCACCTGCACAACCCAGCGCGCGATGCCTAGCAAACCAGTCGTGTCAGCCTCCTCGGGGCAACGTCCAAAACCCCAACCCAATATCCGAGATGACCTGATCCTCCCACGTGGACGGAAGGCAGCTCATAAGCACCCTGGCCAGTGAGCTAGGTCATCTTTGGGCCCACCCAGCACAGTATATAAGAGGAGAGGTCAGCGCTCCTCCTATGGTACACATCATCTTATTTAATTTGGCTGTCAACTCGTACAGACACTGACTTGATCGTCAGAGTGTCCTTGCAGGTGGCCACCCCCCTCGTCACACCACCTCCGGCGTCTCTAGCTCACACCTTGGTCTTCACTCCACGCCAGCTCAGGGTCTCACCCATCTACCTTCTCATCACCACCCGACCCGCTGAGTACTCGAGATCGCTTGGTAACGAACAGTTTCCAATTCTCAATCTACAACGGGTAAATCTATAGGACATACACGAACACATACTTCACAAGCAATGCATTTATCAAATTCGAAATGGATTTGACCGAGAAAATGTTCTGATGTAATTAATTTTTCATAAGGATATTGAAAAGTTACAGGTAAACGATTTACGTGGGATAAGGAAATCATGAAACTTTGACCAATGTATCTTGTAGATCGGATTGTTTGTTGACCATAATTCCTGATCCCAGTTACCGTAAGGAACATATCGTGAATATCTATGAAATAGTTTTTTGTTTCTTTCTCTTGTTTGTGGCAAGTTACAAATCTAGAGGATCCATATTTTACAGTGAAAGTAGTTGAGATAAAGTTGTTAATAATAGATTGCCGAGAGAAATAGGTAAAAAAATTTCCACCCAAGATTTAATAATTGGTCCATTCTTAGCCTAGGCAAAGTCCATCTTGCTGTGATAGAAAGGAACAAAAACAAATAAGTTTTAGCTAAAGAACTATTACAATAATGAAGAAATTAATAGGTTTAAATAGGAAGCAACATAAAATAAACCAAATTTGATGCCCGAATATTTGTTTTGATAACCCGCTACTAATTCTTCTTCCGCTTATGGAAAATCAAAAGGTAATCTTTCACATTCTGCTAGGGAAGAAATTAGAAAAACGATGAAACCTATAGGTTACTGCCATAAATTCCACCCAAAAAAAAAACATATTTTGATTGTGCATCAACTATATCAACTGTACTTAAACTATTAGATAATGCAAGTCGGTGAGAACGTTATTGTCCCATCACTATTCTAGAACCGTACATGAGATTTTTACCTCATATAGCTCCTCGAAAGCCTTAAATAAACCTAAGGATCCAGCCAATTATTTCTTTTCTTGGAATATCCCTAAGATTAATAGGGTTAAAAATTATCCGATGGTTCTGAATTAGACTAATTGAATTCTGTCTGTTGTCATTGTATCTTAAAATAAAGACAAATATAATTAATTTATATATATTTTCAATGGTACAAAGTATCCTTTTGAATTACACTTATCCATTAAAAATAAAAAATTATTAAGTAATTGCTTTATTCTTCAATAAAAAGATATTTTGGAATTATCTTTATAACCTTCAGTCCATCGTTTTAGGTTAAGAAAAAGACTTGCGTATTTTTTTCTAATTTATTAGAAAAATTCTCTCTTTAGAAAAAGAGAGGGGGATGACGGGGTCATTTTTTTTTCTTATTCGTCTTTTTTTGTGCAAATCAATAGAAGATACTTAAAGGAAAAGATTAACAGATTATTTATTTCCCGATAGTCATTTATTTAATCAGTGGATAGGAGCACATTCTAGATCGAAATTGGGGGAGGATTGCCTTCTCATTTCTACCAACTTTAAGCCCCAAATAGTATTCTTTATTTAGATTATGTTGAAATGTTCCTTTTGACAATTTACATAATCCGTGTTACTAATCCCTTGTGTATCTTGGTGCTTCTAATTATCCACTTCTTTTTTGGAGCTGCACATATTTTCTGTTTCTGTTAATACATGAATAATAAATCATCCAAATAGTAGCAAAAACTCAATCTCAATAAGGATGGTCTTTTGAGCCCGCTTCAAGACAAGATTACTAATTATCCAATCCTAGGGTAATAAGACTCGTCTATTTCTAACCTTTTTCACTTAATTCTTTTACATAGAAAATGAGACTCAATATTTTGATAGTAATTTCAAATCATCATACCATAGAAATAACATATATAACCATATACCTATATATAATATATATATTATATATATAATAGGCTGGTAATCTACTATCGAATCTAATATAGTATTTGTAAGTTATCTAAATAGAATCTGAAATTTCTATTTCTATAGAAGCTGTCTAATTTCACTCATATAACTATCAAATTTTGTTCTTCAATCAAACTTGAAGTGAGCATAATAATGAATTTTTTATATTCTGCTCCTTTCCTATTTTCGTATAATGTTATCCTACAAGGAAAAGACCATAGCAATAACATCAAGAAGTTTTTGTATCAACGAATCGCACGTAGAGATATTGATAATATACATAGAGTTAATGGTATTTCATAACTAATCGATTGAGCATTTGCTCGTAGACCACCCAAAAAGGAATATTTGTTGTTTGATCCATATCCTGACATAAGAAGTCCAATCGGATCAATACTCGAAATAGAAATCCATAAAAGAACACCGATATTGAGATCGGATAAAACAAAATTATATCCAAAAAGAATTATCGAATAGCTTATTATAATGGATATAACTAATATGGATGGTCCGATACTAAATAAACGAGTATCTCCCCTAGATAGAATAAAACTCTCTTTCAAAGGACCCGCATGTTCAAGTCCAATCCGCTATTGTACTTCTGTTGTATCAATAATTATTTCAACGATTAACTTCTCCAATAATGATATCTATACTACCTATTATTGTCATAATATCGGCCAATTTCATTCTTTTAACTAATTGAGGAAGAATTTACAAATTGATAAAACTGGCTGGATGAATTTTCCATCTCAAAGGAAAACCATTCTGATCTCTTATTAGAAAAATCTCCAATTCTCCTTTGGGGACTTCAATTGTTACATAAAGTTTTTGTTCTGACAATTCAAAAGTCGGAGACAATTTTTTACTAATGAATCAATATTCAAAAGCATTCCATTCTGGTTCCCTTTTCCTATTAAAATAATGGATTTCTAAATTCTCATATGGTCTACCAAGGATTCCTTCCAAAGCCTGTTGAATAATTTTTATAGATTCCACCATTTAACCAAATTGAACTAAATAATGAGCTAATAAATCTCATTCTTTTTGTCATTGAACATCCCAATCAAATTTCTCATAACACTCAAAAGTTTCAACTTTACGTAGATCCCATTGTATTCTGGAAGCCCGAAGCATCGGTTTGGATAAACCCCAATTAATTACTTCATTTCCAATAACAATGCCTATTCCCTCATTCCATTCTAAAAAAATGAGATTTCACGTAATACGTTTTTGATATTCAACAACCCTTATTAAAAAATAATCATAGAATTCCAAAGATTTATCTATCCAACCATGAGGTATATCGGCCACGACTCCCTCGATAGGGAAAAAATCATGCATCATTCTCATACCTGTCCCAATTTTAAATAGATCATATATGAATTCTCTTTCTCTAAAAATATAAAAGCAGGGTTTGTGCACCAATATCCGCCATAAAAGGTCCCAGCCATAATAGATGAGAAGTTATACGACTCAATTCCAACATAATTACTGATGACAAGTCATCTTAGCCTAGTTTTACTAGTCTTTTGCTTTTGTTTTTACTTGAATTATGCACTTTCTTGATGCTTAAGCAAGCCAATTTAGGTAGATTTTCATGCTTCCTTTGATTGAATCAACCATAGATAATTTAATGCAATTTCATGAGGTTTGATGCCATAATTGGTGCATATTAGGATAGAATGATCATCTCATGATTTCAAGCATAGCTTTGATGTGTTTGGTTGATTTATGATAGGAGAAGAAAGCTTGGAAAAGGATTGAAGTGAGAAGGAATGGCTAGAAGCTAAGAGAACACAATGAATCAAGTGAAATTGAACCAGGAACAAATGAAGTTGGAGTTGAAGTTAGCCCTCAAACGTTGGCACAAACTTTTGGACTTGAAGTTAGCCTCAACGTTAGCCCCCTAACTTGGAGGCTAACGTTGGAAGCTAAATTTTCCTCCCAGGATGCACCAAGTTTGCGCCAACGTTAGCCCCCTAACTTGGAGGCTAACGTTGGCATTTGAAATCTTCCCCAGGGTGTGCCAACGTTAGCGCCAACGTTAGCCCCCTAACTTGGAGGCTAACGTTGGCATTTGAATTTGCTCCCAGGGGTGTGCCACGTTAGCGCCAACGTTAGCCCCCTAACTTGGAGGCTAACGTTGGCAATTGAATTCTCCTCCAGGGTGTGCAACGTTTGCGCCAACGTTAGCCCCCTAACTTGGAGGCTAACGTTGGCGCCACTCCAACTCAAAGCAAGGCCAACGTTAGGGTCAAAGTTAGCCCCCTAACGTTGGCCCAAACGTGAAGTGCAGAAGATTGGGTTTGCTGCTAGAAAAAGTTAGCCATGAAGTTAGCCCCCTAACTTTGAGGCTAACTTTAAAACCCAACTTTGCAAAACTCACATCCGGTTCAATTGATTCACTTGGGTTTCTCTCCAAACTTCAAGAGCAATCAACCAAGGCCTCTTTCAACCCAATTCCACCAAGAGCAAAGGCCCAACTCAAGGCTTGAAGATCAATTGAAGAAAGTGTATAAATAGGCTTAGATTCAATTTATTCGGGGAGCTTCCCTTTGGAGAATTTGAAGAGAGTTTTCTGTTGAGTGTGGAAGCCTGAGTGATCTTCACTTTCTTCGTTTACTTGCTTTCAATTTCAATTACATTTGTCTTGATCTTGGGTTAGAGAATTGAAGGAATTCTGTTTCAATCTCACCTTAAGATCTCTTTGTTGATTTTAATTGCAATTTAATTTCCAATTCGGTTCATTACTTCTTCATCTACTCTCTTGCACTTTCAATTTCCTTTGCTATTGTTCTTGTTGGATCTAGGAGGGTATTGAGATCTAGACTCAGTTTTCTAGTCTCTGGGACCTGAGATCTGAATTTACCATTTCAATTTTCTACTTCTTACACTTATTGTTCAATTTGCTTGTCTGTTGAATTCAATTCAACCCCAATTCCCATTTACACTTCTGTTTGATGCAATTTACTTTTTCCTTGTTTAATTTCTGCAAATCCAAGTCCCAATCCCCTTTACATTTCCAGTTATTTACATTTCTTGTCATTTAAGATTCTTGCAATTTACATTTCTTGCAATCTAAGTTTCTGCCATTTAATTTCTTGTTCTTTAAGATTCAGCACTTTAATTCTTGTCCTCTTTAATTTCAATGCAATTTAAATTCTGCAACTCAATCAACCAAATCTTGATTCGCTTGACTAATTCAACCACTAAACTAAAATTGCTCAATCCTTCAATCCCTGTGGGATCGACCTCACACCCGTGAGTTTTTATTACTTGATGCGACCCGGTGCACTTGCCGGTTAGATTGGTGTGTTTTTGGGAGAGATTCATTTCTCAAACCAAAAATCTCCCATCAATTACTCGAATATAACTGGCTCTTTGGGGCAATTGAATATTTTACAACTGTTCTTGTCTGTTTACGGTTATTGCTTCTGTGAACATCATAGCTAAATATTCCTGACGTGTTACATAAGGTAGATATTGTATAATTGTTCAATTTTCCACAAATTTTTTCATTCCTCTGTGTAAATAATCCAATAATGGTTCACAATCAATAGCATCCTCACCATCTAGAGTAACAATAAGTCGAGGAACACCATGCATTGATAGGTGGTGAGGTCACATATTGACTACCATGAGATCTTTTCTCTTGGCTGTCTCATTCATAGGTTTTTCCTTGATTTATTCTTCCATGAATTTTGAAAGAAAAAAATTAATCAAGATTCAAGACCTAAAAAATCGAATAATTCAGCATGACTTTTCAAATTCAATCAACTAATTATTGACTCCCAAATATCCAATTGATTTATTAATTTGTTATAGCATATTCTATTTTTATTTGACAAATAAGATAGTAGCCATTGTTGTTTTTCCAAAAATTTTTGTAAATCTCTTTGAGATAAATAATTTTTTCGGTGCAATTCCAAATGTGTGGTAAGTCTTTGTATCTTATTGGTGAAATTTAATACTTGAAATTCAACCGAGCCGGGGTTTTTTCTTTTTTTTCTTGTGGAAATTCTGGTAGAAATAAATTTTTTACCATAAGTTAAAAGCGTTCTTCTCCTCCTTATGTATTTTATAGATATCTTGTTTGATCTGTAATAGTAATGATACTAATTTAAAATTAGATATTTTGTGTATATATAATAATCTAAATTTTCTTAACATTTTGTGATTCTAATGTCAAATCATACTATATTTCTGTAAAAAAAATGGTCGATTTAAAAAATAAAATACTAATTATATATATATAAATAATTATATAGATAAAAGTAGATATAAGACGATAAGATAATTTTTTTTATTCCTTTTTGAATTTAAAGGATATATTACTGAATTACTGTCAAGGCCTCAAAATACAGAATAAAAGTTAACCGTGTGCACATTTATGTGTGTACCCATTTGTATCCGCATACATGATATGTTACGCTAAATTGAAGAAAGACATATAGATTATAGATTAACGACCTTTCAACCGGGGGTACATATGTATCCTTACTATACTGATACGGCTTCCATTATCGGAGTCAAACCAATGGCGATCATACAAGCTAAATCCTCTAATAAAAAATTTGGCCAAAGAAAACAATGGAAATTCATTAGATTTTTTTTCTATCAAGATCCTTATTTTCAGCCAAAATGTTACAGCAATTATTGACTTCATTATTCTTATTGTAAAATATTATTTTTATATGTGCACTATTTCTATTCTTAGAATTGAAACAAATTAGAATTCTTAATTCTTAAGACGTCTAGCGCAAAAAAAGAATTCAGGAACAAGCAAATCATAATGATTTTTTTCTTTATTTTCTGTTATTTTTTATCTCTTATTGTTGGAATGGATTTTGCAAAGTTCATCTTATCAACAATAGTTTTTTCTGAATATCTTTTCTTAATTTGACGCTTACTCATTACAAGAAATATCGTTAAAATCAACGGCTAGGCCGTTGATAATATTAAAAATCAACGGCAAAATGGATGACGGTGATGGTTGCTATTAAACTTGTCAATTTTTTAAAATTCTAATAAAATCGACGGCTTGCCTAGCCATCGATAATAATTTAATAAAATCGACAATATCTCTGTCTATAATATGAGCGTGAGAATTTTACCTTCTTACTAAAATCAACGACTTTTCTATCGATATTTGTTTCAATAAAATCGACAATATTTCTATCTATAATATGAGTTTGTGAATTTTACTTGGTTAATAAAATCGACAACATTGTCGTCGATATTATTATATAAAGCCGACAACGTTTTTGTTGATATTTGATTCAATAAAATCGACACAACAGCCGTCGATTTAATTGTTTAGATACCGACAAATTCTTTATTTATATTGTTTTATTTGTCTATTTTAAATTTAAAAAACGACAACGACACCGTCGATTTTAATAGCTATATTTTTAATTATTTTTTTTATTTAAAAAAATAGATATTTATACAAAATATTAGATAACAAGACAAATAAATTTTTAAATATAAAAATAAATAAATAAACTTTCATCCTAACTTGATTTAAGAAAGAATAATGATAAATCTCTATCACTCTATTTCCTTTTAATAATCACGGTCCTATTTTGTGCAATGTGTTAATCCTTGTATAGCAATATCACAATGATCTTTAACCTACCTTTTTTAAATTCTCTAATACAGTACAGGAATATATGATTTGTTCATATTTCATAATTCATAAATTGTCATTCCAATCCAATCTATTATATGCTAAATAGTAGCTAAAGTGAGAAAAAAAAGAAGTGCATACCGCAGGTGAAGACCAGCTTGCACAAGATAGCGCAAATGTCACTAATGGCTCACACCATTCCAGGCCGAATATGCTTCGTGCTTTTACCTCATCGTTTTTTGCCGCTTTTGGCATGTCTGTAACAAGCCAAGGTGAGAAAGTTATGGATTTAATTTCTATAGCATTGTCCTTTATATATCACAAAAAGCAGAAGAGAAGATATTAAATTATTGCACTTACAAACTTCAGGTCATATGCAAATCTCAATATAAAGTGTTCTATTTACGCCTTATTGATTTCTAAGAATGGCACTTTATGTGTGATAAACTTCTCCAATTCAAGTCCATGTACGCATTATTTTAATTAGAAAATGTTTTACATGGTAAATCAGAAGATAAAAACAAATTCCATATATCTGAAACTAATATGGTGAACATTGTATAGATTAATTATGAAGTCAGCTAACCTTGTTCATGTACATTTCCACCACTAATGGGAGATCATAAGGTGGCTTATAGTTACCAAAGAAAGTACCCTTTAGAGTCTTCTCATTCAAGAGATTGAAGGCATCATCTTTGTTTGGCACACCAACAAGTACAGCAACACCCAATCTCTACAAAATTTACACAGAAAAGTTTAAATTCACAACTGGAAGGAGTCCCCTCCTAAGTAGAAGAGTTCAATAGCACTGAGACTTTTGGTACACTCAACACTCCGATCGACACCACCATTAGTCATTTTAGCAATCTCTTGAATTGAAAATTAATGGATTCAATTAAGTGAACAACAATCAAATTATATTATACCTAAGGTTTGTGCCTACTTCAGCATTATTCAATTAAAGTTAACAAAGCATACATTTTTGTCAACACTCAATCCAGAGGTGTGCTTCAATTAGTGAAGAATGCGAAGAGCAGGATGAGTTAAACGATTTGTAATTATGTATGCACAGAGAATGACAATTTCAATCAATGTCCTTACCCTTTGTGGCATTTGATATTGGAACACTTCCGCAACTTTTCATCATGATCCATCGCATATTCTATTGAATATTATACAATGTCAAAATGCATCAGTTTAATCTTCTAACTCATTCATATTCAAAGACAAAATACATGTTTGTAGAAAACAAAAGCTAGCCTTCGCCCTTAACAATACTACAATGTATACAGGTATAATCAATTTGACTTGACTACCCCTTTATCATTGTTTCTCTATCAGCATATCAACACAAAATAAAACACCATTGTAATTCAAAATCAGAGATTTCTTCAAAACTCAGAAGAAGCGGGAAGATAAAAGTGCTCCAAGCAAGTGCCACCAACACAGATGCCATTGATATCGGGGGAAAATCACTGGAAAACAAAAATGATTGCTCATGCATAACACACACAAGCCTCAAACTCAATTATACATAAATTAGTCAAAAGCACAACACTATGTAGCTAAACAAAAAAAAATTCAGCTACCATTTCCTATGCTCATTCTTTTATCATTAGTAAAATTGAGCTAATTCAGAAAAATCTAAGTAGTGAAAATCACAAGAAAAAAAAACTCCAATCTCTGATTTATTCAGCAAGCAAAGCAATCAAAGAGAAATAACCGATCTTAAAAGCTTATGAATAGAAACCAAAAATCAGCACCAGAATCAAATTGAGGTGGAAATCAAGATCTAACTAATGAATAACAGAAAGTAGAGAAGAGTAGTAACAACGATGAAGATCTAACCTCAGGATAGAAAAAAAACTAATACTAATATAAAGATCTAACAGCAAATCAGAATTTCGTGATGAAAATAGTAGATACAAAATTGCAAAAATAAATATAATAATCAGAGAGAGACAGAGAAGAACTTAAAAGAAGCTGCAACAGCGACGTGCTATGGCGACGGGCACATAGTGACGGCGACCGACAAAGACCTTGCAGCGATGAGTCTGCAGAAGAAGAAGAAGAACTTACATGCAGATTCACGAATCACAAGAAGCAGCTCTGCTTTCAGGTGGAGGATGACGGGTCTTCTTAGGAGTCGGAGAAGAAGAAGCTCTACTCTCTGCCTTTCTCTGTGACCGTGACTCTGTTCTAGTCTATACTCTCGGTCATTGAAGGAGAAGAATAAGCATCACTGAGGGTTTGGGGTTAAATTTTGGGATGATGAGTGAAACGAGCAGGGACGCAGGAAGCAAATGCGCGGGAGTTTTTTGTTGATAAAAATCACGGCTATTTTGTCGATTTTAATTAAAATGAAAATCAACACTCTATTCATCTATTTTATATAATAAATATATACCATTCATTTAATTTAGAAAAGAAATCTCTATCATCTAAATTTATCAACGACAAAAACTGTCGATATTTTAATTATTAAAATAGAAAAACAGTCCGACAATTTCAAAGGAAAAAAGTTTTTACCCCTATTTTGTCGGTAATGTGACGGTAGCATGAAGGTGTTAAAAAATTGTCAAAATAATAGACGACATTGTCGTCAATTTTAATATTTTATTTTTAATCATCCTTTTTTCATTTTATCGACGAGAAGCCGTCGAAAAATATCGACGGAAACTTAACCGTCGATTTTTGGTGTCGATAATTACACTATTTTTGTAGTGACTCTTATGAAGCAATGAAAGTACTATGGTTTAATATATATAAAATTGTTCATCCTTTTTTCTAGACAGACGAATTGGTTCCACAATAAACATTGCCTTTTCGATTAATTTATTATTTTTCGCCAATCTTGTAAGACTTAAACTCTTTTGATTTTCTATAAGATCTAGATTGAGTTCTCCTCTTTGAATAGAGCTTATTGCAATCTCTTATATTTTTCAACCTAATCAAGAGACAATAAATTTTGATATTATTCATTATTCTGTGATTTAAGGAACCCTTCCAATTCAATTGAAAAATAAAAAACTTTGTTAATATGAGATTTATTTCTACCTCCATTTTGTTCTTGTATTTTTTTCCTCTTTCTTGGCCAATCTTGATGCTGTAGACTACTTTGCTTCAATATCTTCTTCTTGGGTTAAAAGAGATGATTCCAAATCCACCGCACTTGTGTCTTCCGCTTTTGCTTGATTTCGAGACTCTAACTCGAATTCCATTTTTTTTTATGATCTAAAAACTATTTTTGTCTTCCAGTAATTTTTGTATTTTCACTAACATCTTGTTTTATATTTAAATTGAAAAAAAAAAGAATTCTATTGGTATGATCCACAGGTTATTCGTATATGCCTTAATAAATTCTTCATTCAATATAGAATGATTTAATATTTTTTTATTTATTAGCATCCAATCTAAATGTTTTCTATGCAAATTTTCTTCCATATCTATAATATAATCTTTTTCTATGTATCTCTTTATAGAGATATCGCTCATTGGATCAAATCGTTTTTGTTTACATGTTTTGTAATTATAAAAAAGAAAATCTTTTTTATTTGCTTGAAATGATTATTCATATCTAGAGATATATGAGTCTTTTTTATCTTTAATGGATTGATATTAAAAAAAATCATATTCATATTGTGTTTTTTTTTAATGAGCATAATTGTTGGATTTTGTAAAGAATTGATCTGATTTTTTCATATGAATCACATTTTTTTAAATCTTTATTTTGAATGGCATAACGTTTATGGATTCTATTTCTATTTCTCCATTTTTTGTGGCACTAATCTAGACTGTCTCCTCTTAGATAAATAATATTGATAACGACTCTTTAACAACTAATTTGTCCATTGATTCATTACAGAAGGGGGGTTCTTGGATATAAATTTAAAATCAAATATTCATTGTACTCTAGAAGAATAATCTTTTATTTCTTTCTTAAGAAAAGGGGATGTTCAATGATATGCAAAAATAAATTTTAACTTATATAAGTTAATAACTTGGGTTTCAGACAGTTTAAAAAAAAACATATGCTTGTGACAATAACGATACGTTACAAAATTTATGGAAATTCGTATTCCTAAGATCATAAGATCTTTTGAGAAGTGAAACAAAGTAAATTAGACTTTTATTTGTTTGATAAGTTCTTTCTACCTTTTTTTCATTATTGTAAATGGCTTTTTTTTGTTTTTGATTCAAGAAAAAAATTTACATCAATGTTAGAAATTAAAATGATACACAGAAAGATATTTAGGTATATTCTCTCCATGGGAGTATTTAAAAAAGAATGCTTCAAATTATCATCTAAAAGAGTATTTTGTGACTTATAAGCTAATAGAAGATTTATTTTTTGTAATATCTGTCAAAAACTGGCTTTCTTGGAAATAATATTTCTCTCTGCTGTTAAACTCTCCCTTTTCTTTTCTTTGGCTATTTTTTTCTTTTTTTTAATGATTATCTTTAGTTTAGCATTTATAACTTTTTTTTTTCAATGAAGAATTTGTTCAATTAATAGAGTTTATTCGAGTATTTGGTTTGTAAATCGTTGGATTTTTTTTACTCCTTGTTGAATCATTTTGATTTTGACTTAATTTAAATCTAACGATTTTTTGAAATGTAAGTAGCACTAAAGTTAGGAATTTTTTTATTTTTTCGTTCATAAATAGAAAAATTTTGATGACCCTTTTTTCTCTTTCTTTTAAAAAACTTATAAACATTTTTGTTCTTGCATTTAAAATCCTGAGAACTTGAAAAAAATAAGTCTGTCATTTTTTTAGTTTCTAGTTTTGTTAAAATGGGATAAAAGAAGGCAAATGAATTTTGGGTAATGCAAGAAAAGGATAATTCCACTTTTGTTCCCAAAATTGTTAAAAAGCTAAAGTCCCTTTTTTTATTGGATCTTTTTTAACAGATCTTTGCTTAGATCTGTGCCAAGGTTTCAGATGAAAAGAAAATCTAATTTGTAATTGAATACCGTCTAGTAGTCACTCTTTTGAAAAATCTGTTTCGGATAATTAAACACCATAAGTGCATTTAATATACATTTCTCTATTCCAACCTCTAAAATCTTCTGACCATTCGGGAAATTGAAATAAAAGCATATGAAAAATATTTTTAATTATTATCAAGAAAGGCAATACAATATATTTTCTAAGAATCGATTGAGTTATTAATAACGAGCTTCTTATTACTTGAGCAACTATAAAACTATCCCAGGTCTCTCCTATTGTTATATGTCTTTTTTCCTCTTCTTCTTTTTTTGTTCTTTTGTCCTCCTCTTTACTTTCTTTTGTCTCTTCTTTTGTATAATACGAATTTTCTAATCTTGTTTTTATCCACAGCTTCCTTTGGAACAGAAAAAGCATTTGTCTCATTGATTCGAAATTTTTCAGAAAAAAATGGGGTTTCTCAATTTTATTCAAAAAGAGGGGCGAATACATACTTTTTTGAAAAATTTTTCGAGTAATAGTTTTCTACCTTTGGGCACATATGGATCCTTTTATTGTGTTTCGCCGAAAAACTGGTTGTTGTGCAAACGTATTAAAGCCAAATCCCCTTTTTCATCAGTTTTATTTGTTTCTCTTGTATCCCCAAAAGGATTAGAATCTTTTGATTCATTAGTATGAGTAAAAATAACTACACACGTGTGGCTTTTCAAGAATGAATTCCATACTTTTGCTAGTCTTTGTTTCCCTCTTTGAGTTCTTGGATTTCATCGATTAATTTGTAAGGCCATCGAGGAACTTATTTTTCGATTTCCTTTATTACAATACATTTTTTTAATTGTTTTATCCTTCAGATTTGTTCGAATTGCGTCAAATAAGAATTTAATTTTTTTAGGTGTTATGTGTTCATGTTTCGGAAAGAACACAAGTCCTTCAAAATTCAAGGCTAATACTGATTTTTTAGAAAATTTATGGATTAATCAAAATAATTTTCGATAAAATATATCCATGTTCTCTTTAAAATAACTAGATTTTTGAATACTAAAAAGAAGAAGACCATGAATCTTATTTATCCAAATATCATCTTTTTTATAAGGTTTTTTATTAATCGAGGATAACAAAAACTTGTTCATTCGGCCATGACAGGGTCCATTCAAGAAAGGATCATATAGTTTAGGTAAGTTTTTTGTTTGAGTCTCTTTATCGCATAATCTAATTCATTTTTGGAATATATTCAATGACATAAATTCCTTATCTAGAACTTTCGCCGTGTTTAGAATTTCATTGTTTAGTTTTTCTTCTTCATTTTGAGAGTTCCAATAATTATTCAATTCATCATAGAAGATTTTTTCTCTTATTAAAGGGTCTATTCTTTTGCATCATTTTTAGATAAGTAAACAAATTGGGTGGATAGAAAAAAGAAATTTTTTCTTTTCCATCATTTTGACATGTATCAAAAAAGAATTGTGACATATCATTCCGTACGATATTTTCAAATCGAGCGTTTTTTATATATTGTAATCGTCACTTCCATCATCTAAAATAAGAAAGATCATTACAAGGGATTTCTTTGATACCAATATCTTTTTATCTTCGGTTTCGTTGATTTTCTTTGAATTCTTACCCTTCTTTGCAAAAAGATAAGAAGAAATATCAGTTTTCGAAGATATCTTTCTTTGTTCAGTTCTTGTCGTTTTTAAAATTCTTTCAACATCAAGTTTGTGTTTTTCAATTTCACCGCTTTCTTTACTTTTTGAATGTTTCTTTTTAATAACAAAGGGCAAGCGTGTTCGGTCTAAATAGGATAAATACGTAAGAAATAAAAAAAACAGTAAAGAGTTGAGTTATAGAAGTTCAAAATTATGATAAAATGGACTTCTTAGAGCGAATGCGTTCATTAGATTTAATAACATTATTTTGTTGTATCCATTTAATAACTTCGAAAATCACTTGTTAAAAACAAAAATTTATTGTTGCATCTAAATATATAGATATTTACTAATGTGACTAATGTTAAATTTGGTAAGACAAGAGAATTAAATAATTGAAAAATAAAATTAATAAAAAATATTCTTTGAATATTAAATTTATGTATTGAATTCTTTTTCTTATCCTCTCTTAATTCAAAGAATATTTTTTATTATTGTCGAAAAATGAAATAAAAGATAGGGTGAAGAATCTTTATATGGGTTCGATTTTAAAAAATTTATCATATTATAATACCCTTTCTAATATATATTACTACCAATAGTGCTAAATGGTAACATTATAATAACCTAGTTTTGATTAGGAGTATCATAACTTAGTTTGATATATGTTGTAGGAGGAAAAAATGAAGAGAGAGTAACACACAATTATGGCAGTTATTATTACCCATTGGGAGGAAACAATGGAAGGGAGCGGGTTTGGTTGGTATTAAATGCGGATAAAGATGCCGATTGAATTTACCATTCATGTCATGGGCTGTTATGCATATACACGCCATGATCAGATGAAGAAACATGGCACGAGAAGGGAGAGGGTATAATCCAAACCAAATAGGCCTTTCACTACTTTAGAGACAATCGTAAGTATCACTCAACTATGGTCATAATTGGCTTTAACAAATTTGTGTTCTTAAAGTAAATATTAAATTTATAAATTAAGAAATTTTTTATTAAAAATACAAAAAATTTAAATTTTTAATATATTTATTTTATATTGACTAAATAAAAATATTTAAAAATTTTTTTAATAATTAATTTATTATGTATCCTAAAAGTCTATATTAACTAATTCTAATTAATATAGTAATATATTTTTTTATTAGATTTATCTATCTTATGCTAGACATGTTAAGATTATAAATTAATATTTTTTATTAAAAATACAAAAAGTTTAATTTTTTATTAAAAAAATTTATCACTTTTTTATTTAGCTAATATGTATCTTAAAAATACACTAAGATTACTAATTCAAAATTGTTTATAAAAAAATATACAAAATTTAAGCTCTCAATGAATTTATTAAAAGAAAAAATTGAAACTTTTACTAAGAATAATTTTAACTAAACTCTTTTATTCAAAGAAAATATCTATCAGTAACTTAATATACCTCTATAGATATATTTGAAATGGTAATATTGTTTGTCAGCATAACACATAACTAAAACTCTTCTTCGCTGCTATATGGATTGAAACTTGCAATTTTGTCTTATGCCATCCTTTGTTTTTTTTTTTTTGGGGGGGGGGGGGGAGTGGAGCTGTGGCCCACACCTTTAAACAGTTAAATGATGAACGTGCAAAACCTGGATTTTTTTTACTTGTCATACCTAAAATGTTTATTAGTTAAAATTAAACAAAGATTTATCTATCTTTAAGTGCTTTTAAAATCGGATAAAATAATGCAATCAAATATTGAAATTTAAGCATTTTTGAAAAATGTCTTTTGTAATGTGTGTTGTGGCTAGCAAATTTAAAATTGATAAGAATATGAAAGAAAAAGCTATCACAAGAAAATATAAATATGCGTAATGATTTTTTTTTTTTGGTTAACAATATGCGTAATGATTTTACCCTGAAGAAAACTAGAAAAGTTTATAAAGTTGTTACGGGTGACCCGTGGGCCGTGACCAATCAAATGATTGAAGGTCATATCATGTAGCACTATTTTAAATTTGACTTGCTAAAATGATATAAAAAAAGCTTGAAAAAAGTGTGAGGTAGCCAGAAGAGAGAGTACACAAATTTAAAATTAATATTTAGAGTAAAGTATTAAATTAGTTTTTTAAGTTTGGATTTAATTTTATTTTAATCTCTAAAATTTAAAGTGTTTTATTTGAATTAAAAAAAATTCATTTAGTTTTAATATAATATTATGGTAAGTTTAAGATTAAATAATTAACCAAATGTCCTATGTGATAGTAGTACAAGAACAAAGTCAATAATTTAGAGAAAATGTACAAGTTCGAGAGGTACAGAATTAGCAGCGGACGTATCTCCATGAGTCGTTAGCCTTGGTTCAAGCACATGGAGAACATCATTATGAACTAGCTTTCCGCGGGCAAGTTTGCCGGCGGCAACGAGGACAAACGAAGACAAGGCCATCGTCACCTTCATCGCAAGAACTCCACTCGGCTACCAAAGAGGTTTGTTATGAGTTTTTTAGATTTGAAGACTAAGCTTAGTTAATTATTTAATTTTGACTTCACAACAAAACTACATTAAAGCTAAATGAATCTTTTTCTTTATTCAAATAGGACATTTTAAACCTTACGGACTAAAATAGGATTAGCCCCAAACGTAACGGACCAATTCAGTACTTTATCCTATTATTTACATACAAAAATTAAGATCTAAAATCAGTATTACATATAAAAAGTTGATTTTATAACTAATTTTAGTGTATAAAATATTATGTATACACAATAATGAAAATATTTTGATAGATCGGTGATTAGTCAATCTAAGTTATTTCTTGCATGACAAGATTCGATGCAATAATATCATATAATGTTCATAGGTTGGCGGAGTATCAAATCTGAGTCTTTTCTAAAAAAGTTAGCTGAATATTTTATATTTTTTGATGATGGGGTATCCAATTGAGTTACTTCATGGTCTTGAGAAAGTTTGAGAAAATAATATTAAAAATTCTTATATTGTGCTCCAGTATAATCCGTGTTAATGTTGTTGCCAGGGATAACTTTATACAAATAATATCTTTTGTACGCATATTTTATTAGTGGAACTCTCAAGTTACTTGAGGCCTAGATATAGGCATTTTAAGTCGCATTAATATATATTGCCTGTGTACTTTCTCTCAAAACTTTTAACTCTTTCATTCTTTGTTCATTTATTTGTCTAGAGTTCAATAGCAATAAATCATTTTAACAAATCCGAAATGGTGCCGAAATTGATTTGAAACACATCTAAAGTTTGCTGAATACCTTAGAAGATATCTTTCTACAACTGTTATCTCTGAATCTACCTCATTAGACTTAAAGCTAGCATACTATCTGAACATACTAAATCTCATTTTTGTTACACTTAAATAAACTTTTTGAAAATCATTTTAAGTTCATTTCAATTAAATGAATGAGATCAAGTACGATTCAACCCTCTCTATTGCACTGTTTACAGCTTCAATTGTTTGAATTATAGAGTTATCAATATTGTATAATACTTTTTAATGGTTAACTGAAGAGAATAAACTAGCACATCATATTAACAACTCAAACCATATGTAGAATTGAAACCAAGATGGAAATCGTTGCATGCTTTTTGTACCATTAATTGCCTCATACAGCATTCTGTATAAGAATTTTAATTGATGTTTACCATGCAAAATTTATTAATTGTGGTACAAATAAGTAATTGAAATAACCTTTTAATTTTGTCAACTTTGTTTTACACTATAAAAAAAAGGTTAAAATGGCAGTTTTTTTTTGGAATTTATGGCAGTTTAAACTGCCATTATTACCAAAAATGGCGCCTCCAAAAAACACCGGTATTCTGGGCGCCATTCTGGTTATTATGGCAGTTTTCAAAAAATCGCCACAATAACCTGTGGATAGTACGGCAATTTGTGACGGTTACTTTAACCAAATAAAATGGTAGTTTGTTGTTGTTTAAAATGGCAGTTTTTAACGCCGTTTTTACCAGGGTTTAATAGCATCATTCTCGTTTAAAGTGGTGGTTTCTAACTGCTGTTTTTTACCTGGGTTTAATGGCATCCTTTTTGTTTAAAATGGCATTTCTAACCGCCGTTTTTACCAGGGTTTAATGGCATCCTTTTCATTTAAAATGGCATTTTCTAACCACCATTTTTACAAGGATATAATGGCACGATTTTTATTTAAAATGACAATTTTTAGCCGTTGTTTTTACCAAAGTATGATGGTAATTTTATACTTTTTAAAATGAGAATGAAACTACCTATTTAAAGTGACATTTTTAAAACTCAAACTTTAAAATCTCATAATAACCAAATGGCATAACCTTGTCTGAACGTCATAACAAGATTTTTAATTCATACATGGTTTCCGAAAATCAAAAATCATAATCCAAAAACAAAGTATCAAAGATAATTTTTTTCAATAATTCGTCTTAACATATATATAATACTTAATACATAAATTTTTTATCATGCAAGATCATGCTTCTTTGTTGCTTGCTCCAGAGGACCTACTTCCTAACTCTCTTGGTGATTGAATCTCACTTTCTTGATCCAATCCCTACAATAAAAATATAATTATGAGCACAATAAAATGGATAAAAAACTGAATCTGAAACTATTAAAATGAAATTATTCAATCAAAAAAGGAAACTCACGCTAACTAGTTGCACAATAAATCCTCTATTTTTTGGGAATTTGGAAAAGGAAACTCACACTAACTATTTGCACTTTTCGAGAGATTTTTCATAGGAATCAATTAGCCTTTTTCATCATTGGATTGTTGTTTTTGCTTTTCGATATTAATAGATTTATGGAAGATTCACCCTTTAACACAATTTTTTATTTCTTTCCACCCGACAATAATCTTAACAAATGTGGGGCTAATTGAGCTTCATTTATGGATACCGAGCCAAAGTGAGACTCAAACTCACTTTGTTGGTAGGCTTTTAATGAACAAAGTTAAAGCTAGCTTCCAAAGTCAAATTTTAAAATTGACCCAGATCCCTATTTAGTTTCTTCTACAAACTTATGGAAATCTTTTACAGTGTTGGAAATCTGACAAACATAAGCAGCTCCTTCCTAAGAGTCCAAATATTACACAAGGAATAAGGTATTAAGAACATAAATTGTATTTGTACCTATGAAATTTGTTGAGTAGGGAACACTCCAGCCAATTCCACTAGAATTTTACCTCATTCCTTAGAAGCAATATAGGAGACTAGCGCTTGCAATTGCGCTTTAACGGTATCCAACTGTTCTTGCACATTTGGAACACAAGTAGATGATGTGCCAGCATCATTTGAAGAACTTAAATTCATCTGACTAATCCTTATAGTGTTGTTCTTGAAAGCAACTGTTAGAATAACTCCCATGCCTAAACCTCGAACAAGACCAGGGTGCTCTTTTCCAAGAACTACTCCAAGAGCATCAAGAGGAGAATTAACGGTTAATTCCACTTCTTGTTGACTGCTATATGCTTCAATCTTCTCCTACATATATAAAAAGAAAGAAAAATAATCGAACATAGTATTATCTTATAAAAAAGAAAGAAAAGAAATACAAACAATTTACTTATTGCACTTTAGTCTTACCGCTATTTCTTTATCCTTTTCATTAACATAACTTTCATCTATTTTCTTGTGATTGATGTCTCACATTTGAATCCTACTAACTTCTTTTCCCGTCTCTTCCGTTTAAAATTCAAGAAAAGTAGAAAAACTCAATCTAGAAATATATCATTCAAGAAAAAATATGCATAAAATTAAGTAACTAACAGCAACAATATAATAACTGAGATGCATTGGGTGCTAACATAAATGACTCCTATGCTGTATAAAATATAATAGTGGCAGGAAACTAAACATAAGCTGAGAAATTAATGTTATTGATGATTACCAATTCATGATTACCAACATAGAAATGAACCTGTGAAAGTTGTGTTGATATTTTATCATGACAATTCTCATAATAGTTGGGGAGATAAGTGGAATTGAATTGGAAAATTGGATAATGCCAAAATGAAATTAAATTTATGAAATCGACAAATAGGTAGAATAGTGATGATGATGAAGTGGTGAGTGATAGTAATATCGTAACAATAACATCAATATCATGCATTGGAGAATAGCAGTTCTCAGCCAATTCAAACAAAACCATAGAAATAATTACCAATTCAGCCCTTCTTCTTGCAATTGATTTAGCACTTGAAGTAAGAGGAATTATTTGTTTTTGCCAAACTTTTTTATTCCTCTTACAAAGATTATGCAAGATAAATTTGGACACAATTAAATAGAGTCAAACATGCATTCAACATATAACATGCATTCAACATATCCCTGGTTCATTACCAACTCTATATAAAATAAAAGACGAGAAGGTAGTAAACTATAAATAAAGGCTTTTTATTACCAACTCTATATAAAGGCTTTTCACAACATTCCATATGAATTCAATATTCTATTTACAACAGCAAACTATATAAGGCTTTTTAGTAGGATAACATTTAACTAGGAGATTAAGTACTTACCTGAGTTTCAGGCTTCAAACGATATTCTACGAATAAAGTCCATTGATTAGGAGCAATATCTTCTGATGTATTATTTATGATCTCGGTTTTACACAACCTCGGATCATAAAACTCATTCTGAAGCTCTATCCTATGTTCCTTCCATTTTTTTCCAAGCGATTGGAGCAGAAATTGTTTGGCCAAGCTATCATTCACTTTGAAGAAAAATCGAGCCTTTAATATAGAACAAAGAATATATATTAACCAGCAAATATAACTAAATAATGACAAAGAAGTAAGCTTTAGAGTTTAAGTAATCTTCTTACTAGGAAAAAAATATTCCATTGATTTTCAAAAAACTCTCTGGAATGTCTGACCACTTATCAGAACTGATTGAAAATGCTACATAATTAGTGGCCAATTGCCCACAAACTTCTACAAGGAGTTTGGCTGCTTCTCCTATTACTGCATGCTGTTGATCAAAATTGACAACTATGCGCAAACCTTCTGGCAAATTATGCACATCCTTCACTAATAAATGAAGATGTTTACTATCTTCATATTCATCTAAAATAGATAAATAAGTATAAATAAATGAGTAACTGAGCGACTAAATAATAAAACATATGATGATGGATATATATTATAAAAGATTGATTCTTGTGCAGGGTATAATGTAATAGCCACATAATACTATATATTGTATATCCGAGGGGTCATTTTATTAAAGAAAAAATGGATGAATTATCAGAGGAATGCACGTTAAATTTTATTAGATTATTTAGGTTAGTAAGAAGGACATGTAAATTGGAAGATAGTGAAATTTGGAAAGGAAGAGGAGTGAAAGAAATGGTGTGATAGGTGACCGAAGAATATTACAGTTGAGAATATTACATACCTATGGCATCAACAGTCCAGTAATGCTTAGATTCTTGTCCATGTTTACGTTTAGGTTCGGATGGATGCTCATATATAGTTGGAGCAACTGATGATGGCTCAGTAGAATTTAAAGCTGCCGACTTTTCTTGGGAGGAACTTGCAACTGCTGCTGTTCCGAGGGTTACCTGAAACTGGAGGTCGATCTCAGATGAGATCTTCTGTACTGGTCAGTGCTAACGTGTCCGGCTGGTGGGAGACGGCCGGAGCTGTTGTGTCCGACTTGTTGGACTTGTTGGTGGTGCTGATTCCTTTGTCCCCGGAGGGTGGGGGTACCTGCAAGGGACTCCGATGCTTAAGTTAGCAAGGGTATTAAGCAGGTATTTAGTAGAATCAGAGTATGAGTTATACCTGGGTGCTCCCGTGTATTTATAATGGTGAGATGTGACCTTTTGGATAAGATAAGTTAGTTATCTTATCTTATCTTTTATCTTTGAGTTGAGGTCAGCGTATCTTCAACGAAACCGCCTTTATCTCTATAGGCCTAGGCTGCCTTAGGATTTGGGTCGTGTTCCTCTATTTGGGCCCTTTATTGGGCTTTCCTGTCGATTTGGCCGAGCTCTTTTCAGAAAAGGTCGGATAGTCTGACCTGAAGAGGTCGGTCGCCTTGTCGCTAAACATCTCGGGTCGGTCAGCTCGACCCAGGGTATGACCAGTGCCCCTGCTTGAGCTCGGTTTTCTTGTTTGAGGTCGAGTCTTTTGACGTCGGTCCTTCTTTTAGTGAAACCGAGTTCAAGCATTTTGTCAATTTCTTCTTTTGTAGATTTTTGAATGTAGAACATTTTCCTCTAAAAGCGCACGCTTTTGTATTAGCGCTTTTTTGGGAACACAAGCCTGTTTAGCATCCGCATTTAATTGGCATTAATTGCCCCCATTCTCTCTTGGCTTTATTATGAATTTTCTCGATCAAAAATGGTTTTTCTTTTTCACTTCTTCTTCGTAACTTCTCCCTTTACTCTCTCGTTTTCTGTTTCGCTCATCTGTTCTCTGTCTGTCGTTTGCACTTCTGCTTTCTTGCATTGCAGCGTCACTTGGCGATTTTCTGCGCAGCTTTTGTTTCTGCGCTTCCATTCCTTTCCTCGAAGCTTTCTTTCGTCTCCAGGTTAGTCCCATTTCGTGTTTCCTTGTTTATTTTTGACTTTGCGATGGAGTTTTCCTTTTGATCTTCTTTTTGGAGGAAGTTTGGATCTTTCTATTTTTATCATGTTTGACTTGTTGCATGCTCTGGATTTTTCCCTTTTTGGTGCGGATCCCTCTTTGTTTGCTTGAATCTTTTTTGTTTGCATGTTGCCGCCGTTTCTGCCTGTGCTTTTGCTGATGATGTTTTACTTCTGTGGTCCTTTTGGTGTTCTGATAAACTGTAGCAGTAGTATTTTTCACTGATAAACTATAGGAGCGATGCTTTTTCTGATAAACTGTAGAAAGGTGGTGTTTTTGCATTTTTTGCTTCTTTTGCTCCTCGTCCGGGATGTTTTTACATAATCCATTCTTCTCTTCTTTTTGTAGGATTTAGTTGACCTCATGTCTTTCCGAAATAACGTTGTAGAGATATCGTCCAGAGTTCCCGAGGGGATGTCCGATTGGTTGTACTCCCTTGTTTTGTTGTGTGTTTCTGTTGTAGATACTGAGTTTTGCACAGAACTGAGGAAGCGCCATAGGATTTGTGGTAACAATGCCCGTGAGGAGGATTACGAGCTTGTTGCCCCTGATTCTGACGAGAGAGTTTGCTTTCCAACTTCTGTTGAGGGAGAGCATCCCTTCTTTTATGCTTACAAATACTTTTTTAGTCAGTTGAACATTTCTTTTCCTTTTACTGCTTTTGAAACCGACCTGTTGTGGTCGTGTAACATTGCTCCATCCCAGCTTCACCCGAATTCCTGGGGTTTTATTAAAGTTTTCCAACTTCTCTGTCGTGAACTAGATGTAACACCTTCCCAGACTCCTTTTCTTTACCTGTTTGTTTCCGCCAAGCCTGGCGGTTCTTCAAAAAAGAAAGCTTCTTGGGTTTCTTTCCGGTCCGCCCAGGGCCATAAAGTGTTTGCGATGTATGATGAGTCCTTTAAGGATTTCAAGAACTACTTCTTTAAAGTTCGGGCTGTTGAGGGGGCCCGTCCCTTTTTTCTTGATGAAAGTGATGAGCCTGCTTTTCCTCTAGAGTGGCAAAAGAATGTAAGAGTGCCACGTTACACATGGGAAACGCTTAGTGAGGTTGAGCGGGCCTTTGTAGTTGTTCTTGAAGATTTGTGGGGGAAACCTCCCCATCTGGATATGAAGAGATTTTTGAGTGATCCATCTTTGGTTCGGGCTGCTTTGGGTATTGTCTGCTTTATTTTTATACTTGCTTTCCGAGCTTTTTCTTCTTCTATATTGTAACTTTGTCTTTTGTGATTGATTTTGTGTTCTTCAGAGATGTCGAAGAATAATGATTCTATGAAGGCCTTCAAGAAAGCGAAGAAGGCAACTGCTACTTTAAACATTTCGGCCAAGGCGGCCGGAGAGGGATCTTCCCAGGTTCCAGTTAAACCTCCCGTACCTAGTTCTCCTGGGCCGAGGAAAGTAATTCCTATTCCTCGGGTTCGTCTGGTCGATCCTCCACAATCTTCTGCTGCAGCTCCTGGTGCCCCTCCTAGTAAGAAGCAAAAAACGTCCGAGCCCTTCAACCTGGATGCCCCAGATTTTGATTCTATCGAGTTTGTTGACCAGCAAATTGCCCCCTATGGTGGACTTTCTATGGACGACGTTTCTCTTCTTCAGCATTTGGATTTTATCACCAAAAGTAGCGTGAAGATGGCTCATATGGGTGCGGCTATATTCCGAACAATTCAGGGGATTCCGATTCATGCCACAAAATCCTTTATGGAAGAGGCCAAGTCAGAATTTGATCGAATCAAGGGTCTGAAGGAGGAGTTGGAGGTGAAGTTGGCAAAGGTGGAGAAGGAGCTGGAGGGTGAAAAGGCTAGTTCTATTGCCTTAGCTGCTTCTTTGAAGCTGGCCGAGGACATGGCATTGAAACATAAGGATAGCTATGTCTCGGCTTATAAGGAATTGATGCATCTTCGGGAGGATTTGGAAACTGCTCGGGTTAATTATGGTGAGCTTCAGGGTCACCTTGTGGGTAGCGTAACTGCTACCTCCGAGAACCTGATGGAGTAGTTCCGGGTTGTTGCTCCTGATGTCGACTTGACTCTCATCAGCCTGGATAATGTCGTGAGGGATGGTAAGATTGTCCCTGATGACTAGGATGATGATGAGACTGATCCTCCCCCAGTGCCTTCTCTTAAGGTGTCGACCTCCTCTGTTCCTCCCGTTATATCTGATCTGGATTGCCAGATTCTGAACCGGGATGATGGAACCGTAGATGCTGTGCCCCTTCAGACTCGTCCTCCTTCTCCTTGCCCTGATGCTGCCAAGAAGGCTCCTGATGTTTGCTGATCTCTTTCTGGATATGTAGTTGGCCCGGCTTGTGGGCTTTAAAACTTTTTATTTAATTGCTGACATTTCCTAGTTGCTTGTTTAGCAACTTTTATTTTGAAAAACAAAAGGTAGCTCGCTATCCCTTCACGATAGGTTTTGGTGGCCTTCCGGGGCCTTATAACTTTGTGGAGTAATAGAGGTAGTTTTTTGACTTGGCATCTTTTCAGTTTTCTACTGACGTTCGAAATCTTGTATCTCGACCTCCTCGGATTACTTTGTTTTATTGTTTGTAGCTTGGATCCTTTGAGGTTGTGACTTATGGGTCCAACTTATTTCCTGGTGGTTCTTTTGCGCTGGTCCCCCTTTAAGTTATTTTTTGTAATCCTCTTTTTTGGACCTTTGTCAGGTCTCTTTCGGGGATTACTTTTATAACTTTATTTGTAGTAGGAATCTGACTTGGTTATGTCGGTCTCCTTTAAGTTATTTTTTGTAATCCTCTTTCTTGGACCTTTGCAGGTCTCTTTCAGGGATTACTTTGATAACTTTTTAGTGGTAGGAGTCCGACTTGGTTATGTCGGTCTCCTTTAAGTTATTTTTTGTAATCCTCTTTCTTGGACCTTTGTCAGGTCTCTTTCAGGGATTACTTTGATAACTTTTTAGTGGTAGGAGTCCAACTTGGTTATGTCGGTCTCCTTTAAGTTATTTTTTGTAATCCTCTCTCTTGGACCTTTGTCAGGTCTCTTTCAGAGATTACTTTGATAACTTTTTAGTGGTAGGAGTCCGACAACCTTTAAGTTATTTTTTGTAATCCCCTTTCTTGGACCTTTGTCAGGTCTCTTTCAGGGATTACTTTGATAACTTTTTAGTGGTAGGAGTCCGACTTGGTTATGTCGGTCTCCTTTAAGTTATTTTTTGTAGTCCTCTTTCTTGGATCTTTGTCAGATCTCTTTCAGGGACTACTTGTATAACTTTTTAGTGATAGGAGTCCGACTTGGTTATGTCAGTCTCCTTTAAGTTATTTTTTAAGTCGACCCAGGGTATGAACAGCTGCCGACTTGTCTCGGGAGGAATTTGAAGCTGTCGACTTGTCCCGGGAGGATTTTGAAGCTGACGACTTATCCCGAGAGGAATTTGAAGATGCCAACTTGTCCTGGGAGGAATTTGAAGCTGCCGACTTGTATCCAGAGGAATTTGAAGATGCCGACTTGTCTTGGGAGGAATTTGTAGCTACTGCTAACTTATCTCGGGAGATATTTGCAGCTGTTGCCAACTTGTGTCGGGAGAAATTTGTAGCTGCCGATGTGTCTCGGAAGGAATTTGCAACTGCTGCGGACTTGACTTGTGATGCATTTGAAGTTGCTGACTTGTCTCGGGATGAATTTGCAGCTGCTATTGACTTGTGTTGTGAAGAATTTGCAGCTGCTGCTGCTTTAAGTAGATTCTTGTACCTCTTTTGTTTTGGCATATCTGCATAATAAATCAAATCAATAATTAATAAACATAGAATAAAATGTGCATGAAAGCTTAGTAGTTCCCTTAAATCAATTAATGAATCCAACATATTTATGTAAAATTTACAAACAAAAGTTAAATTGAAAAAAAAGAAATGTAGAAAAAAATTATTTTTTCTTTAATGAAACACTTATTAATAAAACTCAATTATATAAAACAATCCAATAGTGAATAGACCCTTATGACAAGTTTCCTTTACAAGTGGGATTAAATTAGTTATGGGTTTCAAATCACAAGATATTGATCACCTGCCTTAAAAAGATTTTCATTTCTGTCCTTTTTATTTTTTATCTTAAATTTCAAGCATACTTGAATAGACCCTGTAGCTAAGTTTGATCCTCCCCTTAATCTCACTTACTCTATCTTCTTTGGCTTAGCTCAATTTGAAGACATGGATTCATACATTGTGATTCTGAAAGAAACTGAATTATAAACAGATTTTAGTTATAATGACAATTTTATTAATGCCACTTGCATTAATACATAAATTGATATAATTAACTAGGAAACTAACTAGTATATATTAGTAGGCGATACTATAATTTAATTTTGTTAATAGACGAAGAAAATGGAACGACTGAAAAATACTTGCACAAAAGGGACGTATGTAACCTACTAACTGGTGCACGAATCCCCGCACTTTCGTACAGTTGTACCAGCAAGTGCACTGGGTCATCCAAGTAATACCTGAGCGAGTCAGGGTCGATCCCACGAGGATTGTTGTTTGAAACAGGATAGGGTTATCTTGTAGGTCTTAGTCAGGGGAATTAGAAGGTTGTTGGATTGATAGAGTGAAAAAGGTGTAATATATAAATAGAGATAGGAATATGGTTAAGGATAGGAGTTGCTTTATCTTTCTGTAGTAACTCTGGTATTACTGTATTCTTTGTTTGTTAGTGATTTCTTCAATGGCAGGTTGTATGTGATTGACGCCATAGGCCGTGGTCATCAATCTCCTCTACTCTAGATCAAACGCTATTGGCCGTGGTCATCTAATTTGACGGAGGGTGAAGCTCTAGCGGTTCATTCTCTTGGCGATCCTATTCAAAACGCCACAGACATGGTCGAATCTTTCGGATCAGAGAATGTTGCTTCTTTGGGTTCTAGCCTATACCACAGAGACCCTAATCTCCCCAGAAATCGAGTGAACTGGTGTCTCGAGAAGTCCCCAACGAAGTCATGGATTAGCCGTCTGAGAGATGTATAAACATAGCTGCTGGTTCACGTATTCCAATTATGTATCCACACGAACCCAAGCAGACGCAGGTGTTTGTCAGGCACGTTCGTCTTAGTATGATGAACAGAGCTGATTGTCACTGATCATCCTATTCACCATGTTGAAGAATGGATATATATCTTAGAAGTAAATTAAACATGGATCGAAGAAGAAATAGTAATACTTTTATTAATTCATAGGGCTCAGTAGGGCTCCTCCCCTCAACCTAGGAAGTTTAGAAACTCATACTGAAAGGAAATACAATGGTAAAAACATGTATGGTGTGCGTCCTCCCTTGATGGAGAATGTAAAAGTACTTTAAATACTAAACTAATAACTAGGGATTACATAAAAAGGGTAAAATAGTCTTTTGGTGCTATAATCCACTTCTGGAGCCTACTTGGTGAGTGTTTGGGCTGAGATTATATGAGATCCACGTGCTATGAGGCCTCTAGGGCGTGAAATGCTGGCTAGGGGGTCTTCTCTGGGTGTGCATACCCTAGGTTGAGCTGTTCGACCAGGGATGTTTACGACAAGTCGACCGACTTCTTCGGATTAGGACTACCCAACATTTTTACGAAGGAAGTCGGCCAAACCATTACAAAGGCCTAAGAAGGCCCAAACAGAGGAATACGACCCAAATCTAAAGGCAGCCCAAAGCCTAGAAAGATGAAGGCGGTTCCCTTAAAGATAAGATGACATCACCTAGAAGATAAGATAAGATAACTATCTTATCTCAAGATAGGTCACTCCACGCTATTATAAATACGCTGGAGCACCCAGGTATAACTCATACTCTGATTCTATTAAAACCCTACTTAATACCCTTGCTAACTTAAATATCGGAGCCCCTTGGAGGTACCACCACCCTCCGGTGATGAAGGATCAACACCTTCACCAAGTCCAACAAGTCAGACACGGCGGCTCCGGCCACCATCATCAAATCAGACATAAAATCTCTGACCAATATAGAAGATATCGTCCGAGATCAACCTACAGTTTCAGGTAACCCTCGGAACATTGGCGCCGTTGCTGGAGACCTGAAAGTCATCCTACCATCATGGCAGACAACCTGGACAACAACCACAACTCTGATGTGGAGAACAGAATTCCACATAAGAACGTGGAGGTTACATTAGACGATACTTCTCAACCTAACAAAGACAAGGACTCCCCAAGCACGGGACCCATGGAAGCACTTCAGGATCGTCTAAAACAACTTGAAAAAGAGGTCGAATATCAGCGGGAAGCCCATAAAGACATACGAAGGGAAGTTAGGCGTCGCCACGAATTAGAAAACAAGCTCCAAAAGCTCGAAGCTGACATCAAAACTAGATTTACTCGATCCAGTCACGAGGATAATTCCCGCAAGGACCAAGACCCATTCACCAAAGAGATCATGAAGGCCAAAATCCCAAAAAATATTAAACCTCCTGATATGACTTTATATGATGGCACATCAAATCCCAGCCATCATCTCAGCAACTTCCGAAGCAAAATGTATCTCATCGATGTCTCAGACGCAACTCGGTGCAAAGCTTTCCCAACCACCTTGACAAAGGTAGCACAGGTCCATCTCAAGCTTTGAAGACTTAGCCAAAACATTTCTAGCCAGATTCTCCATCCAAAAGGACAAAACTAAACACGCCCCAAGTCTACTAGGGATCAAGCAAGGAGATCGGGAAAGTCTTCATAGCTACATGGAATGATTCAACAAAGCATGTTTGGACATTCAGAGTCTGCCAACCGAAGCAGCTATTATGGGTCTCATCAATGGCCTACGAGAGGGACCTTTTGGTCAATCCATATCAAATAAACATCCCATATCTCTGAATGAAGTATAAGAACGAGCAGAAAAATACATCAACATGGAGGAAAACTCTCGACTAGGAGAAACCCCAAAATCTGGATCCTCCAACTCCTCCCGGGATAAAGACAAAGATTCCAAGAAAAAAGATGATCCGCATGGAGAGAAGATTAAGAAACACCACAATTACACCCCTCTTCGGATGTCTCTTGTGGAAGTTCACAGAGAAGTATGCCACATGGAGAAGATTCCACCACCCCGTCCAATTAAAAGCAAAAAAGGAGGAATAAATCGGATAGAATATTGTGAATACCATCAAATCTATGGACATCCCACCAATGAGTGCTTCGACTTGAAGAATGTCATAGAGAAATTGGTAAGGGAGGGGAGACTAGATCAGTACCTAGCCAGTAAGACAGATGAGCCCAAAAAGAGAATAAGAGACGAGGAGGTTGGCCACTCAGAATGACCACCTCGTACCTCGGAGAGGCATGTTCACATGATACATGGGCGATTAGCGGGAGGAGAAATCTCCAAATCATATCGCAAAAGACACCTCAAAGAAGTATACCACGTCAGGGGAGGAGAAGAGGCACCCGACCTCCCTATTATCACCTTTACAAAAGAGGACGCAGCTGGCGTTATCTCGGGACATGATGATCCTATGGTCATCACTATCATATTGGCCAATGCTAATCTACACCGAACACTGGTGGACCAAGGAAGCTCAGCCGACATTTTATTCAAGACAGCCTTCGACAAACTCAGCCTAGAAGAAAAAGAGCTCAGAGCATATCCGGGCAGCTTATTTGGACTTGGAGACACCCCAATCCAACCACTTGGGTACATCTCGCTAAACACGACTTTGGAAAAGGGAACCGGTCTAGGATCCTCAATATAGACTACATCGTGGTCAACGTGAACTCAATCTATAATACCTTAATAGGTTGGACAACTCTAAACCAGCTCAGAGCAGTAGTCTCAACTCTACACCTATGAATGAAGTTCCCAACTGTAGACGGGATCGCTACGATAAAAGGAGACCAGAAGATGGCCCGCCGCTGTTTCAACGAAAGCCTAAATCTCAGAGGCAAAGGAGAAGAAATCTTTACCATCGAACTCGGAAGAGTTCGAGGTAGAGAAGAATTACGTCCAAAACCAGAAGGCAAGATAGAAAAAGTCCAGATTGGAGATGTCCTGGACAAAACAACCAATGTTGGCGCAATCCTTAAAGAAGATATAAAAAAGTCCCTCATACATTTCTTAAAGGATAACATTGATCTCTTTGCATGGAAAGTCGCAGACGTGCCGGGCATAGACCCCAAGCTAATGTGCCACAAACTGGCAGTATATCCAAGGTCTCGGCCAGTACAGCAAAGGCGTAGAAAGCTCGGACTAGAAAGATCCCAAGCAGTCGAAGAATAGGTACAAGCCCTACTGGAGGCAGGATTCATCAGAGAGGTCAAATACCCATTATGGCTAGCCAACATGGTCTTAGTGAAAAAATCAAATGGGAAGTGGCGGATGTGCACCGACTACACTGATCTCAACAAAGCCTGCCCAAAAGATCCCTATCCGCTCCAAAGTATCGATATTCTGGTGGACACCTCCTCCAGTTAGAAGTACCTCTTATTTATGGACGCTTATTCAGGATACAATCAAATCTCAATGTATCTGCCTGATCAAGAAAAAACTTCATTTTTTACTCCCAAAGTAAACTACTGTTACATCATCACGCCCTTCAGACAAAAAAACACAGGAGCTACCTACCAAAGGTTAATGAACAAAGTCTTCGCAGAACACATCAGAAAACTAATGGAGGTATATGAAGACGACATGTTAGTAAAAACACAAAGCGAGGAGTCGCTACTCTCCAACCTCGCCCAAGTATTCAATACCATAAGAAAGCATGGCATGCGACTTAATTCTACAAAGTGCACTTTCGCTGTAGAGGCCGGAAAGTTCTTGGGTTTTATGCGCACACAAAGAGAAATCGAGGCAAACCCAGATAAATGCCAAGCTATACTCGATATGAAGAGTTCGACATGTGTTAAAGAGGTACAATAACTCAATGGAAGATTGGCAGCCTTGTCCAGATTCCTAGCTGGATTAGCAATAAGATCCCTCCCCTTCTACGCCACCCTACGGAAGGGAAAGAGGTTTGAATGGACAGCGGAGTGCGAGCAAGCCTTCCAGGATTTCAAAAGATTCCTAGGACAACTACCTATTCTAACCCGGCCACGGGAAGGAGAACAGCTTGTATTGTACCTCGCGGTAGGAAATCGGGCAGTAGTGATAAACCACTATTTTATAGTTTATATTGTGTTTAATTGTGCGGTTTTGTCGTGATCCTTACCCACTTATTCATCAATTTAGCATGCATTTAGATTTCCTTCCTGAATTTATTACATGTTTGAAAATTGCTTCCCAGAGACTTTAATTATTTAATTTTAATTCTCTTTTATTCCATTCGATGCCGTAATCTGTGTGTCAAGCGTTTCAGGCTTTATAGGGCATGAATGAGACGGAGATTGGAGAGGAAGCTAGCAAAAATGGAAGGAACACAAGAGTTTGAGGAGATAACCAGCGAAAAGTGACGCGGTCGCACGACTCACGCGACCGCGCGAAGGAGCGCAAATCGCAGTGACGCGGCCGCATGGCTTGTGCGGCCGCGCGGATTGGAAAGCACAAGCAACGCGGTAGCATGGACGACGCGAACGCGTGAATAGGAAAAGCGCCAGCGACGCGTCCGCATGGACGACGCGATCGCATGACATGCGCGATCTGCATAAACTGCAGAATCTGAAACCAGCGATTTTGGACCCTATTTCGGCCCAGTTTTCGGCCCGGAACAGCAGACCAGAGTCAGAGAATATGCAGAAACAACAGAGAAAACATTCATTAAGTAGTTTAGATCTAGTTTTTGACTCTCTTAGGTTTTTTTCTCTCTAGTTTTAAGAATTTTAATTTTCAATGATCTTAGCATTGGAACATTGAGAAGAGTTATTTTCCTCATCAAGACTTCATCACTCTAGTTTGTTCTCTTAACTTGGTTTTATTCTTCCATGTTCTTTGTTATGTTCAATTTTGTCATTCAGATATTTTTATGATTAATTAATGCAATGATTATTTCTTTTTAATTTAAATTCCATTCCAATAATCATGTCTTCTTTTAATTCCCTTTCATGTGCCATGGATTCTTTATTTACAATGCGTGAGTAGTTTCATTACTTGATGGGGAGTTGATTAAAAGGAACTCTTGAGTTGGAAGGATTGAAAGAAAAATTTGTAATTGGGTTAAATGTTGGATTGCTATCCTGTCACCGACGCCAATCCCTTTGAACTAAGTGGGTTGCAACTTGTGAACAGATCTGTCATTTCTACTTGTTTGACTTTCTCTTACCTAGTAAGGGATAACCAAACAGAACGACTATTAATTATAAATTAATCTTACATTCACACCATCAATGATAGAAATTCTAACCAATCAATTCCCAGTCAAGGCCTCTTATTTTGATTATTTAAAATTCCTCAATTTAAATCCCAATTTACTTAGCTCAACTCTTTTTGGAATATCTGATTAATAAAACAGCACATTTTTCTGCAACTCGTTGGGAGACGACCTGGGACTTAAAACTCCCAGTAATTTTAATTTAAACTTTCAGTGACATATTTCTAAATTGATAGGAAGATTTTCGGTGAGTTAAGAACTATACTTGCAACGTAACCATTTTAATAAATTTTTAATTCACCAGCTTCTGCACTCCATCAAGTAGCTTCGACACTGATCCGAGAAGATGACAGTGGACAACAACCTATATATTTCATCAGCAAAGCACTACAAGGGTCCGAACTGAACTATCAAAAAATAGCCAAATTCACCGATACTCTCATATTCATATCTCGACGACTTCGCCCATATTTTCAAGCCCACACCATCAGGGTTCGGACCAACTAGTCCATAAAAGGCATTTTACAGAAAACAGACTTAGCAGGAAGAATCTTGCAATGGGCAGTCGAGTTATCTGAATTCGACTTTCAGTATGAAGCTCGAATAGCCATCAAATCACAGTATCTAGCCGACTTCATTGCAGAGTTTACGGACACCTCAGAAATCCCCACAAAATGGAATCTCTACGTAGACGGTTCCTCAAACAAAACAAGAAGTGGCACAGGCGTGATAATAGAAAGCGATAAGGGAACCCAAATCGAACTTTCCCTTAAATTCATGTTCCCTGCTTCAAACAACCAGGCTGAATATGAGGCACTACTAGCTGGTTTGAAACTGGCCAAGGAGGTTGGAGCTCAAAAGCTTATCATCTTCAGTAACTCACAGGTAGTCACCTCACAAATAACAGTGAACTACCAAGCCAAGGATCCCACCATGAAAAAGTTCTTGGACAAAACCAGGGAACAACTCAGACAAATTAGGGCATATGAGGCCCGCCACATACCTCGAGAACAGAATGCTCGAGCTGATGCACTCTCAAAAAGGTCCTAACCATAACAGGTCTAGATCAAGGATGGATAACTCCCATAATTAACTACCTCAAAACAGAAACACTCCCTACAAATAAGAAGGAGGCAAAAAGGCTAAAACAGGAGGCACAATACTACACCATCATAAACAATACTCTATACAAGAGAGGGATTTCAACACCACTGTTAAAATGTGTGCCGGCTTCCAACACAAAGGAAGTTTTAGAAGAAGTACACAGTGGCATCTGTGGTAACCATCTCGGAGCACAGGCTCTTATAAAAAAAGTACTCTGGGCTGGATTCTATTGGCCGACTCTACAAAAAGAAGCAACAGAATTTGTAAAGACATGTCCACCATGTCAGAAACATGCCAACTTTTGCATCGCCCCACCAGAGGAACTTATCAGTGTAACCTCACCCTGGCCATTCGCAAAATGGGGACTCGACCTTCTCGGTCCCTTTCCTTAAGGATCCAGACAAGTCAAATTTCTCATTGTAGGGGTAGACTATTTTACAAAATAGATTGAGGCGGAACCTCTAGCTAACGCCACTGCTCAAAGAAGTCAAAAATTCCTATATAGAAACATTGTCACAAGGTTTGGGGTTCTATACTCCATCATCAGAGACAATGGCACTCAATTTACAGATGCAGGCTTTAGAAAATTGGTGGCCGATCTGAACATAAAATATTAATTCACATTCGTAGAACACCCCCAGGCCAACGGACAAGTAGAAGCTGCTAACAAAGTCATATTAGCCGGGTTAAAATAGAGATTACATGATGCAAAGGGAGCCTGGGCTGAAGAACTCCCGCAAGTCCTATTAGCATATCAGACAACTCCACACTCCACCACTAAGGAATCACCTTTCCGATTAGCTTACGGAATAGAGGCAATGATCCCAGTGGGGGTCGAAGAAGGATCACCCAGGGTGATCCATTACAATGAAGAGGCCAACTCCCAACTTGAAAGGGAAGAACTCGACCTACTTCTAGAAATCTGAGAAAAAGCTCGGATCAGGGAAGAGGTAGTAAAATGTCGAATGGCTTCAAGATGCAATCAAAAGGTAGTACCACAAGGTTTTGCCAAGAATGACCTCGTCCTAATTCGAAATGACATCGGAACAACTCGACCGGGAGAAGGAAAGCTGGCAGCAAACTGGAAGGGACCCTACCGAGTCATAGAAATACTCGGAAGAGGCTACTACAAGAAATCCGAACTCAAAAGGCGAGAGCTCCCAAGGTCATGGCACACCTGCAACTAAAGAAGGTACTACAGTTAGAAGATAGAAAGGATCTTAGGATGAGGTGCAATCTTTTTCCTTAGAAAGGTTTTTTAACGAGGCACCAAGCCAAGATCCATGAAATACCTAACTTAAAGGGGTATAACTCCCACATGTATATATTTGCATATTTTTTTTTTCAAATAAAGTTTTTTCAGATTTTCTACAAATCCTTTATCAAGATGCATTAATCTGAAAATGCAAAATTTCATCGCCCGATTATAAAGTTACAGATCGGCAAAAGTGAAAACTAAATTTACTGCCCGATCATGATAAAGACCAACAAAGATGAAAACAAAATTCATCAAAGGTCGACCAAGCGAGGGTCAAACCCAATTTTTACAAAATCGGCAAAGATGAAAAGCGACAAAATAGATTGAATGCAAGAAGTTATCGAAAGTGACCCATAGGAAAGGTCCTGATGAGATCTTAATAAAAATGGGTTGCTAAAAAATAACTTTAAAGATGGACCAACATGAAGAAGTCGGACCAGTTGACCTCAAATAACCAAAGTTATAAAAAGTAAATCCCTGGAAAGAGGCCTGGCTAGCCCTACAAAAAGAGGATTACTTGAAATAACTTAAAAGGGACCGACATGATGAAGTCGGCCCAAACCAAAAAAGTTATAAAAAGTAATCCATAAAAGAGACTGACCCAAGTCCAAAGAAAATTGATTACTAAAAATAACTTAGAAGGGACTGACATGACGAAGTCGGCTTCCCACAAAAAAGTTATAAAAGTAATCTATAAAAGAGATCTGACAAAGATCCAAAAGAGGATTACTAGAAATAACTTAAAAGGGACCGACATGATGAAGTCGGCCCAAACCAAAAAAGTTATAAAAAGAAATCCATAAAAGAGACCTGACCCAGGTCCAAAGAAAATGGATTACTAAAAATAACTTGGAAGGGACCGAGATGACGAAGTCGGCCTCCCACAAAAAAGTTATAAAAGTAATCCACAAAAGAGACCTGACCCAGGTCCAAAGAAAATGGATTACTAAAAATAACTTAGAAGGGACCGACATGACGAAGTCAGCCTCCCACAAAAAAAGTATAAAAGTAATCTATAAAAGAGATCTGACAAAGATCCAAAATGGATTACAAGAAATAACTTAGAAGGGACCGACATGATGAAGTCGGCCTCCCACAAACTACAACAAGTTATACAGTAATCCACATGAAAAGACTTGACAAAGGCCCAAACAAAAGGATTACTAGAGATAACTTCCAAAAGATTGAGATGAAGACAGAGGAAAATCAAAAGAGATCGGAACGCAAGGTTCCAACACCCTGAAGATGCCTGACAAATATTAAAGCAAAGTAATCAATAAACAGAAAAAAAGTGGCTATAATAAACAAAGACCTAAGAGTCCACCTGAAGTCGACCCCAAAAGGCTTGCAAAGCTACCTTGATTTTTCAAAATAAAGTTGCTAAAAAAGCAACTAGAAAGTATCCAGAAGTCAGAACCATATAACTACAAAATAAAAAGAGTTTAAAGCTCACAAGCCAGGCTATACACAAATACACCAAGAAACAATCATAGAGGATCCAAGGAGTTCCCAATTGTAGCTTCCCGGGGTGAAGGAGGACGAGTCTGAAGAGGAACCATATCAACCGTCCCATCATCTCGGTTCAGAATCTGGATATCTGGATCAGACTCAGGCTGAGCAACCTTAGCTGCCTCAGCTGCTTGAACTGAAGAGGGTGACGCAACAGAGGCTTTGGTAGCAGGAACTGGAGGAGGGTCAACCTCATCATCATCATGGTTATCTAGGACTATCTTACCATCTTTTACGATGTTGTCCAAGCTGAAAAGAGTAAGGTCAAGATCGGGCACAAAAACTCGAACTTGATCCCTTAGATTCTCATAAGCAGCATTTACACTGCCCATAAGATGACCCTGGAGCTCGACATAATCAGCTCGGGCAGACTCTAACTCCTCCCTCAGACTCATCATCTCCCTGTAAGTTCTAACATAGCTATCTTTATGATTCAAAGCCATATCTTCAGACAACTTGGCAGAAGCCAACAAAGCAACAGCCCGAGTCTTCCCCCTTCAATTCTTTCTCCAATTCGGCCACTTTCACCTCGAGCTCCTCCTTCAAGCCCTTACTCCGATCAAATTCCGACTTGGCCTCCTTCATAAAGGCCTTTGTAGCATGGATAGGAAGATCTTGAGCGGTGTGATATAAAGCTGCTCCCATTTGTGCCAATTTAATGCCGCTTTGAGTGATAAAATCCAAATGATGAAGAATGGATACATCATCAGTAGGCATGACACCATAAGGAGCAATTTGTTGATCAAAAAATTTGACAGTATCAAAGTCGGGAGCATCTATATTAAAAGGATCAACAATCCGGGGTCTTTTTAGAGGAGGAACAGCAATAGGAGAAGAAGTAGCAGCAGAGGTATGTGGAGGATTAACTAAATGGACCTGAGGTGTTAGGATCACCCTCCTCGGGCCAGTAGAACTCGAGATCGGTCTCTTAGGAGGAACTTGAGAAGATCCCTCCCCTGCAGCCTTGGCTGAAATATTCTACGCAGCAGTAGCCTTCCTCGCCTTTTTAAAGGTTTTCATGGAATAATTGGTCTTGGCCATCTCTGGAAAAACAAATCAAAACAAGTTACAAAACTAGAGAAATGGAAGTAAAAACAAACAAAATATAACAAAAGAAGTCGATCACTACCCAGTTCGGCTCGGACAAGAGAAGGGTCCCCCAAAAATCTCTTTGTGTCAAGATGGGGAGGTTTCCCCAAAATATCCTCCAACACAGTTACAAAGACCTGCTCGACCTCATCAAGCATCTCCCAGGAGTATCGAGACACTATAACATTCTTTTCCCAACACAAAGGGAAGGCAGGTTCACCATTCGCCTCTAGGAAAAAAGGTCGAGCTCCCCCAACAGCTCAAACTTTGAAAAAATAGTTCTTAAAGTCCCTAAAAGACTCATCATACATGGAAAAGACTTTGTGCCCTTGGGCAGACCTGAAAGAAACCCAAGAAGCTTTCTTTTTGGTAGTCCCAGGCTTGGTCAGAACAAAGAGATATAGAAAGAGAGTTTGAGAAGGTGTGACATCTAATTCTTGGCAGAGCAACTGAAAGATCTTGATAAAACCCCACAAGTTTGGATGGAGCTGGGATGAAGCAACGTTACACGACCACAACAATTCAGCCTCAAAAGAAGTGAAAGGGAAAGTAATGTTTAGCTGGCTGAAAAAATAGTCATAGGCATAAAACAAAGGGACGCTCCCCCTGAACAAAGGCCGGGAAACAAACCCTCTCATCAGAATCGGGTGCTACAAGCTCATAATCTTTCTCCTGGGCACGATTACTACAAATCCTATGATGTTTTCTCAGCTCTGCACAAAACTCAGCATCTACCACAGAGACACACATCAACACGAGGGAGTCCAGCCAATCGGACATACCCTCAGGAATCTTGGAAGATGTCTCAACAATATTTTTGCGAGAAGACATGGCCATCTAGTCCTATAGCAAGAAAAAGAAAACGGATTACTAACCAAAACAGCTCGGGCGACATGAAAACATCTTGGACAAACAATGACTTCGAGCATACAAACAGTAAAAGGAAAACCCCAAGACGCACACCAAGGTCCAGGGGCATCCTTTGGTGGCAGTGACAGAGTAAGGGCTCAAAAAAAATCTACAAGGCTAACACCCCAACAAAACTCTCAGCAAAAGAAAAAAAAACCCTCTTCCAACAAGCAACGTCCCGAGAAGAAAAAGACGAAAATCAAAGCAAAGTCATCAGAAAATCGTCATCTCTTACAAATCTATCAGCAAAACTATCAACAGGGTGAAAGTCATCAAAGGAACAACCTTTTTCAAAACGGAAGTTCGTAAAACCTCAAAAAATAAAAAATACAATCAGAAAGTGGTGACAACATACGAAGCCCTAAAAGCGCCAAACTACTAGGAAATCCACCCAAGAACATACATAAAGTATGCATCACAGTGATAACCAAGCATGGTAATACGAAAAGGTTCAAGCTTTCCAAGATAAACTCAAGCAAAACCAAAACTTTACCCAGAATAGAACAATGCAAGCACAAAGAAAGAAGGACGAAAGAAGTAAAAGAAATAGAAAGAAGAACCAACCTGAAAGAAAGTAACTGAAGAAGCGGGAGACAAAGGGGCAAATATCCAGAAGTTTCCTTGCAAACAGAGGAAAGCTCTAGAAACCACCAATGATGCCACGAAGAGAAGCGTGAAAACAGGCTCAGGCAAAAGACAGAAAAACGAAGAAAGATGGAGTTACAACGAGCAGTAAAGAAATTACAATAAGCAAAGAGGAAGGAAATGGAAGCGAAAGGTTTTTTGAAAAGATTTCAAAGTAAGAAAAGGAAACGGCGAAGGGAGGAGTTAATGAGTTTTTAAAACCCTCGCACGTTCCCAAGAAAATGTAAAATGTGCGCTACAAAAAGAAACGTCACACATTTAAAGCTACTTAAAGGAAGTTCCACAAACAGACCCAACAAAAAATGCTCGAGTCTGGCTTCCCCAAAAGAAATCGAAAACTTGACTTCAAAAGAAAGACCGAGCTCGAGCAGGGTCACTGTTCATACCCTAGGTCGAGCTGTTCGACCCGGGATGTTTACGACAAGTCGACCGACCTCTTCGGATCAGGACTACCCGACCTCTTTATGAAGGAGGTTGGCCAAATTGCTACAATGGCCCAAGACGGCCCAAATAGAGGAACACGACCCAAATCTAAAGGCAGCCCAAAGCCTATAAAGATGAAGGCGGTTCCGTTAAAGATAAGATGACTTCATTCAGAAGATAAGATAAGATAACTATCTTATCTCAAGATAAGTCACTCCACGCTATTATAAATATGCTGGAGCACCCAGGTATAACTCATACTCTGATTCTACTAAAAACCTGCTTAATACCCTTGCTAACTTAAGCATCGGAGTCCCTTGCAGGTACCACCAATCTCCGGTGACAAAGGATCAGCACCGCCACCAAGTCCAACAAGTCAGGCACGGCAGCTCCGGCCACCATCATCAAATCAGACATAAAAGCTCTGACCAGTACAGAAGATCTCGTCCGAGATCGACCTACAGTTTCAGGTAACCCTCGAAACACTGGGCGTTTGGATGCTGGTCTCTACTCTTTGGGCGCTAGACGCCTGGAAGAGGGCAGGAGGCTGTGTTGGACCACAGTTTTGGGACTTTTAATTCGAAGAAAATTATAGACTATTATGCATTGCTAGAAAGCCCTGGAAGTCAGATTTCCATAGTCGTTGAGAACGCTACATTTAGACTTTGGTAGCTCCAGAAAATCTCTTCTGAGTGCAGGTAGATCATATTTGGACAACATTTGCAATGCTTTCTCTATCTCTGAATCAGACTTTTGCTCCAGCTCCTCAATTTCAGCTAGAAAATACATGAAATTGTACAAAAACACAAAAACTCTTAGTAGAATCCAAAAATGTGAAGTTAACACCAAAACCTATAAAAACTTAACAAAAACGAAACATAACATACTAAAAACTATATGAAAATGATGTCAAAAAGCGTATAAATATCCGCTCATCAAAACACCAAACTTAAACTGTTGTTTGTCCCCAAGCAACTAAAAACACAGTAGGATAAATAAGAAAATTAAGATAAAATAAATCTCTAAGTTTTATATGAAGCTCAGTTTCAATTAGATGATCGGGACTTAGAAGCTTTTTGCTTCTGAATAGTTTTGGCATCTCACTATCCATTGAAACTCAGAATGGTTGGCATCTTTAGGAATTTAGAATCCAGATGATATTATTGATTCTCCTAGTTAATTTTTTTTATTCTTGAACACAGCTTTCAGAGTCTTAGCCGTGACCCTAAGCACTTTGTTTTTCAGTATTACCACTGGATACAAAAGTGCCACACACACTTTAACTGGGTGAACCCTTATGGATTGTGACTCAGCTTTGCTAGAGTCCCCAGATAGAGGTGTCCAGAGTTCTTAAGCACACTCTTTTTGCTTTAGACCACCACTTTAACCGTTCAGTCTCAAGCTTTTCACTTGACACTTTCACGCCACAAGCACATGGTTAGAGACAGCTTGATTGAGCCGCTTAGGCCAGGATTTTATTCCGTTAGGCCCTGGTGCGCGAAATTGTGATCATCAATGGCGCCATCAACATGGAACGCACAATTATAATCTCAACTCTTTATCACAACTTCGCACAACTAACCAGCAAGTGTACTGGGTCGTCCAAGTAATAAACCTTACGCGAGTAAGGGTTGATCCCACAGAGATTGTTGGTATGAAGCAAGCTATGGTCACCTTGTAAATCTTAGTCAGGCAAACTCAATTGGTTATGGATGATGAATAAAACATAAAGATAAAAATAGAGATACTTATGTAATTCATTGGTGGGAATTTCAGATAAGCGCATGGAGATGCTGTGTTCCTTCCGTCTCTCTGATTTCCTACTGTCTTCATATAATCCTTCTTACTCCTTTCCATGGCAAGCTGTATGCAAGGGTTTCACCGTTGTCAGTGGCTACCTCCCATCCTCTCAGTGGAAATGTTTAACGCACCCTGTCACGGCACGACAATCCATCTGTCGGTTCTCAATCAGGTCGGAATAGAATCCAGTGATTCTTTTGCGTCTGTCACTAACGCCCAACCCTCAGGAGTTTGAAGCTCGTCACAGTCATTCAATCATTGAATCCTACTCAGAATACCACAGACAAGGTTTAGACCTTCCGGATTCTCTTGAATGCCGCCATCAATTCTAGCTTATACCACGAAGATTCCGGTTAAAGAATCCAAGAGATATCCACCCAATCTAAGGTAGAACGGAGGTGGTTGTCAGGCACACGTTCATAGGTGAGAATGATGATGAGTGTCACGGATCATCACATTCATCAAGTTGAAGAACAAGTGATATCTTGGAACAAGAACAAGCGGAATTGAATAGAAGAACAATAGTAATTGCATTAATACTCGAGGTACAGCAGAGCTCCACACCTTAATCTATGGTGTGTAGAAACTCCACCGTTGAAAATACATAAGAACAAGGTTTAGGCATGGCCGAATGGCCAACCTCCCAATGATCTAAGAACTAGATGTCCAAATATCCAAAGATGATCAAAGGATCTCAAATAATCCAAAGATGAAAATACAATAGTAAAAGGTCCTACTTATAGAGAACTAGTAGCCTAGGGTTTACAGAGATGAGTAAATGACATAAAGATCCACTTCCGGGCCCACTTGGTGTGTGCTTGGGCTGAGCATTGAAGAATTTTCGTGTAGAGACTCTTCTTGGAGTTAAACGCCAGCTTTTATGCCAGTTTGGGCGTTTAACTCCCATCCTTGTGCCAGTTCCGGCGTTTAACGCTGGAAATTCTGAGGGTGACCTTGAACGCCAGTTTGGGCCATCAAATCTTGGGCAAAGTATGCACTATCATATATTGCGGGAAAGCCCAGAATGTCTACTTTCCAACGCCGTTGAGAGCACGCCAATTGGGCTTCTGTAGCTACAGAAAATCCACTTCGAGTGCAGGGAGGTCAGAATCCAACAGCATCTGCAGTCCTTTTTAGTCTCTGAATCAGATTTTTGCTCAGGTCCTTCAATTTCAGCCAGAAAATACCTGAAATCACAGAAAAACACACAAAATCATAGTAAAGTCCAGAAAAGTGAATTTTAACTAAAAACTAATAAAAATATACTAAAAACTAACTAGATCATACTAAAAACGTACTAAAAACAATGCCAAAAAGCGTACAAATTATCCGCTCATCACAACACCAAACTTAAATTGTTGCTTGTCCTCAAGCAACTGAAAATCAAATAAGATAAAAAGAAGAGAATATGCAATGAATTCCAAAAACATCTATGAAGATCAGTATTAATTAGATGAGCGGGGCTTTTAGCTTTTTGCCTCTGAACAGTTTTGGCATCTCACTCTATCCTTTGAAATTCAGAATGATTGGCTTCTTTAGGAACTCAGAATCCAGATAGTGTCATTGATTCTCCTAGTTAAGTATGATGATTCTTGAACATAGCTACTTATTGAGTCTTGGCCGTGGCCCAAAGCATTCTGTCTTCCAGTATTACCACCGGATACATACATGCCACAGACACATAATTGGGTGAACCTTTTCAGATTGTGACTCAACTTTGCTAGAGTCCCCAATTAGAGGTGTCCAGGGTTCTTAAGCACACTCTTTTTGCCTTGGATCACAACTTTATTTCTTTCTTTTTCTTTTTTCTTCGAAATATTTTTTTTGTATTCACTGCTTTTTCTTGCTTCAAGAATCATTTTTATGATTTTTCAGATCCTCAGTAACATGTCTCCTTTTTCATCATTCTTTCAAGAGCCAACATTCATGAACCACAAATTCAAAAGACACATGCACTGTTTAAGCATACATTCAGAAAACAAAAGTATTGCCACCACATCAAAATAATTAAACTGTTATAAAATTCAAAATTCATGCAATTCTTCTCTTTTTCAATTAAGAACATTTTTCATTCAAGAGAGGTGATGGATTCATAGGACATTCATAACTTTAAGGCATAGACACTAAGACACTAATGATCACAAGACACAAACATAGATAAACATAAGCACTAAAATTCGAAAAACAGAAAAATAAAGAACAAGGAAATTAAAGAACGGGTCCACCTTAGTGATGGTGGCTTGTTCTTCCTCTTGAAGATCCTATGGAGTGCTTGAGCTCCTCAATGTCTCTTCCTTGTCTTTGTTACTCCTCTCTCATGATTCTTTGATCTTCACTAATTTCATGGAGGAGAATGGAATGTTCTTGGTGCTCCACCCTTAGTTGTCCCATGTTGGAACTCAATTCTCCTAGGGGGTGTTTAGTTGCTCCCAATAGTTTTGTGGAGGAAAGTGCATCCCTTGAGGCATCTCAGGGATTTCATGATGAGAGGGGTCTCTTGTTTGCTCCATCCTCTTCTTAGTGATGGGCTTGTCCTCATCAATGGGGATGTCTCCCTCTATGTCAACCCCAACTGAATAACAGAGGTGACAAATAAGATGAGGAAAGGCTAACCTTGCCAAGGTAGAGGACTTGTCCGCCACCTTATAAAGTTCTTGGGATATCACCTCATGAACTTCTATTTCTTCTCCAATCATGATGCTATGAATCATGATAGCCCGGTCTATAGTAACTTCGGACCGGTTGCTAGTGGGAATGATTGAGCGTTGGATAAACTCCAACCATCCTCTAGTCACGGGCTTGAGGTCATGCCTTCTCAATTGAACCGACTTTCCTCTTGAATCTCTCTTCCATTGGGCGCCCTCTTCACAAATGACTGTGAGGACTTGGTCCAACCTTTGATCAAAGTTGACCCTTCTAGTGTAAGGGTGTTCATCTCCTTGCATCATGGGCAAGTTGAATGCCAACCTTACATTTTCCGGACTAAAATCCAAGTATTTCCCCCGAACCATAGTAAGCCAATTCTTTGGGTCCGAGTTCACACTTTGATCATGGTTCTTGGTGATCCATGCATTGGCATAGAACTCTTGAACCATCAAGATTCCGACTTGTTGAATGGGGTTGGTAAGAACTTCCCAACCTCTTCTTCGGATCTCATGTCGGATCTCCGGATATTCACTCTTTTTGAGTTTGAAGGGGACCTCGGGGATCACCTTCTTCAAGGCCACAACTTCATAGAAGTGGTCTTGATGCACCCTTGAGATGAATCTCTCCATCTCCCATGACTCGGAGGTGGAAGCTTTTGCCTTCCCTTTCCTCTTTCTAGAGGTTTCTCCGGCCTTTGATGCCATAAATGGTTATGGAAAAACAAAAAGCAATGCTTTTACCACACCAAACTTAAAAGGTTTGCTCGTCCTCGAGCAAAAGAAGAAAGAAGAGAGTAGAAGAAGAAAAAATGAAGGAGATGGAGGGGGCTTTGTGGTTCGGCCAAAAGGGGAAGAAGTAGTGTTTAGGTTGTGTGAAAATGAAGGAGTGATGATGGGTTTATATAGGGGTGGGGGGAGGGTTATGGTTCGGTCATGTATGGGTGGGTTTGGGAGGAAAAGTGGTTTGAATTTGAATGGTAGGGTAGGTGAGGTTTTATGAAGGATGGATGTGAGTGGTGAAGAGAAAGATGGGATTTGATAGGTGAAGGGTTTTTGGGGAAGAGGAGTTGAGGTGATTGGTGAATGGGTGAAGAAGAGAGAGGATGGTGGGGTAGGTGGGGATCCTGTGGGGTCCACAGATCCTGAAGTGTCAAGGAAAAGTCATCCCTGCACCAAGTGGCGAGCAAAATTGCTCTTTGTGCCAATTCTGGCGTTAAACGCCGGGCTGGTGCCCCTTTCTGGCGTTTAACGCCAAGTTCTTGCCCTTTACTGGCGTTTAACGCCAGTTTGGTGCCCCTTTCTGGCGTTAAACGCCCATCTGCTAGCCTTACTGGCGTTTAAATGCCAGCAGGATCTTCCTCCAGGGTGTGCTGTTTTTCTTTCTGTTTTTCTTTCTGTTTTTGCTTTTCATTTGATTTTGTGACTTCTCATGATCATCAACCTACAAAAAACATAAAATAACAAAGGAAAATAGATAAGATATAACATTGGGTTGCCTCCCAACAAGCGCTTCTTTAATGTCAGTAGCTTGACAGAGGGCTCTCATGGAGCCTCACAGATGCTCAGAGCAATGTTGGAACCTCCCAACACCAAACTTAGAGTTTGAATGTGGGGGTTCAACACCAAACTTAAAAGTTGGTTGTGGCCTCCCAACACCAAACTTAGAGTTTGACTGTGGGGGCTCTGTTTGGCTCTGTTTTGAGAGAAGCTCTTCATGCTTCCTCTCCATGGTGACAGAGGGATATCCTTGAGCCTTAAACACCAAGGATTCTTCATTCACTTGAATGATCAATTCTCCTCTATCAACATCAATCACAACCTTTGCTGTGGATAGGAAGGGTCTGCCAAGGATGATGGATTCATCCATGCACTTCCCAGTCTCTAGGACTATGAAATCAGCAGGGATGTAATGGTCTTCAACCTTTACCAGAACATCCTCTACAAGTCCATAAGCTTGTTTTCTTGAGTTGTCTACCATCTCTAGTGAGATTTTTGTAGCTTGCACATCAAAAATCCCTAGCTTCTCCATTATAGAGAGAGGCATGAGGTTTACACTTGACCCTAGGTCACACAAGGCCTTCTTGAAGGTCATGGTGCCTATAGCACAAGGTATTGAGAACTTCCCAGGATCCTGTCTCTTTTGAGGTAATTTCTGCCTAGACAAGTCATCCAGTTCTTTGGTGAGCAAAGGGGGTTCATCCTCCCAAGTCTCGTTTCCAAATAACTTGTCATTTAGCCTCATGATTACTCCAAGGTATTTAGCAACTTGCTCTTCAGTGACATACTCATCCTCTTCAGAGGAAGAATACTCATCAGAGCTCATGAATGGCAGAAGTAAGTCCAATGGAATCTCTATGGTCTCATTTTGAGCCTCAGATTCCCATGGTTCCTCTTTGGGGAACTCATTGGAGGCCAGTGGACGTCCATTGAGGTCTTCCTCAGTGGCGTTCACTGCCTCTTCCTCCTCTCCAAATTCGGCCATGTTGATGGCTTTGCACTCTCCTTTTGGATTTTCTTCTGTATTGCTTGGAAGAGTATTAGGAGGGAGTTCAGTAATTTTCTTACTCAGCTGTCCCACTTGTGCCTCCAAATTTCTAATGGAGGACCTTGTTTCAGTCATGAAACTTTGAGTGGTTTTGATTAGATCAGAGACCATGGTTGCTAAGTCAGAGGTGTTCTGCTTAGAACTCTCTGTCTGTTGCTGAGAAGATGATGGAAAAGGCTTGCCACTGCTAAACCTGTTTCTTCCACCATTGTTATTGTTGAAACCTTGTTGAGGTCTCTGTTGATCCTTCCATGAAAGATTTGGATGATTTCTCCATGAAGGATTACAGGTGTTTCCATAGGGTTCTCCCATGTAATTCACCTCTTCCATTAAAGGGTTCTCAGGATCATAAGCTTCTTCTTCAGATGAAGCATCCTTAGTACTGCCTGGTGCATTTTGCATTCCAGACAGACTTTGAGAAATCATATTGACTTGCTGAGTCAATATTTTGTTCTGAGCCAATATGGCATTCAGAGTATCAATCTCAAGAACTCCTTTCTTCTGATCTGTCCCATTGTTCACAGGATTCCTTTCAGAAGTGTACATGAATTGGTTATTTGCAACCATTTCAATTAGTTCTTGAGCTTCTGCAGGCGTCTTCTTCAGATGAAGAGATCCTCCAGTAGAGCTATCCAAAGACATCTTGGACAGTTCAGATAGACCATCATAGAAAATACCTATGATGCTCCATTCAGAAAGCATGTCAGAGGGACACTTTCTGATTAATTGTTTGTATCTTTCCCAAGCTTCATAGAGGGATTCTCCTTCCTTTTGTCTGAAGGTTTGGAGTTCCACTCTAAGCTTACTCAATTTTTGAGGTGGAAAGAACTTTGCCAAGAAGGCATTGACTAGCTTTTCCCAAGAGTTCAGGCTTTCTTTAGGTTGTGAGTCCAACCATATTCTAGCTCTGTCTCTTACAACAAAAGGGAATAGCATAAGTCTGTAGACCTCAGGGTCAACCCCATTAGTCTTGACAGTGTCACAGATTTGCAAGAATTCAGCTAAAAACTGATGAGGATCTTCCAATGGAAGTCCATGGAATTTGCAATTCTGTTGCATTAGAGAAACTAATTGAGGCTTAAGCTCAAAGTTGTTTGCTCCAATGGCAGGGATAGAGATGCTTCTCCCATAGAAGTCGGGAGTAGGTGCAGTAAAGTCACCCAGCACCTTCCTTGCATTGTTGGCATTGTTGTTGTTTTCGGCTGCCATGTTTTCTTCTTCTTTGAAGATTTCTGTTAGGTCCTCTACAGAGAGTTGTGCCTTAGCTTCTTTTAGCTTTCGCTTCAAGGTCCTTTCGGGTTCAAGGTCAGCCTCAACAAGTATGCTTTTGTCTTTGCTCATGCTCATATGAAAGAGAAGAAAACAAGAAAATGTGGAATCCTCTATGTCACAGTATAGAGATTCCTTGAGGTGTCAGAGGAAAAGAAAAATAGAAGGCAGAAGTAGAAGAATTCGAACTTATCAAGAGAGATGGAGTTCGAATTGTTTATTGAGGAATAGTGTTAGTCCATAAATAGAAGGATGTGAGAAGAGGGGAAGTAATTTTCGAAAATAATTTAAAAAGATTTTAAAAACATTTTGAAAAACTTTAATTGATTTTCGAAAACCAAGATTGAGAAAGAAGTAAAGTGATTTTTGAAAAAGATTTTGAAATTAGAAATCAAAAAGATTTGATTGAAAACTATTTTGAAAAGATGTGGTTAAGAAGATATGATTGGTTTTAAAAAGATGTGATTGAGAAGATATGATTTGAAAAACATTTTAAAAAGATTTGATTTTTTAAAAAAAAATTAATAACTTGGCTAACAAGAAAAGATATGATTCAAACATTAAACCTTTCTCAACAGAAAAGGCAACATACTTGAAATGTTGAATCAAATCATTAATTGATAGCAAGTATCTTTGAAAATAAAAAGAAATTGATTTTGAAAAAGATTTGATTGAAAAGATTTGATTTGAAAAAGATTTGATTTTGAAAAGATTTTGAAAACTAAAAAAAAAATTGATTTGAAAACAAAATCTTCCCTCTTGTGCCATCCTGGCGTTAAACGCCCAGAATGGTGCACATTCTGGCGTTTAACGCCCAAAACTCTACCCGTTTGGGCGTTAAACGCCCAGCCAGGCACCCTGGCTGGCGTTTAAACGCCAGTTTGCCCTTCTTCACTGGGCGTTTTGAACGCCCAGCTTTTTCTGTATAATTCCTCTGCAGCATGTTCTGAATCTTCAATTCTCTGTATTATTGACTTGAAAAGACACAAATTAAAAATATTTTTGGATTTTTTAATAATAAGGAATAATCAAAATGCAACTAAAATCAAATAAACAATGCATGCAAGACACCAAACTTAGCAGTTTGTATACTACTGACACTAACAAAATGAGAATGCATATGAGAAACAACAAAACACTCAAGTCAAGAGAATTCAAAGATCAGAGCAAGAAAATCATCAAGAATTACTTGAAGATCCTTAAGACACATGAATGAATGCAAGAAGATCAGAAACATGCAATTGACACCAAACTTAAAATGAGACTCTAGACTCAACAAGAAACATAAAATATTTTTGGTTTTTTTTTATTTTTGTAAAATTTTTTGGATTTATCGAAAATTAAGTGAAGAGGAAAAATAAAGATATCAAAATTCTTAATGAGAATTCCAGGAATCATGCAATGTTAGTCTAAAGCTTCAGTCTAAAGAAATTAGACATGGCTAGCCAAGCTTCAGCAGAACATTGCATTCAAGAGCTAAATTGATGAAGATCAATCAGCTTTGGTGATGATAAGAACATCACCTTGAAACACTAGAATTCATTCTTAAGAACTCTAAAGAAAAATACCTAATCTAAGCAACAAGATGAACCGTCAGTTGTCCATACTCAAAAATCCCTGGCAACGGCGCCAAAAACTTGGTGGGCGAAATTGTGATCATCAATGGCGCCATCAACATGGTACGCACAATTATAATCTCAACTCTTTATCACAACTTCACACAACTAACCAGCAAGTGTACTGGGTCGTCCAAGTAATAAACCTTATGCGAGTAAGGGTCGATCCCACAGAGATTGTTGGTATGAAGCAAGCTATGGTCACCTTGTAAATCTTAGTCAGGTAAACTCAATTGGTTATGGATGATGAATAAAACATAAAGATAAAGATAGAGATACTTATGTAATTCATTGGTGGGAATTTCAGATAAGCGCATGGAGATGCTGTGTTCCTTCCGTCTTTCTGCTTTCCTACTGTCTTCATCCAATCCTTCTTACTCCTTTCCATGGCAAGCTGTATGCAAGGGTTTCACCGTTGTCAGTGGCTACCTCCCATCCTCTCAGTGGAAATGTTCAACGCACCCTGTCACGGCACGGCTATCCATCTGTCGGTTCTCAATCAGGTCGGAATAGAATCCAGTGATTCTTTTGCGTCTGTCACTAACGCCCAGCCCTCAGGAGTTTGAAGCTCGTCACAGTCATTCAATCATTGAATCCTACTCAGAATACCACAGACAAGGTTTAGACCTTCCGGATTCTCTTGAATGCCGCCATCAATTCTAGCTTATACCACGAAGATTCCGGTTAAAGAATCCAAGAGATATCCACCCAATCTAAGGTAGAATGGTGGTGGTTGTCAGGCACACGTTCATAGGTGAGAATGGTGATGAGTGTCACGGATCATCACATTCATCAAGTTGAAGAACAAGTGATATCTTGGAACAAGAACAAGCGGAATTGAATAGAAGAACAATAGTAATTGCATTAATACTCGAGGTACAGCAGAGCTCCACACCTTAATCTATGGTGTGTAGAAACTCCACCGTTGAAAATACATAAGAACAAGGTCTAGGCATGGCCGAATGGCCAGCCTCCCAATGATCTAAGAACTAGATGTCCAAAGATCCAAAGATGATCAAAGGATCTCAAATAATCCAAAGATGAAAATACAATAGTAAAAGGTCCTACTTATAGAGAACTAGTAGCCTAGGGTTTACAGAGATGAGTAAATGACATAAAGATCCACTTCCGGGCCCACTTGGTGTGTGCTTGGACTGAGCATTGAAGAATTTTTGTGTAGAGACTCTTCTTGGAGTTAAACGCCAGCTTTTATGCCAGTTTGGGCGTTTAACTCCCATCCTTGTGCCAGTTCCGGCGTTTAACACTGGGAATTCTGAGGGTGACTTTGAACGCCAGTTTGGGCCATCAAATCTTGAGCAAAGTATGGACTATCATATATTGCTGGAAAGAACAGGATGTCTACTTTCCAACGCCATTGAGACCGCGCCAATTGGGCTTCTGTAGCTCCAGAAAATCCACTTCGAGTACAGGGAGGTCAGAATCCAATAGCATCTGCAGTCCTTTTTAGTCTCTGAATCAGATTTTTGCTCAGGTCCTTCAATTTCAGCCAGAAAATACCTGAAATCACAGAAAAACACACAAACTCATAGTAAAGTCCAGAAAAGTAAATTTTAACTAAAAACTAATAAAAATATACTAAAAACTAACTAGATCATACTAAAAACGTACTAAAAACAATGCCAAAAAGCGTACAAATTATCCGCTCATCAGGCCCTCCTATCCATTGATGCTCAAAGCCTTGGATCCTTTTACCCTTGCCTTTTGGTCGGAACGGTTACTGGCTTTTTCAATCTACCCTCACTTTCTTGCATTTTTGGGCAGAAATGGATTTTTTTTTCTCTATTTTTTTCTTTTTTTCGCTTTATATATATATATATATATATATATATATTCTTTTGTAACATGCTTTTTTTGCTACTTTTTCTTGCTTCAAGAATTAATTTTTGGATTTTTCAGATCACCAATAATACTTTTTCTTTTTCCTTATTCTTTTAAGAGCCAACATTCTAAAATTTTAACTTCAAATATGCACTATTTATTCATACATTCAGAAAATAAAAGCAATGCCACCACATCAAAATAATCAAACTATTCTTATTTTAAACTTGAAATTCATGCAACTCTCAATTCTTTTCAAATAAAATTTTCTTTTAAGCAAGGTGAGAGATATATGGAACATTTTACAACTTTAAGACACCAATACAAATGATCATGCAACTAGAACAAAAGAACAGACAAAACATAACAGAAAACAGAAAAATAAAATTGGAAAGGGGTGTAAAGAGAACGAATCCACCTTTAATGGTGGCGGCTAGTGCTCCTCCTTGAGGATCTAATGTGATGCTTGATCTCTTCAATATCACTCCTTTGTCTTTGTTGCTCTTCCCTCATAGCCCTTTGTTCTTCCCTTATGGCTCTTTGATCTTCTCTTATTTCATTGAGGGTGGTAGCATGCTCTTGATGCTCTAACCTCAATTGCTCCATGTTAGTGCTTATTTCCCCAAGAGAAGTATGCCATTGATCCAAATAGCTTTGAGGAGGAAAGTACATCCCTTAAGGCATCTCAGGGATCTCATGCTGAGGTGGCTGCACAGGCTCATGTGCATGCTCTCTAGTTTGCTCCATCCTCTTCTTAGTGATGGAGTTGTCCTCCCTAAGGGAGATATCTCCTTCTATGACAATTCCAGCTGAATTGCATAGATGACAGATGAGGTGTGGGAATGCTAACCTTGTATTGGTGTGAGGCTTCCTAGCTACCTTGTACAATTCTTGAGGAATCACCTCATGTACTTTCACCTCACTTCCAATCACGATGCAATGGATCATGATGGCTCTATCAACAATCACTTTTGACCGATTGTTAGTGGGGATGATGGAACGTTGGACGAATTCCAACCACCCTCTAGCTATGGGCTTTAGGTCAACCTTCTTAATTGAATGGGCTTGCCTTGGGAATCCTTTTTTCACTGTGCTGCTTCTACACATATATCTAAGAGCACTTGATCCAATCTCTTATCAAAGTTGACTCTCCTAGTGTAAGGATGAGAATTTCCTTGCATTAGAGGCAAGTTGAATGCCAACCTCACACTTTTCGGGCCGAAATCTAAGATTCTCCCTCGGACTATGGTAACCCAATTTCTTGGATTTGGGTTCATACTAGTGTCATGGTTTTTAGTAATCCATGCATTAGCATAGAACTCTTGCACTATTAGAATCCCAACATCATGATGGGATTGGTTAGGGCTTCCCAACCTCTTCTCTGGATCTCTCTTTGGTTTTCCGGGTACTCATTCTTGTTGAGCTTGAAACGGACCTCAGGGATCACTTTCTTCTCTGCCACTACTTTGTAGAAGTGGTCTTGGTAGGCTTTGGTGATGAATCTCTCTATTTTCCAAGATTCAGAGGAGGTGGCTACTGCCTTTCCTTTCCTCTTTCTAGAGGGTTCTCCAACCTTAGGTGCCATGAATGGTAATGGAATGAAAAAAACTATACTTTTCCAACACCAAACTTAAAACTTTGCTCGTCATCGAGCAAAAATAAAGTAAAGAGAAGAATGGAGTAGAAGAAGACGAAAATAGAGGAAGAAGGAGGGGGAGAGAGGGGGTTGTAGGGAAGTGGTATGGATGTGATTGGGCTAGGGTTTCTAGGGAAGTGTGTATGGGGAAGTATGAAAGTAAGTAGGGGTAGGTGAAGATGCTGTAGGACCCACGGGTCCGAAGAGACTAGGGAATCCAAATTCCATGCTTCTTTATACTAGTGTTTGAACACCCAGGGGCTGCTCCCTGGCTGGCGTTCAACGCCAGCAATGCTGCCCATTTGGGGTGTTGAACGCCCAGCAGGGATACCCTGGCTGGCGTTCAACTTTAATAACACTCTATCCAGAGTGTTCTATTTTCACTACTGTGAATTCTGTCTCTGTTCTATCTTATGCACATGATCATGACTCTAAAAATAAAAATGATGAAAATAATTAAATAAGGTTGGGTTGCCTCCCAACAAGTGCTTCTTTAACGTCATTAGCTTGACGGTTAGCTCCTTACGGAGGTGAGTATGGGCTCAGATTTTTGCCCCTTATAGTGAACTTTCTTCCTGTCTTCTCATGAATGAGCTCCACATGCTCTAAAGACAGGATATGACTCATTGTATATGGTAAGACTGGCTTCTTGGTAAAGACAACTCTCATGCCAGGTGAGAGGCTTTCAGTTGGGACGTTCTTGTCCCTCCAGCCATTGGTTCGCGCTTTCCAGTCACGTATTCACACAAACCCAAGTAGACACGGGTGTTTGTTAGACACATTCGTCTTAGTATGATGAACAAAATTGATTGTCACTGATCATCCTATTCACCATGTTAAAGAGCGGATATACATCTTAGAAGTAAATCAAACACCGATCGAAGAAGAAATATTAATACTTTTATTAATTCATAGGACTCAACAGGGCTCCTCCCCTCAATCTAAGAGATTTAGAAACTCATACTGAAAGGAAATACAATGGTAAAAATGTGTATGGTGTGCATCCTCCCTTGATGGAGAATGTAAAAGTACTTTAAATACTAAGCTAATAACTTGGGATTACATAAAAAGTGTAAAACAGTCTTTTAGTGCTAAAATCCACTTCTAGGGCCTACATGGTGAGTGTTTGGGTTTGATGAGATCCACGTGCTATGAGGTCTCTAGGGTGTGAAACGCTGGCTAGGGGGTCCTCTCTAGGCGTTTGGATGCTAGTCTTTGCTCTTTGGGTGCTGGATGCTTGGAAGGGGGCAGGAGGTTGGCGTTGGACGCTAGTATGGACTATTATACATTGCCAAAAAGCGTATAAATTATCCGCTCATCACAACACCAAACTTAAATCGTTGCTTGTCCCCAAGAAACTGAAAATCAAATAGGATTAAAAGAAGAGAATATACTATAATTCCCAAAATATCAATGAATATTAGTTCTAATTAGATGAGCGGGACTTGTAGCTTTTTGCTTCTGAACAGTTTTGGCATCTCACTTTATCCTTTGAAGTTTTGAATGATTGGCATCTATAGGAACTCAGAGTTTAGATAGTGTTATTGATTCTCCTAGTTAAGTATGTTGATTCTTGAACATAGCTACTTTTATGAGTCTTGCTGCCGGATACATAAATGCCACAGACACATGACTGGGTGAACCTTTTCAGATTGTGACTCAGCTTTGCTAAAGTCCCCAGTTAGAGGTTTCCAGAGCTCTTAAGCACACTCTTTTTGCTTTGGATCACGACTTTAACCACTCAGTCTCAAGCTTTTCACTTGGACCTGCATGCCACAAGCACATGGTTAGGGACAACTTGATTTAGCCGCTTAGGCTTGGATTTTATTTCCTTGGGCCCTCCTATCCATTAATGCTCAAAGCCTTGGATCCTTTTTACCCTTGCCTTTTGGTTTTAAGGGCTATTGGCTTTTTCTTCTTGCTTTTTTCTTTTTCTTTCTTTAAAATTTTTTTGCCACTTTTTTTCCGCAAGCTTTGTTCTTCACTGCTTTTTCTTGCTTCAAGAATCAATTCAATGATTTTTCAGATCATCAATAACATTTCTCTTTTTCATCATTCTTTCAAAAGCCAACAATTTTAACATTCATAAACAACAAGATAAAAAATATGCAATGTTCAAGCATTCATTCAGAAAACAAAAAGTATTGTCACCACATCAATATAATTAAACTAATTTCGGGGACAATTTTAAAACTCATGTACTTCTTGTTCTTTTGTATTAGAAACATTTTTTATTTAAGTAAGGTGAAGGATTCATGGAATTATTCATAGCCTTAAGACATAGTTACTAAATACTAATGATCATGTAGTAAAGACACAAACATAGACAAACATGAAGTTCATAAACCGAAAAATAGAGAGATAAGAACAAGGAAGTTAAGGAATGAGTCCATCTTAGTGATGGTGGTGCCTTCTTCTTGAAGGACCAATGGTGTTCTTGAGCTCCTCTATGTCTCTTCCTTGCCTTTGTTGCTCCTCCCTCATAGCTCTTTGATCTTCTCTAATCTCATTGAGAATGATGGTGTGCTCTTGGTGTTCCACCCTTAATTGGTTCATGTCATGACTCAATCCTTCTAGAGAAGTGTTGAGTTATTCCCAATAGTTGTTTGAAGAAAAATGCATCCCTTGAGGCATCTCTGGGATTTCTTGATGATGAGCTTCCTCATGCGTCTCTTGAGATCCATGAATGGACTCTCTTGTTTGCTCCATCCTCTTCTTAGTAATGGGCTTGTCCTCTTCAATGAGGATATCTCCTTCTATGGCAACTCCAGCTAAGTAGCATAGATGGCAAATGAGATGAGGAAAAGCTAGCCTTGCCAAGGTGGAGGGCTTTTCTGCTATTTTGTAGATTTCTAGAGAGATGACTTCATGAACTTCTACTTTCTCTCTAATCATGATGCTATGGATCATGATGGCCCGATCCACAGTTATTTCTGATCAGTTGCTAGTGGGGATGAAGGAGCGTTGGATGAATTCTAACCAGCCTCTAGCCACATGCTTAAGGTCCAGTCTTCTCAATTAAACCGGCTTGCCTTTTGAGTCTCTTTTCCATTGAGCTCCTTCCACACATATGTCCATGAGGACTTGGTCCAACCTTTGATCAAAGTTGACCCTTCTAGTGTAGGGGCGTGCGTCTTCTTGCATCATAGGCAAGTTGAATGCCAACCTTACATTTTCCTGACTGAAATCTAAGCATTTGCCCCGAACCATTGTAAGATAATTCTTTGGATTCGGGTTCATACTTTGATCATGGTTCCTAGTGATCCATGCATTGGCATAGAACTCTTGAACCATTAAGATTCTGACTTGTTGAATGGGGTTGGTAAGAACTTCCCAACCTCTTCTTTGGATCTAATGTCGGATCTCCGGATACTCATTTTTCTTGAGCATGAAAGGGACCTCAGGGATCACCTTCTTCTTGGCCACAATTTTATAGAAGTGGTCTTGATGGGCTTTTAAGATGAATCTCTCCATCTTCCATGACTCAGAGGTGGAAGCTTTTGTCTTCCCTTTTCTCTTTCTAGAGGTTTCTCCGGCCTTAGGTGCCATCAACGGTTATGGAAAAATAAAAAAGCTATGCTTTTACCATACCAATCTTAGAATGTTGCTCATCCTCGAGCAAAAGAATAAAGAATAGAAGAAGAAGAAGATACGGAGGAGAGGGATAGAAGTGTGGGTTTTGGCCAAGGGGGGTGAGAGAGGGTTGTGGTGTGTGAGAATGAAGAAGGAAGGAGGGGTATATATAGTGGAGGGAGAGGGGTTAGGGTTTGGTCATTTAGGGTGGGTTTGGGTGGGAAAGAGATTTTGAATTTGAAGGTAGGTGAGGTTTATGGGGAAGAGTGGATGGATGTGAGTGGTGAAGAGGTGATGGGGAAGAGTGATTGAGGGGATTAGTGAATGATGTTTGGGGAAGAGTGTTATGAAAAGGTGTGAGAGAGAGGGAGAAGGTAGGTGGGGGTCCTGTGGGGTCCACAAATCCGGAGGTGATTAGTGCACGAAATTGTAATGCCAATATCAAAATCAAAATTTCTTACAACTTCGCACAACTAACCAGCAAGTGCACTAGGACGTCCAAGTAATACCTTACGTGAGTAAGGGTCGAATCCCACGGAGATTGTTGGCTTGAAGCAAGCTATGGTTATTTTATTATTCTTAGTCAGGATATCAATTATAATTATCAGTTTGAATTACGAAAAATAAAAGAGCAAAAAATAAATAATTGTTACTTTAATAACGGAGAATATGTTGGAGTTTTGGAGATACTTTGTCTTCTGAATCTCTGCAACATACTACTTTCTTACTTTCAGAATTTGCAAGGCTCTTTCCATGGCAAGCTATATGTAGGGTGTCACCGTTGTCAATGGCTACTTTTGATCCTTTCAGTGAAAACGGTCCAAATGCTCTGTCACAGCATGGCTAATCAGCTGTTGGTTCTCGATCATGTCGGAATAGAATCCATTGATTCTTTTGCGTTTGTCATCACGCCCAACACTCGCGAGTTTGAAGCTTGTCACAGTCATCCAATCCCAGAATCCTACTTAGACTACCATAAACAAGGTTTAGACTTTCCGGATTCTCATGAATGCCGCCATCAATTCCAGCTTATAACATGAAGATTCTTATTAATGAATCTAAGAGATACTCATTCAATCTGATGTAGAACGGATGTGGTTGTCAGGCACACGTTCATGGGGTGAGGAAGGTGATGAATGTCACGGATCATCACCTCCTTCATAGTGAAGCGCGAATGAACATCTTAGATAGGAACAAGCATATTTGAATGAGAAATAGAAATAATTGCATTAATTCATCGAGACGTTGCAGAGCTCCTCACCCCCAACAATGGGGTTTAGAGACTCATGCCATCAAAGAGTATAAAATTCAGATCTAAAAATGTCATGAGATACAAAATAAGTCTCTAAAAGTTGTTTAAATACTAAACTAGTAACCTAGGTTTACAGAAAATGAGTAAACTAAGATAGTTGGTTCAGAAATCCAGTTCTGGGGCCCACTTGGTGTGTGCTGGGGCTGAGACTTAAGCTTCTCACGTGCTTGGGCTGTTTCTGGAGTTGAACACCAGGTTGTAATGTGTTTTTGGCGTTGAACTCCAACTTGTAACCTGTTTCTGGCGCTGGACGCCAGCCTGCAATATGGAACTCGCGTTGAACGCCAGTGTACGTCATCTATTTTCGAGCAAAGTATGGACTATTATATATTGCTGGAAAGCTCTGGATGTCTAATTTCCAACCCAATTGAGAGCGCGCAATTGGACTCCTGTATCTCCAAAAAATTCATTCCGAGTGCAGGGAGGTCAGAATCTAACAACATAAGCAGTCCTTTTTCAGCCTAAATCAGATTTTTGCTCAGCTCCCTCAATTTCAGCTAGAAAATACCTGAAATCACGGAAAAATACAAAAACTCATAGTAAAGTCCAGAAATATGATTTTTGCTTAAAAACTAATTAAAACATGCTAAAATCTATATGAAATTACCCCAAAAAGCGTATAAATATCCGCTCATCAGTGATCCTGTGGGGTCCACAGATCCTGAGGTGTCAAGGATATCTCATCCCCATACCCTTTAGGCGTGTAAAATGCCCTCTGTATGCAATCCTGGCATTTAACGCCAGACTGCAGCATGTTTCTGGCGTTAAATGGCACTTCCATGCTTGCTTCTGGCGTTTAATGCCAGTCTGATACTTCTTTCTGGCACTAAACGCCAGCTCTACTCTTCTTACTGGCATTTAAATGCTAGTGAGCTCCTCCTCTAGGGTGTGCTTTTTCTTCTGCTATTTTTGGTTCTATTTTTAATTTTTGCAATTGTTTTGTGACTCCACATGATCATAACCTAATAAAACATAAAAGAACAATAGAAATATAGATAAATAAAAGTTGGGTTGCCTCCCAATAAGCACTTCTTTAATGTTAATAGCTTAACAGTGAGATCTCATGGAGCTTCACAGATGTTCAGATGTTTAAGCGCCCTCTGTGTTGCATTTCTGGCATTTAAACGCCCTCTGTGTTGTTTTTCTAGCGTTAAACGCCAGGCTGATGCCCCTTTCTGGCGTTAAATGCCAGTTTGGTTGCCATTTCTGGCATTTAACGCCAGCCAGACACCGGATATCCTTTTCTGGCATTAAACTCCAGTTTGGCTGCCATTTCTAGCTGCCATTTTTGGCATTTAACGCCCAGAATGCTGCCAGACTGGGCGTTAAACGCCTATTCTGCTATCCTTACTCGCGTTTAAACGCCAGTAAGCTCACCCTCCAGGATATGCTATTTTTTTTGCTGCTTTTGATTCCTGCAATATAGATAAATAAAATGGAAGAGTAATGCATATAGATAAGTAAAATTGGGTTGCCTACCAATAAGCGCTTCTTTAATGTCAATAGCTTGACAGAAGCTCAGAGTATGGTTGTGGCCTCCCAACACCAAACTTAGGAGTTGAGTGTGGGGGCTCTGTCTGACTCTGTATTGAGAGAAGCTTTTCATGCTTCTTCTCCATGTTTACAGAAGAAAATCCTTGAGTCTTGAACATAAGGTAGTCCTCATTCAATTGAAGAACTAACTCTCCTCTGTCAATATCAATCACAGCCCTTGCTATGGCTAGGAAGGGTCTTCCAAGGATGATGGATTCATCCTCATCCTTCCCAGTGTCTAAGATTATGAAGTCAGCAGGGACGTAAAGGCCTTCAACCTTCACTAAGACATCCTCTACAAGTCCATAAGCCTGTTTCATTGATTTGTCTGCATCTCTAGTGAGATTCTTGCAGCTTGTACCTCAAAGATCCCTAGTTTCTCCATTACAGAGAGTGGCATGAGGTTGATACCTGACCCTAGGTCACACAGAGCCTTTTCAAAGGTCATGGTGCCAATGGTGCAACGTATTAAGAACTTTCTGAGATCCAATTTCTTTTGAGGCAATGTCTACTGAATCCATGTATTCAGTTCATTGATGAGTGATGAGCGGATAATTTATATGTTTTTTGGCATTGTTTTTAGATAGTTTTTAGTAGGATCTAGCTAGTTTTTAGTATATTTTTATTAGTTTTTAATCAAAATTCATATTTCTAAACTTTACTATGAGTTTGTGTATTTTTTGTGATTTCAGGTATTTTCTAGCTGAAATTGAGGGACTTAAGCAAAAATCTTATTCAGAGGCTAACAAAAGACTGCTGATGTTGTTGGATTCTGACCTCTCTGCACTCGAAATGGAAGTTTTGGAGCAACATGAGTCCAAATAGCGCGCTCTCAATTGCGTTGAAAAGTATACATCCAGGGCTTTCCAGCAATATATAATAGTCCATACTTTGCCCGAGTTTAGATGACGCAAACTGGCATTGAATGCCAGCTTTTTGCCCTATTATGGCGTTAAACGCCAGAAACAAGTTGCAAAGTAGAGTTAAATACCAGAAACAAGTTACAAATTGGCGTTTAACTCCAAGGAAGACCTCAACACGTGAAAGCTTCAATGCTCAGCCCAGGCACACACCAAGTGGGCCCCAAAGTGGATTTCTGCATCATTTACTCATGTGTGTAACCCTAGTAACTAGTTTAGTATAAATAGAACTTTTAACTATTGTATTGGGGGTCCTTTTTCCCTATTTTCGAATTCATATGCCATTGGGGGCTGGCCTCATGGCCATGCCTGGACCTTCATCACTTACGTATTTTCAACGGTAGAGTTTCTACACACCATAGATTAAGGTGCGGAGCTCTGCTGTTCCTCGAGTATTAATGCAAAGTACTACTATTTTCTATTCAATTCATGCTTATTCTTATTCTAAGATATCCATTCGCACACAAGAACATGATGAATGTGATGATTATGAGACACTCATCACCATTCTCACCTATGAACGCGTGATTGACAACCACTTCCGTTCTACATGAAGACAAGCTTGAATGTATATTTCTTGGGTTTCTAATCAACGATTCACATCGACTCCCCTCTGACAGTGGGGCATCTAAATCCGAGATTAGAGCCTCCGTGGTATAAGCTAGAATCAATTGGCAGCATTCTTGAGATCTAGAAAGTCTAAACATTGTCTGTGGTATTCCGAGTAGGATCTAGGATGTGATGACTGTGACGAGCTTCAAACTTGTGACTGTAGGGCGTGGTGACAAACGCAAAAGGATAGTAAATCCTATTCCTACACGATCGAGAACCAACAGCTGATTAGCCATACGATATCTGTGCATGGTATTTTTCATCTGAGACGAGCAATTCGACAGTTGATTAGCCGTACAGAAACCGTAGAGGACCATTTTCACTGAGAGGATGGGAAGTAGCCATTGACAACGGTAACACCCAACATACAGCATGACATAGAAAGGAGTATGAAGGATTGGATGAAGGCAGTAGAAAAGAAGAGATTCAGAAGGAATGATGCATCTCCATACGCTTATTTGAAATTGCCACCAATGAATTACATAAGTATCTCTATCTTTATTTTATGTTTATTTATCTTTTAATTATCAATACTCCATAACCACTTGAATCCGCCTGACTCAGATTTACAAGGTGACCACAGCTTGCTTCAAGCCGACAATCTCCGTGGGATCGACCCTTACTCATGTAAGGTTTATTACTTGGACGACCCAGTGCACTTGCTGGTTAGTTGTGCGAAGTTGTGAAAAAGAGTTGAGATTACAATTGTGCGTACCAAGTTGTTGGCGCCATTGTGTATCACAATTTCGTGCACCAATGAGCAATGGAGGTTCATCCTCCCAAGTCTCATTACCAAAAAACTTGGCATTCAGCTTCATGATTGCTCCTAGATATAGAGCAACTTGCTGTTCAACAATGTCTTCACCCTCTTCAGAGGAAGAGTATTCATCAGAGCTCATGAACGGCAACAGTAAGTTCAGTGGAATCTCTATGTTCTCTATATGAGCCTCAGATTCCTTTGGTTCCTCAATAGGGAACTTATTATTGGTCAGTGGACGTCCATTGAGGTCTTCCTCACTGGGAATCACTGCCTTTTCACTCTCTCTGGTTCAGCCATTTTTGTTATAGTTATGGCCTTGCACTCTGTTTTGGGGTTCTCTTCTGTATTGATTGGGAGAGTACTAGGAGGAGTTTCAGTAACTCTTTTACTCAGCTGACCCACTTGTGCCTCCAAATTTCTGATGGAGGACCTTGTTTAATTCATGAAACTGAGAGTGGTCTTAGATAGATCAGAGACTATGTTTGCTAAGCCAGAGAAGCTTTGCTCAGAATTCTCTATCTATTGCTGAGAAGATGATGGAAAAAGTTTGCTATTGCCAAACTTATTTCTCCCACCATTATTGTTGTTGAAGCCTTGTTAAGGCTTCTATTGATCCTTCCATGAGAAATTTGGATGATTTCTCCATGAAGGATTATAGGTGTTTCCATAGGATTCTCTCATGTAATTCACCTATTCCATTGCAAGATTCTCAGGTTCATAGGCTTCTCCTTCAGAGGAGACTGGTTATTTGCAACCATCTCAATGAGTTCTTTGGCTTCTGCAGGGGTTTTTAGATGAAGAGATCTACCAGTAGAATGGTTCAGTGACATCTTAGATAATTCAGACAGACCATCATAGAATATACATATGATGCTCCATTCTAGAAACTTGTCAGAAGGACACCTCTTGGTTAATTGCTTGTATCTTTCCCAAGCTTCATAGATGGATTCACCTTCCTTATGTCTGATGGTTTGGACATCCACTTTGAGCTAGCTCATCTTTTGAGGTGGAAAAAATTTGGTCAAGAAAGCATTGACCAACTTATCCCAAAAGTTCAGACTTTCTCTAGGTTGTGAGTCCAACCATGTTCTAGCTCTATCTCTCACAGCAAAGGGAAAAAGCATAAGTCTGTAGACCTCGGGATCAACCCCATTGGTCTTAACATTATCACAGATCTGTAAGAATTTAGCTAAGAATTGATGAAGATCTTCCGATGGAAGTCCATGAAGCTTGCAATTCTGCTGCATTAGAGAAACTAATTGAGGTTTAAGCTCAAAGTTGTTTGCTCTAATGGCAAGAATTGAGATGCTTCTTCCACATAAATTGGAAGTTGGTGCAGCATAGTCACCAAGCATCTTCCTTGCATCTTGATGCCAGGGCATCTTGGCCTGTTTCACTTACCTTTTCTTTACTGTTTTAGGGTAGTTTCATGCATTTTCTTAGTAATAAGAAAGTTTTGGATAAAAATACACTTACACCTTGATTCAAGCAAACATTGTGAAATTTACATGATTTCATGAGAATTATACAGGAATTGAATGATAAAATGGATAATGCATGATCTCATGACTTGGAACAGAGCTTTGATGTACTTTATTTGCTTGATTTCAGGACAAAGAAAGCAAGGAAGAGCCATGTTAGTAGCCACGTTAGTCTAATTAAGGTGACCACTAATGTGGAATGGGAATAAGCTTATAGCGTTAATGGAAAAAGTGATCGCCAATAACGTCTTCGAAGCCATCATAGCCCACGTTAGTTGTCACGTTAATTACATTAATGTGGTAGCTAACATGGAGGAAAAAGGGAGCTCTAACGTTAGTGGTAAAAGTGAATACCACTAACGTTCCAAAAGGGCACACTTAGCCACATTAAGAGTCACGTTAATCCAATTAACGTGAACTCTAACGTGGGAGGAGAAAGCAATCGCCAACGTTAGTGACACTCACCTTTGTCACTAACGTTGGACTAAGCCAATATTGCCCACGTTAGTGGTCACATTAAAACCACTAACGTGAAGGGTAATGAGGAGCAAGGAATGATAGGCCAACGTTAGTGACACTCACCTTTGTCACTAACATTGGAGATGGCAATCACCACCACGTTAGTGGTCATGTTAATGCAATTAATGTGAGGCACTAATGTGGGACGAAGGGGCGTTTGAAGCGTTAGTGACAAAGGTATGTGTCACTAACGCTCTCGAAGCTTGGGCATGCCCACCTTAAGGGCCACGTTAGTTACACTAACGTGGATCACTAACGTGGGGAAAAGAAGCAAAGAGCAACGTTATTGGTAAAGGTGAATGCCAATAACATTTTCGAAGGACTGAGAGGCAACGTTATTAGTAAAGGTGAATGCCAATAATGTTTGCGAAGGACTAAGAGGCAACATTAGTGGTTATGTTAGTGCCACTAACATTGAAGTTAACGTGGATCAATTTGGTTTGAAGCGTTAGTGAAAAAGGTTATCATCACTAATGTTCTCGAACCCACATTTTCACTTAACGTTAACACCACTAACGTCCTAACTAACATCCACGCATGCCTGACTCACACTTTTTTTGCAAGCAAAGCTGAGCCCACTGAAGATTGTAATTGCTTCAACTCAAGATCAAAGGCCCATATCCAAGACTTAAAGAGTTGACTAGAAAATCAAGAAAGTAGGATATATAGGAGTAGTTTTGAACTAGAAAGGAAGCTTGGCATTTTGGAGAACTACACCCTGTATATTTACTTTTCCTACAATTTCTAGTTTACTTTAGAATGTACTCTTTTCTATCATCTTCCTTTTCATTGGGTTAGGGAGATCTGTTGTAATTTGATGGATTAATTATAGCTTTCATTCTTCTTCTTCTTCTTTCTTTTCTCATGATTTACTAGAAAGCTTTCGATCTTAAATCAATTGGTTAGTTGTCTTGGAAAAGAAAATCTCCATAATTGGATCTCCTCTGAGCCTTGGAAAAGGGATAAGGAGATCATGCTAGAAATACTTTCTCATGTTGGACCAAATTGGGGTTTGGACGGATATAGTGACACATAATACTCCTAACACTTTGATTTGGAAATACATATGGTATAATCAGTGACCATACTTCATCTCTTCCCATGAGCAATTAAATCAAGGAATTGGGCAACTGTTCAAGCTTAGAGAGATTGGGTTGCCAAGGAATTGGGATCCAATCATCTAATATTGACAAGGAGATCAATGAATGCATTGATTGAGGAAGAGATGAGAATTAACTTGATCTGGAGAATGCAACATCTCCTAAGCCCAATGAATCCCCCATTTCTGATCTTACCCATTCTCTTTACTTTTTGCCATTTATTTTTATGTTCATCTTCCTAAATCCCCATTTAAGATTCTGTAATTTACTTTCTACAATTTACTTTCCCGCCATTTAATTTTCTGCAATTATCAACTCAACTTCTCCTTAGCTCAACTAGAACATTCCTCCAATTAAAGTTGCTTGACCAATCAATCCCTGTGGGATTCGACCTCACTCTATTGTGAGTTTTTACTTGACGACAATTTGATATACTTGCCGAGGGAGATTTATTGAGAGACAAGCTTCCGTGCATCAAGTTTATGGTGCCGTTGCCGGGGATTGATTTTGTATCAACAATGATTAAGTTGGAAGATCACTAGATTGAGCATTTTTCTTTTGCTTGTTTATTTTATCTGTTCATTTACCTTTAGTTTCAGTTATTTTCTTTCTTTATCCTCTCTCCCCTCTTTGTTTTATTTTTTTGTTGTTATTTACAATTTTGTTCACTAATGCACTAACTGTTTGATAATTTGCACCACTCAAACTAACAGCCACTCTAACAAGAATAATCTCTTCATTTTCTTTCTTGCTGTGTGCTTTGTTAGTTGTATGACATGGAGAAGAAGCAGAGCTTCAACTTTCTTTGATTCTGAACCTGAGAGGACCTTCCTTAGAAAAAGGAGGGAAGCAAGAGGGAAAAGAGTTGTTGGTGCTGAGGAAGAGGAGGAGTACTTTGAAAAACATGGAGGAGAACCTGGAAAATAACCATGAAGGAGAAGCTCACAACCATGCCAGAGAAGGCCATGTGAATCATGCTGGGCCAGAAAGAAGGGTTTTAGGCTTATACATCAATCCAAACCCAAGAAATTACAGAAGTAGCATCCAAAAGCCAACCATACATGCCAATAACTTTGAATTAAAACCCCAGCTCATTACCCTTGTTCAGAACAACTGTTCATTCAGAGGAAGCGCCCATGAAGACCCAATCAACATCTAACCACCTTCCTAAGAATATGTGACACTGTGAAGTCTAATAGTGTTCATCCTAATGCCTATAGACTGCTTTTGTTCCCCTTTTCACTCAGGGATAAGGCATTTAAATGGATGGAATCCTTCCCGAAGGAGAGTTTAACAAATTGGAAAGATGTGGTGAATAAATTCTTGGCGAGATTCTACCCTCCTCAAAGAATTAACAGGTTAAGAGCTGAGGTACAAACCTTCAGGCAACAAGATGGTGAAACTCTTTATGAGGCATGGGAGAGGTTTAAGGACTTAAGAAGAAGGTACCCACCAGACATGTTCAACGAATGGGTTCAACTGCACATTTTCTTTGAAGGTATTTCTTACGAATCAAAGAAGGCCGTAGACCATTCATCAGGGGGGGTCTCTAAACAAGAAGAAAACCATTGAAGAAGCCATAGATGTCATTGAGACTGTAGCTGAGAATGATTACTTCTATGCTTCTGAAAGGAGCAACACTCGAGGAGTGATGGAGCTGAACCATATGGATGCACTGCTGGCTCAAAATAAGATGATCACCAAGCAGTTAGCCGATCTTACCAAGAAGATGGAAGAGAACCAAGTTGCAGTAATCACCACTTCATCACCAGCTCAAGAAGAGGTGAATACAGGAGAAGAAGGCGACTGGGAACAAGCCAACTATGTTGGATAGGGAAATCAACAAGACCAAGGCCAAGACCAGAGACGCCACAATCACAACCCCAACAACAATGCAACCTACCAACACTCAACACAAAGACCATACCAACACCCACCTAACCACCTTTCTCAACATCCACATCAAAACCAACATGACCACTCTTAACCTTCTAACCTCAACCCACCATTACCACCTGAAGATAGACTCTCCAAAATTGAGACTCTACTTGAAGGAATATGTAAGGAAGTCCAAGACAACAGAATGTTCAAGGATGAAGTGCGAGCCAATATAAAAAACTAAGGAGACACCATCAAGAGGCTGGAGTCCCAAGTGGGATATCTATCTCAACAGATTCCCAAGTCTACTGATAGTTTCCCAAGTAATAAAGAGAAGAACCCAAGAGGAGAAAAAAAGAAAGTAAGATGGGAAGAATGCAAGATGATCACTATAAGTGATGAGAGGAGTATGGGAGAAGTAAACACACAAACAGAACACTTTCAAGACAATCCAAAGGAAAAGCATGAAGAGAGAAATCAAGCACCCAATCCCACACACAGGAAGGAGCTTAAAAAAGAGGAGACTCTAAACCCATATGCACCTTTTCCCCAAAGGCTCAAGGGTGGTGTAGAAAGGAGAGTGTATTCAAGGTTCCTCGACATGTTTACATCTCTTCATGTGAACATACCGTTCATTAAGGCTCTCTAGCAGATGCCCTCATACATGAAGTACATAAAGGAGCTGCTGACCAAAAAGAGTTCACTGATGGGTGGACAAACAATAGTGATGAATAAGGAGTGCAGTGCTCTCATTCAAACATAGCTACCTACAAAAAAGAATGACCCAGGGAGTTTTCACATCCCCTGTGCTATAGGAAAAATAATGATTGATAAGGGACTTTGTGACCTGGGAGCAAGCATCAACTTAATGCCTCTATCCCTCATGAAAAAGCTTCAAATCAATGAGCTAACAACCACGAATGTAATCATCAAATTGGCTGACAAAACTCAAAACCAGGCAATAGGAGTGGTTGAAAATGTGTTAGTGAAGGTTGGAAACTACTTCCTCCCACAGACTTTGTTATCTTGGAGATGGAAGAGAATCACATCCATCCCATCATCCTGGGGATACAATTCTTAGCCACAGCCAGGGCACTTATAGATGTGGAGCGAAGAGAGCTAATATTGAGAATACATGAAGAACAACTCGCCTTCAATGTATTCAAACCCTCACAAGAAGCAGATCAAGAAAACAAAGAATCAAGGGTTGACAAGCACGGAAGCACAAACAATACACCTGAGAATCCCTCTGGTTGACAAGCAATGTGGCCAGAAGGAACAACAGCCAAGTGTAACCCAAGAGCAGCTAGACCCGCCAGAGTCATATGAGACCAGCAACAAAATCTTCCTGAAAAAAAACCACAAGGAATAAGGCAACATCAAGGAAAACAAGGAAAAAGGCCCCAAGGGGATGGAGGAACAAGAAGATCCCTACAGAGGGTTTCTCTCCAGGAGATGAAGTGATCTCTGCTTATTTTCTACCTATCCCACCTCATCTTTCCACCATCCCATCTTAGCTGCCTCAAGTGTATACTATCAGCGAAATTCTTTCCTTGGAACATGTGGAGCTTCTTAATAAAGCCAATGGAGACATATTCACTGCAAGAGGGGAAGATTTGAAGCATTACCAACCACCCTGACAAAGGACAACTGTCAAGCTAATGATGTTAAAGAAGCGCTTCGTGAGAGGCAACCCATGTTTTATACCCTTTCCTTTAGATCTTTAATAGTAGTAAATAAAGCAAGTTCATGAACTCCAAATCAATTTTGACAAATACTTAGATGAATTTTTGTATACAACATATAGTGAACAATAAGTTTGGTGTTCAGGGCACACTATGATGGCACATACACAATTCATATCATGGCAGTTTTAGAGCCTTAATAAAATCTTTTTACATCACATGCTCACAAACTAAGTTTGGTGTCACTAATGTTGCATGCATGAACACTTAGCTGGTCGGTTGGTTTGCATTCATGAATGGCACTTAGTTAGCCAAAAGCAACAAATTTAAAAAAAAAGTAGTTAGCCCCTCATTCTTATTTTTTTGCCACAATTCAAACTAATCTCTCTTTTCTTTTGTCTTGCAAGGGAATTGAAGGGAATGTTAGAGGGAACTGTTCATACCTTGGGTCAAGCTATCCGACACGGGATGTTCTACAGACAAAGCGGCCGACCTCTTCAGGTCAGGACAATCCGACCTCTTCTCAAAGAGCTCGACCAAGTCACCAGAAAAGCCTAAAAAAGGGCCCAAATGGAGGACCGCGTACCAAAGCCCAAGGCAGTCCAAGACTACAGAGAGAAGGGTGGTTTTCTTGAAAGATAAGATGACCTCGCTTGAAGATAAGATAAAGATAAGATAAGATAACTAACTTATCTTATCTAAGAAGGTCATTCTACGCCATTATAAATACATTAGAGCACCTAGGTATAATTCATACTCTGATTCTACTAAAAACCTATTTAATACCCTTGCTAACTTAAGAATCAGAGTCCCTTACAGGTACCACCACCCTCCGGTGACGAAGGATCAGCACCATCTCTAAGTCCAACAGGTCAGACACAATAGCTCCGACCAGTACAGAAGATCTCAACTGAGATCGCCCTACAGTTTCAGGTAACCCTCGGAACATTGGCGCCGTTGCCGGGGAACCTGGAAGTCATCCCATCACCATGGTGGATGACCATGACAATGACCATAATTCAGATCTAGAGGATAGAATGCCGCACAAAAATGCAGATACTACACCAAAGGATACTTTTCAACTTCACAACAAAAAGATTTCTCCAAATGCATGAGCCATGGAGGCGCTTCAAGACGGTTTAAAACAACTTGAAGAAGAAGCCCTACGTCAACGAGAGGCTAAGAAAGACCTACAGAATGAAATAAGGCGACGCCGAGAATTGGAGGATAAACTCCTAAAACTTGAAACCGATCTCAAGACCAAAGCCAACCGATCCCCTCATGAAGACAGCTCCCGCAAGGAGCAAGATCCATTCACCAAGGAGATCATGAAGACCAAAATCCCAAAAGACTTTAAACTCTCAGATATGACTTTATATGACGGCACTACAGATCCCGGCCATCATCTCAGCAATTTCAGAAGTAGAATGTACCTCACCGACGCCTCAGACACAGTTCGTTGCAAAGCCTTTCCGACTACTTTGACGAAGATGGCAATTAGATGGTTTAACAATCTACCTCCTAGGTCCATCCCGAGTTTTGATGATTTCGCCAAGAATTTTTTGGCCAGATTCTCCATCCAAAAAGACAAGGCTAAGCACGCTCCAAGTCTATTAGGAATCAGGCAAGGAGAATGGGAAACTCTCTGCAACTACACGGAAAGATTCAACAAAACATGCCTGGACATACAGAACCTACCAACAGAGGCTACCATTATGGGCTTCATCAATGGCTTGCGAGAGGGACCTTTTAGTCAATATATATCGGAAAAACACCCCACATCTCTGAACGAAGTGCCAGAACGAGCAGAGTAGTACATCAACATGGAGGAAAACTCACGACTAGGAGAGACCACAAAATCCGGATTCACCTCTCGGGATAAGGACAAAGAATCCAAAAAGAAGGAAGATCGACATGGAGAAAAAATAAAAAATACCACAATTACACCCCCTTTGGGTGTCTCTTGTGGATGTCTACAGAGAGGTTTGCAACACTGAAAAAATACCTCCAGCTTGACCACTCAAAGGCAAAAAAGGAGGAGAAAATCAGGCTAAATATTGTGAATATCATCGAATCAATGGGCATTCCACCAATGAGTATTTCGATTTAAAAAACATCGTAGAAAAACTAGTGAGAGTGGGGAAGCTAGATCAATATTTGGCCACCTGAGACGATGAGCAAAGGAAAAGAAGAAGAACAGAAGATGTCGGACAAACCGAGCAATCACCTTATACACCAGAAAGACATGTCCACATGATACACAGCAGATTTGCGGGGGGAAGAATCTCTAAATCATCTCGCAAAAGACATCTTAAAGACGTATATCATGTTAAAGGGAATGAGGAAGCACCCGACATCCCCGGATTACTTTCACCAAAGAAGACGCATCCGGCATCATATTAGGGCACGATGATCCCATGGTCATCACTGTTATACTGGCAAACGTAAATCTCCACCGCACACTGATAGACCAAGAGAGCTCCGTCGACATCTTATTCAAAACTGCCTTCGACAAGCTTGGCTTGGAAGAAAAAGAACTTAGAGCATATCCGAACAGCCTGTTCGGACTAGGAGACACCCCAGTTCAATCACTGGGATACATCTCGCTACACATAACTTTCAGAAAAGGAAACCAGTCAAGAACACTCAAGATAGATTACATCGTGGTCAACGTAAGTTCAGCCTACAATGCCTTAATAGGTCAGACAACGTTGAATCAGCTCGGTTCAATAGTCTCGACTCCACATCTATGCATGAAATTCCTAATTGCAGAAGGGATAGCTACAATAAAGGCAGACCAGAAGACGGCGCACCGCTGTTACCATGAAAGTCTAAACTTCGGAGGCAAAGGAGAAGAATACCACACAATCAAACCCGGTGGAGTTCAGAATTGGGAAGAACTCCACCCATATCCTGAAGGTGAAATAGAGGAAGTCCAGATCGGGGACATCCCGGACTAAACAACCAATATCAGTACAACCCTAAAAGAAGACATAAAAAAAATCCCCCATACAGTTCTTACGATACAACGTCGACCTCTTTGCATGGAAGGATACAGACATGCCAGGCGTAGACCCAGACCCCAAGTTAATGTGCCACAAGCTAGCAGTCAACCCGGGATCTCGGCCGGTACAACAGAGGCGTAGAAAGCTCAGCCCAGAATGCTCCCAAGCTGTAGAATAGCAGATACAAACTCTACTGGAGGCATGGTTCATAAGAGAAGTCAAATACCCGCTATGGCTGGCTAACGTCGTCTTGGTGAAAAAATCAAACGGGAAATGGCGAATGTGCACCGACTACACTGATCTCAACAAAGCCTGTCCAAAAGATCCTTATCCGCTCCCAAGTATCGACGTAGTGGTTGATGCCTCCTCCGGATATAAATACTTCTCGTTTATGGACGCATACTCGGGATACAATCAAATCCCAATGTATCCACCTGACCAAGAAAAAACTTCCTTCTTGACCCCAAAAGCAAACTATTGCTACATCGTCATGCCTTTCGGTCTTAAAAATGCGGGAGCTACTTATCAGAGATTAATGAATAAGGTCTTTTCAGATCACATCGAAAAAATTATGGAGGTCTACATGGACGACATGCTAATAAAGACACAAAATAAAGAGATGTTGTTGTCCAACCTGACCCAAGTATTCGATACTATAAGTCAGCATGGCATGCGACTCAATCCCGCAAAATGCACCTTCGCAGTAGAAGCCAGCAAATTCTTGGGTTTTATGCTCACACAAAGAGGAATCAAAGCAAACCCGGATAAATGTCGGCCATACTCGGCATGAAGAGTCCAACTTGTGTCAAAGAGGAACAACAACTCAACGGGAGGTTAGCATCCTTGTCCAAATTTCTAGCCGGATCGGCAATAAGATCTCTTCCCTTCTACGCTACTCTAAGGAAGGGAAAGAAGTTTGAATGGACAACAGAGTGCGAGCAAGCCTTCCAATATTTCAAAAGGTTCCTGGGACAGCTACCTATCCTAACTCAACCACGGGAAGGAGAACCACTCATATTGTACCTCGCAGTAGGAAGTCAGGCAGTAGCCTCAACACTAGTTCGAGAAGACGACACTGGGCAACAACATGTATACTTCTTCAGTAAAGCACTACAGGGAACCGAGCTGAACTACCAAAAAATAGAAAAGTTTGCCTACGCTCTCATACTAACATCTCGACGACTTTGTCCATACTTCCAAGCCCACACCATCAGGGTCCGGACCAACCAACCCATAAAAGGGATCTTACAGAAAATAGACCTGGCAGGTAGAATCTTGCAATGGGCAGTCGAGTTGTCCGAATTCGATCTTCAATACGAAGCTCGGATAGCCATCAAATCACAATACTTGGCCGACTTCATTGCAGAATTTACAGACACACCGGAAGTCCCTATAGAATGGAATCTCTACGTAGACGGTTCCTCAAATAAAGTTGGAAGTGGCGCGGGTGTGATAACTGAAAGCGACCAAGGAACCCAAATCGAACTCTCCCTCAAATTCGGGTTCCCTGCCTCAAACAACCAAGCGGAATATGAGGCACTACTAGCTGGTTTGAAGCTGGCCAGGGAGGTTAGAGCGCAAAAGCTTATCATCTTCAGCGACTTATAAGTAGTCACTTCGCAAATAGCAGGAAACTACCAAGCCAAAGATCCCACCATGAAAAAGTACTTGGACAAAACCAGGGAACAGCTCGGACAACTCGGAGAATATGAGGTCCGCCACATACCCCGAGAACAAAATGCCTGAGCTGACACACTCTCAAACCTAGCCAGCATCAAACCAGGGGGCAACAATAGAAGCCTCATCCAAGAAACTCTATAGAATCCATCAATCTCGGAAGAAGAAAAAGTCCTGGCCATAATAGGTCAGGATCAAGGATGGATGATTCCTATAATTAACTATCTCAAAACAGAAGCGCTCCCCACAAAAGAAAAGGAGGCAAAGAGGTTGAAACGGGAGGCACAATACTACACTATCATAAACAATACTCTATACAGAAGAGGGAGTTCAATACCATTGTTAAAGTGTGTACCGACTTCTAACACAAAGGAAGTTCTAGAAGAAGTACACAGTGGCATTTGTGGCAATCACCTCAGAGCCCAGGCACTTACCAAAAAAGTACTTCGGGCAGGGTTCTATTGGCCAACTCTACAAAAGGAAGCCACATAGTTCGTAAAGACATGTCCATCATGTCAGAAACACACCAACTTTTACATCGCCCCACCAGAGGAGATCATCAACGTGACCTCACCTTGGCCATTCGCAAAATGGGAACTCGACCTTCTTGGACCCTTCCCTCAGGGATCGGGACAAGTTAAATTCCTCATAATGCCACAACTCAAAGAAGTTGAAAATTCCTATATAGGAACATTGTCACAAGGTTCGGGGTTCCATACTCCATCACCACAGACAATGGCACCCAGTTCACAGATGCAGGCTTCAGAAAGCTAGCGGCCGACTTGAATATAAAACAACAATTCACTTCTGTAGAACATCCCCAAGCCAATGGACAAGTCGAAGCTGCCAACAAAGTCATACTGGCTGGGCTAAAACAGAGATTATAGGATGCAAAGGGAGCCTGAGCCAAAGAGCTCCCACAAGTCCTATGGGCATATCAAACAACGCCACATTCCACCACAAAGGAATCACCCTTCCAACTAGCGTACGGAATTGAGGCAATGATCCCAGTGGAGATTGAAGAAAAGTCGCCTAGAGTGATCCACTATAGTGAAGAAGCCAACTCCCAACTTCAAAAGGAAGAACTCAACCTACTTCCGGAAGTTCGAGAAAGAGCTCGAATTAGGGAAGAAGCATTAAAATGACGAATGGCTGCGAGATACAACCAAAAGGTAGTACAGTGAGTTTTTGCCGAGAACGACCTCATCCTAATCCGAAATGTTATCGGAACAACTTGACCTGGAGAAGGAAAGCTGGCAGCAAACTGGAAAGGACCCTATCGAGTCATAGAAGTACTTGGAAAGTGTTACTACAGACTGTCCAAACTCGATGGGCGAGAGCTCCCTAGGTCATGGCACACCTGCAACCTAAGAAGGTACTATAGTTAGGGATGATAAAGGATCTTAGGATAAGGCGCACTCTTTTTCCTGAAAAGGTTTTTTAATGAGGCACCAAGCCAAGACCTACAAATCACCCGACTTAGAGGATTAACCTACCGCATGTATATATTTGCATTTTCTTTTGAATAAAATCTGTTTTAGATCTTCTACAAATGCTCAAGCCGTATTAATCTGAAACATTCATCATCCGATTATAAAGCTACAGATCGGCAGAAAGTGAAAATCAAATTCACTACACGATCACGGTAAAGACCAAAGATGAAAATCAAATTCATTAAAAGGTCGACCAAATGAGGGTTAAACCCAATCTCTACAAAATCAGCAAAGATGAAAATAGAATAATGTAAGATGTTATAGAAAGTGATCCATAGAAAGGACCTGACGAGGTCCTAATAAAATGGATTGCTATAAAATAACTTAAAGACTGACCGACGTAAAGAAGTCGATCCAGTCGCAATAACCAAAATTTAAAAGTAAATCCCTGGAAAGAGGTCTGGACAGCCCTATAAAAGAGGATTACTATAACTTAGAAGGGCCCGACATGACAAAGTCGGCCTAAAGCATAAAAGTTATAAAAGTAATCCCTGAAAGAGACCTGAACAAGGTCCAAGAAAGAGGATTACAGAAATAACTTAGAAGGGCCCGACATGACAAAGTGGTCCAAAGCGTAAAAGTTATAAAAGTAATCCCTGAAAGAGACCTGAACAAGGTCCAAGAAAGAGGATTACAGAAATAACTTAGAAGGGCCTGACATGACAAAGTCGGCCCAAAGCGTAAAAGTTATAAAAGTAATCCCTGAAAGAGACCTGAACAAGGTCCCAGAAAGAGTATTACAGAAATAACTTAGAAGGGCCCGACATGACAAAGTCGGCCCAAAGCGTAAAAGTTATAAAAGTAATCCCTGAAAGAGAGCTGAACAAGGTCCAAGAAAGAATATTACAGAAATAACTTAGAAGGGCCCGACATGACAAAGTCAGCCCAAAGCATAAAAGTTATAAAAGTAATCCCTGAAAAAGACCTGAACAAGGTCCAAGAAAGAGGATTACAAAAATAACTTAGAAGGGCCCAACATGACAAAGTTGGCCCAAAGCGTAAAAGTTATAAAAGTAATCCCTGAAAGAGACCTGAACAAGGACCCAGAAAGAGTATTACAGAAATAACTTAGAAGGGCCCGACATGACAAAGTCGGCCCAAAGCGTAAAAGTTATAAAAGTAATCCCTGAAAGAGAGCTGAACAAGGTCCAAGAAAGAGTATTACAGAAATAACTTAGATGGGCCCTTATGAGCGGATATTTTATACGCTTTTTGGGGGGTAATTTCATGTAGATTTTAGTAATTTTTAGTATAATTTTATTTATTTCTGGCTGAAATTCAGGGAGCTGAGCAATAATCTGATTTAGGCTGAAAAAGGACTGCTAATGCTGTTGGATTCTGACCTCCCTGCACTCAGAATGGATTTTTTGGAGCTACAGAAGTCCAATTGGCGCACTCTTGATTGGGCTGGAAAGTAGACATTCAGGGCTTTCCAGCAATATATAATAGTCCATACTTTGCGCGAAGATAGATGACGTAAAATGGCGTTCAACGCCAGTTCCATGTTGCAGTCTGGTGTTCAGCGCCAGAAATAGGTTGCAAGTTGGAGTTCAACGCTAGAAACAGGTTATAACCTGGCGTTCAACTCCAGAAACAGCCCAGGTACATGAGAAGCTTAAGTCTCAGCATGTTGGGTGTGAGGAGCTCTGCAGCGTCTCGATGAATTAATACAATTATTTCTGTTTTTCCATTCAAACATGCATGTTCCTATCTAAGATGTTCATTCGCGCTTAACTATGGAGAAGGTGGTGATTCGTGACACTCATCACCTTCCTCAATCCCTGAACGTGTGTCTGACAACCACCTCCGTTCTACATCAGATTGAATGAGTATCTCTTAGATTCCTTAATCAGAATCTTCGTGGTATAAGCTAGAATTGATGAAGGCATTCATGAGAATCCGGAAAGTCTAAACCTTGTCTGTGGTATTCCGAGTAGGATTCTGGGATTGGATGACTGTGACGAGCTTCAAACTCACGAGTGTTGGGCGTGATGACAAACGCAAAAGAATCAATTGATTCTATTCCGACATGATCGAGAACTAACAGCTGATTAGCCGTGCTGTGACAGAGCATTTGGACCATTTTCACTGAGAGAATAGGAAGTAGCCATTGACAACGGTGACACCCTACATAGAGCTTGCCATGGAAGGAACTTTGCACTTTTGCATGAGAGAAAACATTATGTTACAGGAATTCAGAAGACAAAGCATCTCCAAAACTCCAATATATTCTCCATTGTTGCACAACAAGTAATTATTTCACGCTCTTTTATTTTTTTTAGTAATTCAAACTGATAATTATAATATCTCCTGACTAAGAATAATAAAATAACCATAGCTTGCTTCAAGCCAAAAATCTCCGTGGGATCGACCCTTACTCACGTAAGGTATTACTTGGACGACCCAGTGCACTTGCTGGTTAGTTGTGCGGACTGCAAAAGTGTGATTGCAATTTCGTGCACCAAGTTTTTGGCGCCGTTGCCGGGGATTGTTTGTGTTTAAACAACTAAAGGTTTATTTTGTTGCTTAGATTAGGAATAGAGTATTGATGCTATAGAGTCATTAAATTTGAGTCCTTTAATTTCTCTTCAAAAATTTTTCAAAAATATTACTTTTTCTTATTAATTTTTAATTTTTCGTGAGTTAGTGTCTTGTTCTAAGTTTGGCGTCAATTGCATATTTTATATTTTCCTTTTAAATTTTCGAATTTGTGTTCTTTGATCTTTAAGTTGTTCTTGTTTATTTTTCTTGTTTGATTTTTAGTTTTTCTTGTTCTGTGTCTTGTCTTGTTTTTTTTGTTCTTTTCCAAACATTAGTCTTCCAATATATATATATATATATATATATATATATATATATATATATATATATATATATATATATATATACCTCTTCAAAACAAGTGTTACCTTTACTGCCCAATTGGCTAGAGCGTTGGTCTATGTTCTTGGTAATTGGGTATCTTCTTTTTAAACTCTTTTTCAAAAATAATTTTTCTTTGATTGAATCTTGTGCCAAACTTTAAGTTTGGTGTTTTATTGTTAATCTTTTTATAATTTTCAAAAATTTTATTGAAGTTTTCTAAAAAATTTTAAGTTTGGTGTTCTTTCTTTTGTTCTTATTGTTCTTGTGAATCTTCAAAGTGTTATTGAGTCTTCTTTGTGTTTTGATCTTAAAATTTTTAAGTTTGGTGTTCCTTGGTTTTTTCCTCCAAAATTTTTGAAAACAAGGAGGATTATATCTAAAAATTTTAAATCTTGTGTCTTTTGTGTGTTTTTCTCTTTCATCATAAAATTCAAAATTCAAAAAAATATATTCTCTAACTATTTTTAAACCACAATTTTGAATTTTTTTATATAAAAATTCAGATTTCAATTTAAAAAATATCCTAACCACTTTCTCTCTCCTCATTATTTTTGAAAATTTTCAAAAAAAAATAATAATCATAATTTCAAATTTTTTATTTTTATTTTTATTTTTTTATTTCGGAAATTTATTTCTTTTTATTTATTATTTTAGTTTTTATTTTATTTTATTTTGTTATTTCGGAAATTAATTTTTTTATATAATAAAATAAATAAAATTTAAATCCACATTACCTCCTTTACTCCAACATGGACCTAAGTGGAAATGAACAGTCCAAAAGGACTCTGGGGTCATATGCTAACCCCACTACTGCTTCATATGGGAGTAGTATCTGTATACCCTCCATCGGAGTCAGTAGTTTTGAGTTGAATCCTCAGCTCATCATCATGGTGCAGCAAAGTTGCCAGTATTCCGGTCTTCCACAGGAAGAACCTACAGAGTTTCTAGCACAGTTTTTACAAATTGCTGACACAGTACATGATAAGGAGGTAGATCAGGATGTCTACAGGCTATTACTGTTTCCATTTGCTGTAAAAGACCAAGTTAAAAAGTGGTTAAATAACCAACCTAAGCACAGCATAAAGACATGGAAACAACTGTCAGAAAAATTTCTGAATCACTATTTTCCTCCAAAACGGATGACACAGCTAAGGCTGAGCATCCAAGGCTTCAAACAAGGGGATAATGAATATCTTTATGATGCTTGGGAGAGATACAGAGAGATGCTAAGAAAATGCCCATCTGAAATGTTTTCAGAGTGGGTGCAGTTAGATATCTTCTACTATGGGCTTACAGAAAGAGCTCATATTTCTCTAGACCACTTAGCTGGTGGATCTATACACATGAGAAAGACAATAGAAGAAGCTCAAGAGCTCATTGATACAGTTGCCAGAAATCAGCATCTGTACCTAAGTAGTGAACCTTCCATGAAAGAAGAGGTTAAGACAGTAACTGCTGAACTGAGTCCTACAGAACAAGTTACTGAATTCAATCAGCAACTAGATTTTCTAACAAAACAGCTAGCCGAATTCAAGGAAATACTACAAGAAACAAGAATGGCTAATATGAATATGGAAGTATAGTTGAAGTAACCAAAACAGCAGTTATCAAAACAAATAACAGAAGAGTGGCAAGCAGTTCAATTAAGAAGTGGGAAAACATTAAATACCTCACTTCAAGATAGCAGGAAGCCAAAAAATGAGCAAACTAACCAAAATCCCGTTGAGGACAGTAAGAGCCCAGAGAGGAATAATTTCGATGCTCAAACGCCAGAGAATGGGTGGAAAGCTGGCGTTGAACGCCCAAACCATGCTTAGTCCTGGCGTTCAACGCCAGAAACAAGCAAGGATTTGGCGTTGAACGCCCAATGTGAGCAAAGTTCTGGCGTTCAGACGCCAGTAACAAGTAAGGAATTGGCATCTAATGCCACTCTAGCTTCAACCCCTGGCATTCAAATGCCAGTGGGGGATCAGACACATACATGTACTGATAATAACCTATCTAAAAAAGCTTCTCAACCCACATCTGTAGGCAATAAACCTGCAGCAACTAAGGTTGAGAAATACAAAGCCAAAATGCCTTATCCTCAGAAACTCCGCCAAGCGGAACAGGATAAGCAATTTGTCCGCTTTGCAGACTATCTCAGGACTCTTGAAATAAAGATTCCGTTTGCAGAGGCACTTGAGCAAATACCCTCTTATGCTAAGTTCTTGAAAGAGATCTTAAGTCATAAGGAGGATTGGAGGGAAACTGAAAAAGTTTACCTCACTAAAGAATGCTGTGCAATCATTCTGAAAAGCTTACCTGAGAAGCTCAAAGATCCGGGAAGCTTTATGATACCATGCAAATTAGAGGGTACTTGTACCAAGCAAGCTCTATGTGATCTTGGGGCAAGTATCAACCTAATACCTGCATCTACTATCAAAAAGCTTGGTTTAACTGAAGAAGTCAAACCAACCCGGATATGTCTCCAACTTGCTGATGGCTCCATTAAATACCCATCAGGCGTGATTGAAGACATGATTGTTGGTGCACGAAATTGTGATCATCAACAATGGCGCCAAAAACTTGGTAGCACTCTCAACGTGAATCACACTTAGTCACAACACCGCACAACTAACCAGCAAGTGCACTGGGTCGTCCAAGTAACACCTTACGTGAGTAAGGGTCGATCCCATGGAGATTGTTGGTATCAAGCAAGCTGTGGTTATCCTGTAAATCTCAGTTAGGCGGATAGTAAATATTATGGAGTATTTGAATAATAAATAAAACAGAAAATAAAGATAGAGTTATTCACGTAAATCAATGGTGGGAATTTCAGATAAGTGTGTGGAGGTGCTTATCCCTATTGGATCGATGCTTTCCTACTGTCTTCCTTCAATCCTTCTTATTCCTTTCCATGGCAAGTTGTATGTAGGGCATCACCGTTGTCAATGGCTACATCCCATCCTCTCAGTGAAAAAGGTCCAAATGCTCTGTCACGGCACGGCTAATCATCTGTCGGTTCTCGATCATATTGGAATAGAATCCCTTGATTCTTTTGGGTTTGTCATCACGCCCAACAATCGCGAGTTTGAAGCTCGTCACAGTCATTCAATCCCTGAATCCTACTCGGAATACCACAGACAAGTTTTAGACTTTCCGGATTCTTATGAATGCCGTCATCAATCTAGCTCATACCATGAAGATTCTGATTAAGGAATCCAAGAGATATGCGCCCGGTCTAAGGTAGAACAGAAGTGGTTGTCAGTCACGCGTTCATAGGTGAGAATGATGATGACTGTCACGGATCATCAAATTTATCATGTTGAAGTGCAACGAATATCTTAGAATAAGAACAAGCGGAATTGAATAGAAAATAGTAGTAATTGCATTGAAACTTGAGGTATAGCAGAGCTCCACACCCTAATCTATGGAATGTAGAAACTCCACCGTTGAAAATACATAAGTGATGAAGGTTTAGGCATTGCCGAATGGCCAGCCCCCAAACGTGATCAAAAGATCAAAAAATACAATCAAAGACTAGACAATCAATGACGTAACGTGGTCAAAAGATACTGAATACAATAGTAAAATGTCCTATTTATGCTAGACTAGCTACTAGGGTTTACAGAAGTAAGTAATTGATGCATAAATCCACTTCCGGGGCCCACTTGGTATGTGCTTGGGCTGAGCTTGAGCTTTACACGAGCTGAGGCTTATCTTGGAGTTGAACACCAAGTTGTAACTGTTTTTGGCGTTCAACTCTGGTTCATGACGTGTTTCTGGCGTTTCACTCCAGAATGCAGCATGGAACTGGTGTTGAGCGCCAGTTTACGTTATCTAATCGCGAATAAAGTATGGACTATTATATATTGCTAGAAAGCTCTGGATGTCTACTTTCCAACATTATTGAGAGCTCGCCATTTGGAGTTCTGTAGCTCTAGAAAATCCATTTTGAGTGCAGGGAGGTCATAATCCAACAGCATCAGCAGTCCTTCGTCAGCCTTTTATCAGAGTTTTGCTCAGGTCCCTCAATTTTAGCTAGAAATTACCTGAAATCACAGAAAAACACACAAACTCATAGTAAGTCTAGAAATGTGAATTTAGCATGAAAACTAATGAAAACATCCCTAAAAGTAGCTAGATCCTACTAAAAACTACCTAAAAACAATGCCAAAAAGCGTATAAATTATCCGCTCATCAATTGTCAAGGTTGGGCCATTCGCCTTTCCTACTGACTTTATGGTGCTAGAAATAGAGGAGCACAAGAGTTCAACTCTCATTTTAGGAAGACCTTTCCTAGCAATTGGCCGAACCCTTATTGACGTCCAAAAAGGGGAAGTAACCCTGAGAGTCAATGAAGATGAGTTCAAGTTGAATGTTGTCAAAGCTATGCAGCATCCAGACACTCCAAATGATTGCATGAGCATTGATATTATTGACTCTCTGGTAAAAGAGATCAATATGACTGAGAGTCTCGAATCAGAACTGGAGGATATCTTTAAAGATGTTCAGCCTGATCTGGAGGAATCAGAGAGAATAATAGAACCTCTGAAAATCCCTCAGGAAGAGGAGAAACCTCCTAAACCCGAGCTCAAACCATTACCACCATCCTTGAAATATGCATTTCTGGGAGAAGGTGATACCTTTTCTGTAATCATAAGCTCTACCTTAGAGCCACAGGAAGAGAAAGCACTAATTCAAGTGCTAAAGACACACAAGACAGCTCTTGGGTGGTCCATCAGTGATCTTAAGGGCATTAGCCCAGCCAGATGCATGCACAAGATCTTATTGGAGGGTGACGCTAAGCCAGTGGTTCAACCACAAAGGCGGCTGAATCCAGCCATAAAGGAGGTAGTGCAGAAGGAGGTCACTAAACTACTAGAGGTTGGGATTATTTATCCTATTTCTGATAGCCCCTGGGTAAGCCCTATCCAAGTCGTCCCTGAGAAGGGTGGCACGACAGTGGTTCATAATAAAAAAATGAACTAGTTCCTACAAGAACAGTTACAGGGTGGCGTATGTGTATTGATTACAGAAGGCTCAATACAGCTACCAGAAATGATCATTTTTTCCTTTACCATTCATAGAGCAGATGCTAGAAAGACTAGTAGTTCATGAATACTACTACTTCTTGGATGGATATTCAGGTTATAATCAAATTGCAGTAGATCCCCAAGATCAAGAGAAAATAGCATTCACATGTCCATCTGGAGTATTTGCATACAGAAGGATGCCATTTGGTCTGTGCAATGCACCTGCAACCTTTCAAAGGTGCATGCTCTCAATTTTCTCTGATTTGGTGGAAAAAATTTTTGGAAGTCTTCATGGATGACTTTTCAGTATTTGGAGACTCATTCAGCTCCTGTCTTGACCATCTAGCACTTGTTCTAAAGAGGTGCCAAGAGACTAACCTGGTTTTAATTTGGGAGAAATGTCACTTTATGGTGACTAAAGGAATTGTCCTTGGACACAAAATTTCGAACAAGGGAATAGAAGTGGATCAAGCTAAGGTAGAGGTAATTGAAAAATTACCACTACCAGCCAATGTTAAGGCAATCAGAAGCTTTCTGGGGCATGCAGGATTTTAGAGGAGGTTTATAAGGGATTTTTTAAAAATTGCCAAACCTCTAAGTAATCTACTAGCTGCTGACACGCCATTTATCTTTGATAAGGAGTGTCTGCAGGCATTTGAGACTCTGAAAGCTAAGCTGGTCACAACACCAGTCATCTCTACACCAGACTAGACATTACCTTTTGAATAATGTGTGATGCCAGTGACCATGCCATTGGTGCAGTGTAGGGACACAGGTATGACAAGCTTTTGCACGTCATTTATTATGCCAATCGTGTTCTAAATGACGCACAAAAGAACTACACAACCACAGAAAAATAGCTACTTACAGTGGTTTATGCCATTGACAAGTTTAGATCCTATTTAGTAGGATTAAAAGTGATTATGTACACTGACCATGCTGCTCTTAAATATCTACTCATAAAGCAGGATTCAAAACCCAGACTCATCAGATAGGTGTTGCTTCTGCAAGAGTTTGATATAGAAATAAGAGACAGAAAAGGGACAGAGAACCAAGTAGCAGATCACCTGTCCTGAATAGAACCAGTAGAAGGAGTGATGACAAGTCATCATATACCCATTTTCTATGCTTTTTCATACAAGAAATTGATGATTAGTGCTTAAATATTGCATTCTTGTGTACTTAATTGGAAGATTTCCTTGATCTTTTAATTTTATAAATCTTGTAGGAAATAAGAAGAAAAAGAAGCAAAGAAGCACAAAAAAAGGAGAAAAAAAGAGCTTTGGGGTACATTTTGAAGTTGGGTACACTTTGGAGCCTTAGGCCACGCTTTTAAAAGCGTGGCCCATGACCAAATCAAGAAAGGAAGCAGCCAGCACGCACACGATCCTGCCCTTGCCAAGGGCAGGGCAGAATCATGATGCAAAGTGTGGTTGGAAGCAAGAATTTTCGCTAAGTTAAAATCTGGCCGCACACAGCATGACCATGCCTACTTCAAAGGGCTATAACTTGAGCTACAGACGTCCAATTGATGTGCTTCCAGTTGCGTTGGAAAGCTGACATTCAGAGCTTTCCAACGATATATAGCAATCCATATTTGGCGCACAATTGAGGCAAGAACGAAAGGCATCTTTAAGGGCCATGAGAAAGCAAGAAACTAGGCCTTACTTTGGTGCCAAGAAAGCCAAGGAAATTAAGTAGCGTGAGTTTCGGCCATGGTTCAAACTTGGGACATCAAAGTGAAAACACTGCCCTGCCCTCCGCGAGGGCAGGGCAGCATTTGGGTTGGTGCACAAATCTGGCGCACCACACACAAATCTGGCGCACCAATTCTCTCCTGGCAGCACCAGCGTGCATCGCAACTCAATCCTGGCAGCACCACAATTTTCTGCCCTGCCCTCCGCGAGGGCAGGGAAGCATCCTATGCACCAAGCTCAATTCTGGCGCACCAATTTTCAATTCTGGCGCACCAATTCCTGATTCTGGCAGCACCAAGGAATTTCTGGCGCACCAACTTTTCCTGCCCTGCCCTTGGCGCGGGCAGGGCAGCATCTGGCGCACCAAGGCCGCACCAGCTTGCACCACGGACGCACCACCATGCACCAATTTTCTGCCCTGCCCTCCACAAGGGCAGGGCAGCCTCCTGGGAGCAACATGGGCCAAAATCAACCAAAATTCAAATTAATTCAATTCTTCAACAAATTGAATCAAGGCCAACCAAACCCATTTCTCCTCAAATCAAAAGCAAGCAAAGCCCACTCAACATGACTCAAAGGCACATGAATAAATTAAATTAGGATTTTTATTTTTAATTTGTTTTAATTTCATTTTCATTTTTCACTTTGTAAAGCCTATATAAAGGCATCATTTTCATCTTTGTAGGGGAGCTCCATTAGAAAAAGGCGAGACCCACTAGGGAATATTAGGATTTGAGAGCTCTCTCTCTTGGTTTTCTTTTCTGTTTTGAATCTTGAGTGAGATTGGAGGAATTCTGTTTCATTCTCACCTTGAGATCTCTTGTTCACTTTTTCTGCATAATTTAAATTCACATACTGCTTCATCTTCTCTTTTAATACTGCAATTCATTTATCTTCTTTTCTTCTGCAATTGTTCTTGGTTGGATCAAGGAAGGAATTGAGATCTAGACTTGTTCTCTAGTCTCTTTGATTTCCTGAGATCTTCAATCTCATTTGGCAATTAAACTGAATTTAATTTCTGTTTGCTTCTTCAAGAAATTCTGCTTTCTGTTTAAGATTTGTTGCAAGTAACTCTTCTGCTTGATTGCTCCTTACATTCTCTTGTTGAATTTTAATTCCCAACACCCAAGTCCTTTTACTCTTCATGCAATTTAATTATTCTGCAATTATTCTAAGTGCTGCTTATTACTTTCCTTTAAATTTCCTGCACCCAATCCCCTTTTACATTTGATGCAATTTACATTTCTTGTCATTTAAGATTCTTGCAATTTTAATTTCTAGTTCTTTAAGTTACTTGCAATTTTACTTTCTGCACTTTAATTTTCCTTGCTATTTACTTTCTGTTGGCTACACTTCATCCAAATTCACTTTAATATGAGCGTACAGAACAACATTCAAGACTCCTATAGGAACTTCTCCATACCAGCTTGTGTATGGAAAAGCCTGTCACTTGCCAGTGGAACTGGAGCATAAGGCCTATTGGGCAACCAGATTCCTAAACCTTGATACCAAGTTAGCTGGAGAAAAGCGATTGCTCCAGTTAAATGAGCTAGAGGAATTTAGACTCAATGCTTTCGAAAATGCAAAAATTTACAAAGAGAAAGCAAAAAGATGGCATGATAAGAAGTTTTTTTTGAGTCAGGGCAGAAAGTTCTGCTGTTTAATTCTAGGCTCAGATTATTCCCTGGGAAATTGAAATCCCGATGGAGAGGACCATATGTGATTACAAGTGTGTCACCATATGGATACGTAGAGCTTCAGGATAATGATTCTAACAAAAAGTTTATTGTTAATGGACAGAGAGTCAAACATTATCTTGAAAGCAATTTTGAGCAAGAATGCTCAAAACTGAGACTTGATTAAAGCTCAGTAATATTCCAGCTAAAGACAATAAAGAAGCGCTTGCTGGGAGGCAACCCAGCCATTTACAAAGTTTATTTGTTAATTAATTGATTTTTACAGGTATATCTCAATTATCTTCAAGGTAAAATAGTAATTGCTTGAGTTCATAGAGTTACAGAAGGATTCAAAGGATAAAAACAGCAAAAAGAAGTTCACTGGTGCGAAAACACCAGTAAGAGCTGTTTTGGGTGTTCAACGCCAGAAAGAAGCCTCTTCTGGGCATTGAACGCCAAAAAGAAGCACCTTCTAGGCGTTGAATGCCTAGTGACAAAAGAGTTCCTGGCGTTCAACGCCAGAAAGAAGCAACAGCTGGGCATTGAACGCGTAGGAGAAGCTGCACATGGGCGTTAAACGCCTAAAACATGCAGCATTTGGGCGTTTAACACCAGGATGGTGGGGAGGAGGTAAATTCGTTTTTACTTCACAATTTTTTAAATTTTTTACGTTTCAAATCATGATTTCTTGCATAAACATGTTACAAACTCTCATCCTTTAATTCCAAAAATTTTAATCCTAATTTCTAAAATCCCTTTTTCAAAAATATCAAATGTATCTTAATCCATAAATACAAATCTTTTTCCAATCCAATCCAACTCTTTTTAAAATCTTTTTCAACTCATCATATCTTTTGAATTTCGAAATTCCTCTCCCTTTATTCTTCTCCTTTCCTTTCTTTTGCTTGAGGACAAGTAAACCTCTAAGTTTGGTGTGATATGCCATGATCACTGAGCTAAAACTCATCAAGATCATGGCACCTAAGGGAACAGGAAGAGCAAGGATGTGACTTGAAGGAACTGAAGCGTCAGAAATTATCTCTTGAAGGATCAAGCACCCCACAGACTAGAGGAACACCCACTTCCCAAAATAAAGGTTGTTGAGTCCTAATCTTTGCCTTAACTCTGTGATAACTGCTCTTATTATGAATTTACCTTAGAAGCTACATATTAGTAGTAGTAATTAGTATCTCTATTTTGACTTTATTTCCAATTAAGTTATAATTTATTTTTCTCATCATCATCAAACATGAATAAAATAGTAGATTTTTAGAATAAAGAGGCAATTTAATTTTTTTTCGAGTTCTTAATAAGGAAAATTCTAATTATTTATATGTGGTGGCAATACTTTTTGTCTTCTGAATGAATGCTTGAACAGTGCATATTTTTTATATTGAATTTTATGAATGTTAAAATTGTTGGCTCCTGAAAGAATGATGAACAAGAGAAATGTTATTGATAAGCTGAAAAATCATGAAATTGATTCTTGAAGAAAGAAAAAGCAGTAAAAAACAAGGTTGCAAAAAAAAGCAAAAGAGGTAGAAAAAGCCAATAGCCCTTTAAACCAAAAGGCAAGGGTGAAAAGGATCCAAGGCTTTGAGCATCAATGGATAGGAGGGCCCAAGGAAATAAATCCAGGCCTAAGCGGCTAAATCAAGCTGTCTCTAACCATGTGCTTATGGCATGCAAGTCCAAGTGAAAAGCTTGAGACTGAGTGGTTAAAGTCATGATCCAAAGCAAAAGAGTGTGCTTAAGAACTCTGGACACCTCTAATTAGGGACTTTAGCAAAGCTAAGTCACAATATAAAAAGGTTCACCCAGTTATGTGTCTGTGGCATTTATGTATCCAGTGGTAATACTGGAAAACAAAGTGCTTAGGGCCACGGCCAAGACTCATAAAGTATCTGTGTTCAAGAATCAACATACTAAACTAAGAGAATCAATAATACTATCTGAATTTTGAGTTCCTATGGATGCCAATCATTCTGAATTTCAAAGGATAAAGTGAGATGCCAAAACTATTTAGAAGCAAAAAGCTACTAGCCCCGCTCATCTAATTAGAATCTGAGCTTCACTTAAAACTCTGAGATATTATTGCTTCTTAATTTCTTTTTATCCTATTTTATTTATCTAGTTGCTTGGGGACAAGCAACAGTTTAAGTTTGGTGTTGTGATGAGCGGATATTTTATACGCTTTTTGGGGGTAATTTCATGTAGATTTTAGTATATTTTAGTTAGTTTTTAGTATAATTTTATTTATTTTTAGGCAAAATTCATATTTCTGGACTCTACTAAGAGTTTGTGTGTTTTTCTGTAATTTCAGGTATTTTCTGGCTGAAATTGAGGGAGCTGAGCAAAAATCTGATTTAGGCTGAAAAAGGACTGCTGATGTTGTTGGATTCTGACCTCCTTGTACTCGGAATAAATTTTTTGGAGCTACAGGAGTCCAATTTGCGCACTCTTGATTGCGCTGGAAAGTAGACATCCAGGGCTTTCCAGCAATATATAATAGTCTATACTTTGCGCGAAGATAGATGACGTAAAATGGCGTTCAACGCCAATTCCATGTTGCAGCCTGGCGTTCAGCGCCAGAAACAGGTTGCAAGTTGGAGTTCAACGCCAGAAACAGGTTACAACCTGGCGTTCAACTCCAGAACAGCCTAGGCACGTGAGAAGCTTAAGTCTCAGCCCCAGCACACACCTAGTGGGCCCCAAAAGTGGATTTCTGCACCAATTATCTTAGTTCAACTCTTAGAGACTTATTTTGGAGCTCATGACATTTTTAGATCTGAATTTTATATTTTTTAACGGCATGAGTTTCTAAACTCCATTGTTGGGGGTACGGAGCTCTGCAGCATCTCGATGAATTAATGCAATTATTTCTGTTTTTCCATTCAAACATGTGTGTTCCTATCTAAGATGTTCATTCGCGCTTAATGATGAGCGGATAATTTATACGCTTTTTGGCATTGTTTTTAGTATGTTTTTAGTATGTTTTAGTTAGTTTTTATTATATTTTTATTAGTTTTTATTTAAAATTCACTTTTCTGGACTTTACTATGAGTTTGTGTGTTTTTCTGTGATTTCAGGTATTTTCTGCTGAAATTGAGGGACCTGAGCAAAAATCTGATTCAGAGGCTGAAAAAGGACTGCAGATGTTGTTGGATTCTGACCTCCCTGCACTCGAAGTGAATTTTCTGGAGCTGTAGAAGCCCAATTGGCGCGTTCTTAATTATGTTGGAAAGCAGACATCCTGGACTTTCCAGCAATATATAATAGTCCATACTTTGCTCGAGATTTGATGGCCCAAACTGGCGTTCCAAATCAGCTTAAGACTTCCCGGCGTTTAACGCCGGAACTGGCACAAAAGTGGGAGTTAAACGCCCAAACTGGCACAAAAGCTGGCATTTAACTCCAAGAAAAGTCTCTACACAAAAATGCTTCAATGCTCAGCCCAAGCACACACCAAGTGGGCCCGGAAGTGGATTTATACGTCATTTACTCAATTTTGTAAATCCTAAGCTACTAGTTCTCTATAAATAGGACCTTTTGCTATTGTATTTTCATCTTGGTAGCTATCTTTGAGTAGTCTTATGCTATCTTAGATCATTGGGCTGGCCTCACGGCCATGCCTAGACCTTGTTCTTATGTATTTTCAATGGTGGAGATTCTACACACCATAGATTAAGGTGTGGAGCTCTGCTGTACCTCGAGTATTAATGCAATTACTATTGTTCTTCTATTCAATTCAGCTTATTCTTGTTCTAAGATATCACTTGTTCCTCAACTTGATGAATGTGATTGATGTGTGGAAAACGATCCAACACAAAACTCACCGGCAAGTATACCGGGTCGCATCAAGTAATAAAACTCACGGGAGTGAGGTCGATCCCACAGGGATTGAAGGATTGAGCAATTTTAGTTTAGTGGTTGATTTAGTCAAGCGAATCAAGTATTTGTTGAGTGGTTTATCATTAACAGAAACTAAATTGCTTGGAATGTAAAGGGAGAGGGGAGAATTGCAGTAAATTAAAGAGCAGAAAAGTAAAAGATGCAGAATCTTAAAGGACAAAAAATTAAATGACTGAAACTTAAAGTGCAAGAAATATAAATTGCAGTAACTTAAAGTGCAAGAAATATGAATTGCTTGAATGAAAAAAGGGATTTGAGGACTGGGATTTCAGAATTCAAACGAGGAAAATTAAATTGCCACAATTAACTAAACAAGAGATGAAATGAAATAGACTAGATCTCAAACAGAAATGGAAATTAAATTGTAGCAGGGGTTCACAGAAGAACCAAAAGGAAAATAAGATCTCAGGACTCCAGAGACTAGATAGCAAAGTCTAGATCTCAATTGCCTTCCCAGATCCAAGTTCACAAAGCAATTAACAAGAAATTGAAGAAGAAGCAGAAAAGGAAATGTAATTAAACTCAATTATGCAGAAGAGGAATTAAAGAGATCTTGAATGGAGATTGAGACAGAAATTCCTCAATTCTTCACACCCAAGACTCAAACAAGAAAAGTAAAAAATGCTCAAGCAAGAACGAGGAAGAAGAGAGATCAATTCTCCTCCCCAATTCTCTGAAATCTCAGTTTCTAGCTCTCAATGAAGTCTCCAAGAGAAGGTTCAAAAGCTCAAAGTAAAGTAAAAGTTCAAAAGCTCAAAAGAAAGGTTTTTTAATTATATCAAACTATCTCCTATTTATACACTTTCTATTCTTGGATCTTGGGATTTGGATGGGCTTTTGATTTGGTGAAGAAATGAATTAAATTGGATTTTTGATCCAATTTTCAGCCCATGAAAAATTGGCTTCCAGGAGGCTGCCCTGCCCTTGTGGAGGGCAGGGCAGGAAAGTGTGCGTGCGGCCCTTGTGCGTGCGTGTTGGTGCGTGTGGTGCTGCAGGATGCTGCCCTGCCCTTGTGGAGGGCAGGGCAGAGTTTTTTGGTGTGCCAAATTTTGCTACCCGTGCGTGCTGCTGCTGCCGAGACCCCCTTGGTGCGCCAGATTCTTCCCGTGCGTGTGTGCACCACAAAATGCTGCCCTGCCCTCGCGGAGGGCAGGGCAATGTTTCCAAAAGTGAAGCCCCGCGTTTGAAGCTCGTTGGAAGCACACGCTACTTCTTTTCCTTGGTTTTCTTGGCACCAAAGTAAGGCCTAGTTCCTTGCTTCCTTATGGTGCCGAGTTCGATCCTTGTGGAGGGCAATGTTTGCTTCCTCCTTCTATGCGCCACACTTCTTATCTCTTGGGCCATGCTTTCTTAAGCCACGCTTCCTCTTTTCTTCTTTTCTTCACCTTCAAATAATCAAAACAACCACTCAAAGTATCACTAAATTCACAAGGCTTATAAATCAATTAAAAATCAATTAAATTTAGCTCAAACCTCATGAGTTAGCATCAATTTAATGGTAGTTGCTTGATTTAAAGAAGTTATGCATTTTCATTCCAAATCACTTACGTAGGATGCAAGAAAGTGCATAAAGACTAATAAAACAAGTGAAATTAGCTTGAAAAATGGGTATATGATGACTTGTCATCACAACACCAAACTTAAATCTTGCTTGTCCCCAAGCAAGCATCAAAACTAAGAGAAAATGAAATGAACAAGGACAGCAATTATATCCTTATTAGGCATGTAGCAGAACTTGATTTATGGAGTTTTTATGCAGACAATGACAACCCAAGTTATTGTTTGCTGTTACATAATATACACCTTTCCTCAAAGGCTTACTAAACTTGCTGATATAAGGTTTACTCTTTAATTAATCCCTTGCTAACTTTTCTTTTCTTATGTTGCTCAACAAGCTTATTATTCTTTTGGAGGCTTGGTGTCTAATGTTGCAGTAGTAGCCTTTGGCTTTATTTTTCTTTACTCAACATCTTTCCACCACAGACACATGGCTTACTATTTCTTCCTAGGATCATTGATGCCCAGCATCTCTTTGGATAACTAAATGTTCTGTATCTAAGTTGCTCTTTATTGTGGACTTTCAATTGGCCATCCCAAATCAGTTGATCTAAGTGACCGGGTTTTAAAATACCCCTCAGAATTTACTTATCCAAGCATATCCTAGTACAAGAACACCACAGGCATGTGTCCTAGGGTCCAAGCTATTGGTGTCCAGCCTTTATTCTTTGTTTTTCTTGCCACATTGGCTTTTTCTACTTCCTTTTCTTTCTGTTTTATTTTTGTTCTCAAGGGCTTTTTCTTTATTGATAAGAACCTTTATAACAGCAAGCTAGCTCACACTTCAATGAAAATGATACTATGCAGCAATTATTTCATGAGTTATGCATTAAATCAAACACATACACCACCATTGACTTCCATTCTAACTCATGCAACATTGGATATTTACTTTCCAATTCAAACAATTCTCTTTTATTCAAGCATATGAGAAATATAAAAAAATTCAGCTAGGTGATGGATGACAAGCAGAATTCAGATTTAGCATTTCTGTAGCTATTTATTAAGTGACAAAAGAAAATAAAAAAAATGCATGAAGTAAAAGAAATAAACAATGGAGGCATATCATGTTTCAGACATGCATCTCCTTATTAAGGGTATGAAGGAAGAAGTATGAAAGAACTTTACCACCTTCTAATGATTGTGGCTGCTGCTTGATTCTCCCTTTTTCTTCATTCTCTTCCCTAGCTTGTCTCGGACTTCTTCACCAGGGCATATTCTATCCCAGACAGAATCTAAGAGCCCTGAGAGTCTAACTTCTTCCAATCTATTAAGTGTTAACTCCGTATAATGATGAGACCTTGCTTTTTGCTTGGCTTCAAATTCAGGGCATTGCTCAAATGGCTTGATCTGTGGATTGAGTGTTGGCAAATTTTGGGTTAAATACTCCAACCTTGCTTGTATGTTTTCATCACTCTCCATTCTTTGCACATATCTAATTTCTTCCATAGTGTGATGAATATTCTTCCATTGATACAGGTTGTGACTATATTCCCCTGCTTTAGCTTGACTAAAATACAGCTTATCATATGATTCTTTGAATTCTTTATATTGCTCTTTTTGTCCTTCAAGAATCTGTGCTTGAAATTCTTGCTGCTGAGTCATCATTTGTTGTTGCCATCTCTCTTGCTTCTCCTCCATTTGACGCTGCCAAGCTTCTCGTTCCTCTTTATCCCTCAAATATTGCTCCTTAAACTCTGAATGGGGCTCTAGATATTGCTCTTGGCGCCCCTGATTTTGGTCTTGTTGAGCTTGCATGAGTTGCTGAGATAGCTCTTCAATTGTTCTTTGTAGCTGGCTCATGTCTATGGCACTATGAGCTTGATTTCGTCCTTCCTCTCTATGTGATCTCCTTTGTCTGGGAGCTGCCACCCCCTCTTGATCATCTTCTTCATTCATTCCTTCCATACTCTTCTTGGTGATTCCTTTCCCCTTTTTCACTTTTTCTGTGTCCTCATCTTCAAAGATCACTCCAGCTTTGTTGCATAGCCTAAGGATGGTACTTGGATGTCCAAGACCACTTGATTTACTTGTGCTGTTAGCCATCTCTTGAATACTGTCGGCTATGAGTTGTGCGAGGTTGACTTCACCTCCATGTAAGATGCAGTATTTCAAGAGTGCTCATTTGATTGTGACCCAAGAGGCGTTTCCTGTAGGGAGGATAGACCTCCTTACTATCTCATACCATCCTTTGGCCACAGGAGTAAGATTTATTCTCCTCAAGTGGCTTGGAACTCCTTTTGAATCTCTTTCCCAGTCTGTATTTTCCACACATAACCCTTGCAAGATCTCATCAGGATTGTTTTCCATCTGTAATCTGGTCTCATAACTAGGCTCTGCATAAGTTATGGTTCTCAACTTTAGGGCTCTAGTGATGGCTGCTAGACTGAAATTCACTTCAACTCCTCTGACATAACTTATGTAGGGGACACTATCTTTGTTCTCTTTTACAGCATTTGCATAGAACTCCCTGATCATGACTGCACTGATGTCAACGAGAGGAGCACATAAAAGTTCCCACCTTCTTTCTTTAGTGATTTGCCTCATGATGGGGTATTCCCCGTCCTTCAACTCAAGGGCCTTCTCATAGATAACATTCTTTGTCTTCATGAATCTATGATATCTCCCTTCATGGAACTGGGATCTAAATTTTCTTGTATCATATGCTGGAGGCTCGGTCACCATTAGTTCCTTTCCTGGCCTTCTTTTTGAACTTGAGGAGGCCATTAGATTTGAAGTGAAAAAGAGGGAAAAATGGAAGTAAGAGAAGAATGTGTTGTGTTTGGGATGATGCTCGGTTTTGTTGTGCAAGAGAAAAGAATTGTTGGTTTTAGTTTCGGGAGTAGAGGAGATTATGGTTTACAAGTGAAAGTGGTTTGTATGAATGTGTAAGCCATTTAGTGCTAACGGCTATTTATAGGCAAAATTCTTCAAACTTTCTAACAAAACCATAATGAATGAGGAAGGAGTTCGTTGGTGCTCATGAAGGGTTGAGATTGAGTTGATCATACAGAAGGTTCATGGATTGAACGGTCTGCATGCCTTGTTGAGGCTTTGACGAGGATTCTCTTCTCATTGGTTGCATGCATTTAGGTGTTCGATGATGCATGCATGCAAATTTTGCTTCCCAAGGAGCGCATTTCTCTAGGCACATGTGACCATTCCTCACTTAGCTTGTCCTAGCCGTGGCCCCTCCTTGCATTTGTCGCAATCTCTTCCTCTTAAATAAACCAAAACAGCTAGCCTTAGAACATTAATATAGAAGTTGGCAAGTGATTTGCAATAAAGAAGAAAGTTGTTTTGTTTTGTTTATATATTTTTTTTCTTTTTTAGTGATCAATTGTGTCCCTTAATTAGAGATGCTAAAAGTTGCTGAACACCAAACTTATCTCTTATTGAGGGGATGGCTTAGCAATGCAAATCATTCTTCACAATTGATGTATTTTATATTTCAAAAAAAAAAAAAAGATAATGATGCATGATCCCTTTCTGTATGGTTTTGATTCCATGAATAGGAAATGATCTGCTGAACAGTGTTACATATGCAGACACCAAACTTAGTGTTTGGTCATATGCTTCATCAAAATGATTTTACATATGTTCTAAGAATAGCCCCCCTTCTTTTGAAAAGCAAATATTGGGTGTGCCGTATGGTACACCAAACTTAGAAGTCTGACTTATGCTCTAAAACAATGTATGCATTTATCAAATATGAAAGTTCAAAATCATGCGCAGGTGATCATAGCTTATTGGATAAAAGAAAAGACAGAAATCTTAAATCATGGGTTGCCTCCCATGAAGTGCTCTTTTATTGTCACTAGCTTGACATTGAACTCCCTTTAGGGCGGGTGATGCTGGTGGTGTCTCAATTTGTCCCCTCTCGCTGTAAGCTTTCTCTGTGTGCCTTGATGCTCAATTTCAATATGCTCCAGAGAGAGTACTTGGTTGACAGTGTAATGATCTTCTGTTCCCAGCTGTTGATATACTAGTTGCACCTTGTCACCTTTGGAAAATCCTTCAGTTGGGATTTTCTTATTTTTCCACCCTTTGTAAGCCTTCTTCTTGTTCTTCATCTTTTTCTTTCTTGTTGATCTTTCTCCCTTGACAGTGACTTGAGTTGTGATACCTTCCTGTTTGTTTATTATCTCAACTTCTTTTTGAATTCCTTCTCCTTCTTGCACCTGCTCATTTTTCTGTTCTACTGTGTTGTTGGTTGCTTCCCCTGGAAGAAAGTCACTACTTATCTTGCTTGTTTCTTCTTTACTTTGTGATTCTGGAAATACTTTCAGGGTGATACTTTCTTCATGCATCCTGAGGGTTAGCTCTCCCTGCTCTATATCTACAATGGCTCTAGCAGTGGCCAAAAATGGTCGACCAAGTATTATGGAGTCATTCTCATTCTCTGTTGAATCTAGGATCACAAAGTCTGCAAGAAAGATGAACTTGTCAACCTTAACTAAAAGGTTTTCAATCAACCCTTTAGGATACACCACTGATTGGTCCACCAATTCCAAGGACATCTGTATTGGTTTCACTTTTCCTATGCCAAGCTTTTTCACTAAAGAAGATGGAATTAGATTTATACTTGCTCCTAAGTCACACATCCCCCTTGTTGATACATAGGCTTCCAATAGTGCAAGGCAGGAAGAAACCTCCAGGATCTTCAAGCTTGGGGGGAGCCCTTTTCTGATTAATGCACTGCATTCTTCAGTGAGCAGCACAGTCTCTTTTTCAATCCAACTCCTTTTCTTGTTAATAAGCTCTTTTAGGAACTTGGCATACAGAGGCATTTGCTCCAATGCTTCAGCCAAGGGTATGTTGATCTCTAGCTTCTTGAAAATCTCAAGGAATTTAGAAAAGTGTTGGTCCTTAACCTCTTTGTGGAACCTTTAGGGATAAGGCAGTGGAGGTGTCAAGCTCTTCTCCACTTGATGTTGTCTTGGATATGGTTCTTCCATGATCTGCTTTCCTTTCTTCAGATTTTGTGGTCTATCTTCTTTTTCTTGAGATTGATTCTGAGGGTGATTGCTTGCTGTTGCATCTTCATCCTTGGCTGCCTCTTTTTCAACTTGTTTCTTGTCACTTTCCTTGGACTTCTTGGTGGCTTCTTCATTTTTCAGCAGGATTTTTCCACTCCTTAATTGTATTGCCTTGCACTCCTCTTTTGGATTAGGAATGGTGTCACTTGGTAGTGAGCTTGATGGTTTTTCAACAGAAATCTGCTTGGAGATTTGTCCAATCTGCCTTTCTAGGCTCTTCATGGCAGCTTCTTGGTTCTTTGTTATCAATTCTTGGTTCTTCATCATCTTCTCCATGAGCATCTCTAGATTAGTAATCCTCTGAGAGTCTTGTGAGATTGGTTGGTTTTGGGGTGTTGGTGGATGATGATAGGTGTTTTGGTTAGTTGGGTGGTTACTGGGTGGATAATGGTTAGAGTTGGGATACATGTTTTGTGGTTTTCTGTATGTGTTTTGGTTAGTGTTTGGCTGGTTGTTGTGGTTTGTGTTTTTCCAATTATTTTGAGTTGAGTTCCTTTGCCATGGCTGCTGAGCTTGATTGTGGTTGTCTCCCCATCTGAGGTTGGGATGGTTTTTCCAAGAGGGGTTGTAAGTATCACCATAGACTTCATTTGTTCCAGGATTTTGGTTGTGCATGTATTGGACTTGCTCTTGCTGTTGCTCCTCTTGAATTTCTTCATTTTGCCCCCAAGTAGTTGATGGTTGGCTTGTGGCACTCACTGATGCAACTTGCAAGCCATCAATTCTTTTGGCCATTTGCTCAAATTGTTGCTGAATCTGCTGCTGCATCATTTTGTTTTGAGCTAAGATTAAATCCACTCCTTCAAACTCCATTACTCCTCTCCTTTGTGATGGTTGGCGTTGCCTTTGGTGAGCAAAGAAATATTGGTTGTTAGCCACCATATCAATGAGATTTTGAGCTTCCTCTGTAGTTTTCATGAGTTGTAATGAGCCTCCGGCTGAATGATCAAGTGCTTCTTGAGCCTTCAGAGTAAGTCCCTCATAGAAGTTCTACAGCTTGTCCCACTCAGTTAACATCTCTGGTGGACATTTCCTCAGCAGTGCCTTATATCTTTCCCATGCTTCATATAAATTTTTAGCATCCATTTGAGTGAATGTCTGCACCTCAGTCTTCAATCTTATGATCCTTTGAGGGGGATAAAATTTGGCAAGAAACTTGCTCACCAAATCATCCCAAGTGTTGATGCTCTCCTTTGGAAATGTTTCTAGCCATTGAGTGGCTTTATCCCTGAGAGAGAATGGGAAGAGCAGTAACTTGTAGCTGTCAGGAGGCACACCATTGGTTTTGACAATGTCACAAATCCTCAAGAAGGTAGATAAGTGTTGATTTAGGTCCTCCAATGGCCCTCCTCCAAAGGAGCAGTTGTTTTGGACCAAAGTGATGAGTTGTGGCTTTAGTTCAAAGTTGTTTGCATTGACATTAGGAGTAAGAATGCTACTCCCACAGTGTCTAGCATTTGCAAATGTGTAGGAAGCCAGTACTCTTTTTTGTTGTGGGTTATTGATAACTCCTCCTTCTGGTTGATTGGGATTTGATGGATCTCCTTCCATCTCTTGAAATTCCTCCTCAGATTCTTCCTCTCCAACGATGTTCTTCCCTCTTTCAGCTCTTCTTATTCTTCGAAGAGTTCTTTAGTCAATTTTAGAGAGGATGGGGGAAGATCTTCCTGTACCTGACATACAAACACACAACAATAAACACACAGATCCAGAAAACCAGTGAAACTTCAATCTATTGCTAGAATGAAGTTTTAGTTAGTTTAAGCAAAAATTCAAACAGTTAGTGTGTTAGTAAAACTTAAAGAAACAAAAAAGAAAAAGTGCTTAATCTAGATCTCCACTTCACTTAATCATTGTCAATCTATTTCAATCCCCGGCAACAGCGCCAAAAACTTGATGTGTGGAAAACGATCCAACACAAAACTCACCGGCAAGTATACCGGGTCGCATCAAGTAATAAATCTCACGGGAGTGAGGTCGATCCCACAAGGATTGAAGGATTGAGCAATTTTAGTTTAGTGGTTGATTTAGTCAAGCGAATCAAGTATTGGTTGAGTGGTTTATCACTAACAGAAACTAAATTGCTTGGAATGTAAAGGGAGAGGGGAGAATTGCAGTAAATTAAAGAGTAGAAAAGTAAAAGATGCTGAATCTTAAAGGACAAGAAATTAAATGACTGAAACTTAAAGTGCAAGAAATGTAAATTGCAGTAACTTAAAGTGCAAGAAATATGAATTGCTTGAATGAAAAGGGATTTGAGGACTGGGATTTCAGAATTCAAATGAGGAAAATTAAATTGCAACAATTAACTAAACAAGAGATGAATTGAAATAGACTAGATCTCAAACAGAAATGGAAATTAAATTGCAACAGGGGTTCACAGAAGAACCAAAAGGAAAATGAGATCTCAGGACTCCAGAGACTAGATAGCAAAGTCTAGATCTCAATTGCCTTCCCAGATCCAAGTTCACAAAGCAATTAACAAGAAATTGAAGAAGAAGCAGAAAAGAAAATGTAATTAAACTCAATTATGCAGAAGAGGAATTAAAGAGATCTTGAATGGAGATTGAGACAGAAATTCCTCAATTCTTCACACCCAAGACTCAAACAAGAAAAGTAAAAAATGCTCAAGCAAGAACGAGGAAGAAGAGAGATCAATTCTCCTCCCCAATTCTCTGAAATCTCAGTTTCTAGCTCTCAATGAAGTCTCCAAGAGAAGGTTCAAAAGCTCAAAGTAAAGTAAAAGTTCAAAAGCTCAAAAGAAAGGTTTTTTAATTACATCAAACTATCTCCTATTTATACACTTTCTATTCTTGGATCTTGGGATTTGGATGGGCTTTTGATTTGGTGAAGAAATGAATTAAATTGGATTTTTGATCCAATTTTCAGCCCATGAAAAATTGGCTTCCAGGAGGCTGCCCTGCCCTTGTGGAGGGCAGGGCAGGAAAGTGTGCGTGCGGCCCTTGTGCGTGCGTGTTGGTGCGTGTGGGGCTGCAGGATGCTGCCCTGCCCTTGTGGAGGGCAGGGCAGAGTTTTTTGGTGCGCCAAATTTTGCTGCCCATGCGTGCTGCTGCTGCCGAGACCCCCTTGGTGCGCCAGATTCTGCCCGTGCGTGCGTGCACCACAAAATGCTGCCCTGCCCTCGCGGAGGGCAGGGCAATGTTTCCAAAAGTGAAGCCCCGCATTCGAAGCTCGTTGGAAGAACACGCTACTTCTTTTCCTTGGTTTTCTTGGCACCAAAGTAAGGCCTAGTTCCTTGCTTCCTCATGGTGCCGAGTTCGATCCTTGTGGCAAGCATTGGTAAGCTTTTTCCTTGAATTTATTTCTTTGATGAGCCCGATATTGCTCTTGAGGAGGGCAGGGCAGAGTTTTTGTTCCCTTTGGTCCTTGGCTTCAAATTGTGCTCCGCCCTTGTTGTGGGCAGGGCGTTGTTGCTTCTCAAGGCTTGTTTCATTATGTTGCCCTCCTGGAGGGCAGTGTGCCCTTGTGGAGGGCAATGTTTGCTTCCTCCTTCTATGTGCCACACTTCTTATCTTTTGGGCCACGCTTTCTTAAGCCACGCTTCCTCTTTTCTTCTTTTCTTCACCTTCAAATAATCAAAACAACCACTCAAAGTATCACTAAATTCACAAGGCTTATAAATCAATTAAAAATCAATTAAATTTAGCTCAAACCTCATGAGTTAGCATCAATTTAATGGTAGTTGCTTGATTTAAAGAAGTTATGCATTTTCATTCCAAATCACTTACTTAGGATGCAAGAAAGTGCATAAAGACTAATAAAACAAGTGAAATTAGCTTGAAAAATGGGTATATGATGACTTGTCATCAGTGATGATCCGTGACACTCATCATCATTCTCACCTATGAACGTGTGCCTGACAACCACCTCCGTTCTACCTTAGATTGAGTGGATATCTCTTGGATTCCTTAATCAGAATCTTCGTGGTATGAGCTAGAATCCATTGGCGGCCATTCTTGAGAATTCGGAAGGTCTAAACCTTGTCTGTGGTATTCTGAGTAGGATTCAAGGATTGAACGATTGTGATGAGCTTCAAACTCGCGATTGTGGGGCGTTAGTGACAGACACAAAAGAATCACCGGATTCTATTCCGACATGATCGAGAACCGACAGATGAATAGCCGTGCTGTGACAGAGCGCGTTGAACATTTTCACTGAGAGGACAGGACTGTAGCCATTGACAATGGTGATGCCTAACATACAGCTTGCCATGGAAAGGAGTAAGAAGGATTGGATGAAGACAGTAGGAAAGCAGAGAGATGGAAGGGACAAAGCATCTCCATACGCTTATCTGAAATTCTCACCAATGAATTACATAAGTATCTCTATCTTTATTTTATGTTTTATTTATCTTTTAATCATTAATCCTCCATAACCATTTGAATCTGCCTGACTAAGATTTACATGATGACCATAGCTTGCTTCATACCAACAATCTCCATGGGATCGACCCTTACTCGCGTAAGGTTTATTACTTGGACGACCCAGTGCACTTGCTGGTTAGTTGTGCGAAGTTGTGACAAAAAGTTGAGATTGCAATTGAGCGTACCATGTTCATGGTGCCATTGATGATCACAATTTCGTGCACCACTTAACTATGGAGAAGGTGGTGATCCGTGACACTCATCACCTTCCTCAATCCCTGAACGTGTGTCTGACAACCACCTCCATTCTACATCAGATTGAATGAGTATCTCTTAGATTCTTTAATCAGAATCTTCGTGGTATAAGCTAGAATTGATGAAGGCATTAATGAGAATCCGGAAAGTCTAAACCTTGTCTGTGGTATTCCGAGTAGGATTCTGGGATTGGATGACTCTGACGAGCTTCAAACTCGCGAGTGTTTGGCGTGATGACAAACGCAAAAGAATCAATGGATTCTATTCCGACATGATCGAGAACCAACAGCTGATTAGCCGTGCTGTGACAGAGCATTTGGACCATTTTCATTGAGAGGATGGGAAGTAGCCATTGACAACGGTGACACCTTACATAGAGCTTGCCATGGAAGGAACTTTGCACTTTTGCATGAGAGAAAACATTATGTTACAGGAATTCAGAAATCAAAGCATCTCCAAAACTCCAACATATTCTCCATTATTGCACAACAAGTAATTATTTCACACTCTTTTATTTTTTTTAGTAATTCAAACTGATAATTATAATTGATCTCCTGACTAAGAATAATAAAATAACCATAGCTTGCTTCAAGCCAACAATCTCTGTGGGATCGACCCTTACTCACGTAAGGTATTACTTGGACGACCCAGTGCACTTGCTGGTTAGTTGTGCGGATTGCAAAAGTGTGATTGCAATTTCGTGCACCAGGCCCGACATGACAAAGTCGGCCCAAAGCATAAAAGTTATAAAAGTAATCCCTGAAAGAGACCTGAACAAGGTTCAAGAAAGAGGATTACAGAAATAACTTAGAAGGACCTGACACAATGAAGTCAGCCCAAAACATAAAGCTACAAAGTAATCCCTGAAAGATACCTGAACAAGGTCCAAAAAAGAGGATTACTAACAACAACTTGGACAAAACTGATGTAACAAAATCGGCGATCTCAGCTTTATACAAAGAAATTCCTGACAAAGACCTAGACAAGGTTCGAGCAAAACGAATTGCTGGAAATAACATCAGGCGAAGGAATCAAGCCAATCCAAAGAGGTCAGACAACGAAAAGTTCCAAAACCCCAAAAACTGAAAGGTATCAAGATAAGTGCAGAAAGACATGATATAAAGACACCAGCTATAATAACAACAAGCTTCAGAGGCTACCAAAACCAACCCCAAAAGCTTGGAAACTACTTTGTTTTTCAAAATAAAGTTGCTAAACCAGCAACTAAAAGAGTGTCAACAGTCAGCAAACACCATTTACAAAAGAAAAATTTCAAAGCCCACAGGCAGGGCCATACGCCAATATATCGAGAATAACTAACGAGGATCCAGAGGCTTCCCAGTAGCTGCATCAACATGGGGCGAAGGAGGGCGAGTTTGGAGAGGCACAGCATCCACTGTCCCATCTTCTCGGTTCAAGATTTGACAGTCAGGTTTTGACTCAATTCCAGTTGAAGGAGCTGAAGAAGTCGGCACGACAGAAGCCTTGGCAGCAGGCGCAGGAGGAGGCTCAGCATCATCATCATCAGGGTTGTCAGGGACAATTTGACCATCCCTCACAACGTTGTCAAGGCTAAAGAGGGTAAGGTCGAGCTTGGGTGCAAGAACCCAAACCTGCTCATTTAAGTTCTCATAAGCAGCAGTCACGCTGCCCACAAGGTGACCCTGGAGGTTGGCATAATCATCCCGGGTAGTCTCCAAATCACCCCGGAGACGCACCACTTCTCTATAGGCCGAAACATAGTTCTCCTTGTGCTTCAACGCGGTGTCTTCGGCCAACTTCACAGAAGCCGCCAAGGCCACAGAACTAGCCTTTTCACCCTCTAATTCTTTCTCCACCTGCGCCAACTTTACCTTCAGCTCCTCCTTCAAATCTTTTATCATATCAAACTCCGACTTAGCCTCCATCATGAAAGATTTTGCAGCATGAATTGGGATACCTTGAGCAGTTCGAAAAAGAGCCGCGCCCATATGAGCCATCTTCACACTACTTTTAGTTATGAACTCTAGGTGATGAAGAATGGACACATCCATTGAAAGACCTCCATAGGGTGCAATCTGCTAGTCAACAAACTCGACGGCATCAAAATCAGGGGCATCAAGGTTAAAGGGCTCAGATGTTTTTTGCTTTTTTGGAAGAGGAGCGCCAGAAGCAGCAGCTGAAGTTTGTGGAGGGTCAGCTAGACAAACCCAGGGAGCAGGGATCACCGTACTTGGCCCAGGTGAGCTCGGCACAGATATCTTCACCTGAACCTGAGAAGATCCCTCTCCTGATGCTTTGGCCGATATGTTTTGAGCAGCAGCAGCCTTCCTTGCCTTTTTGAAGGCCTTCATGGAGTCATTATTTCTAGACATCTCTGAAAAAATAGAATTAACAATAGTAAATGGCTACAATCACAAAATAAGAAGAAGTAAAGCTAATAACAAAGGATAAAAACAAGTCAGACAGTACCCAACGCAGTCCGGACCAGGGACGGCTTCACCATAAACTTTTTTGTATCAAGGTGGGGAGGTTCCCCCCATAGATCCTCTAGAACAATCACAAAAGCCTGCTCAACCTCGTCAAGCATATCCCATGAATAGCGAGACATAATCACACACTTTTGCTATTCCAGAGGAAAAGCAGCCTCATCATTTTCATCAAGAAAAAAGGGGCGGGCCCCCTCACAACTCGAACTCTAAAGAAATAGTTCTTAAAGTCCTTAAAGGACTCATCATACATGGCAAAAACTTTATGTCCCTGGGCAGATCTAAAAGAAACCCAAGAAGCTTTTTTTTTTTGGAAGAAGCCCCAGGCTTGGCCGAAATGAAGACATAAAAAAAGAGAGTCTGAGAAGGTTTGATGCTGATGCCAAGGCATCTTAGGCTAGTTTCACTAGCATTTTTCTGTTAGTTTTAGTTGTTTTATGCATTTTTATGAGCTTAAAGTAACCAAGAATGGTTAAATGAATAACAAAGCAATGAACCATCCAAACAGTATGATTTTGATGCAAATTCCATGAGTTTTTAGTTATATTACTTGAATGCTATGAATGGAAGATTTCTCATGAAATTTTGCAATACTTTGATGCAGTTGTTTGGATGATTTCAGGGAAGAAGAGGTTAGGCAAGGAAGCAACAAAATCAATAAAGGAAGCTTGAATATCACATGTGGAGTTTAAGTTCCAGTTTAAGCTTAAACTGGAACTTAAACTGCCAAGCCATATAATGCTGGGAACTATCAGTAGCGTTTAAGCTCCAGTTTAAGCTTAAACTGGAGCTTAAACGCCAAAATCATGAAAGCTGAGGAAAAGCTGAAAGTGGCGTTTAACCTCCAGTTTAACCTTAAACTGGAAGTTAAACGCCAGAAATGAGATATGCACCAGGGAGCCATTTCCACATTTAAGCTCTAGTTTAACCTTAAACTGGAGCTTAAACGTGTTCGACCAAAATTCTCCTCCAGGGTTGCTTTCTTCATTTCCACGTTTAAACTGAAGCTTAAACGTGTTCGACCAAATTCACACTCCAGGGTTGCTTTCTTCATTTCCACGTTTAAGCTCCAGTTTAAGCTTAAACTGGAGCTTAAACGTGTTCGACCATTCCACACTCCAGGGTTGCTTTCTTCCATTTCCACGTTTAAGCTTCAGTTTAACCTTAAACTGAAGCTTAAACGTGTTCGACTACTTTACCCTCCAGGGTTGCTTTCTTCCATTTCCACGTTTAAGCTTCAGTTTAACCTTAAACTGAAGCTTAAACGTGATTGAGTTATACCACCTCCAGGAGTGTCCAACGTTTAAGTTCCAGTTTAAACTTAAACTGGAACTTAAACGTGCTTCCACAAAAGGCATCACTGGAAGTGTCTGGCGTTTAAGTTGCAGTTTAAGCTTAAACTGCAACTTAAACGCCACTATTTGAAAAGGTTTTTGGGCCAAAGATATTGCAGTTTTAAGTTAGCATTTGAGCACAAACATTAACTTAAACGTACTCTGGTATGAAACCCAATTGAATATCATGGTTTATGGGATTGGGCCTGAAGAATTGATGAGTCTGGAATTTCAATTTGTTGAGTCATGTGTCATTACTTGATTATCACTAAGTTGGCTCAATGAATGTTACAGAATTGGATCAGCAGCCTCATCAGGATTATGGATCATAAACCCAAAGCAAAAGGAAATCAGGGAAAGGCCTCAAAGCCCAAGAAACACAACAGAAGCTCAATTTAGAAAGTGTATAAATAGGATAGAATTTAAGTTAGTTAGAGGACTTTTTGATCATTTTTCTAGTTTTCATACTCTTTGTAATTGAATTCAGAGCTATGACTCACTAAACCCCCTTTCATTGGGTTAGGGAGCTCTATTGTAATTCAATGAATCAATAATAGTTTTTATCTTCTTCTTCAATCTTTTCTCTTGAATTTTTGTTAGAAAGCTTCTCGATCTAATTCCATTGGTTAGTTGTCTTGGGAAAGAAACTATCCATAATTGGAATCCTTCGGAACCTTGGGAAAGGAATGGAGGATTCATGCTAGAGAAGCTTTCTCACAGTGAATTGGATTGGGGTTTGGATGGATATTGTGACATGTAATCCTACCAAATTGTAGTTCATGAAACTGTGTGGTATAATCAGTGATCGAGCGTCATCTCTTCTTATGAACATTTAAACCAAGGGATTGGGAATTTGTTTGTTTTTAGAGAGAATTGGTGAGCCAAGGGATTGGGATCCAATCATATAAGATTGCCAAGAAAAACTCAATGAACGCATTGGTTGAGGAAGGGATAAAAATGTTTTGATTCGGAGATCTCAATATCTCCTGAAACCCAATGAATTCCCCATTTCTGATCTACCACTTTCTCTTTACATTCTGCAATTAAATTCATGCAATCACCCCGATCCCTTTTTAATTTCAGCAATTTAGCTTCTCGCTCTTTAATTCATGCAATTTAAGATTCCGCAATTTCAATTTCTTGCCATTTACGTTTCCCGCCAATTTTACATTCCGCAATTCTCATCTAAATCTTGATTCCGCTCAACTAGAACACACTTCTAATCCGAATTGCTCACTCAACCAATCCTTGTGGGATTCGACCTCACTCTATTGTGAGTTTTTACTTGACGATAACCGGTGCACTTGCCGGAAGGAATTTTTGCAGATCGTGCAATTTCCTAAAATCGTAGCATCAAGTTTATGGCGCCGTTGCTGGGGATTGGTTTTCGATTGACAATTCTCAAATTGGAAGTTAACTAGATTGAGCATTTTTCTTGTTTTGTTAATTCAGTTCAAGTTACTTGTTGAATTTTAATTTCTGCACTCTGTTACTTGCTTTCTTTCTTTATGCCTTTAAATTCAAGCAACTAACTCACTGACTCACTAACTATTTGAATTAATTCCTCAACTGCTCTAACCATACTCTTCCATTAACCAAGAGTATTTCACTTGTTTGTTGCCTGTGCTGTGTTCTTGTATGACAGGTAGGAGAGGAGAGACATCAACTCCTCCATATACCGAACCAGAGAGGACCCTTCATAAACTTAGAAGGGAAGCAAGAGGGAAGAGAGTACTGGGAGAAGAAGAATCTGAAGGAGAATCTGAGGACAATTTTGAGGAAGCTTTAGATCTCAACATGGATAGAGAAGTTCACAACCATGAGAGAGCTGATGGAAATAATGCCATTCCCGAGAGGAGGGTTCTTGGTTCATACATAAACCCAACCTCTGGGAATTGTGGTAGCAGCATTCAGAAACCACCCATTCAGGCCAACAATTTTGAACTCAAACCACAGCTAATATCACTGGTGGAGAATCATTGTTCATTTGGTGGGAGTGCTAATGAAGATCCAAACCAACATCTCACAAAATTCCTGAGAATTTGCGACACTGTGAAGTCCAATGGAGTCCAGGAAGATGCCTATAAACTGCTCTTGTTCCCATTTTCACTTAGGGACAAGGCAGCTAAGTGGCTGGAATCATTCCCAAGGGGGAGCCTAACAACCTGGGATGAGGTGGAAAGCAAGTTTCTGGCACGTTTCTACCCCCCACAAAAGGTCAATAGGCTTCGATCTGAGGTTCAGACTTTTAGACAACAAGATGGTGAAACTCTCTACGAGGCATGGGAGAGGTTCAAGGATTTGACAAGGAAATGCCCACCAGACATGTTCCATGACTGGGTGCAATTGCATATTTTCTATGATGGACTTTCTTATGAATCAAGGAAGGCTGTAGACCATTCATCAGGAGGTTCATTGAACAGGAAAAAGACTGTGGAAGAAGCCATTGAAGTGATTGAGACAGTGGCTGAGAATGAGTACTACTATGCTTCAGAGAGACACAACACTAAGGGAGTCATGGAGCTAAACCATGTTGATACAATTCTAGCCCAAAACAAGGTGTTTGCCAAGTAACTAGCAGAGCTCACCAGGAAATTAGAAACAAATCAAGTGGCTGCAATACACACACAAGATCAAGAGGAAGTAAGCACTGAAGGAGGTGATTGGGAAGAGGCCAACTATGTGGGAAATCAACAAAGGCAACCATATGATCCACATTCCAACACTTACAACCCAGGCTGGAAAAACCACCCAAACTTTGGGTGGGGAAACCAGCAAACCCAACCACAAAACCACAAACCTTACAACCCCAACCAACATAACAATTCCACATACCAAAACTCCAACCAAAGATCATACCAAGCCACACAAAACACTTACTCCCAACCACCATATCATGGCCAAAATAATCAACCTGCCCAACCTAATCCGAACCAACAATTTCAAGATCAATTAAACAGGATAGAAGGAATGCTTGCAAACATGGGTCAGGACATAAGTGAGTTGAAAAGCTTTAGGGATGATGTGAGATCTACCTTAAGGAACCATGGTGAAAAACTCAAGAGGATGGAGTCTCGAGTAGGAGAGCTATCTCAACAGGCCCCAAGTCAACTATAGTGTTCTCTAGTGACACAGAAAAGAATCCTAAAGGGGAACAAAAGGGAGTGAGATGGGAAGAATGCAAGGCCATCACCATATTGAAGGAAGTCTCAGAAGAAGAAGGAATCAGACCCTCAGAACAGGAGCCAGAAATCTTGAAGGAAGGTGTGGAAGAAGCTAAGCAGGAAAGTGAAACTGAGCAAGCCAAGGAACTGCAAAATAAAGGCATGCTGGAAACATACCAACCAAAAGCACCATTTCCTCAGAGGTTAGGAGGAGGTGAAAAAGGGAAAACATATTCAAGGTTTTTAGAGACATTTAAGTCTCTCCATATCAATATTCCCTTTTCTTGAGATTCTCCAGCAGATGCCTACACATATCAAGTATTTGAAGGAATTGCTGAGCAAGAAAAGAGTTTTGAAGGGAGGACAAACTGTAATAATGAACAAAGAATGCAGTGCCCTCATCAAGAAGGACATAGTCTCTAAGAAAACAGACCCAGGAAGTTTTCATATCCCCTGCATCATAGGGGAAACAAAAATTGACAGAGGATTCTGTGATCTAGGAGCTAGCATAAATGTGATGCCTCTGACTCTTATGAAGAGGCTACAACTGAATGAGGTGAGATCCACTGATGTAATCATACAACTGGCTGACAAAACTCAGAAGCAAGCTGAAGGGGTAGTTGAGAATGTGCTGGTGAAAGTGGGAAATTATTTCTTCCCCACAGACTTTGTCATTTTGGACATGGAGGAAAGCTACCTACACCCTATCATTCTGGGAAGGCCATTTCTAGCCACTGCTAGAGCGCTCATAGATGTAGAACAAGGAGAGCTAATTTTGAGAATACATGATGAACAGCTCATTTTCCATGTTTTCAAACCTGCATCTGAGCCTGAACCAGAACCTGAAAAGCCTAAGGATGATAGTAGCCATCTGTGTTTGGAGGAAAGCAATCCAGCAGCTGAAACTCTGAAACAGTCCTTGGAAGGCAAACAAGAATTGCGAGAGTTAAAGCCACAAGAATCAATAGAAACAGCTCAGAAGGATCCTCCTGGCATAAGGGTCAATGAAGAAATCCTCAAGAGAGAGGGAAGAATTGTAAAGAAATTGCCAAGAGGGTGGAGAAACAAGAAAATTCCCACTGAAGGTTTCTCTCCGGGAGATAAAGTGATATCAAGTCATTATCCGCCAATCCCACCTGGCCTCAAAACCATTCCTTCCCAGCTCCCTCAAGTGTTCACAATCAGGAAAGTTCTTTCTATGGAACATTTGGAAATCATGAAGGAATCAAATGGGGACGTTTTCATAGTGAGAGGAGAGGACATCAAGCACTACAATCCACCCTAACAAGGGACAACCGTCAAGCTAATGACGTTAAAGAAGCGCTTGTTGGGAGGCAACCCAACCTGAGGTAATACTCCTTTGCTGTTTCTTTTATTTGTTTCAATAAAAAGGTGAAGTAGTTTCTGTGCATTGCAAAGAATTAAGTTTGGTGTTTCACACCAAACAATGAATTCGTGGATCAATAATTCAAAGGGGAATGTGTGACTCTAAGTTTGGTGTTCCACCATACAGATCAACTGAACACAACAACCTTTGAATTATATGAAAGGAACAACCATTCTAAGCAATCACAAAAATGCTTAAAATCCTTAGCAGCAACTTCATTCCAAGGAGAATTCAAGGATTCAAAGAGCAGAGGAGTAAGTAGGAGACTAAGTTTGGTGTTCACACACCAACTTAAGACTCAGACACTTGCCCATACATAGTTGAGCTAACCACTCAAGTGCTTGAGAAGCAAGCAACTTCATCACTCTTTGCAGGAAAGGAAACAAGGATCTTAGAAAGAACATGAATCAACAACTAGGAGAAGAAGGAGAAATCAAATTGTTTCCTGGCAACAAAGAGAAAACAAGAAATTTCACAAGGTGGTGTTGTTCCTTGACCATTCTTTAAAAGGCAAACAAAAGCATGCTTGTTCTGGTTTAAACTGTAATTGTTGAATCTTTCTGGAATGTGAAGTTTTTAGTATGAGTGTTGGTTTACTGCTTTGAATAAAGTGAATGCCTAGATGTTTGGATATAACTTCACCTTCTTAAACAAATGCTTGCCATGCATGTTCTGCTTCCAAAAATAAAAGAAAAGTTTGAACAAAAGTAACTTGGCTCATTTAGTGACAAATCAAGTAGAATTAAGTGGTGGTATGCATGCTTGATTGTTTAGTCAGCTCACTAGAAATTGAGTGTAGAATTATCATTTTTGTGTAGAAGTTGAATACTGTCTATGGATCTTGATGAATAAATGTCTTTGGCCATAAAAAAAGAAAGAAAAAGAAGAAGAAAAAGCCACTGAAAAAGGCAACCAAAAAGCAAAAAAAAAAAAAAATTTGAGAAAATAAGCTAGGCACCAATGGTTTGAACTTCTGAGACAAATGCCTGTGGTGTTTATGTATTAAGGATATGCTTGGATGAATAGGTTCTGAGGAGTGTTTCAACACTTGGTAACTTGGGTTAACTAACCCGGGATTATCAACCAAAAGTCCATTATCAAGAGCAACCTAAATACAAAACATTTAGTCACACAAAGAGGTGCTGGGCACCAATGTCTCAAGAAGAAATGTGAACTAAAATGCCTGTAGTGGATATGTGTAGTGCACTGATAAGAAAAAGAAAATGCCAAAGGCTTGTGCAACACATGACACTGAGCAAACAAGGAGCAAATGAGCTCTAAGAAAAAGAAAAACAAAGAAGAGAAAAGTGCCAAGGACATAAGAATAACAAGAGGCCATAGCAGTGTTTAATGGATGCAGTGAAAAAGTGATAATCTTGCCTGATAAGAATGAAAAAGTGATGCTGCAACTTTCTGCATAAAACCCTTCTGATGAACTTCAAATGCTTGCTAATATAGCCAATGTAATTGCTTTCTGTTTCATACTTTCTTCTCAAATAACTCAGAACTTGCTTAGGGACAAGCAAGTATTAAGTTTGGTGTTGTGTGATGCCAAGGCATCTTAGGCTAGTTTCACTAGCATTTTTCTGTTAGTTTTAGTTGTTTTATGCATTTTCTTGAGCTTAAAGTAACCAAGAATGGTTAAATGAATAACAAAGCAATGAACCATCCAAACAGTATGATTTTAATGCAAATTCCATGAGTTTTTAGTTATATTACTTGAATGCTATGAATGGAAGATTTCTCATGAAATTTTGCAAGACTTTGATGCAGTTGTTTGGATGATTTTAGGGAAGAAGAGGTTAGGCAAGGAAGCAACAAAATAAATAAAGGAAGCTTGAATATCACATGTGGAGTTTAAGTTCCAGTTTAAGCTTAAACTGGAACTTAAACTGCCAAGCCATATAATGCTGGGAACTATCAGTAGCGTTTAAGCTCCAGTTTAAGCTTAAACTGGAGCTTAAACGCCAAAATCATGAAAGCTGAGGAAAAGCTGAAAGTGGCGTTTAACCTCCAGTTTAAGAAATGAGAAATGCACCAGGGAGCCATTTCCACGTTTAAGCTCCAGTTTAACCTTAAACTGGAGCTTAAACGTGTTCGACCAAAATTCTCCTCCAGGGTTGCTTTCTTCATTTCCACGTTTAAGCTTCAGTTTAACCTTAAACTGAAGCTTAAACGTGTTCGACCAAATTCACACTCCAGGTTTGCTTTCTTCATTTCCACGTTTAAGCTCCAGTTTAAGCTTAAACTGGAGCTTAAACGTGTTCGACCATTCCACACTCCAGGGTTGCTTTCTTCCATTTCCACGTTTAAGCTTCAGTTTAACCTTAAACTGAAGCTTAAACGTGTTCGACTACTTTACCCTCCAGGGTTGCTTTCTTCCATTTCCACGTTTAAGCTTCAGTTTAACCTTAAACTGAAGCTTAAACGTGCTTGAGTTATACCACCTCCAGGAGTGTCCAACGTTTAAGTTCCAGTTTAAGCTTAAACTGGAACTTAAACGTGCTTCCACAAAAGGCATCACTGGAAGTGTCTCTTAAACTGCAACTTAAATGCCACTATTTGAAAAGGTTTTTGGGCCAAAGATATTGCAGTTTTAAGTCAGCATTTGAGCACAAACATTAACTTAAACGTACTCTGGTATGAAACCCAATTGAATATCATGGTTTATGGGATTGGGCCTGAAGAATTGATGAGTCTGGAATTTCAATTTGTTGAGTCATGTGTCATTACTTGATTATCACTAAGTTGGCTTAATGAATGTTACAGAATTGGATCAACAGCCTCATCAGGATTATGGATCATAAACCCAAAGCAAAAGGAAATCAGGGAAAGGCCTCAAAGCCCAAGAAACACAACAGAAGCTCAATTTAGAAAGTGTATAAATAGGATAGAATTTAAGTTAGTTAGAGGACTTTTTGATCATTTTTCTAGTTTTCATACTCTTTGTAATTGAATTCAGAGCTATGACTCACTAAACCCCCTTTCATTGGGTTAGGGAGCTCTATTGTAATTCAATGAATCAATAATAGTTTTTATCTTCTTCTTCAATCTTTTCTCTTGAATTTTTGTTAGAAAGCTTCTCGATCTAATTTCATTGGTTAGTTGTCTTGGGAAAGAAACTATCCATAATTGGAATCCTTCAGAACCTTGGGAAAGGAATGGAGGATTCATGCTAGAGAAGCTTTCTCACAGTGAATTGGATTGGGGTTTGGATGGATATTGTGACATGTAATCCTACCAAATTGTAGTTCATGAAACTGTGTGGTATAATCAGTGATCGAGCGTCATCTCTTCTTATGAACATTTAAACCAAGGGATTGGGAATTTGTTTGTTTTTAGAGAGAATTGGTGAGCCAAGGGATTGGGATCCAATCATATAAGATTTCCAAGAAAAACTCAATGAACGCATTGGTTGAGGAAGGGATAAAAATGTTTTGATTCGGAGATCTCAATATCTCCTGAAACCCAATGAATTCCCCATTTCTGATCTACCACTTTCTCTTTACATTCTGCAATTAAATTCATGCAATCACCCCGATCCCTTTTTAATTTCAGCAATTTAGCTTCTCGCTCTTTAATTCATGCAATTTAAGATTCCGCAATTTCAATTTCTTGCCATTTACGTTTCCCGCCAATTTTACATTCCGCAATTCTCATCTAAATCTTGATTCCGCTCAACTAGAACACACTTCTAATCCGAATTGCTCACTCAACCAATCCTTGTGGGATTCGACCTCACTCTATTGTGAGTTTTTACTTGACGATAACCGGTGCACTTGCCGGAAGGAATTTTTGCCGATCGTGCAATTTCCTAAAATCGTAGCATCAGATGCCTAATTCATGACAAAGCAACTGAAAAATCTTGATAAAGCCCCAAGAATTCGGATGGAGCTGGGATGGGGCAACGTTACATGACCACAACAAATCGGTCTCAAAAGTAGAAAAGGGAAAAGTAATTTCAATTGGCTGAAGAAATATTCATAGGTGTAGAAGAAAAGACGCTCCCCCTCGACCAAAGTTGGAAAGCAAACCCTCTCGTCAGAGTCAGGTGCTACAAGTTCATAATCCCTCTCCTGAGCACCGCTACGACAAATCCTATGATGATTTCTCAGCTCTAAACAAAACTCAGCATTCACCACAGAAACACACATTAAGACAAGGGAGTCCAACCAGTCAGACATCCCCTCAGGAACTTTAGAAGACGTCTCTACAATATTTTTGCGAGAAGACATGGCCAACTAGTCCTACAATCAAAGAAAAGATGGATTACTAAAATTACTCGAAGTACTAATCAAACACCTCGGGCAAGTCAACAAAGAGCATCTCGGGCATAAATGGATACAACTCAGCATAAAAACATGCAAACAATGAAAAGTCAGGTATAGCAAACAAAAGGAAACCCCGAAACTTATGCCAAAAGATCCAGGGGTATCCTTTGGAGGTAGCAAAGGAATAAGAACTCAGGAAAATTTTCAAGTCTACATCCTGGCATCTCTCAAGCGGAAAAAACCCTCCTTCAAACGACAACACTTCAAAATAAAGACAATCATAAAAACGTCATCAAAAGAGATCATCACCCAACAGTTTATCAGCAAGTGGAATTATCAACAACAAACATGCCAAGTAGAAAATGATCAAAAATGCAATCTTTCCCAGAATCAAGCAAGTTCGTTTCAAACTAGAAGGCACAATCAGAAGCAGTAACAAAAACTCAAAGCCCTAAAAGCAGCAACTATCAAAAAATGACGAAAGGTCATACAAATTGAGGAAGCCCTAAAATGGCGCACATTGCAGAAACGATCAGCCACAAGCAAGCAAAAGAAAGATTCAAACTTTCTAAAGTAAAAGATCGAGACTTTCTCAAAATCGGATATAAAACAAGAAAAGAGGAGAAGAGAAAGAAGGCTCACCTGTAGTAGGAAAGAGATGACAGACACTAAAAAACGGAGCGATGAAGGTCGTCCCTCGAAGCAAAACACCAACGAAAAATCAAGACAAAGCGTCACAATGAAGAACAAGGAAAAAGAGGGGAAGTTACGGAAAAAAAGAAAAAAACCGTCTCTCAAAGCATCACATTTGAAATAAAAGCCAAGAGAAACGGAGCATCAAAAACCAATTAATGAGGGCATTAAAACCCTCGCGTATTCCCAAAGCTAGGACACTAATACAAAAGTGCGCGCTTTCAGAGGAAACGAAAGAAGAAACGTTCCACATTCAAAAAAGAACTCTACAAAAACAAAATCGACAAAGTGCTCGAGTTCGGCTTCACCCGAGAAGGTTGAAGTTCTAAAACTAAGACTCAACCTCTAAATAAAGACCAAGCTCGAGCAAGGGCACTATTCATACCCTGTGTCAAGCTGTCCGATCCGGGATGTTCTACAGACAAAGCGACTGACCTCTTCAGGTCAGGACAATCCGACCTCTTCTCAAAGAGCTCGGCCAAGTCACCAGGAAAGCCCAAAGAAGGGCCCTAATGGAGGACTGCATACCAAAGCCCAAGGCAGTCCAAGCCTACAGAGAGAAGGGCGCTTCCCTTGAAAGATAAGATGACCTCACTTGAAGATAAGATAAAGATAATATAAGATAACTAACTTATCTTATCTAAGAAGGTCATTCTACGCCATTATAAATACACGGAAGCACCCAGGTATAACTCATACTCTGATTCTACTAAAAACCTATTTAATACCCTTGCTAACTAAGCATCGGAGTCCCTTGCAGGTACCACCACCCTCCGGTGATGAAGAATCAGCACCATCTCCAAGTCCAATAGGTCAGACACAAAGCTCCGACCAGTACACAAGATCTCAACCGATATCGACCTACAGTTTCAGGTAACCCTCGGAACAGGAACTGATGGGACAACCAAAGGGGATTGGGTCGGCCACTTCACCAAGGGAACTACACACATGTCTTAAAGGGGAGTACCTTGGGAAGTGTTGCCATGCAACATTGGAAGAAGGATATCCTTGGAGACTGAACCAAGAACCTCATAAAAGTAGTGATCCTTGTGCCCATCCAATGCCAAATCCCAACCGTCCACTATTAAGCCGTACCATCAATCCACACCCTTCAATCACCCACCATTCTCCTATATATATATATACCACTTCACTTTACACCCGTCCAATCCAATTCCTCACTTTCGGAATACACACTCAACACTTCTTCTCCCATCAAAAGCTTTCTCACACACTCTCATAGCTACATCTTTTAAGCTACAATCATCTATACTTCTACAAATTCAAAATCAAAGGTTACTCATGGCATTGTTGAGCTCTAAAAGAAGAAAAGGTAAGGAGCCTATGGAGCAACCCCCTTTTGATGAGAAGAAATTTAGAACCTTTCACCATACATTACAATTTGGGTGGATGGCTGATAAAGAGATCATATATGAGCTAGGCTTTCAAGTCACGAAAACTGAGTGCCCCGAAATCACAGAGAAGGTGGAAAAGAGAAGATAGGAGCTCCTCACTGATCCGGTCACAAGAGTAAATGCAACTCTTGTAAGAGAGTTTTGTGCAAATGCGGCCAGGTATGATAGGGCAGATGAATCCTATATAAGTTTCGTAAGAGGGATGACGGTGGATTTTAGTCCCATGAACATCATGAGGGTGTTAAAGCTACGAACCATACCATTCGTAGAAGGGAGCTATCAATCCAAAATAGATAGCAGTCCCAATTATAACCAGATGGTGGAAGATATCTGCATACTAGGTGCGGATTGGGTAAGAGATTCCCATAAGAACCCCAAATTCATTAAGAGAGGGGATCTCACCCCTGAAGCAAAAGGGGTGGTTTGAAATTGTAAGGAGATCCATCCTTCCCACCGGAAACAACTCAGAGGTAAACCGTAAGAGAGCAACAATGGTACAATGTATACTCAAAAGGGGAGAGATCAAGGTTCATGAACTCATAGCTTAGGGCATTCGGAAGTTCGTTGAGAAAAGTGATTCTGGAGGAAGGTTAGGCTACCCGAGCACTATTTTCTGTCTGTGCGTAAAGGCTGGGGTGGCATTTGAAGATGGAAACCTCGAGTGGATAAAAGTCGGCATCCTAATTACTCTTCGACGGATGCATGCCGTTGCACCTCTCCTACCTCAACGAAGACTAAGAAAGAGGCAAGCCCCAGCCACTTTAGATATGAACCAATTACAAGAAGCTATTGATGGCCTGTCTAGGCAATACATGGAGAATCAAGGGGCACAGAATGAGCTTCAACTGCAAATGATGGATCGCCAAGAAGAATCATTCTCTAGATGGATGAATCAATAAGGGGAGTGGTAAAAGCAATTGATGGAGCAGCAACTAGAACAAGGGAGACAGTGGGTTGAATCCTTCCATAGGTTGAACCAAAAGCAAGATCATCAACAAGAAGCCATCCAAAAGCTAATCAAAATCCAAGCACATCAAGGTGCACACATTTATGAGATGCATTGGAAACAAAGAGAACAGGCAGATCTTTTCGATGAATACAGAGCGTTCTCGAAAAGAGTCTATATGAGTGAGACTGGATATCATGTAAACACTCAAGTCAGGCTCAGATACTTAGTCGGACAACTGCCTGTATTGCACCCTGGGATCACAAGATATGAAGACGTAAAGGATGAATTAGCACGAGAGGAACGAGAAAGAGCCGAAAAGAGTGATGAATCAGTAAGAAAGACACTGGAAGATTGGAAAAGAGCCAGAATGACACAGATGCAGGGAAGTGGAAGTGGACACAAAGAGGACAAACATGAGAGAGGATGAACATCCCCAGAAGTAAAAGGTAATGGAGTTCCCTCTTTGTTCTATCTTTTTTTTTTGTTTAAATAAGGAAAATAATGTATGAAATAGAACATGCTTCCATAGTAACTTAGGAATTTTCAATTCTATCTTTAAGCTGTTATGGGCGGATAATTTATACGCTTTTTGGCATTATTTTTATATAGTTTTTAGTATGATTTAGTTAGTTTTTAGTATATTTTTATTAGTTTTTAAGAAAAATTCACATTTATGGACTTTACTATGAGTTTGTGTGTTTTTCTGTGATTTCAGGTATTTGTTGGCTGAAATTGAGGGACCTGAGCAAAAATCTGATTCAGAGACTGACAAAGGATTGCAGATGTTGTTGGATTTTGACCTCCTTGCACTCGAAGTAGATTTTTTAGAGCTATAGAATTCCAAATGGCGTGCTCTGAATTTCGTTGGAAAGTAGATATCCAGGGATTTCCAGCAATATATAATAGTTCATACTTTGCGCAAGTTTTGACAACGTAAAATGGCGTCAAAAAGCCAGCTCTCTGCCCTTTTCTGGCGTCAAAACGCCAGAACTAGCATAAAAGTTGGAGTTAAACGCCCAAACTGGCACAAAAGCTAGCGTTTAACTCCAAGAGAAGCCTCTACACGTGTGAAGCTCAATGCTCAGCCCAAGCACACACCATGTGCGCCCGGAAGTGGATTTCCGCATCATTTACCTATTTTTGCAAACCCTAGTAGCTAGTTTCATTATAAATAGGACCTTTTACTATTGTATTTTCATCTTTGGATCATTCTTGATCTTCAAATCATAGAGACATTCAGGATATCATATTTTCATATTTGGGGAGGCTGGCCATTCGGCAATGCCTGGACCTCCAGACCACTTATGTATTTTTAACGGTGGAGTTTCTACACACCATAGATTAAGGTGTGGAGCTCTGCTATTCCTCGAGTATTAATGCAATTACTACTATTTTCTATTCAATTCAAGCTTATTCTTGTTCTAAGATATTCACTCGCACTTCAACCTGATGAATGTGATGATCCGTGACACTCATCATCATTCTCACCTATGAACGCTGACTGACAACCACTTCCGTTCTACTTAATATTGAGTGTGTATCTCTTAGCCTCCATTTCGAAAGATCAGAGTCTTCTTGGTATAAGCTAGAATTATTGGCGGCCATTCCTGAGATCCGAAAAGTCTAAACCTTGTCTGTGGTATTCCGAGTATGATCTGGGAAGGGATGACTGTGACGAGCTTCAAACTCGTGAGAGGACGGGAGGTATCGATTGACAGTGCATTTGGACCATTTTCACTGAGAGGATGGGAGGTATCCATTGACGCCGGTGAAACCCAACATACAGCTTGCCATGAAAAGGAGTATGAAGGATTGGATGAAGGCAGTAGGAAAGCAGAGATTCAAGAGGGATAAAGCATCTTCATACACTTATCTGAAATTCCCACCAATGAATTACATAAGTATCTCTATCTTTACTTTATGTTTTATTTATCTTTTAATTATGAATACTCCATAACCCATTTGAATCCGCCTGACTGAGATTTACAAGGTGACCATAGCTTGCTTTAAGCCGACAATCTCCGTGGGATTGACCCTTACTCACTTAAGGTTTATTACTTGGACGACCCAGTGCACTTGTTGGTTAGTTATGCGAAGTTGTGAAAAAGAGTGAGATTACAATTGTGCGTACAAGTTGTTGGCGCCATTGTGTATCACAATTTCGTGCACCAAGCTACCATTGCTTAGGTCTAAGTATGTTGGTCTAAGTCCCTGACTTTCATTTTCATCTTGCTTACATGTATGCTTGTCCTTAAGACAAATAAAAGAAAATGTTATGAAAAAAAACAAGAGTGGGGTTTATCTTGTGAAGTAAGTTCTCAATGTTTGTGGTATGGTAATTGATTAGCTAAGTTGGTTCACCAACAAGGTATATAGGCAACTATATGCTCTAAATCACATGCTTGAAGCACATCCTATTGAGATTAGCCAAATAACAAGATCCTAATAAGAAAAAGAGAAAGAACAATAAGAGTTTGAAAAGGAAAGAAAGATAATAAAAAATAAGGCTAGGCACCAAGGGTTTGAGTCTTGAGGCATATGCCTGTGGTGCCCCTGTGCAAGGGATATACTTGGATGAATAAGCTATCAGGGGTGTTGTTGAGAGAACTTTTGTGTGGTCTAGAATTCAGAATAAATTCCCGTTGTAAGTATAGCTTCTAAACCAACAAAAGTCCTTTCATACAAACGTTTTGGTTGTCACGAGTAACAAATGCCTTTTTAAAATTGATAACAGAGTATTTAAACCTCGGGTCATCTTCTCAAGGAATTGCACGGAGGTATGTTCTTATTATTGGTTATGAGTTTGTAAATTGGGGTTTTGAAGTTTGGGCAATGGGCACAAGTATATTTAAATGACAAGTAAAGTAAATTAACAATAATAAAATATCTTGGCAAGGTATAAAAACTGGAAGTCATATCCTAGTTATCCTTATCAATTGTGATGAGAATTGGATTTTTCTCCCACTTTGTTAACCTCTAACTATGAAGGTAAGTTAAGTGGATGAATTAATTTGAATCCTCAAGTCCCAGTCTTTCTTTGGGAAAAGTTAGAGTTATTGGATCTCGAATCAATTCTTGAAGAATTCCAATTTTCAATCAATAATGAGTTTGATAACTCAAGAGTTACCAATTAATCAACTAGAGCCAAAAGGTAGAAAATCTAAATGAAAATCATTTATCTGAAAACATCTCAGTAATGCATATTAAATAAGAAAATCAATCCTAACATGGAAAGTTCATAAGCCAATTGGGCAACACAATTCAGATACAAATGAAAGCATGAGAGTAAATAAAAATAAAAGAGAAAATAAATAAAAAGAACATTGAACCTGAGATGAAGATGAAATATTCCGAATTTCTAAAAAATCCTAATCCTAAATCCTAAGAGAGAGGAGAGAGCCTCTCTCTCTAAAAACTACATTTAAATCCTAAAAAGTGAATTATCAAAGCATGATGATGAATGGATGCATTCTCCCACTTTATAGCCTCTAATCTGTGTTTTTCGGGCCAAAAACTGGGTCAAAAATAGCCCAGAAATCGCCCCCTGCGTATTCTGGTACGTTTAGGTCGCGGGCAAGTGACGCGGAGGCGCGGATTGAAGTTTGCAACTGCGACGCGTCCACGTGGATCACGCATTCGCATCGCCTAGCGTCAGGGCAACTATGGCATATTATATATCAAATCGAAGCCCCGGACGTTCACTTTCCAACTCAACTAGAACTGCATCGTTTGGACCTCTATAGCTAAAGTTATAGCCATTTGAGTGCGAAGAGGTCAGGCTGGACAGATTAGCAGTTTCTCAAACTTCTTGTATTCCTTCCAGTTTTGCATACTTCCTTTCCATCCTCCAAGCCATTCCTGTCCTATAATATCTGAAAACACTTAACACACATATCAAGGCATCTAATGGTAATAGGAGAGGATTAATAATAAGCAAATATAAGATCAAAGAAGCATGTTTTCAATCATAGCACAAAATCAGGAAGGAAAATGTAAAACATGCGAATTGTATGAATAAGTAAGTAAAGAGTTGATAAAAACCACTTAATTGAGCATAAGATAAACCATAAAATAGTGGTTTATCAACCTCCCCACACTTAAACAATAGCATGTCCTCATGCTAAGCTCAAGAGAAACTATAAAGAGATGAAGAGGAATGATAGAATGTATGAGATGCAACCTATGAATGCAACTAAATGCAAAATGTTTCTACCTACTTGGTTAAAAATAAATAAGTTCTCCAAGACAAACATAAATCAGATTTCACTAATTCAAATCATACAGTGAAAACAAGTAAACTTGTAAGAAGATAGCTCATGAAAGCAGGGAACATAGAATCAAGCATTGAACCCTCACTGGTAGTGTATATGCGCTCAAATCTCTCAAGTGTCTAGGGTCAATCTCTCTATTCTTCTCTAATTATGCTTTCTAAAACTTTGTTCTTCATCTAACTAATCAACAAATATTTAGTATACTAATGCAAACATCATGAGGTCTTTTCAGGGTTGTAATGGGGCTGAGGTAAAGGTAGGGATATATATACAAGGCTAAGTAAGCTAATTAAGTGAATCCTTGATTAGTCTAAGATCTCACCTAACATACATACTTTGTAAAGTAAAGCTTCTTTACCTGTTCTCCCATATTTTTCCCACTTTTGATGTAACATGCTCATGCATTAGTTTTAATTTTGTCCCATGTGCATTGCTTTATTTTGCATTTGGGGAATTCTTTTATATCCCCTTTATTCAAATACTAATTATATATATATATATATTAATGCACATGGTAATTCAATTATTTTGATTTCACATGAGCATGCTTTCCAAAAATTTTATTTTGAATTATTTCATTCTTTTCAACTTTCTACCCTGTTTTTCATCATCCATGTTCCCAATAGGTTTCCCACACTTAAACAATTACACAATTTTTATCTTAAGCTAACCAAGGATTCAACTTGGGATTTTAAATTTGTTTTTCTGCTTAAGGCTAGTGTTGTGGTTTATAGAATAAGACGGAATTAAAGGCTCAAGGGGGCTAACAAGGGTGATGTAAAAGGTAGGCTAATTTTGGGATAAGTGAGCTAGAATCAAACAATGGCCTCAATCATATGCAAGCATGTAAATATATTAAATATTGGACATATAGAATGGAACAAAGCAAAGATTACAATTATAGAGAAGAAAACACACAAAAATAAAAATTTATACTTAAATAATGTAACCATGTAAATAAGCTCAAAATCTCACAGCTTGTGTGTTCTTTGGCTTAAAAACCATGTTCCAAATACAACTTCAAACAAATTTAACACAAAAAATTTCAATTTAAATTAGTGAAATTTTTCAAAAATAGGATCTTAAAAAGAAACTTATTATTTTAACCAAGCAGTAGCTAAATGCATAAAATCAAACAAACATGCAATTAAACATGCAAATGCAATAATGAACAAACAAAGAAAATAAAACAATGGTGTTGAAAAGAAGAAATAGCTAACCCATGGAGATCGGTATCGACCTCCCCACACTTAAAGATTGCACCGTCCTCGGTGCATGCTAAGATATACAAGTGGACGGGTTGCTTCAACTGGGGCTCTTTTTGTTCCTTTCCTTGCCGGTGATTTGGGAGTAGCTTTCTCTTTACCCTTCTTGGTGGCCATCCTAAAAAGGGAAAAAGAAAGTAACTTCAAGGAAGAGAGCGGGAAAGGTGGTAATCAATGCACAATAAAGAAGAATGACGTTAACACACGCTCATGAGTACATGTGAAAAGTCATCAATGGAAAATAGCTAGTGCATATGATAACAAGTGAATGCAAGGTGTTTATAGGCATGCTGGCAAAGGCATGAGTAGCATAGATCAAGCATTCAATGTCCAAGTTAGATTACCAAGTCTTTCAAACTAATAACATGTTTGTAATAACAATTATATTTAATTAATAAAATATAAAAAGAGTTTTGTGAAAAGCAAGCATTTATAGTAGTAGATTAAAAGAAATCTTAAAAATAGTGCACAATGCCATATGGGCATTTTCACAAACACATAGCATGCATGGTAAATAAGCTATTTGAAAGTATTAAATTGAACATGCAAGCAACCCTTTAAAAAGTAATATATAATTGTCAAATAATCCACAAAAATATAGAAAAAAACAATGACCCAAATAAAATTCCAACACCAATAAAAATAATGCAATGAATGAAAATATGCAATTAAGTAAAAGAAAATGAAACATAAGAAGAATGAGAAGGGAAAGAAGGGAAGAAGAAGTAAGTAAGAAGAGAGGGAGGAAAAAATTAGGATTGGGGAAGAAAAGATAAGATATTTGGCAAATTAGGATAAGCTGTGCGGCGCAAGCGACGCGGCCGCGTGGGGCACGCGTTCGCGTGATTGTGTTTTAATTCAGTTGACGTGGTCACGTCGGTCACACGGTCGCGTGACTCATGTTATGCTTCTGGCGCGAGTGCAGCCTCGCGCCTGCACAACTCTCTGTTCGAATTTATATATTTGCCAAATTTGGGGTGACGCGATCGCGTGGGGCATCCGATCGCGTGAGTGGGCTTTAGAAGGGAATGACGCAGACGCGTGAGCCATGCATCCGCGTGGGTAGAATTGTGCGTTCAGCACCAATCCATCACCACTCTCGCACAATAATTCGTTGTGCACCCTTTTTACGTCAAAAATCAGGGCACGCGGCCGCGTGGGTCACGCGATCGCGTGGGAGGCCATTATTCCCATGGGACGCGGACGCATCGGCGACACGGTCGCGTGGATCGATTTGTGCCACTGGCATGCCTCCAGCCACGCTCCAACGTGACTCTCTATTCGTTTTTATTTTCTCCCCTCTCATTGCGACGCAGACGCGTCGCTGATGCGGTCGCATCGCTTGGCTTTTTTTAATTAAAAGTATGCAAAATGCAAAATGCAATGAATGTCATGCAAAAATTGCAGGTTCAATAAAAATTCAAAAACAGACTAAAATTAAAACTAAAAAGAGAACGATCATACCATGGTGGGTTGTCTCCCACCTAGCACTTTTAGTTAAAGTCCTTTAGTTGGACAATTGATGAGCTTCCTGTCATGGTGGCTTATGCTTGTACTAATCCAAAAATCTCCACCAATGTTTGGAATTCCCACAGCCTCCGGGATCCCAAACTAGGCGCAGAAAGCCTTCAAGTAAGTTAAAGCAAGTGACAAGGCCCCAAGAGTGGTGATTGATAGAATGGATTCCGGAGTCCCAGACCTTGCCTTTGCACCCGTCTTTTGGTTGAGCAATATTTTCCATCCGGGTGGCAAGCAGTCTGAATTCTCACGTAAGCGGCCAAACAACTTCCTAGACCCATTCAGTTGAGCTTTACACCAACCTTTGCATTTAAACTTTGAGCTTCCAACCATGATGAACCTTGCAGGACAATTCTTACCACTGACCATCTTCCGCTTACTCTTAGTGTCACAAAGAGCTCTAAGTTGACCATCCGTCTCCAGTAGCCCATATTCAAGTGGAATTGAAAAGCCAAGGGATATGAATTTTACCCACTTGAATGTTGTGAAGGATGATGGCAACTTAGGAGGAGGTATTTTTAATGAAATTGCAAGCTCCACTCCCTTGTGCTCTCCTCTTCATTGCTTTCCAAGGGCATGGGAGGTTGTGCTTATTCTTCTTGAATCTCCATCTCTTGATCAACCTCTTCCAAGTATTCAACTGTGATATGCCTTGGAGGCTGTACACCCTCCTCAACAACAAATTCAAACTCCTTAGAAGAGGGTTCTGTGATTTGAGGTTCCCGTGGATGTTCTGCATCTCCTAAATCTTCAACCACTTCTTCCTCTACAACTATTATAGCTTCCTCCACTTGTTCCAGTACAAAGTCATGCTCCTTATTATCCACTGGAGTCTCTAATGTCTCTTTCATGCGACGTTCTTCATTAGATTGTCCACATGAAGCCATGGGGGTTCCTTGAGTGTCCAAACGTTGGGAAGCTAATTTATTTATCGCTTGATTCAATTGACGAATGGTTGCCTGATGACAAGTCATCATATACCTATTTTTCTATGCTTTTTCATACAAGAAATTGATGATTAGTGCTTAAATATTGCATTCTTTTGTGCTTAATTAGAAGATTTCCTTGATCTTTTAATTTTATAAATCTTGTAGGAAATAAGAAGAAAAAGAAGCAAAGAAGCACAAAAAAAAGGAGAAAAAGAGCTTTGGGACACACTTTGAAGTTGGAGCACACTTTGGAGCCTTAGGCCACGCTTTTAAAAACGTGGCCCATGACCAAATCAAAGGAGAAAACAACCAGCACGCACACTGCCCTGCCCTTGCCAAGGGCAGGGCAGAATCATGATGAAACAAAGTGAGGTTGGAGCAAATTTTCGCTAAGTTAAAATCTGGCCACTCACAGCATGACCATGCCTACTTCAAAGGGCTATAACTTGAGCTACAGATGTCCGATTGATGTGCTTCAAGTTGCGTTGGAAAGCTGACATTCAGAGCTTTCCAACGATATATAGCAATCCATATTTGGCGTACAATTGAGGCAGGAACGAAAGGCATCTTTAAGGGCCATGAGAAAGCAAGAAACTAGGCCTTACTTTGGTGCCAAGAAAACCAAGGAAAAGAAGTAGCGTGTGCATCCACCAAGTTTCGAACTTGGAACTTTACTTTTGGAAACACTGCCCTGCCCTCCGCGAGGGCAGGGCAGCATTTTGTGGTGCACGGCCAGCGGGCAGAATCTGGCGCACCAAGGGGGTCTCGGCAGCATCAGCACGCACGGGCAGCAGAATCTGGCGCACCAAAAAACTCTGCCGTGCCCTCCACAAGGGCAGGGCAGCATCCTGCAGCACCAACACGCACGCACCAAGGGACGCATGCACCATTTTTTGCCCTGCCCTCCACAAGGGCAGGGCAGCCTCCTGGGAGCAACATATGGGCCAAAATTCAATTTAATTCAATTCCTCACCAAATTGAATCAAAGCCAACCAAACCCATTTCTCCTCAAATCCAAAGCAAGCAAAGCCCACATCATCACTCAAAGGCTCATGGATAAATTAAATTAGGATTTTCATTTTTGTAATTTGTTTTAATTTCATTTTCATTTTTTATTTTGTAAAGCCTATATAAAGGCTTCAATTAGAGCTCAGAAAAAAGAGGCTTGCTCCATTAGGGAGTAGTAGTAGTAGATAGCTCTCTCTTTGAGTTTTCTTTTCTGTTTTGAATCTTGGGTGGAGATTGGAAGGAATTCTGTTTTCATTCTCCATCTGCAACATCTCTGCTTTGTTCTTCTGCATAATTGAGAATTGGATTTACATTTCACTTGCTGCGTGATTTACTTCTCTTCTGCTGATTATTTTCTACTTTGATCAAGGAAGGAATTGAGATCTAGACTTGTTTTCTAGTCTCTTTGATTTCCTGAGATCTTCATTTTGATTTTCCAATTGAGTTGAATTTAATTTCTGTTTGCTTCTTCAAGCAATTCTGCTTTCTGTTTGAGATTGGTTGCAAGTTACTACATCTTTTACTTCTCTGTTTGATTGCCATTTACAATTTCTTGTTTGATTTCTTGAATCCCAGCTCCCAAAATCCTTTTATTCTTCCTGCAATTTAAATTCTCAGTTGCTTGATTTATTGCTTCCTTTAATTTCCAGCACCTACTCCCCTTTACATTTAATGCAATTTACATTTCTTGTCATTTAAGATTCTTGCAATTTACATTTCTTGCTCTTTAATTTACTTGCCAATTTACTTTTTGCATTTTTAAGATTTCTGCCATTTTCTTTCTGTTGGCTACACTTCACACAATTCACTCAATGTTAGCTTGACTAAACTAATCACCCACTAAAGTTGCTTGATCCATCAATCCCTGTGGGATCGACCTCACTCTTGTGAGTTATTACTACTTGATGCGACCCGGTACACTTGCCGGTTGGATTTGTGTGTTGGAAATTCGTTTTTTCGCAAAAACACCATCAAGTTTTTGGCGCCGTTGCTGGGGATTGATTAGATCAACAATGATTAAGTGGGTGAGAAGTCTAGATCAAGCATTTTTTTGTTTTTGTTCTCTGTTTTAAATTGATAGCAAGGTGTTTGAGTTATTGCCTCACTAAGAAATTCTATCTCTGTGACATGAATTTCAAATTTCATTGATGTTTACAAAATACAAATGGAGTTCAACTCATCTTATGGTCAAACAAAATTTTACGGGATATTGCCCACCATCACCAACCTCTAATGATGGCTGGGAATACCACCAAGAGAATACACATTCTGAGCACCCCAATCCATGGAGAAATGCTTCAGAACCACAAGATGAGCAAGAAAATCAAAGGGGATATTTCTCACTACCACAAAATCATTCAAGTCATTATTCTCATGGTGGCTGGGAATATAACCAAGAAACTGCAAATTCTAAGCAGTCAAGTCTAATGAGAAATTGCCCAACCTCACCCTCCAGTTCTACATTTGAAAATTCTTCATAAATTAACTATGCCTCAACACAAAATCCATCCCATGACTCACAACCAACACAAACTTCCACAAGCCAAGGACTCTCAAGGATTGAGTCCATGCTCAAAAGATGTTGGGAGGAGGAAAAGAAATTTTGGAAAAGAAAAGAGAACTTCTTCACAAACATGGAAGTGCACATAGCTCAATTGTTGAGTGCAACGAAGAAAGTGGAAAGGCAAGATGAGGAAGCCTCTGTGTCAAGCAAAATTTTAATGAAAAATGAGGTGGATGAGGCATTTGATCCTGAACTTTTACATTCACAAGAGCCACTTGAGGTGACAATGAAACATAAAGATTCCCTCCCAGAGGCATTAATGGAAAATCATGAAGAAGAAAGGGAGGAAGACACTCAAGAGAAGTCAAACTCAAGTGAAGCAGAAAATCACATGAAGGAAGGGGTCATGGAACCACCAATTCAAAAGACTCTAGATGAATACGAAACTCCAATAATCACACAGCAACCAAATCTTGAATCCAAAGAAGTGAAGGCAACTAGCAAGAATACCAATTTTGTCCCTAATCCAGCAAGCAAGATCAATCAAGCCATTTGCAAAAGGAAGCTTGCTGAGGAAAGGCCAAGACAAGGGACATTAGCTGAATCTTTCCCTCCTTTGAGGTCATTCCTCTTAACAAACTGGAAGAAGAGGAAGAAAGTGAAGAACAACATGTCAAGCTAATGACACTAAAAGAGCACTTGTTGGAAGGTAACCCAACCGTAGGTAACATTTCTTCTCTGCTTTGTTTTCTTTCTTTGCTTTGTTTCAATTCAATAAATTGGCATATGGTTACATTCTAAGTTTGGTGTTGCCATGCAACACATTGTTTTCAATCTTTTTGGATGATTGCATCAAATCAAAAATGAAAGTGACACACCAAGATTCTAAGTTTGGTGTGCCACTTATTTTCTATGCAATTCATTCAAGCAACACTACTTGTCTGCATAATCATAATGCCTCTATAGTGTTATTTTTTTTTTTAATTTGACACTTTGTCATTCTACTTTCTTTAGTCATTTTTCAGTTTTTAAATGCTTTCATTTTAGTTTGCTTATTTACTGTGTTTGTTAATACATTACCAAGAGAGCTTTATTCATGACAGATTCTTGGCTTGGTGATTGTACTTAATAAATAACAGTTTCATTTGCTTAGTATTCAAATAAATTGACATATGATTGCATTCTAAGCTTGGTGTTGCTATGCAACAAAAATTTGGTTCCCATATCTACTAGATACTTGCATCAATTCCAAGTGAAAGTGTCACACTAAGTTTGGTGTGCCACTTATCTTTTATGCAATGTATTGTGCTCACCTTCTTATGTTTGCAATCAAAATGTCTCTGTCTCTTGTGCCTTGATTGTTATGTTTAATTTTGCTTGCTTAAAACACATGTGCTACTAACATATCATTGTGCAAGACATTCATGATCCATCTTAGCCCCATAGCCATTGTTCTAATTGTTGCTTGAGGATGAGCAAGCATTCTGAGTTGGTATGGGAAGGAGAATAATGGGAGGAAAATGACAACAATAGTGAAGATGAACTACAAGGTTGTAGAGTTCCTTTTCTTCTCATTTGTTTCCAGCACTTAAATTTCATGATTGTCTTTATCTTCTATGTTTACATGTGTGTATGAATAAAGCATAGCTTGAATCCTGATTTGTAACATGGTGTTGTACCATTATGACTACCAACTTGAGTTTTGTGAGTTCAAAAGCAATAAAACATCATGATCATAAACAAACAAGGAATTAAAGAAGAATTTAGCATGTGCATACAAGTATTGGAAAGCTAGTATGATTGATTGTTGCTCAATTGCATTGGATTTTATTTAATTGAAGTTTTTCATCTAGTACATTTTGTGAAATCTTTTGAAATCATAAAAACTTTGAAGGAAGTAAATGCAAAAAAAAAAAAAAGCAAAAAAAAAGAAAAAGGGAAAGAATGAGAAAGCTGAAGGCTCTGAGTACCAATGGCAATTTATTTGCTAAGTGCTTGTGGTGTTTATGTATCAAGCCAAATGCTTGAAAGCAAAACACTTAGAAGTCAAGGCTAGGCTCAAGTGCAAAAGCACTCCCTCAAAGCTCAAGGCTCTGAGCATCAATGATTAGAGAGTTAAGAAAAGAAACAAATGAGCTTAATGAAGTTCTCTAATTAAATGCTTGTGGTGCTTATGTATCAAGTGCTAATACTTGAAAACAAAGCATTTAGAAGTTGTAGCTTTGTTATTAACTCATGGGGCAAAGCACCCAAAAGGAGAAGCTATAAAAAAAAAATCAAAAGCTTGTTTCAAGGAAGAATTATAAGAAAAAGATTTCATAAAATAAGCTAGATAGAAGCATCAATCATTTACATCTCTTTTGTAATTGTAGCATGCATAGAAAACTAGCTTGCCATGAACATTAACTTGCTACTCTTCTTACCTTGGATTGTCAATTTCTATTGCATGATTCTTTTCTTGCTTGGGGACAAGCAAGGTTTAAGTTTGGTGTTGTGATGACAAGTCATCATATACCTATTTTTCTATGCTTTTTCATACAAGAAATTGGTTATTAGTGCTTAAATATTGCATTCTTTTGTGCTTAATTGGAAGATTTCCTTGATCTTTTAATTTTATAATCTTGTAAGAAATAAGAAGAAAAAAAGCAAAGAAGCACAAAAAAAAGGAGAAAAAAGAGCTTTGGGACACACTTTGAAGTTGGAGCACACTTTGGAGCCTTAGGCCACGCTTTTAAAAATGTGGCCCATGACCAAATCAAAGGAGAAAACAACCAGCACGCACACTGCCCTGCCCTTGCCAAGGGCAGGGCAGAATCATGATGAAACAAAGTGAGGTTGGAGCAAATTTTCGCTAAGTTAAAATCTGGCCGCTCACAGCATGACCATGCCTACTTCAAAGGGCTATAACTTGAGCTACAGATGTCCGATTGATGTGCTTTCAGTTGCGTTGGAAAGCTGACATTCAGAGCTCTCCAACGATATATAGCAATCCATATTTGGCGTACAATTGAGGCAGGAACGAAAGGCATCTTTAAAGGCCATGAGAAAGCAAGAAACTAGGCCTTACTTTGGTGCCAAGAAAACCAAGGAAAAGAAGTAGCGTGTGCATCCACCAAGTTTCGAACTTGGAACTTTACTTTTGGAAACACTGCCCTGCCCTCCGCGAGGGCAGGGCAGCATTTTGTGGTGCACGGCCAGCGGGCAGAATCTGGCGCACCAAGGGGGTCTCGGCAGCATCAGCACGCACGGGCAACAGAATCTAGCGCACCAAAAAACTCTGCCCTGCCCTCCACAAGGGCAGGGCAGCATCCTGCAGCACCAGCACGCACACACCAAGGGACGCATGCACCATTTTCTGCCCTGCCCTCCACAAAGGGCAGGGCAGCCTCCTGGGAGCAACATATGGGCCAAAATTCAATTTAATTCAATTCCTCACCAAATTGAATCAAAGCCAACCAAACCCATTTCTCCTCAAATCCAAAGCAAGCAAAGCCCACATCATCACTCAAAGGCACATGGATCAATTAAATTAGGATTTTCATTTTTGTAATTTGTTTTAATTTTATTTTCATTTTTTATTTTGTAAAGCCTATATAAAGGCTTCAATTAGAGCTCGGAAAAAAGAGGCTTGCTCCATTAGGGAATAGTAGTAGTAGATAGCTCTCTCTTTGAGTTTTTTTTCTGTTTTGAATCTTGGGTGGAGATTGGAAGGAATTCTATTTTCATTCTCCATCTGCAACATCTCTGCTTTGTTCTTCTGCATAATTGAGAATTGGATTTACATTTCACTTGCTGCTTGATTTACTTCTCTTCTGCTGATTATTTTCTACTTTGATCAAGGAAGAAATTGAGATCTAGACTTGTTTTCTAGTCTCTTTGATTTCCCGAGATCTTCATTTTGATTTTCTAATTAAGTTGAATTTAATTTCTGTTTGCTTCTTCAAGCAATTCTGCTTTCTGTTTGAGATTGGTTGCAAGTTACTACATCTTTTACTTCTCTGTTTGATTGCCATTTACAATTTCTTATTTGATTTCTTGAATCCCAGCTCCCAAAATCCTTTTATTCTTCCTGCAATTTAAATTCTCAGTTGCTTGATTTATTGCTTCCTTTAATTTCCAGCACCCACTCCCCTTTACATTTAATGCAATTTACATTTATTGTCATTTAAGATTCTTGCAATTTACATTTCTTGCTCTTTAATTTACTTGCCAATTTACTTTCTGCATTTTTAAGATTTCTGCCATTTACTTTCTGTTGGCTACACTTCACACAATTCACTCAATGTTAGCTTGACTAAACTAATCACCCACTAAAGTTGCTTGATCCATCAATCCCTGTGGGATCGACCTCACTCTTGTGAGTTATTACTACTTGATGCAACCCGGTACACTTGCCGGTTGGATTTGTGTGTTGGAAATTCGTTTTTCCGCAAAAACACCATCATTGCCTGAAATCGATCCACTGTTTCCTTGAAACGATCCTTTGTCTCTTGATGCGCTCGACTTTCATAAATAGGATCATAGTGCTCTTGGATTGATGGATATGGAGATGGTGAATATTGAAGTGGTGGTTCTTGGGAGTAATTGGGTTGGAATTAGGGTGGTTCTATATATGGTTCATATGGCTCATAAGGTGGTTGGTATGGTGGTTGAGGGTTAGGGTCATATGGAGGTGAATGGTGGAAAGGGACTTGTGAGTATGGTGGTCCAAAGTCATGTTGAGGAGAGGGTTCATAGGCATATGGTGGTGTTTTGATGACAGAACTTTTGCATGGTCTAGAATTCAGAATAAATTCCCGTTGCAAGTATAGCTTCTAAACCAACAAAAGTCCTTTCATACAAACATTTTGGTTGTCACAAGTAACAAACCTCTTTTTAAAATTGATAACCGAGTATTTAAACCTCGGGTCAACTTCTCAAGGAATTGCAGGGAGGTATGTTCTTAATATTTGTTATGAGTTTGTAAATTGGGGTTTTGAAGTTTGGGCAATAGGCACAAGTATATTTAAATGACAAGTAAAATAAATTAACAATAATAAAATCTCTTGGCAAGATATAAGAACCGGAAGTCATATCCTAGTTATCCTTATCAATTGTGATGAGAATTGGATTTTTTTCCCACTTTGTTAACCTCTAACTATGAAGGTAAGTTAAGTGGATGAATTAATTCGAATCCTCAAGTCCTAGTCTTTCCTTGGGAAAAGTTAGAGTTATTGGGTCTCGAATCAATTCTTGAAGAATTCCAATTTTTAATCAACAATGAGTTTGATAACTCAAGAGTTACCAATTAATCAACCAGAGCCAAAAGGTATAAAATCTAAATTAAAATCATTTATCTGAAAACATCTCAGTAATGTATATTAAATAAGAAAATCATTCCTAACATGGAAAGTTCATAAGCCAATTGGGCAACACAATTCAAATACAAATGAAAGCATGAGAGTAAATAAAAATAAAAGAGAAAATAAATAAAAAGAACATTGAACCTGAGATGAAGATGAAATATTCCTAATTTCTAAAAAATCCTAATCCTAAATCCTAAGAGATAGGAGAGAGCCTCTCTCTCTAAAAACTACATCTAAATCCTAAAAAGTGAATTATCAAATCATGATGATGAATGGATGCATTCTCCCACTTTATAACCTCTAATCTATGTTTTTCGGGTCAAAAACTGGGTCAAAATAGCCCAGAAATCGCCCGCTGCGTATTCTGGTACGTTCAGGTCGCGGGCAAGTGACACAGAGGCGTCGCCCACACGGCCGCGCAGATTGAAGTTCGCAGCTGCGACGCGTCCGCGTGGATCACGCGTTCGCATCATCCAATTTGGGCGTTTAACTCCAGTTCTGGTGCCAGTTTCGGCATTTTACGCCAGAAAAGGGTCTCTGGCTTGCGTTTAATGCCAGTTTGGGCCATCAAATCTCGGGTAAAGTATGGACTATTATATATTGCTGGAAAGCCCAAGATGTTTGCTTTCCAGCCTAATTAAGAGCATGCAATTGGACTTTTGTAGCTCTAGAAAAATGCGTTTAAGTGCAGGGAGGTCAGGATCCAACAGCATCTGCAGTCCTTTTTCAGCCTTTGAATCAGATTTTTGCTCAGGTCCCTCAATTTCAACTAGAAAATACCTAAAATTACAGAAAAACACACAAACTCATCGTAAAGTCTAGAAATATGATTTTTGCATAAAAACTAATAAAAATATACTAAAACGTAACTAAAACACACTAGAAACTATGTAAAAACAATGCCAAAAAGTGTATAAATTATCCGCTCATCAGTTGGAAATTTCGCAACGTGTGCGGATGCACACATCTGTGCGTCTGCATAGGTGTCCGTGTATGACCTTATTAGAAAAGCACGTGACTCGCGATTTGAGGGTTTTGGAGGCCCATTTCTGAAGTCTTTTAGTTCATATTGGAAGGGGAATGAAGGAGAGAACATATCATAGCATTAGTATAGTATTAGGATTAGAGTAGACGGTTTTTAGTTTTAGTTTTCTCTAAGTTTTTCTCATCTTCTCTATTAGGGTTTCATTAAGGTTTTACATTCCAAGTGCCATTTCCATTTTTGATTATTGGATTTTGCTAATCTCATTGTAAGTATTCTCTTGTTATTACTCTTTATAGTTACATTGTTATTACTCTTTCTTCTCATTCAAGTTATAGTTCAATTTTGCTTCTCTTTTGTGATTTCACTTTCTTGTTGATGAGTTTGATGTTTGATGTTTGTTCTATGCTTTCCTATGCTATTCTTGTTGATTGAAATCAATTGTTGCTTCTACTTCCAAGCCTTTTCTTATTTTTATCATGTTTAAGCTTTTTGCCCACTAAGTGTTTGACAAAATGTCAAACATGGTTTTAGGCTAAATTTTTGTCTCTTGGCTTGGGTAAAGTGAACAATTGGGTTCCTAGAGTTGGAATGTCCAACATTTAGTGTCAATCCTTGGATTGTTAATTGTTGTTGTTCCCACTAATGCTAAGTTGTTGCTAAGGCAATTAGCAAGCAATTTAGGATTTGTGGGTTAAGAACACTTATGCTCATTTAACTTACCTTCCGATGTGAGGGTTGATCAAGTGAGATTAATCCAACATAATTGGCATAGTTATGGTTCCAACAAGGAAAGGATCCTTAGCGAACTCCAAGGAAAGACCCCTTTTTATGCTTTCAATCTTTCATACATTGCTATGTTAATCTCTTTTATACTTTACTTCTTTATATTACATAGTCGGTTCTTTAATTTCTTCATTAGTTCAATCATTACAATTTTGCATGTTCTTTTATTGCTTTATATGTTCATTTTTTCATTGACAACCCCTTGATCACTACAACCGGAATTCGCACACTCATTGTCCTTTGGTGATTCCTTGGGAGACGACCCGAGAGTCAAATACTCTCGATTTGAATTGGTTTTGAGTTGTGACACAGCTTGTGAATTTCCAAATTGATCGGCGACCGATTGTTGGGTTTGGGTCTATAGTTGCAACATTAATCCTCTTTTGAGAAATCCCAACTCGTACGATTGGGTGCCATCAAAAAGCTACCGCTTTTCTCTAGAATTAGGGTTCTTAGGGTACTTTGCATCTTAGATCTAGGATTTAGTTCTTGTTTTCATCTTGTTTCCTTTATGATTTCTTGTTCTTATATCTTTGTTCCTCTTAGTTCTCTTGTTATTTTCCCTTTTTATGCCTCTTTTAGTTTATTGATGAACCCTTATTGGATTTGGTTTTCTTTAATGCAATTGGTTTTTTTTTTGTTGCTTTTATTGTTGAATTGAATTGTAGATCTTACTTTTCTTGCATTGGGTAGTTGTAGAATTTATATTTCTTGCCATTTATTATGCTTTCCTTTTATGCCTTCCAAGTGTTTGACAAAATGCTTCGTTGGATGTTAGAGTAGCTTTTTTGAGCATTCTTGGCTTGGAAAGAGAAATTAGGCAATCTTGAGTCATGAACACCCAACTTATGTTGGTGATCTAGAGTTGTTAGTTAATATTATTTCCTTTGACGCTAGTCTTTTGCTAATTCCATTAGTAAGTTGACTAAGACTTTTGGATTGAGATTAACTAGTATTATTTGTGTAACACCCTAATATTCAAATCCTTGTGCTCGAGTCATAAGTCAATGATATTACGGTGGTACGACTCTCAGGTGGATTTTTAATATATAAATATAAGCATATTTGAAGGGAATATGAATCGAGAAGCTTAAAAAGAGTAGAAATAAAATCGCGAAGTCGTATTACTCATGCATCGACAACTAATAAGATAAAACATGAACTGGAAAAATATAAGGATAAAGGAATAAAGGAGAATAAGAGAAGGACATCATATAAATATATATAACATGAGTAGATAGCCACTAGTCGTGACCCGCGAAGTTTAGGTCAGCTAGGGTCCAGTATGAAAATAGTTGACAACAGTATCTCCTAATCTCTCCCAAAGAAACACAAGAGCCTCTATAGGCAAGTTCAATAGAGTTCAATACATAACATAAGTTTTTCAAAATAAAGGTGGAGAGATTCAAAGCAAAATATAAAGTAGAGAATATAAAGATCTTCGTCGTCTCTCAGACAAACCATAGCTCACTTCTGAGCACCTGGACCTATATTTGAAAAACAAGAGATATATACGGAATGAGAACTCCTGACCCATAGGTTCCCAGTACGGTAAAAGTGCCAAATAAATACAATGCACTGCAATAAAAACTCACTAAGCATCCTAAACTTCCTTTCACCAAACATTCACCATATGTTCTCGCTAATCCATAAATAGGCAACTGTCACAAGGGAATGCTAAATCTAATTCATATCTTTCATGCTCTCCAACTTTCTAACTCTCCAACAAATCAGAATTAGAATCATAAACAAAACCATCATCAGTTATTTTGTCTCGATAATTCTATATCAATACATCATATCCTCACCTGGAGCAAGTGAAATCACTTCACTACGTCTACCCAGGGAGCTCAAGTTACCTCATTCGATAATCTTCATCATTATTCAATCACATCATCAATTCATCTCATCAAGAACAGCCCTCAGCGTCCACCGACACCAGCATGAGGGACCTCTGAGTTCTAAAACACAAGCAATACAAGCAAGTAATACAGAATTAAAGTACAAGTAGAATAAGTAACACATAATCAGGTAACATAGTATATATGATATAGCAATCCAAAAGAAATAGGCAAACCCAAACAATTCAAACATATGCAAATGATGAATGCCTGCCCTATGGCTAATGATATCATCTGTCGGTTATATAGCCAACCCGACAAGTCCTGGTAGCTAATCATTGGACTATCCCTCTGTTGTGCACCCCCAACTCGAGTTATTCTCAATCATAATCACGATCATAATAATAATCATACAACACCCACACTGGTGTTTATCCACGGGGGTGAGCTCATCCGGAACTTTCACAGTGTCCGGCCACACTTACGATATAGGGTCAGCAGAGTATCGAGTCTCAATCTGGAGCACGTGGTGGCTAGTCACTGCTATCATCCAGGGAAACTCGTATCTCAGATAATCATTCCACATTCATTCATAACATTCCATAATCATTCATCATGATCATATCGTCATTTATACATCACATGATGGCACATTTATACATCACTCATCATAACCCGGGACAAGTGGGGCGAAACCACAACCATTGCGTCCAATTGGGAAGCCACTATACTAACCAACCTAGAGCAAGTAGGGCGCAACCACAACCCTTGCATCTACCCAGGAGGTACGTTCTCATATGCCCAAGAGGAATCAAGGAGGGGATCCTAACCTTCCACCATCTCGCTGGGTGCAATTTTACAATACCAGGAGGAACAAGGAAGGGGATCCTTATCTTCCTTCATCTCTCTGGGGTCGCACTTTCGAGAAAGAGAGCTCAAGATAAAACAATCATTCAAAGTTATATTTTCATTTCCAGGCATAAATCAATATTTATCATATCCATCCGGCTCATGGCATAACCAATAACCAGCCAATAATCATTATCAAATACAGCCCTTTGGCTCACGGCATACACCGCACTTTCATCATCACCCTCAACAACCCATACAGTCATCATTAGTCATAACTCATCATTAATTCTCCCCTTACTTCGTCCACAAGTTACCACATCTCCTAGACTATTTCCATCACAATGGCATACTATAAGTATTTTGGACATCAAGGGTGAGAAAGGAGACATAGAAGTCTGAAATTTGGTTTTGAAAACTCAAAAACCAACCTTGGGGTGAAAACAGGGTCACGCGTGTGCGTCGCCCACGCGCACGTGTGGAAAGCCAACAAGTATAGTGACGTGTATGCGTCACCCACGCATATGCGTGGATGGGAGAAAAGCTAGGTGACGCCCATACATTAGCCACGCGTACGCGTGGGTACGTTTTGTGCCCCATGCACAAAGCCAGCACAATTCTCGCACAACTCTCAGGAATTTGGCTGGGCAATTGGGCCAGCACATCGACGCGTACGCGTTGGCCAGGTGCACGCGTGGGTAGTGAACATTTGAAAACGACGCGTGCGCATCGGCCACGCCTACGCGTGGGAGTTTCAATCCCCAAACTTCCAACACACATAACTTCTACGAAATTCTGTTTTCAACCATTTCTGAACTGTTGGAAAGATCGTTAAATAAATTTTCATGAAAATCAAATTTTGAAGAATTCCAAACTCCGTGGACCGACTTATGGACCACCAAAGTTGGTCAAAAATTAATTTTTGCCCAAAATTATAAATCACAAATTTTTCCAATGTTACAAACCAAATTTATTTTCACTCATCCAAATGTACCCAATCACATTTACATAATTACACTCAACCAAAACCAAACCTACCTCATCTACACAATTTCACCTAAAACTATCAAATTTCACACTCCAATTCCTCAAACCTTATTATTCAATAACCAACCCAATTATTCACACATTCAATATATAAAATCCATCCAATTACTTATATCATCACACAATACACACATCAACTTACCTTCCTTACCTTCCTTCCTTATCTAAAATTCATGGCCTCCAGCCCAAATTCACAATTTAATTGCATATTCCACAAATCAATATTCATTATCTAATTCATCAAATTCTCAACACACCAAACATACAATTCATATAATTCTCAACTTAATCATTAATTTACATTACATATCAACTATACATATTACCACCAACCATTTACATAATTCAAACTTAATCCTAAGGGCATCTAGCCTAGGAATTCTCATCACACCACACGGTACTTAAATGAAACTTAAACCGTACCTCTTGTAGCCAAAATAATTAAGTTTCTTCTTGAGATTCTCCACCAACCCTTAGCTCCAAGTCTCACCAAAGCTCCTCAAGCAACACCAACCTCCAAATTGTGCACCAAAATCACCAAATACACTAACATAACTAATTTCACATATATAAATTAACCTAGAGTTCATGAAAAGGATAAATCATAATGGTTGGAGGGTTCCTTACCTTAACCCACGAAATTTTGTGATGAATATCACCAATGGCTCATACGAGAGCACTCCTAAATAACCAAAATCACAAGATTTCCTCAAAACCCAAACCAAATTTGAATTTAAAGGGAAAATCGAAAACTAGGCAGAGGAAAGTAGATTTCACCACAAAACTCAGATAGAATTGTAGAGGATGAGAAGAGCGACGTGTGGCTACAAACGGCTCGTCAATCGGAGTTCCGAAGAGAAAGTTATGGTGATTTGAAGTTTGATGGAGATAGGATTTCCTCTCTTCTTCCTCCCTTCTCTATTTCAGCGCCCCAAGCCCCTTTCATTAGGGTAAATGAGCTGAAATGCTCATAACTAATGTTTATATATGTTGGATCTTCGGCCCACTTAGGTCCGGTTCACTTATTTTTGCCTGTTGGCCCAATTTTGGGCCAAAACCTTTAAGGTTAGAGCTCTAAATCACATTTTAAATATTTCTATCTGTCCTAACTATAAATTCTAATTTCTTAGCCTTATTTACTTATAATTAATTTTCTCAGCTGCAGTACCAGACATATCTCAGTCGGTACAGCCGGTCAAGATTCCAGTGTGCGTTTTTACGCAGAAAACTATGTTTTCCGACTGAGAAAAATCCACTGAGTCCAAATATCATATTTAAATTATCAAGTTCCGATTCCTAGATTTTCTAACCATATTCGCTCCTATTTTATTTATTATTTAATTAATTACGGGTTTACCAGGTTTTACGTTCTATTCCCCTAATAGAAATTTTCGCCCACAAAAATTCCATCCGTCGCCACGAGTAGGTGAGCATAGTCTGCCTTTATATCCAACGCATGGTAGTTCCAAGGTCTTTTTACTCTGCGCGCTTCCGTTGCCACGCTCTGATTCCTCTATCTCTGAGGGTCTCGATCATTCGTCCAACGCCGACCAACAACCTTGTTTATTACTTTCGTCATCTCATCAACTCATATCTTATTAAATCTCAAATCATGTGATCAATAATATTACCATCATTCTTAATCATAGTCATCATCCCACATCACTATAATCAACCAAAAATCATCACCATACCTTAATCATACTCCATCCTTATCCTCTCTCTTTGCCAAGCCAATTACCACTAATCACAGCTCAACTCTAAGCATAACCTCTAGACTTACTTTCTTATTCCTAAACCCTCAAATTTATATATAAATTTATGTTTTAAAGTCTTTGATTAATTAATCAAAACTCTTCTCATTTTTTTTAGAAGTCAAATGAGTTTGAAATAACAAATTAACAAAATCATAAGAATCCAATTTTCTTTAATAATTTATAAAAGCATTTGAAACACATCTCTTTTGTGAAAGTTACTCAAATAAAAAATTATTTTCAAAATCATAACCAACACTCTTTCAAATTATTGGGAAAATTTTGACATCACCTCCCCTAAAAACTGTAGTTTGCCATCCGTCACGGGTTCCCTCAAACCGAACTCAGTACAACATCATCATTTCAGTTTAATGGTTTTCAAATTTGTCTTTCAAAACCAATCATTATAAATCTCAATCTAAATCCAAGATCACCATGACCAATTATTATAGTATTCATCTCTCAAACACAGCGACTTGCACTCACTCATCATCTAAATCCAATTACACATCAATGATCATTTCTTCATCCATTTCAGAACCATCAAAGTTCATAGCCACAATTTATCTCAATTATCTAGAATCATTATTTGCATTAGTTCACTAACCTTTTAAGTACTCAAAGCATAAAGCATTTCTAATCATACCCTACTATTCCTTATTATTACCATACTATGCTAACGGTTCAGCAAGCTTCCGCTGCGCCACTCTAATTTCTCGTCTAGTACTAGTCCTATCAATTATTTTCTCAAGTACTAAACCACAACTTATCATGACTGACATTCAATAGATTTCATCTCTGATTGCCAAAACCAAATACCAACTTAATCGTACTTTTAACACGTTGTTACCGATCTTTCACTTACCGCTTCCCACACCGTCGGATCTAGCGGTATTCCCCATCGTCGTAGTAAATACACGACCTTGCTATTGGCACTTGGCAGTATTCTGGTTGACCTTCTCAGGAAAGTTCCAGGATACGTGTCCAGCTCCTCTACAACTATAGCAAAGTCCCAATCAAGCTCAAAATGGAGTTCCCGGATGGTAGCTTCCACATCTCTTATAAGTCATTTCATTCTGAGGTTGCTTTCCATACCTCCTCCCTTGGTGATTGTTGTTGTTGTTTCTTCAGGGATTGTCTCGAAAAAATCTCTCGTATAGGGATTTGGCCTCGTCTTTACTCGCCCCTCAAACGATGAGCAACTAAAGGTTGAATCAGCTCTATTCTCTTTTCTTGCAGTTCACTGTCACTGGGTTTTGAACAATAACTTCGTACAATCGTCAACACTTCCGATCCCTTAGATATAATCCAACTCGCTTCTGTTGTGTCACTCTTATTCTTAACCTTTAAGAGTCTAGCTACTCCTCTAAGTTAACTAAATATCGCTCTGTCTCAGCAACTAATGGTCCTCGACTAATCATCGACTTGGACTCTATGATTATCAACACTTATCATTCATCACGAACAAATATTAATGATATGGAGGAAGTCAGAAATTCAACTGCTAGTTTACAATTACCTCGGGTATGAGAATCAAATTCGGTTGCATCCCGACCTTCTCTGGAGGGATAATTCCAAGACATATGCCCTGATCTCCCACACTTGTAGCATACACCGGCAAGTGTACCGGGTCACATCATGTAGTAATAACTCACAAGAGTGAGGTCGATCCCATAGAGATTGATGGATTGAGCAATTTTAGTTAGGTGATGAATTTAGTTAAGTGAATAGTTGATGATTTGAGTGATTTTGATTAACAGAAGTGAGATTGCAAGTAAACTAAAGTGTAGAATGTAAATTGGCTAAAAACTAAAGTGCAGAAGAAGTAAAATTGCAGAAACTTAAAGTGCAAGAAAGTAAAAGAGCTGAAACTTAAATTGTAAGAAATGTAAATAACTGAAACTTAATGTGCAAGAAATGTAAATTGATGAATCTAAATTGCTGGGAAATGTGAATTGCTTAAAGAATTAAAGGGATTTGGGTGTTGGGATTCAGAATTTAACAAGGAAAATGCAGATTGAAGTAAATCAGAGAGCTATGAGATGAGTAATTTCAGCTTAGTAGCAAAACAGAAATGGAAAATTGCTTGAAGAAACAAATAGCAAGAAAACTTAACTCAATTACGAAATTCTAAAAGAGAAACTAAAGATCGAAGAAGAGCAATGAGATTAGAAAGCAGATCTAGATCTTAATCACTCCCTTGATCAAACAGAAAAGAAATTGTAGAAGAAATGAAAATAAAAGCAGCAAAGTAAATTCAGATCCAACTCCTCAATTCTCAGAACTATCTAGAAGAAAAGCAAAGATGAATTTCAAATCAAGAAATGAAATGGAGTTCTTCAATCTCAATCCAAAAACCCAATACAAAAAAGTAGAAGTTGTAGAAGAAAGAAAATAGAAAGCAAACCAGATCCAATCCCAATTCCCAATATCAAAACAAATGAAAATTAAAAGTGAAAAACTAAAAATGAGCTAAAGGTCATTTACAAATCAAATTAACTCCTATTTATACACTTTTTATTTTGGTCTTCAAAGCTTGGAGTGGGCTTTTCCAATTTGAATTTTGAAGGAAAGTGGATCCGGGTAGCTTTGGTTCAAGTGGCATGGATTGGAGGTGTTCCGAGGGTTACCTGAAACTGTAGGTCGATCTCGGACGAGATCTTCTGTGCTGGTCGGAGCTGTTGTGTCCGACTTGTTGATGGTGGCTGGAGCCGCCGTGTCCGACTTGTTGGACTTGGTGGTGGTGCTGATCCTTCATCCCCGGAGGGTGGGGGGTACCTGCAAGGGACTCCGATGCTTAAGTTAGCAAGGGTATTAAGCAGGTATTGAGTAGAATCAGAGTATACGTTATACCTGGGTGCTCCAGTGTATTTATAATGGTGAGATGTGGCCTCCTGTGGATAAGATAAGTTAGTTTATCTTATCTTTATCTTTATCTTATCTCTAAGTGAGGTCATCTTATCTTCAAGGGAACCGCCTTTATCTTTCTGGGCTTTGGCTACCTTTAGATTGGGCTGTGTTCCTTCGTTTTGGGCTTGCCTTGGGCTCCTTTGGCGATTTGGCCGAGCTCTTTGAGAAGAGGTCGGGCATTTGGCCGAGCTCTTTGAGAAGAGGTCGGATATTTGGCCGAGCTCTTTGAGAAGAGGTCGGATATTTGGCCGAGCTCTTTGAGAAGAGGTCGGATAGTCTGACCTGAAGAGGTCGGTCAGCTTGTTGCTAAACATCCCGGGTCGGACAGCTTGACCTAGGGTATGAACAGTGCCCCTGCTTGAGTTCGATCTTTCCATGAGATCGTGTTTTTCAGAGCTTCGATCTCTTTGGAAGTCGTGCTGAAGCATCTGTCTGGCTTGTTTCTTCATTGCTTCGCAATCTTTTGCAGATTTTCTAGAGGTTTGGTACTTCATAGTCCAACCTCTTTTGAGTGGTAGTGCGGGTTTTCTACCCTTGCCTTCTGGATCACGCCTTGCTTTAAGTTTGTGTTGACAACCTTCTGCTTTGGCAAAGTTATCCTTGCGGCTTGATATCCGAGCTTTTAGTGACTTGTCCCATGAATTTTTAGTGTTCTTTATATAGAACCTTTTTTTAGTCTTGGATGATGTTCGTAGCGCTATTTGAGATTGTGCCTTTTTTTGAGTGGAGTTGTATCCCTTTTGGCTAAGCACATTTGAGCCTTAAGTTGTTTCCCAACCTTTTGGTTTGTTCATTTTTTTGAAGTCATACTTGCGCCTCTTCTTTATCTAACGTCGACCTGTATGACTTTGCCCCTGCTTGAGTTCGATCTTTCCGTGAGATCGTGCTTTTCAGAGATTTGATCTCTTTGGGGAAGTCGTGCTCAAGCATCTTGTCTTCGGTCATTTTTTAGTAGTTTCTCCTTGTGCAAGTCTGGTATTGCCCCTTTTTAGTTTGTTGAGAGGTCTTTTCAGCCTTCTTCCGACTTGTTTGTCTTCACTGCTCGGGCTTTTTTTAGTCATAATCCGACAACTTTTTATAGTTTGTTTGGAGACTTTTTAGCGCCGTCTTTGAGGCCGTGCTTTTCGCTTTTTAAGTAGTGTCTTTTTTCAAGACTTCGTACTTTTTCAGTGAAGCACTTCTGGCTTTTGGTCTTTTGACCTTTCCTTGGCCGTTTGCGAGATGTCTTTGTCCCCTTTGTGGATCTTTGTAGAGTGTCGGTACTTTGTTGTCCGACCTCTTTTGATCACTTCTGGTTTTGTCTACTTTCTGCTTAGTCGAGGTGGTCCTTTAGGGCTAACTTGTCCGACGACTTTGTAGAACACTTTTTAGTCATTCTGAACAGTTTTTGATAGCCTTGTCGTAGAGCCATGGCTTTTTGGGCAGAGCTATGTCCGTTTTAGCGCACGCTTTTCGTTGGTCCAATTTCTCGTGTCGACGAGCTGTAGCTTTCGTTGGTCCGACTTCTTGTCGGTCCAAGCTGTGGTTTTCGTTGGTCCGACTTCTTCTTGTCGGTCTAAGCTATAGCTTTTGTTGGTCCGACTTTTTCTTGTTGTTCCAAGCTGTAGCTTTGGGCCGACTTCTTCATGTCGGTCGCTTCTAAGTTATTTCTAGTAATCCTCTTTATTGGACCTCTGTCAGGTCTCTTTCAGGGATTACTTTTTATAACTTTTTGTTTATGGGACGACTTTTTTACGTCAGTCCCTTCTCCAAGTTATTTTTGTAATCCTCTTTCTTGGACCTTTGTCAGATCTCTTTCAGGGATTACTTTTATAACTTGTTCGTTGTAGGAGACCGACTTCTTTATGTCGATCTCTTCTAAGTTATTTCGTAACCCTCTTTCTTGGACCTTTGTTAGGTCTCTTTCAGGGATTACTTCTATAACTTTATTATTGTAGGAAACCGACTTCGTTAGGTCGATCTCTTCTAAGTTATAGCAATTCCTCTTTTATAGGGTTGTCCAGACCTCTTTCCAGGGATTTGCTGATAACTTGGGTTGACTTGGTCCGACTTCTCAACGTCGGCCAGTCTTTAAGTTACTATTTTAGCAATCCGTAAGACCTCGTCAGGTTCTTTTTTGGATCACTTTCGATAACTTCTTACATTATTCTGTGTTCATCTTTGCCGATTTGTAGAAAGTGGTTGGCATCTCTAGCTCGTCCTTTGGGTGAATTGCGTTTTCACCTTTATCGGACGACTCATCTTTATCGTGGTCGTGCAGTGAAATTGTTTTTCACTTTCTGCCGACCTGTAGCTTTATAATCGGACGATGAACTCTGCTTTCACTTTTTTGCCGACCTTGTCGAAATCGGGCGATGAATTCTGGTTTCATCTTTGCCGAATTTTATCATGATCGGGCGGTGAATTTGGTTTTCACCCCGCCGACCTTGTCGTGATCCGGCAGTGAAATTTGCCTTTCAGATTAATGCGTCTTGGTATAGCAGTGAATTTTGTTTTCACTTTGTCGAAATCGAATGATGAATTCGGTTTTCATCGTGGTCGGGCGGTGAAATTGGTTTTCACCTTGCCGACTTGTCGCTTTGTAATCGGACGATGAGTTTGGTTTTCATCTTGCCGACTTTGTCGTGATCGGGCGATGATTTTGGTGTTTCACCTTGCCGACCTTTCTAGGTCGGGCAATCTTTTTGGATCTCGGCCTGGCGCCCTTTTTAGATTGCAGGCATGCCATGACCTTGGTAGCTCTTGCCCTTCAAGTTCGGGCAGTCTGTAGCAACCTTTCCCCAGTTCTTCTAAACAACTTGGTATGGTCCTTTCCAGTTGGGTGCTAGCTTTCCTTCTCCAGGTCGAGTTGTTCCGATATCATTTCGGATTAGGATAAGGTTGTTGTTGGCAAAGCTTCGCTGTACTACCTTCTGATTGTATCTTGAGGCCATTCGACGTTTTAACGCCTCTTCCTTGATCGGAGCTCTCTCTCGGACTCTTGGAAGTAGGTCGAGTTCTTTCCTTTGGATTTTGGGAGTTGACCTCTTCATTGTAGAAGATCATTCTTGGGGGATCCTTCTTCGATCTCTACTGGGATCATTGCCTCCATTTCGTAAATCAATTGGAAGGGTGATTCCCTCGTGGTGAAGTGTGGAGTTGTCCGATATGCCCATAGGACTTGTGGGAGCTCTTCAGCCCAAGCTCCCTTTGTGTCCTTTAGTCTCCGTTTTAACCTAGCTAGTATGACTTTGTTGGCAGCTTCTGCTTGTCCATTGGCTTGTGGGTGTTCTACGGATGTGAATTGGTGCTTTATTTTCAAGTTAGCCACTCTTTTCTTGAAACCTGTGTCCGTGAATTGAGTGTCATTGTTTGTGGTGATGGAGTAAGAAACCCCAAACCTTGTAATAATGTTCTTGTACAAGAATTTCTGACTTTTTTGAGCAGTGGCATTAGCTAGGGGCTCTGCCTCAATCCATTTTGTGAAGTAATCCACCCCTACAATGAGGAACTTAACTTGTCCCGATCCTTGGAAAAATAGTCCGAGGAGGTCGAGTCCCCTCTTTGCGAACGGCCAAGGTGATGTTACACTGATGAGCTCCTCTGGTGGGGCAATGTGGAAGTTGGCATGCTTTTTGATGTAAAGCTTTGACTTTGTATTTGGGTTTTTGCTCTGTTGTTGCCTCCAAAGGGTGCCCTTGGACTTTTGTGTGAGTCCTGGGGTTTCCCTTTTACTGCCACGTCTGTCACTTTATGTTTTACTGTTATTGTCCGAGTTGTTTCCTTATTTGCCCGAGTTGTTTGGTAGTAATTCCATAGTCGACCTATGTCTTTGAGATGTCTACTAAGATCCCGGACAGCGTGTCTGATTAGCTGGATTTCATAGTTTAAATGCGTGTTACTGTGGCTGACCCTGAGTACATCCCTTATACCGCCTTCGAGACCGATTTGTTGTGGTCTTGTAATGTAGCTCGGATGAGGCTTCTGTTATTGCCCCTTGGTTGGCTAGTTTTGAAAATGCATCAGCTCGGGCATTCTGCTCTCAAGGTATGTGTCGGACCTCATATCCCCGAATTGTCCGAGCTGTTGGTGCTGGCTGGTTTTGAAAATGCATAAGCTCGGGCATTCTATGTGTCGGACTTCATTTTTCTCCGATTTGTCCGAGTTGTTGGTGTTGGCTGCATTAGCTCGGGCATTCTATGTGTCAGACTTCATTTTCCCCGATTTGTCCGAGCTATTTTCTGTTTTTGTCCAGAGTCCCCCGAATTGTCCGAGATGTTCTCTGGTTTTGTCCAAGGTCTCCCGAATTATCCGAGCTGTCCTCTGTAGGATTCTTCCAGCTAAGTTTGTTTTCTGCAGGATGCCCTTTATTGGCTGGTTGGTTGGAACTCTGATAGTGTGAGCTTGAAAGTATGGGTGGAGTCGTCGAGAGGTGAGTATGAGGGTGTAGGCGAACTTTTTCTATCTGTTGATAGGTTAGTTCGGTCCCTTGTAAAGCTTTGCTGATGAAGTAGACGGGTTGTTTCCCACTTTCGTCTTCTCTGACTAGTGCTGAGGCTATTGCCTGACTTCCCACTGCGAGGTATAATGAGTTCTTCACTTTCCCGTGGTCTGGAAAGGATGGGTGGTTGCCCCAAGAATTTTGAAATCTCGGAAGGCTTGTTCGTACTCCGTTGTCCTTTTCAACTCGTCCGACCTCCTTGGTGTGAGGTGGACGTTCAACTCGTCCGACCTCTTTGGTGTGAGGTAGATGTTTAACTCGTTCGACCTCTTTGGTATGAGGTGGACCTTCAACTCGTCTGACCTCTTGGTTGTGAGGTGGACCTTCAACTTGTCCGACCTCTTTGGTGTGAGGTGGACCTTCAATTCGCCCGACATCTTCGGTGTAAGGTGGACCTTCAACTTGTCCGACCTCTTTGGTGTGAGGTGGAGCTTAAACTCGCCCGACATCTTCAGTGTGAGGTGGACCTTCAACTTGTCCGACCTCTTTGGTGTGAGGTAGACCTTAACTCGCCCGACCTCTTCGGTGTGAGGTGGACCTTCACCTTGTCCGACCTCTTTGTTGTGAGATGGACCTTCAACTTGTCCGACCTCTTTGTTGTGAGGTGGACCTTAACTCGCCCGACCTCTTCCGTGTGAGGTGGACCTTCAACTCGTCCGACCTCTTTGGTGTGAGGTGGACCTTCAACTCGCCCGACCTCTTCGGTGTGAGGTGGACCTTCAACTTGCTCAATTCTTTGTTATGAGGTGGGCCTTCAACTTGTCCGACCTCTTTGTTGTGAGGTGGACCTTAACTCGCCCGACCTCTTCCGTGTGAGGTGGACCTTCAACTCGTCCGACCTCTTTGGTGTGAGGTGGACCTTCAACTTGCCCGACCTCTTCGGTGTGAGGTGGACCTTCAACTTGCTCAATTCTTTGTTATGAGGTGGGCCTTCAACTCGTCCGACCTCTTTCTCCTTTTTGCTTTTGATTGGGCGAGGTGGTGGGATCTTCTCCGATTGATCTTCTCTTTTCTTGGACTCTTTATCCTTGTCCCGTGGTGGGTTAGGAGAATTCGGTTTTTTAGCTTTCTCCTAGTCGAGAGTTCTCTTCCATGTTGATGTATTTCTGTTCCCGTTCCTGTACCTCGTTCAGAGATGTTGGGTGCTTCTTGGATATTGAGTGGCTGAGAGGTCCTTCTCTTAGGCCATTGATGAGTCCCATGATGGCCGCTTTTGTTGGAAGACTTTGTATGTCAAGGCACGCGTTGTTGAATCTTTCCATGTAGCTGTGAAGGCTTTTCTGATCTCCTTGTTTAATTCCCAGCAAGCTTGAAGTGTGTTTGGCTTTATCCTTCTGGATGGAGAACCTGGCGAGGAATCTTCTTAACAAGGTCGTCAAACTTGTGATGGATCTTGGAGACAAACTGTCGAAGCACCATATTGCTGTCTTCGTTAGAGTAGTCGGGAAGACTTTGCATCGAATGGCGTCCGATGTGTCGGTGAGGTACATTCTTCTGAAATTACTGAGATGATGGCTTGGATCCAATGTGCCGCCGTACGGGATCATGTCGGGAGCCTTGAAGTCCTTTGGGACTTTAGCTTTCATGATATCTTTGGTGAATGGGTCTTGATCTTTGTAGGGGCTGTCTTCGTGACCGGATCGAGTTGTTTTGGCCTTGAGATCTGCTTCGAGTTTTAGGAGCTTGTCCTTTAACTCGTGGCATCACCTAACTTCCCTTCGTAGGTCTCTCTCAGCTTCTTGTTGATGTTCCACCTTTTTTTCGAGTTGCTTTAAGCGATCTTGAAGTGCCTCCATAGCCTCCTCTTTTGGCGAATTCTCGCCTTTGGTGGGTTGAAGAGTATCTTTTGGTGTAGTATCCGCGTCTTTGTGCGGTGTTCTATCCTCTAGATCTGAATCATGGTCGTTGTGATGGTTGTCCGCCATGGTGATGGGATGACTTCCAGGTCCCCGGCAACGGCGCCAATGTTCCGAGGGTTACCTGAAACTGTAGGTCGATCTCGGACGAGATCTTCTGTGCTGGTCGGAGCTGTTGTGTCCGACTTGTTGATGGTGGCTGGAGCCGCCGTGTCCGACTTGTTGGACTTGGTGGTGGTGCTGATCCTTCATCCCCGGAGGGTGGGGGGTACCTGCAAGGGACTCCGATGCTTAAGTTAGCAAGGGTATTAAGCAGGTATTGAGTAGAATCAGAGTATGCGTTATACCTGGGTGCTCCAGTGTATTTATAATGGTGAGATGTGGCCTCCTGTGGATAAGATAAGTTAGTTTATCTTATCTTTATCTTTATCTTATCTCTAAGTGAGGTCATCTTATCTTCAAGGGAACCGCCTTTATCTTTCTGGGCTTTGGCTGCCTTTAGATTGGGCTGTGTTCCTTCGTTTTGGGCTTGCCTTGGGCTCCTTTGGCGATTTGGCCGAGCTCTTTGAGAAGAGGTCGGGCATTTGGCCGAGCTCTTTGAGAAGAGGTCGGATATTTGGCCGAGCTCTTTGAGAAGAGGTCGGATATTTGGCCGAGCTCTTTGAGAAGAGGTCGGATATTTGGCCGAGCTCTTTGAGAAGAGGTCGGATAGTCTGACCTGAAGAGGTCGGTCAGCTTGTTGCTAAACATCCCGGGTCGGACAGCTTGACCTAGGGTATGAACAGGAGGCATGCTCTAGTGGAGTGCTCTGTTTGGTTTTGTGAGTGTAGTGCTCATTCTGCCCAAGTGTGTTTCCTCACGTGCCATATTTTGGCCTCTTTGGTGCGTGCCTTGCTCGAGAATGCTCACAAAAGTGAACGCTACGTTCACTTGAGTGAGCGCTGGCCTTGGTGTGTCTCCCTTGTGTCATGGCATGCTCCCAGTGCTCAATAAGTGAGCGCTACTCCTTATGTTGAATGCGTGCCCCCATCGAACCTTGGTGTCCCCTTTTTTGAATGCTGCGCTTCCTCAATTACCTTGGTGAAGGCCACGATAATGCTCACTCTTATGAGCGTAGCGCTCACTTCTTTGAGCTCCAGCCTTGACTTGGCCTTGCTTCCTTGGTTCTAAGGCACGAAAATGCTCACTCTTGTTAGCGTAGCGCTCACTTCTTTGAGCGTCAGCCTTGCTTCGCTTGCACGTGCCTTGCTTCCTTGGTTGAGAAGCACGAAAATGCTCACTCTTGTGAGCATAGCGCTCACTTTTTTGAGCGCTCCTTGACTTGGCCTTGTTGAGCGCTCCCTTGGTTAAGCACTCCTTTGGTTGAGCGCTCCCTTGGTTGAGCGCTGGCCTTGTGCTCCTTCATGGTGTCTTGCCCTCCTTTCTTCTCAGGCGAAACCACACAAACATGTCAAAGTATCACCAAATTCACAAGGTTTCTAATCATTCATAAAATAACTAATTCTAGCTTAAACCCTATGATGTTGTGTCAAATAAATGATGGTTGATTGATTTAACTTAATCATGAAAATCTGCTCCAAATCACTTACTTATTATGCAAGAAAGTGTATAAAACCTAATGAAACTAGTGAAAATTACTTGAAAAGCTAGCATAAGATGACTTGTCATCACAGAGCCTTCCTTGAGTGTCCAAAAATTATGTGTAAAGACAACAGGCATGGCATGGGTAGTGAGAGCGTGGGACGTCAAAAGGCTTTTCTTCCTTGGATGTCCAAACTTGAATGAAAGTAGAGCATGGCGTAGGACGCTAAAACCTTACCCAACCTCACGTAGGACGCCAAGTTTCCTTCAACCATTTTATGCACTTTGTAAAAGAATGTTGGTCACAGGCGTGGGGCACCAGGATTAGGTGAAGGACACCAAACTACGTTTATGCATATGCACGAGGAGGTGCGTACGCATGCTTGTGAAGATAGCACAGTCGTGCGTACGCGTGAAATGATACGTATGCATGGTCTTCTTGATTTATCACATAATGTGTATACATATATTGTGCATGCACATGCTTGTCTCTGATTGCAACATCTGTGGGTACACGTGAGGTGATGCGTGTGGACAAATGTTGTTGCACACCACTTCTCTTGTATTGCACAGCAAAGCTTCTAGAGGCCCTTTCTTACTTCTTTGGCTTCGCAAAAGCGTTCCCTTTCATAGTATATCCTTTTCCAAAGTGTCCTCTACTTGAAAGTGTGTCCTTAATGCTTTTTGTTCTTTTTGGTCTTATTTTTGTTTGGTTAATCTCCAAAATCTCCTAAAACACATTATTTAAAGCATTAAACACATTCTTTGCTAATATATGAGCTTATCGCTAAAAAAAACCAAAAACTATTCAAATATAATTGAAATTAACCAGGAAAACTACCAAGGATGCAAATGCATCAAGCAACACCAAACTTCAAATGTTTCTTATCCTCAAGCAAAATAAAAACTTAAGAAAATAGAAACAAGAAGAATTAAAGAGATTAATCAGAAATTAAATTATTATTTGTAGGTTTGTATCCATCCTAATCAATGGGGATATTCAAGCATATTGATTCTGATTCATTTTTCTTTTTCTGGGTGAATTTGGAAACCTTGAAGTCTTTAGAATAATATGTTCTCTTAAACCTTGGCTTGATTGACAATGTGAAACTTTCTTATTGTCATTACATGATCCTTAAACCATATTCTCATATTTTCTTTTTAAAGGGATCTTTCAGATCATTCCATTTTAAGTGTTCTGTCTCAAAGCGACTTTTAAGATAAACTTTCAATTAACACTCCTAAACCAGTTGGTTTAAGGTATTAGGTGTTGAAACACCCCTTCGGATCTTGGTGCGTGAAATTAGAACTCGTACAACTTTACCGACAAGTGCACCAGGTGATCCAAGTAATACCTCAGGTGAGTGAGGGTTGATCCCACGAGGACTGTTGGATTGAGCAAGAAATAGTTATCTTGCTGGGCTTAGTCAGGTGAATAGTAAAGAGAGTTATTATTGAAAATGCATAAAACAAGATAATAAATGAAGTAGTAAAGAATTGGTGTAGAATGAACATAAGAAAAATAGTTAAGGTCTCGGATATTTTTTTCTTTCTGGATTAAAACTTCTTACTAACTAATTTGACAATGAATGATTTATTCTATGACAAAATGTAAGTGATTAAAACCTGATTCTTTAGCAATTTAATCTCCTCTAATTCTGATCAAATGCCATGGTCAGTGGTCATTCAATTCGAATTGGAGGGTGAAGCTCAGAAAACTAGTTTATACCACAAAAGCCCTAATCACCCTAGATCCCGAACAAATGTTCCCATATCCCCAACGAGTTATGAATTAGCTGTCTAGGAGGTGTGTTCTCAAACTGTAGTTCAGGCGACCATGGTCAGAGTATCACAAGAACTCATGTAGAAAAAGGATCACAATTCCCTTCCACCCAGTTTCATTAAATTAAGAACGAGACACGCTTAGAATCGAATCAAACATATATTAAAATAGAAAAGTAATAATATTAATCCGTAGTAATAAGCAGAGTTCCTAACCTTAACCAGGAGGTTTAGTTCCTCATAAATTTACAAAGAAAATAGGTTTCTGAAAAGGTGCGAAAGGAAGAAGACTGATACTAAACCTAATTGATCTTCTCCTTTAAATACTTGACCGAATAATAAATGCTAAATCTAAAAGATATTATTTCAAAATAAAAATTACGAAGATAAAATAAGATAAGCCTAAGGAATGCTAAATCCAATTGGAGGCCCAATTATTGAGAGGCTCGAATAGCAAGTTAGGGTTCAATGCCAGGATTGGGCATTGAACGCCCAAGGGGGAGCTAACAGTTTTTTCATTTCTTGCCCCAAACTTCTCCAAACTGTTCCGAATTTCACCTAAAACCATAAAAACACATGAAAAACTCAAAGTAGCATCCAAAGATGAATTTTGCACTAAAATCAACTAAAAATAATTAAAATCTGAACTAAAAACATTATAAAAATAACTAGAAAAAGGGTATAAGATGGTCACGCATCTCTAACATAAAGGAAATTCTAAGTCTAAGTCAAACAGAGCCACAATTCAAGATAGTACCTGCCCTCAGCATCAACCAACACCAGCATGAAGGAGCTCTCAATTGTACAAACACAAGCAAAGCAAACAAGTAATGCACAAGTAGGTACAAGTAAGCCAAGTATCATATAATCAAACAACATAGCATATACGATTAGGCAGTCCAAAACAAGTAAGCAAACCCATACAAGTCAAAGATATGCAAATGATGTATGCCTATTCTATGGCTGATGATATCATTTGTTAGTTATATAGCCAATCAGACATGTCCTAGTAGCTAACCATTGGACAATCCCTGTGAGCGCGCATCCCCAAGCTCAAAATCATAATCGTTCAAAATAAAAATATCCACGAGGGAGAGCTCATCCGAAAAGGTCTAAATGTCCAGCAACACTTAGGACGCAGGGTTAACAGAGTCTCAGATCTCAACCTGGAGCAATGATGACAAGTCATCTTATGCTAGTTTCATAAGCCTTTTTCTTCTATTTTTATTTTGTTTTCATGCATTTCTTGCACAATAAGTAAGTGATTGGAGTGGAATTTCATATTTATCTTGAGTCAATTAAACATTGTTAATTTTATACAAAATCATGAAATTTGTGCACAATTTAGATGATTATTATGAATGATACAAAACCTTATCATTTTGGTGAGACTTTGATGGCATGTTTGATTGATTACAGGTGAAAAGATGAGAGAATGAAACAAAGAAGAAGCAAGGTGCAAACGAATGCTGCGTTCACTCATTGAACGCTACATTCACAAGGACGCGTACGCGCACAAGCCGCCTCCGCGCGGAAGAGCGATTTTGCAAACCCATGCATGATGCATTTGCATATTAGCTATATTAGCTAGTTAGTTTAAGTAGTTTTAGCTTAATTTAATTCACTTCCTTTGAAATAAATAAGCACTTTGATGAATTTTACCTCCAAGCATTAAAACACCAAGAACTAGGTAAATGTTGGCCAAATTCATACAAATAATTCAAGAAGCTTATAAATGAGTTAATGTGAATGAATCTCTTGAAATTGATTGCATAGAATGGCAAGACTTTAAGGAAGTTTCTTTGGTTAATGGTAGGTAATGAAGCAAAAAAGCTTGGGGATATAGTAAGCTTGGCAAGGAGGAAGAGAATTGCACGTTGCCAACATAGGCTATCACTGGCGTGTTTGGCAACAATGCCAGGAGGCCCTAGATGGTGAAAGGAAAGCCTTATGCACGTTGCCAACGCTGGATACCACTGGCGTGTTTGGCAACAACGCCAAGCAGCCCTGGATGGCAACAAAGGAAGCCTTGAGCACGTTTGCAAGCATTGGCGTATTCAATGGCAACGCTAGGAAACCTAAATCCACTACTTACATGCCTCTCTAGCTATCCTGATTTGAACAAAAATTGAAGAAGCAAACCAACTGAATTGAACAGAGGGAAAATTAAAATGCAGAGAAGGAAGCATGCGGCCCTGGGTCAGACAGGAACAGAACTAAAAGCGGAAGGAGGGAGAAGGATGGTGCAAGGTACTACCAGCGCGGAGGTGGTAGCGGCACGGGGGCACAGGGCTATCGGCGGTCGTGTGTGGCGGAGGTGGAGGTGGGAAGAGATGGTAGAGAAGAAGGAGAAGAAAATAAAGAGAGAGGAGTGGCGGTTGGTGGCGTCGGCGGTGGTTCGGGGTCACTGGCAGTGGTTGCGGTGCGAGGTTGATGGTGGTGGGTAGTGGTTGTTACGATGGAGGGAGAAGAGAAACGAATTTGAACATTGAGGGAGAAGAAGCTCGCGAGTGGGTTAGGGTTCTCGCGTATGGGGGTTAATAAAATTAAATCCATGCATATGCGTCGACCAAAATCGTGCTAAATGCACGATTCTAGTGTCGTTTTGGCACAACTCTCTGTTCATAATTAAGGGGGCTAAGTATTGCATGCGACGGGTGCGCGTCGCACACACGCACGCGTGGTATTCTAGAATTGAAACTTTTGCGTACGCATCAATGACACGTTCACGTGGATCAAATTGTGCATTTTGCACTCCAGCCGCACGATTCCATCACAACTTTCTGGTTGTTGGATGGAAACACCGATTTGAGATCGATGCCCACGCGTGGCCTATGCGCACGTGTGGTGTGGCTTCTTTTTTTTTGTTTTATGCAGAATGCAGATGCTTATGCAAAAATTATGAATGAATACTAATAAAAATAAAATAAAATAAAAATGAAAGATCATACCATGGTGGGTTGTCTCCCACCTAGCACTTTTAGTTACTGTCCTTAAGTTGGACATTTGGTCAGCTCCTTGTCAGGGCGGCTTATACTTGAACTCGTCTTGAAACTTCCACCAATGCTTGGACTTCCAATAAGCTCTATCAATACCAGGTAAATTCCTCAAGCTTTGATAGAGTTCTTCACAAGCTTTGAGCTCCCAAAATTGATCCTCATATATTCCGGGTGATGTGCGGAAAACGATCCGACACAAAACTCACCGGCAAGTGTACCGGGTCGCATCAAGTAATAAAACTCACGGGAGTGAGGTCGATCCCACAAGGATTGAAGGATTGAGCAATTTTAGTTTAGTGGTTGATTTAGTCAAGCGAATCAAGTATTGGTTGAGTGGTTTATCATTAACAGAAACTAAATTGCTTGGAATGTAAAGGGAGAGGGGAGAATTGCAGTAAATTAAAGAGCAGGAAAGTAAAAGTGCTGAATCTTAGAGAACAAGAAATTAAATGACTGAAACTTAAAGTGCAAGAAATGTAAATTGCAGTAACTTAAATTGCAAGAAATGTAAATTGCTTGAATGGAAAGGGGAGTTGAGGATTGGGAATTCAGAATTTCAGCAAGGAAAATTAAAGTGCAACAATTAATAAAGCAGAAGTTGAATTAGAAATAACAAGAATCCAAACAGAAATGGAAATAAATCTTGCAGCAGAGGTTCACAGAAGAACCAAAAAGGAAAATGGGATCTCAGGACTCAAAAGACTAGATAGCAAAGTCTAGATCTCAATTGCCTTCCCAGATCTAAGTTCACAAAGCAATTAACAAGAAATTGAAGAAGAAGCAGTAAAGGAATTGTAATTGAACTCAATTATGCAGAAGAGGAATTAAAGAGATTTTGAATGGAGATTGAGAAAGAATTTCCTCAATTCTTCACACCCAAAACTCAAACAAGAAAAGTAGGAATGCTCAAGCAAGAACGAGGAAGAAGAGAGATCAATTCTCCTCCCTAATTCTCTGAAATTTTCTCAAGTTCCAAAAATAAAGATTCAAAGCTCACAAGAAAGATCAAAGTTCAAAAGTAAAGAAAAAGGTTTCTAATTACATCAAACTATCTCCTATTTATACACTTTCTATTCTTGGATCTTGGGATTTGGATGGGCTTTTGATTTGGTGAAGAAATGAGTTAAATTGGATTTTTAATCCAATTTTCAAGCCCATGAAAAATTGCTTCCAGGAGGCTGCCCTGCCCTTGTGGAGGGCAGGGTAGGAATTGATGCGTGCGGCCTTGGTGCGACCGTGGTGTGCGAGTTTGGTGCGCAGGATGCTGCCCTGCCCTTGTGGAGGGCAGGGCAGAAATTTTTGATGCGCCAGCTTGGTGCGCTGGCCGTGCGCTATGATGCTGCCAAAGCTCCCTTGGTGCGCCAGATGGTGCGCTGGCCGTGCCACATCAAAATGCTGCCCTGCCCTTGCGGAGGGCAGGGCAATGTTTCCAAGTTGAAGCCCCGTGTTCGATCCTTGTGTGACGCGCACGCTACTTCTTTTCTTTGATATTCTTGGCACCAAAGTGAGACTTAGTTTCTTGTTTCCTCATGGTTCCGTGTTCGACTCTTGTGGCAAGCAATGGTGAACTTTTTCTTTGAATTTTTCCCTTTGGAGAGCCCGATACTGCCCGTGTGGAGGGCAGGGCAAGGTTTTTACTTTCTTTGATTCAAGGCACAATTTTGTGCTCTGCCCTTGTCGTGGGCAGGGCAGCGTTGCTTCTCTTGGCTTGCTAGCTCATGTTGCCCTCCTAGAGGGCAGTGTGCCCTTGTGGAGGGCAATGCTTGCACTCCTCCTTTATGCGCCACGCCTTTTTCTCCTTGGGCCACGCTTCCTTAAGCCACGCTTCATCTTTTCTTCTTTTCTTCACCTACAATAAACCAAAACAACTACTCAAAGTATCACTAAATTCACAAGGCTTATAAATCAATTAAAATTCAATTAAAATTAGCTTAAACCTCATGAATTAGCATCAATTTAATGGTAGTTGCTTGATTTAAAGAAGTTATGCATTTTCTCTCCAAATCTCTTGCTTAGGATGCAAGAAAGTGCATAAAGACTAATAAAACAAGTGTAATTAGCTTAAAAAATGGGTATATGATGACTTGTCATCACAACACCAAACTAAAATCTTGCTTGTCCCCAAGCAAGCATCAAAACTAAGAGAAATTGAATTGAACAAGAAAAGAACACATATCCTTATTAGGCATATAGCAGAACTTGATTTATGGAGTCTTTATGCAGACAATGATAACTCAGTTATTGTTTGCTGTTACATAATATACACTTTTCCTCAAAGGCTTACTAAACTTGCTGTTATAAGGTTTACTCTTTACTTGCTCCCTTGCTAACTTTTCATTTCTCATTTTGCTTAACAAGCCTATTATTCTTTGAAGGCTTGGTGTCAAATGTTGCAGTAGTAGCCTTTGGCTTTATTTTTACTCAACATCTTTCCACCACAGACACATGGCTCACTATTTCCTCCTAGGATCATTGATGCCCAGCATCTCTTTGGATAACTAAATGTTCTGTATCTAGGTTGTTCTTTATTGTGGACTTTCAATTGGCCATCCCAAATCAGTTGATCTAAGTGACCGGGTTTTGAAATACCCCTCAGAATTTACTTATCCAAGCATATCCTAGTACAAGAACACCACAGGCATGTGTCCTAGGGTCCAAGCTATTGGTGTCCAGCCTTTATTCTTTATTTTTCTTGCCACATTGGCTTTTTCTACTTCCTTTTCTTTCTGTTTTATTTTTGTTCTCAAGGGCTTTTTCTTTACTGATAGGAACCTTTATGACAGCAAGCTAGCTCACACTTCAATGAAAATTATATTATGCAGCAATTATTTCATGAGTTATGCATTTAATCAAACACATATACCACCATTAACTTCCATTCTAACTTATGCAACATTGGATATTTACTTTCTAATTCAAACCATTCTCTTTTATTCAAGCATATGGGAAACAAAACAAAATTTAATGCTAAGTGATGAATGACAAGCACTTATGCAAATAAGCATTCTTAACAAACAATTCCACTTGCAACTAGATAAACACTTTAGCAGGACATACAATGGTTTCCAGATTCAAAACACTTCACAGCAGCAAGGATTAAGTTTAGATACAACCTTTGAAGTTGCAGCCCTTTGATTCTTCCTTCTGTTGTGTTCTCTTTGAGTTAAGATGCATAATATCTTCAATTGTTGATTCATGTCCTGCATAATTCTCAAAAGTTGCTTGCTTCTCAAGCCCTTAAGTGCATGGTTAGTATGCATAAATTGAGTGTGGCTCTTGGATTTATTTTGGTGTGGGAACACCAAACATAATTGTTTGCCACAGCCTCTGATGCAACAAATCAACCATATGTGAAACCTTGTGTCCTTGCTAAAGGTTATAGAATTAAAGCTAAAAAGAAGTTAAATAGTTGAATAATTTGTCTGATTGCTTGGAGCTAGCATTGTGCAGGAAGTGAGAATGTTCTTTTAAATGAGATTTTGGTGGAACGCCAAACTTAGAATCCTTCATTCTCCCTTAAATTGTTTTGGTGTGCAACACCAAACTTAGCTCCTTGCAATACAGACCAATTATTCAACCTTTTTATTGAAATAGCTATGAAAAGAAACTACATCAGGTTGGGTTGTCTCCCAACAAGCGCTCTTTTAATGTCACTAGCTTGACATTCCTTAATCTTGCTCAACTTCCAAAGTGTTTCAGGATCAAAAGGTGTGGATTCATTGATCTTTCCTCCTGTCACAAAAGCATAAACACAAACAGAGCCAGAAACTAAAACAGAGCACTTTGTAACTTGAGTGCAGTTAGAGTTAGTAGAGGCAAAGTCTCGAACAGTTAGTGTGTTAGTTTAAAAATAAAGAAAAAGTGCTTGATCTAGACCTCCACTTCACTTAATCATTGTCAATCTATTTCAATCCCCGGCAACGGCGCCAAAAACTTGATGTGCGGAAAACGATCCGACACAAAACTCACCGGCAAGTGTACCGGGTCGCATCAAGTAATAAAACTCACGGGAGTGAGGTCGATCCCACAGGGATTGAAGGATTGAGAAATTTTAGTTTAGTGGTTGATTTAGTCAAGCGAATCAAGTATTGGTTGAGTGGTTTATCATTAACAGAAACTAAATTGCTTGGAATGTAAAGGGAGAGGGGAGAATTGCAATAAATTAAAGAGCAGGAAAGTAAAAGTGCTGAATCTTAGAGAACAAGAAATTAAATGACTGAAACTTAAAGTGCAAGAAATGTAAATTGCAGTAACTTAAATTGCAAGAAATGTAAATTCCTTGAATGGAAAGGGGAGTTGAGGATTGGGAATTCAGAATTTTAGCAAGGAAAATTAAAGTGCAACAATTAATAAAGCAGAAGTTGAATTAGAAATAACTAGAATCCAAACAGAAATGGAAATAAATCTTGCAGCAGAGGTTCACAGAAGAACCAAAAAGGAAAATGGGATCTCAGGACTCAAAAGACTAGATAGCAAAGTCTAGATCTCAATTGCCTTCCCAGATCTAAGTTCACAAAGCAATTAACAAGAAATTGAAGAAGAAGCAGTAAAGGAATTGTAATTGAACTCAATTATGCAGAAGAGGAATTAAAGAGATTTTGAATGGAGATTGAGACAGAATTTCCTCAATTCTTCATGCCCAAAACTCAAACAAGAAAAGTAGGAATGCTCAAGCAAGAACGAGGAAGAAGAGAGATCAATTCTCCTCCCTAATTCTCTGAAATTTTCTCAAGTTCCAAAAATAAAGATTCAAAGCTCACAAGAAAGATCAAAGTTCAAAAGTAAAGAAAAAGGTTCCTAATTACATCAAACTATCTCCTATTTATACACTTTCTATTCTTGGATCTTGGGATTTGGATGGGATTTTGATTTGGTGAAGAAATGAGTTAAATTGGATTTTTAATCCAATTTTCAAGCCCATGAAAAATTGCTTCCAGGAGGCTGCCCTGCCCTCCAAGGGCAGGGCAGGAATTGATGCGTGCGGCCTTGGTGCGAGCATGGTGTGCGAGTTTGGTGCGCAGGATGCTGCCCTGCCCTTGTGGAGGGCAGGGCAGAAATTTTTGGTGCGCCAGCTTGGTGCGCTGGCCGTGCGCTATGATGCTGCCAAAGCTCCCTTGGTGCGCCAGAATGGTGCGCTGGCCGTGCCACAACAAAATGCTGCCCTGCCCTTGCGGAGGGCAGGGCAATGTTTCCAAGTTGAAGCCCCGTGTTCGATCCTTGTGTGACGCGCACGCTACTTCTTTTCTTTGATATTCTTGGTACCAAAGTGAGACTTAGTTTCTTGTTTCCTCCTTGTTCCGTGTTCGACTCTTGTGGCAAGCAATGGTGAACTTTTTCTTTGAATTTTTCCCTTTGGAGAGCCTGATACTGCCCTTGTGGAGGGCAGGGCAAGGTTTTTACTTTCTTTGATTCAAGGCACAATTTTGTGCTCTGCCCTTGTCGTGGGCAGGGCAGCGTTGCTTCTCTTGGCTTGCTAGCTCATGTTGCCCTCCTAGAGGGCAGTGTGCCCTTGTGGAGGGCAATGCTTGCACTCCTCCTTTATGCGCCACGCCTTTTTCTCCTTGGGCCACGCTTCCTTAAGCCACGCTTCCTCTTTTCTTCTTTTCTTCACCTACAATAAACCAAAACAACTACTCAAAGTATCACTAAATTCACAAGGCCTATAAATCAATTAAAATTCAATTAAAATTAGCTTAAACCTCATGAATTAGCATCAATTTAATGGTAGTTGCTTGATTTAAAGAAGTTATGCATTTTTTCTCCAAATCTCTTGCTTAGGATGCAAGAAAGTGCATAAAGACTAATAAAACAAGTGAAATTAGCTTGAAAAATGGGTATATGATGACTTGTCATCACGGGGATCCTAAATCTTGATTCTATACTCGCCTTCAAGTTGATCATCATGGTTCCATCCGGGTGGTAAGCAATCTGAATTCTCACTAAGGCATCTAAATAGCTCCCTGGACACATACATTCGAGCTCCACACCAACCTTTGCATTTAGACTTTGAGCTTCCAACCACAACAAACCGAGGATTGTGTTTCCAACCACTAGCCAACTCCCTCTTACTCTTAAAGCCACAAAGAGCTTCAAGCCGACCATCTATCTCAAGTAAACCATATTCAAGTGGGAAAATAAAGGTCAAGGATAAGAATTTTACCCACTTGAATGTTATAGTGGATGGTAATGGTTTTGGGGGAGAGGTCTCCAACAGCTTTGGCAAGATGATTTCAAGCTCCATTCCCTTGTAGTCTCCCTTGGCAACTTCCACCTCTCTGGGAGCTTCTTCAGTCTCAACCTCTTCCTCTTGGTAGCTTTCTTCAAATTCAAACTCTTCTTAATTGCTTACTAAGGGCATGGGGGCTTGTGCTTTTTCTTCTTTAATCTCCATCTCTTGATCAACCTCGTCAAAGTTTTCAGCCATGATATGCCTTGGAGGTTGTACACCTTCCGCAACATCAACATCAAACACCTTGGAAGGAGTTTCTATGACTGGACTTTCCCATGGAGGTTTGGCATCTCCCAAGTCTTCAACCACTTCCTCTTCTGTGATAATTTCAGCTTTCTCCACTTCCTCTAATACAAAATCAAACTCCTCTTTGATGTCTTCCTTCACTAATTCTTCAACCACTCCTTTGCCTTCAAGGGTCTTTACTACCTCCACCTTTAGGGCCTCCTCTAACTTCTTATGAAGTATGAATTCGCGAAGATGATCCCTTCTCTCTTGTTCCATATTAATAGCATAATTGGGATCATCTTGCTCTTGAATTGATGAATATGGGTATTCTTGCACGGAGGGTGGTGGTGCACTAAAGCTTAAGGTTGAATATTGGAGGTAGAGATTTGGTCCATGTGGGATATAAGATTTTGGAGTTTAGAAGTGAGACCAATGAGAGGGGTAAGTGTGTTCTCCATGGAGGTTTGGCCTTGGTGAATAACATTGAGGGTGTTGTCATCCAGTGGAGGTTGGGGTGGGTAGGAGGGTTTGTTAATTTGGAGAAAGGGTTTATAATAGGAAGGTGGTTCTTCTTGGTAAGGGTATGGAGATGGTGAATATTAAGGTGGTTGGTCATAGTATGGCTCATATGGCTCGTATTGTGGTTCGTGTGGTGGATAAGGGTTAGGGTCATATGGAGGTGAATGGTGGAAATGGGCTTGTGAGTATGGTGGTTCAGAGCTATGTTGAGGAGGGGGGTTCATAAGCATATGGTGGGGCTTGTTGATAACTACAAGGGGGTCCACCATGTCCATCATCTTGGTACGCACCCTGGAATGGCTCTTGACCATAGCAATTCGGTGGAGGTTGGTTGTCACGAATAGATCTACCATAGCTATTGTCTTGGTATGCATCGTAGAATGGTTGTTGGTTATAGCGCATTGGAGGGGGTTCTTGCTGAGAAGGTTGATCAAATCCTTGTGGCTCCTCCCAACCTTGATTGTTCCAACCTTGATGTATATTCTCATTGTAGCCTCCATTCCCTACAGCATAATTTGAACTAACCATTCATAGCCAAATGGGTGAGAATTCATAGTAGTTAAAGAAAATAAAAACAAAAACTAGTAAAAATAAGCAACTAAGTCCTAAACTAACAAAAACTAACAAACAAACAAAAAGCAAATATTTACAATAACCAATAATAAGGCACATGTTTGCAATTCCCTGGCAATGGCGCCATTTTGACGAACGAATTTTTGCTAGTAAAGAATTTTACAAACAAAGTCTCGTTGAAAGGATAGTTTCTAAACCAGCAAAGAATCCTTTCGTACAAAAACTTATTTGTCACTAAAGCAAACCCAATAAAAGTAATAACCGAAGTATTTAAACCTCGGGTCGTCTCTCAAGGAATTACAGGGAGGTGTAGTTATTATTGGTTATGAGATTATCTTTTCGGGTTTTTAAATAAGGAACAAGAAAAGTAAGTTGCAAGAAATTAAATTAATAACTAATAAAGCTCTTAGCATGGTTTGAGACCTGGACGTCCTATCCTACTTATCCTTATCAATTGTGATGAGAATTGTGCATTACTCCCACTTGGCCAACCTCTAACTATGAAGGTAAGTCAAGTGGATAAATCAATATGAATCCTCAAGTCCTCATCAACCCCTAAGGAAAGACTAGAGTTATTGGAAAGCAAATATATTAGCAACTCTCAATCATCAATCAACAAGGAGTTTGATAACTCAAGAGTCTCCAATTACTCAACCAAAGCGAAAAGGAGAGAAATCTAAATTAACTTGAAAGCATCAATAATATAAATTGAAGAAAGCAATCATAAATCTGAAATACCTCAATTTGCATTAAATATAAAATCAATTCTAACATGAAGAATTCGTAAATCGAAGTAGCAATATAAAGCAATCAATAAGGGAAATAAATAAACAAGAAAGCTAAGACAAATAAAAGTAGAAAAGAAACTAAATTAAAGGAACATTGAACCTGGAATTGCGAAGACATAAACCTAAAACTAAGATAAATCCTAAATCCTCAAACCTAGAGAGAGGAGAGAGCCTCTCTCTCTGTAGAAACTACATCTAAAACCTAAATTGTGAATGAGTGTTCAATGCCTTTGATTCCCCCATTCTGCAGCTTCTATTATGTGTTTTTCGGGCTTGGAACTGGGCCATAAGGAGCTCAGAAATTGCCCCCAGCGCTTTCTCCAATTTTCTGCACATGGCGTCCGTCACACGTACGCGTGGTGCACGAAATCACAATCACACTTTTACGATTCCGCACAACTATCTAGCAAGTGCACTAGGTCATCCAAGTAATACCTTACGTGAGTAAGGGTCGATCCCACGGAGATTGCCGGCTATGGTTATCTTGTAACTCTTAGTCAGGAGATTATCAATAAAAAGGGTTTTGTTTGCAATAAAATAAAAGAACATGAAATAAATAGGGTCTTCTGAATCTATGCTTTCCCACGGTCTTCTTCTTCACGCACACAAGGCTCCTTCCATGGCAAGCTGTGTGTTGGTGGATCATCGTTGTCAATGGCTACCATCTGTCCTCTCAGTGAAAATGGTCCAGCTACGGGTTTCGTAGGACTGATCATCTATCGGTTCTCACTAGTATTGGAGTAAGATCCATTGATCCTTTTGCACACTGTCACTGCGCCTAACATTCGTGAGTTTGAAGCTCGTCCCAGTCATCCCTTCTCGGATCCTACTCGAAATACCATAGACAAGGTTTAGACTTTCTGGATCTCAGGAATGCTGCCAATTGATTCTAGCTTATACCACGAAGACTCTGATCTCACGGATTTGAATACTCTGTTGTCAGGATAGGCAATCAAACCCATGAACCAGGAGCCTAAGAGATACACACTCAATCTAAGGTAGAATGGAAGTGGTTGTCAGGCACGCATTCATAGGTTTAGAATGGTGATGAGTGTCACGGATCATCACATTCATCATGTTGAAGTGTGAATAAATATCTTAGAATAGAAACAAGCATGATTGAATGAAAAACAGTAGTAACTGCATTAATCCATCGAGACACAGCAGAGCTCCTTACCCCCAACTATGGGGTTTAGAGACTCATGCCGTAGAAGATACAAATTCAGATGTAAAATGTCATGAGGTATAAAATAAATCTCTAAAAGTAGTTTTTATACTCAACTAGTAGCTTAGGTTTATAGCAAATGAGTAAACTAAGATAGATAATGCATAAATCCACTTCTGGGGCCCACTTGGTGTGTGCTGGGGCTGAGTATTGAAGCTTTCATGTGCATAGGCTGTTCCTGGAGTTAAACGCCAGCTTTGGTGCCAGTTTGGGCGTTTAACTCCAACTTTTATGCCAGTTCTGGCGTTTTAACGCCAGAAAAGGGCAGAGAGCTGGCATTTTGACGCCATTTTTTGTCATAAAAACTCGCGCAAAGTATGAACTATTATATACTGCTGGAAAGCCCTAGATGTCTAACTTCCAACGTAATTGAAAGCGCACCAATTGGAGTTCTATAGCTCCAAAAAATCTACTTCGAGTTCAGGTAGGTCAGAATCCAACAACATCTGCAGCCCTTCTTCAGCCTCTAAATCAGATTTTTGCTCAGGTCCCTCAATTTATGCCAGAAAATACCTGAAATCACAGAAAAACATAAAAACTCATAGTAAAGTCTAGAAATATGAATTTTGCTTAAAAACTAATAAAAATATATTAAAAACTAATTAAAACTAACTAAAAACTACCTAAAAACAATGCCAAAAAGCGTATAAACTATCCGCTCATCACAACACCAAACTTAAATTGTTACTTGTCCCCAAGCAACTGAAAATCAAATAGGATAAAAAGAAGAGAATATACTATAAATTCTGAAATATCAATGAACTTAGCTCCAATTAGATGAGCGGGACTAGTAGCTTTTTGCTTCTAAACAGTTTTGGCATCTTACTTTATCCTTTGAAGTTCAGAATGATTGGCATCTATAGGAACTCAGAACTCAGATAGTGTTATTGATTTTCCTAGTTTAGTATGTTGATTCTTGAACACAGTTACTTTTGAGTCTTGGTCGTGGCCCTAAGCACTTTATTATACATAAATGCCACAGACACATAACTGGGTGAACCTTTTCAGATTGTGATTCAGCTTTGCTAAAGTCCCCAATTAGAGGTGTCCAGAGTTCTTAAGCACACTCTTTTTGCTTTGGATCTTGACTTTAATCACTCCGTCTCAAGCTTTTCACTTGGACCTTCATGACACAAGCACATGGTTACGGACAGCTTGATTTAGCCGCTTAGGCCTGGATTTTATTTCCTTAGGCCCTCCTATCCATTAATGCTCAAAGCCTTGGATCCTTTTTACCCTTGCCTTTTATTTTAAAGGGTTATTGGCTTTTTCTGCTTACTTTTTCCTTTTCTTTCTCTTTTTTTTTGCAAGCCTTGTTCTTTTTCACTGCTTTTTCTTACTTCGAGAATCAATTTTATGATTTTTCAGATTATCAATAACATTTCTCTTTTTTCATTATTCTTTCTAGAGCTAACAATTTTAACATTCATAAACAACAACATAAAAAATATGCACTATTCAAGCATTCATTCAGAAAACAAAAAGTATTGCCACCACATCATATAATTAAACTAGTTTCAAGGATAAATTTCAAAATTCATGTACTTCTTGTTCTTTTGTAATTAGAAACATTTTTCATTTAAGAGAGGTGAAGGATTCATGGAGTTATTCATAGCTTTAAGACATAGACACTAGACACTAATGATCATGTAGTAAAGACACAAACATAGATAGAACATAAAGCATGAAACCAAAAATAGAAAAATAAATAGATAAAGAGATTAAGGAATGAGTCCACCTTAGTGAGGGTGGCGTCTTCCTCCTCTTTAAGAACCAATGGTGCTCTTGAGCTCCTCTATGTCTCTTCCTTGCCTTTGTTGCTCTTCCCTCATGGCTCTTTGATCTTCTCTAATCTCATGGAGAATGATGGAGTGCTCTTGGTGTTCCACCCTTAGTAGGTCCATGTTGTAACTCAGGCTTTCTAAAGAAGTGTTAAGTTTCTCCCAATAGTTATGTGGAGGAAATTGCATCCCTTGAGGCATCTCAGGGATCTCTTGATGAGGGACTTCCTCATGCTCTTGTTGAGTGCCATAAATGGGCTCTCTAGTTTGCTCTATCCTCTTCTTAGTGATAGGCTTGTGAAATGAATCTCTCCATCTCCCGTGACTCAGAGGTGGAAGCAATTGCCTTCCCTTTCCTCTTTTTAGAGGTTTCTCTGGCCTTAGGTGCCATAAATGGTTATGGAAAAACAAAAAAACAATGCTTTTACTACACCAAACTTAAAAGGTTTGGTCATCCTCGAACAAATGAAGAAAGAAAGAAAAGAGTAAAAGAAGAAGAAGAAAGTGGAGGAGATGGAGCTGTGTGAATGGGTGGTTTGAGAGGAAAATGGTTTGAATTTGAATGGTGAGGTAGGTGGGGATCCTATGGGGTCCACAGATCCTGAGGGGTCAAGGATTTCTCATCCCTGCTCCATTTGGGCGTGTACATACCTTAGAGTACAATTCTAGCGTTTAAACTCCAGTCTGCTGCTAAATAAATCCAAGAGCCACACTCAATTTATGCATACTAACCATGCAATTAAGGGCTTGAGAAGCAAGCAACTTTGAGAATTATGTAGGACATGAGTCAACAATTGAAGATATTGTGCATCTTAACTCAAAGAAAACACAACAGAAGGAAGAATCAAAGGGCTGCAACTTCAAAGGTTGTATCTAAACTTAATCCTTGCTGTTGTGAATTGTTTCGAACATGGAAACCATTATATATCCTGCTAAAGTGTTTATCTAGTTGCAAGTGAAGTTGCTTGATTAAGAATGCTAATTTGCATAAGTGCTTGTCATTCATCATTCAGCTTAAATTTTGTTTTGTTTCCCATATGCTTGAATAAAAGAGAATTGTTTGAATTGGAAAGTAAATATCTAATGTTGCATAAGTTAGAATGGAAGTTAATGGTGGTATATGTGTTTGATTAAATGCATAACTCATGAAATAATTGCTGCATAATATAATTTTCATTGAAGTGTGAGCTAGCTTGCTGTTATAAAGGTTCCTATCAATAAAGAAAAAAAACCCTTGAGAACAAAAGAAAATAAAACAGAAAGAAAAGGAAGAAGAAAAAGCCAATGTGGCAAGAAAAACCAAGAATAAAGGTTGGACACCAATAGCTTGGACCCTAGGACACATGCCTGTGGTGTTCTTATACTAGGATATGCTTGGATAAGTAAATTCTGAGGGGTATTTTAAAACCCGGTCACTTAGATCAACTGATTTGGGATGGCCAATTGAAAGTACACAATAAAGAGCAACTTAGATACAGAACATTTAGTTATCCAAAGAGATGCTGGGCATCAATGATCCTAGGAAGAAATAGTGAGCCATGTGTCTGTGGTGGAAAGATGTTGAGTAAAAATAAAGCCAAAGGCTACTACTGCAACATTAGACACCAAGCCTACAAAAGAATAATAAGCTTGTTAAGCAACATGAGAAAAGAAAAGTTAGCAAGGGAGAATAAACCTTATAACAGCAAGTTTAGTAAGCCTTTGAGAAAAGATGTATATTATGTAACAGCAACAATAATTGAGTTATCATTGTCTGCATAAAAACTCCATGAATCAAGTTCTGATATATGCCTAATAAGGATATGTTTTCTTTTCTTGTTCATTTCATTTTCTCTTAGTTTTGATGCTTGCTTGGGGACAAGCAAAATTTAAGTTTGGTGTTGTGATGACAAGTCATCATATACCCATTTTTCAAGCTAATTTCACTTGTTTTATTAGTCTTTATGCACTTTCTTGTATCTTAAGTAAGTGATTTGGAATGAAAACTTCTTTAAATCAAACAACCACCATTAAATTGATGCTAAATCATGAGGTTTAAGCAAGAATTAATTGATTTTTAACGAATTATAAACCTTATGAGTTTAGAGATACTTTGAGTGGTTGTTTTGGTTTCTTGTAGGTGAAGAAAGGAAGAAAAGAGGAAAAACGTGGCTTAAGAAAGCATGGCCTAAGGAAAGAAGGAATGTGGCGCATAGAAGGAAGAAGCAAACACTGCCCTCCAAGAGAGCAACATAATGAGCCAAACCATGAAAAGCATCACTGCCCTGCCCACAACAAGGGCAGAGCACAATTTGATGCCAAGGACCAAAGGGAGTAAAAACTCTGCCCTGCCCTCCTCAAGGGCAATATCGGGCTCATCAAAGAAATAAATTCAAGGAAAAAGCTTACCAATGCTTGCCACAAGGTTCGAACTCATGAGCAAGGGGAGTAGGGGAGCGCTACTCACAAGCTTGTTTTCAATCTCCCAGGATCGAACACGGCACCATGAGGAAACAAGGAACTAAGCATTACTTTGGTGCCAAGAAAACCAAAGAAAAAGGAGCAACATGTGCCTCCACCGAGTTTCGAACATGGGACTTCACCTTTGGCATATTGCCCTGCCCTCCACAAGGGCAGGGCAGCATTTTGTGGTGCACAGCCAGCGCACTAGATTGGCACGCACCAAGGGAGTTTCGGCCAGCAGCAGCACGTACGGGCAGCAGAATCTGGCGCACCAAGAAAACTCTGCCCTGCCCTCCACAAGGGCAGGGCAGCATCCTGCAGCACCACATGCACCAACACGCACACACAAGGGCCGCACACACCATTTCCTGCCCTGCCCTCCACAAGGGCAGGGCAGCCTCCTGGAAGCCACTTTTCTCATGGGCTGAAATTGGATAAAAAATCCAATTTAATTCAATTCTTCACCAAATCAAAAGCCCATCCAAATTCCAAAATCCAAGAATAGAAAGTGTATAAATAGGAGATAGTTTGATGTAATTAGGACTTTTGGAGCTTTTCTTTACTTTTGACTTTTAAACCTTCTTTTGATTTTTGAGACTTCATTGAGAGCTAGGCACTGGAATTTCAGAGAATTGGGGAGGAGAATTGATCTCTCTTCTTCCTCGTTCTTGCTTGAGCATTTTTACTTTTCTTGTTTGAGTCTTGGGTGTGAAGAATTGAGGAAATTCTGTCTCAATCTCCATTCAAGATCTCTTTAATTCCTCTTCTGCATAATTGAGTTCAATTACATTTCCTATACTGCTTCTTCTTTAATTTCTTCTTAATTTCTTTGTGAACTTGGATCTGGGAAGGCAATTGAGATCTAGACTTTGCTCTCTAGTCTCTGGAGTCCTGAGATCCCATTTTCCTTTTTGGTTCTTTTGTGAACCCCTGCTGCAATTTAAATTTCATTTCCTGTTTGAATTCTAGTTACTTCCAATTCATCTTCTGCTTTATTAATTGTTGCAATTTAATTTCCCTTAATGAAATTCTGAATTCCCAAACCTCAACTCCCTATTTCCATTCAAGCAATTTATATTTCTTGCACTTTAAGTTACTGCAATTTACATTTCTTGCACTTTAAGTTTCAGTCATTTAATTTCTTGTTCTTTAAGATTCAACACCTTTACTTTCAGTTCTCTTTAAATTCTACAATTCATCCATCTCCCTTTATATTTCCTGCTATTTACTTACTGTTGGATACAAAATCACTCAACCAATACTTGATTCGCTTGACTAAATCAACCATTAAACTAAAATTGCTCAATCCTTCAATCCCTGTGGGATCGACCTCACTCCCGTGAGTTTTATTACTTGATGCGACCCGATACACTTGCCGGTGAGTTTTGTGTTGGATCATTTTCCACACATCATTAGGTACATGATCATGTGGAGTCACGAAAAAAATATAAAAATTAAAAACAGAATCAAAAACAGCAGAAAAAAAATCACACCCTGGAGGAAGCACAGACTGGCGTTCAACGCCAGTAAGGAGCATCTGGCTAGCGTTCAACGCCAGAACAGAGTATGAAACTGGCGTTGAACGCCAGAAACAAGCAACATTCTGGCGCTAAACGCCAGGAATGTGCCTAGAGGAAAAGCTGGCGCTGAATGCCAGTAACAAGCATGAAACTGGCGTTCAACACCATAAACATGTTACATGTGGGCGTTGAACACCCAAAATGTGCACCACTCGGCGTTTAAACACCAGAATGGTGTGCAAAGGCATTTTACATGCCTATTTGGTGCAGGGATGGAATTCCTTGACACCTCAGGATCTGTGGACCCCACAGGATCATCTCAGGATCTGTGAACCCCACAGGATCCCCACCTACCTCACCCTCTCTCTCCATTCATGGTCATCCCTTCTGTTTTCATTCACCACCTACATCTATCCACTCTTCCTCATACACCCTACCTACCTTTAAAATTCAAATTCTCTTTCCCACCCAATCCCACCCATATAGCCGAATACACACATCCCTCAATCTCCTCCATATCTTCTTCTTATTCTTCATCTTTTCTTTCTTCTCTTGCTCGAGGGCGAGCAATTTTTTAAGTTTGGTGTGGTAAAAGCATAGCTTTTTGCTTTTCCATAACCATTAATGGCACCTAAGGCCAGAGACATCCAAAAAAAAGGAAAAAAAAGAAAAAAAGAAGAAGAAGAAGAGAAAAAAGGGAAGACAAAAGCTTCCACCTCTGAGTCATGGGAGATGGAAAGACTCATGTAAAGGGTTTATAGCTCAGTGGTAGAACATTTGACTGCAAATCAAGAGATCCCTGAGATACCTCAGGGGATAAATTGTCCTCCACACAATTATTGGGAGCAACTAAGGATAGGAACACCAAAATTACTAGGGATCATGCAACAGAATCAAGGAAGAGACATAAAGGAGCTCAAAAAGCACCATTGGACCTTCAAGAAGGTGCCACCCTCACTCAGGTGGATTCTTTCCTTGTTCTTATTTCTTTCTGCTTTTCGGTTTTTATGCTGTGTTTATCTATGTTTTGTGTCTCTACTTCATGATCATTAGTAGTTAGTAACTATGTCTTAAAGTTATGAATAATTCCATGAATCCTTCACCTCTCTTAAATGAAAAAAATGTTTTAATTCAAAAGAACAAGAAGTACATGAATTTCAAATTTATCCTTGAAGTTAATTTAATCATATTGATGTGGTGACAATACTTTTTGTCTTCTGAATGAATGCTTAAACAGTGCATATTTTTTGATCTTATTGTTTATGAATGTTAAAATTGTTGGCTCTTGAAAGAATGATGAACAAAGAGAAATGTTATTGATGATCTGAAAAATCATGAAATTAATTCTTAAAGCAAGAAAAAGCAGTGAAAAAGAAAGCTTGCGAAAAAAAAGAGAGAAATGGCGAAAAAAAATAATAGAAAGAAAAAGAAAAAGCAAGCAGAAAAAGCCAATAGCCCTTAAAACCAAAAGGCAAGGGTAAAAAGGATCCAAGGCTTTGAGCATCAATGGATAGAAGGGCCCAAGGAAATAAAATCCAGGCCTAAGCGGCTAAATCAAGCTGTCCCTAACCATGTGCTTGTGTCATGAAGGTCCAAGTGAAAAGCTTGAGACTAAGTGGTTAAAGTCGTGATCCAAAGCAAAAAGAGTGTGCTTAAGAGCTCTGGACACCTCTAACTGGGGACTCTAGCAAAGCTGAGTCACAATCTGAAAAGGTTCACCCAGTCATGTGTCTGTGGCATTTATGTATCCGGTGGTAATACTGGAAAACAAAGTGCTTAGGGCCACAGCCAAGACTCATAAGTAGCTGTGTTCAAGAATCAACATACTTAACTAGGAGAATCAATAACACTATCCGAAATTCTAAGTTCCTAGAGAAGCCAATCATTCTAAACTTCAAAGGAAAAAGTGAGATGCCAAAACTGTTCAGAAGCAAAAAGCTACAAGTCCCGCTCATCTAATTAGAATTAATATTCATTGATATTTTGAAATTTATAGTATATTCTCTTCTTTTTATCTCAATTGATTTTCAGTTGCTTGGGGACAAGCAACAATTTAAGTTTGGTGTTGTGATGAGCGGATAATTTATACGCTTTTTTGCATTGTTTTTAGGTAGTTTTTAGTAAGTTCAAGCTACTTTTAGGGATATTTTCATTAGTTTTTATGTTAAATTCACATTTCTGGACTTCACTATGAGTTTGTGTGTTTTCCTGTGATTTCAGGTAATTTCTGGCTGAAATTGAGGGACTTGAGCAAAACTCTGAAAAAGGCTGACAAAAGGACTGCTGATGCTATTGGAATCTGACCTCCCTGCACTCGAAATGGATTTTCTGGAGCTATAGAACTCCAATTGGCGCGCTCTCAACGGCGTTGGAAATTAGACATCCGGAGCTTTCCAGCAATATATAATAGTCCATACTTTATTTGGAAATTGACGACGTAACTTGGCGTTGAACGCCAAGTACATGCTGCTGTCTGGAGTTAAACGCCAGAAACACGTCATGATCCGGAGTTGAACGTCCAAAACACGTTATAACTTGGCGTTCAACTCCAAGAAAAGCCTCAGCTCGTGGATAGATCAAGCTCAGCCCAAACATACACCAAGTGGGCCCCGGAAGTGGATTTATGCATCAATTACTTACTCATGTAAACCCTAGTAGCTAGTTTATTATAAATAGGACTTTTTACTAGTGTATTAGCATCTCTGGACGCCTAGTCCTTAGACCAGGGGGGCTGGCCATTCGTCTATGCCTGAACCTTTCACTTATGTATTTTCAACAGTAGAGTTTCTGCACACCATAGATTAAGGGTGTGGAGCTCTGCTGTACCTCAAGTTTCAATACAATTACTATTACTTTCTATTCAATTCTCTTTTATTCTTATTCCAAGATATACGTTGCACAACACTTTGATCAATGTGATGATCTGTGACACTCATCATCATTCTCACCTATGAACGCGCGTGACTGACAACCACTTCCGTTCTACTCTAGGCCGGGCACATATCTCTTAGATTTCCCAACAGAATATTCGTGGTATAAGCTAGATAGATGGCGGCATTCATGGGGATCCGGAAAGTCTAACCTTGTCTGTGGTATTCCGAGTAGGATCCCGAAAATCCGGAAAGTCTAACCTTGTCTTTGGTATTCCGAGTAGGATTCCGGTATTGAATGACTGTGACGAGCTTCAAACTCCTGAAGGCTGGGCGTGCTGACAAACGCAAAAGAATCAATAGATTCTACTCCAACCTGATTGAGAACCGACAGATGATTAGCCGTGCTGTGACAGAGCATTTGGACCATTTTCACTGAGAGGATGGGATGTAGCCATCAACAAGGGTGATGCCTCCAGACGATTAGCCGTGCAGTGACAGCGCATAGGACTATTTTCCCGAGAGCATTAAAAGTAGCCATTGATGATGGTGATGCCCTACATACAGCTTGCCATGGAAAAGAGTGAGAAGAATTGGATGAAAGCAATAAGAAAGTAGAGATTCGAAAGGATTCTAGCATCTCCACACACCTATCTGAAATTCCCACTATTGATTTACATAAGTATTTCTATCCCTTTTATTTTATTTATCTTTTAAATATCTAATCCAATTACATTTGACCCTATGAATCCACTTAACTGAGATTTACAAGGTGATCATAGCTTGCTTCATACCAATAATCTTTGTGGGATCGATCCTTACTCACGTAAGGTATTACTTGGATGACCCAGTACACTTGCTGGTTAAGTTGAGCGGAGTTGTGAGCTTCTCTAACAGTGCTTGGAACTCTTGTATCACAATTTTGTCCACCAACTCTCATAGTGCATATCGATATACAGTTAACGAAAAATAGTGAATGAACATCTAAGAAAAAATTGGAGAGATTAATTCTCCAAAATACATAATTCATCTTGTTACATGAAAATCCATGTGGGAAAACATGGCCGTCATCTTGCATTTTTTTTTTGGTTGGGACCTTGCCTTAGCTTGCTTCATTTTCCAGGTGATTTTGGATTAAAAAACTATCGAGGTGATATGAGATTTTTCAAAACTCTATTATAAATACTGAATGTATGGCTGCTATAACACCCAAATTTTAACTTAAAACCAAGGTTTGAAAAACTAGATCGGTCATCAAACCGTTCTACTTACTGGTTTACTAGTTTGTTGGTGCAATCGGTGGTTCAATTGGAAGAATTGTTTTAGAATAAAATAATAAATAAATTATAAAAAAACATCATAAAATAAAATTATAATCTAATATAAATCTTAAATATATTTTTCTCCGTAAATTAAAAGAACCTTGTGATTGACTATTGCTAGAACTAGAAGGATTAAGATTAGCAACATCATTCTTATTGGGAAGATTGGCAGATGAATTATTACTTAGAGATACATTCTTCTTTATTAAAACATATATGCACATCTATAACAATATATAATGGTAAAATCCATTTTGATGTCCAAAATTTTTTTCCACTTTTATCCTTTCTAATAACTTACCCAGTATTTGTTAGTTATAGAATTCCCACTACCTCATCTTCATTAGCGTTCTCTTATGTCATACGTCAATGTAACTCCTATGATTATCTCAGTGACTATGATTATCTCAGTGACTGAACTAATAGGATACCAGTTTCTTCCCTTAATCTCTCTCACTTCACATTACTGTTACTGTGTAATAGAAAAAACTTCCTTCGTTTCTCATTCATCTTCTCCTGCATCCTTCTCACTTCACCTAAATATAACGTAAAACCTACTATAATTTACTTTTCATCATTAAATAAAAGTGGAAAACTATGTTTATATGTTTTTTTGATTAATTACAGTTGACAACATACCAATGGAAGATTCATATGGAAGTGGTCAACCGAATTGGCAAGACTATGCCAAGCGACAAAGACAAAATATGAGCGAAGAATAGAGGCAGCAACACCTCGCCAGAAGCCATGCCAGTTACCGAGAGAGTATTAGACGAGAAAAACAAATCGATACATCGAGTGTTCTAACTAATATGACAACATATTTACAAGATATCACAAATATACCCGCTCATCAATACTCTGTATCAGGTACTCTAAATTATACTTCCCATTAATAAATCTATGTTGTTAGTTTATCATTTAATATGAATTATTTTTTACGATATATCTATGTTACTGACTGTATTCTTAGTACCAATTATGTATAATTTATCTCTTGAGTGTACTCTTAAATTATCAAATTACATTATTTTCATCCTAATAATAAATTTTCTAAATACACAGATGTTCCGAGGGTTACCTGAAACTGTAGGTCGATCTCGGACGAGATCTTCTGTACTGGTCAGAACTGTTGTGTCCGACCTGTTGATGGTGGCTGGAGCCGCCGTGTCTGACTTGTTGGACCTGGTGGTGGTGCTGATCCTTCGATCCCGGAGGGTGGGGGGTACCTGCAAGGGACTCCGATGCTTAAGTTAGCAAGGGTATTAAGCAGGTATTGAGTAGAATCAGAGTATGAGTTATACCTGGGTGCTCCAGCGTATTTATAATGATGAGATGTGACCTTTTGGATAAGATAAGTTAGTTATCTTATCTTATCTTTATCTTTGAGTTGAGGTCAGCGTATCTTCAATGGAACTGCCTTTATCTCTATAGGCTTGGGTTGCCCTAGGATTTGGGTCGTGTTCCTCTGTTTGGGCCCTTTACTGGGCTCTCCTATCGATTTGGCCGAGCTCCTTGAGAAGAGGTCGGCTAGTCGGACCTAAGGAGGTCGGTCGGCTTGTCGCTAAACATCCCGGGTCGGACAGCTTGACCCAGGGTATGAAAAGTGCCCTTGCTTGAGTTCGATCTTTCCATGAGATCGTGCTTTTCAGAGCTTCGATCTCTTTGGAAGTCGTGCTCAAGCATCTGTCTGGCTTGTTTCTTCATTGCGTTGCAATCTTTGCAGATTTTCTAGAGGTTTGGTACTTCACAGTCCAACCTCTTTTGAGTGGTAGTTTAGGTTTTCTACCCTTGCCTTCTGGATCACGCCTTGCTTTAAGTTTGTGTTGACAACCCTCTGCTTTGGCAAAGTTATCCTTGCGGCTTGATATCCGGAATTTTTGTGATTTGTCCAATAACTTTTTAGTGTTGTTTATATAGACCCCCCCTTTTTTTAGTCATGGATGATGTTCGTAGCCCTATTTGAGATTGTGCCTTCTTTGAGTGGAGTTGTATCCCTTTTGGCTAAGCACATTTGAGCCTTAAGTTGTTTCCCAACCTTTTTGGCTTGTTCTTTTTTGAAGTCGTACTTGCGCCTCTTCTTTAGCTGACGTCAACCTGTATGACTTTGCCCCTGCTTGAGTTTGGACTTTTCCGTGAGACCGTGCTTTCGGAGTTTCGATCTCTTTAGGGAAGTCGTGCTCAAGCATCCTGTCTTTGGTCGATCTTTGAGTAGTTTCTCCTTGTGCGAGTTTGGTATTGCCCCTTTTACTTTGTTGAGGGGACTTTTCAGCCTTCTTCCAACTTGTTTGTTTTCGCTGTTCGGGCTTTTTAGTCATAATCCAACAATTTTTTAGGTAGTGTTCCGATGGGGAACCTTTTTACAGTTTGTTTAGATGAATTTTTAGCGCCGTTTTGATTTATGCCTTTCCCTTTTAAGTAGTGTCTTTTTTCAAGACCTCGTACCTTTTAGCAAAGCATTTCTGGCCTTCCTCTGGCCGTTTGCGAGATGTCTTTGTCTTTTTTGTGGATCTTTGTAGAGTGTCGGTACTTTGCTGTCCGGCCTCTTTTGTTCACTTCTGATTTTGTCCCCTTTCTGCTTGGTCGAGGTGGTCCTTGGGGCTAACTTGTCCGACGACTTTTTAGTGTTCTCGTATAACACTTTATAGTCAATCTGAACAATTTTGATAGCCTTGTCGTGGAGCCGTGGCTTTTTGGGCGGAGCTATGTCCATTTTTGCGCACGTTTTTCGTTGGTCTGACTTCTTCTTGACGGTCCAAGCTGTAGCTTTTGTTGGTCCGACTTCTTCTAGTCGGTCCAAGTTGTAGCTTTCGTTGGTCTGACTTCTATTTGTCGGTCCAAGCTGTAGCTTTCGTTGGTCTGACTTCTTCTTGTCGGTCCAAGCTGTAACTTTCGTTGGTCCAACTTCTTCTTGTCGGTCTCTTCTAAGTTTTTTCTGTAATCCTCTTTCTTGGACCTTGTTCAGGTCTCTTTCAGGGATTACTTTTATAACTTTTGTGTAGCGGGCCTGACTTCGTCGTGTCGGACTCTTCTAAGTTATTTCTGTAATCCTCTTTCTTAGACCTTGTTCAGTTCTCTTTCAGGGATTACTTTTATAACTCTTTTGTCGTTTGGGCCAACTTTGTCATGTCGGGCTCTTCTGAGTTATTTCTGTAATCCTCTTTCTTGGACCTTGTTCAGGTCTCTTTCAGGGATTACTTTTATAACTCTTTTTGTAAGAGACCGACTTCGTTAGGTCGATCTCTTCTAAGTTATTTTGTAATCCTCTTTCTTGGACCTTTGTTAGGTCTCTTTCAGGGATTACTTTTATAACTTGTTTTGTAGGAGACCGACTTTGTTAGGTCGATCTCTTCTAAGTTATAGCAATTCCTCTTTAATAGGGTTGGCCAGACCTCTTTCCAGGGATTTGCTGATAACTTGGGTTGACTTGGTCCGACTTTTTAGTGTCGGCCAGTCTTTTTAAGTTATTATATAGCAATCCATAAGACCTCGTCAGGTTCTTTTTGGGATCACTTTCGATAACTTCTTGCATTATTCTGTGTTCATCTTTGCTGATTTGTAGATGGTGGTTTCTGTCCCGATTTGATCGTCCTTTAAGTGAATCGCGTTTTCACCTTTGTCAGACGATCATTCCTATCGAGATCATACAGTGAATCAGTTCTTCACTTTCTGTCGATCTGTTGCTTTATAATCGGACGATGAATTCTTCAGATTAATGCAGCTTGATTGAGCAGTGAATTTGATTTTCACTTTGTCGAACTTTGTCGAAATCAAACGATGAATTCGGTTTTCATCGTGGTCGGGCGGTGAAGTTGGTTTTCACCTTGCCGACCTGTCGTTTTGAAATCGGACGATGAATTTGGTTTTTATCTTGCTAATTTTGTCGTGATCGGGCGGTGAATTTGGTTTTCACCTTGCCGACCTATCGTAATCGGATGTCTTGGTAGGAAACTTTTTTGGGAATCTGTGAACTTTTAAACAATAAAATGAAGATATAAATAAGAGTGTGTACATGTTAGTACTTACCCTTCTAGGTCGGGCAATCTTTTTGGATCTCTGCCTGGCGCCCTTTTTAGATTGCAGGCATGCCATGACCTTGGTAGCTCTCGCCCCTCGTGGTCGAACACTTTGTGGTCACCTTTCCCCAGTACTTCCGTGACTTGGCAGGGTCCTTTCCAATTAGCTGCTAGCTTTTCCTCTCCCGGTCGACTTGTTCTGATATCATTTCGGATTGGGATGAGGTCGTTATTGGCGAAGCTTCTCTACACTACCTTTCGTTTGTACCTTAAGGCCATGCGACGTTTTAATGCTTCTTCCATGATCTGAGCTCTTTTTCAGACTTCTGGGAGTAGGTCGAGCTCTTTCCGTTGGATTTGGGAGTTGACCTCTTTATTGTAGAGGATCATTCTGGGGGATCCTTCTTCGATCTCTACTGGGATCATTGCCTCCACTCCGCGAGTCAATCGGAAGGGTGATTCCCCCGTGGTGAAGTGTGGAGTTGTCCGATATGCCCATAGGACTTGTGGGAGCTCGTCAGACCAAGTTCCATTTTTTATCTAAAGAACTTTGGTTCTTTCTGTAAAAAGTTTGCGTATTCGCCTTTGTGGAGAAAGTGTGTTTTGCTTAGGATTTGGCTGTTGTTCCTGTTTCTTTTCATCGCTGCCTGACTCCTTTTTGTACAAAAGTTTTAGCTTTTGTTTTGACCTTTTGTTTGAGAGGTGTTCAGACTGTTTGGGTATAGATTATCGGCTTCTCTTCTCTGTGTTCTTGCCCTGTTGTTACCTCCAAATGGTGCCCCTGGACTTTTGTGTGAGTCCTGGGGTTTCTCTTTTACTGTTGTATCTGATATCTGATGTTTTGCTGTTATTGTCTGAGTTATTTCTTTATTTATCCGAGTTGTTTGGTAATAACCCCATGGTTGACCTATGTCTTCTTGAAATATTATTGCTGAGATGTCTACTAAGATCCTAGATGGCATGTCTGATTGACTGGATTCTATAGTTTTAATGCGTGTTACTGTGGCTGACCCTGAGTACTGTGTGCGACTTAGGAGGTTCTGTAGAATTTGTAGGGATAGGGATGAGGAGAAGAATTATGAGTTGGTGTCACCGGACCCTAAGGAGAGGTTTTGTTTTCCTTCCTTGTTGTGGTCTTGTAATGTAGCCTGGATAAGGCTTCTGTTATTGCCCCTTGATTTGGTGTTGGCTAGTTTTGAAAATACATCAGCTCGGGCATTCTGCCCCCGAGGTATGTGTCGGGCTTCATATTCTCCGAATTGTCCGAGCTGTTTTCTGTTTTTGTCCAGGGTCCCCCGAATTGTCCGAGCTGTTCTCTAGTTTTGTCTGCACCCGAGGTATGTGTCGGACTTCATATTCCCCGAATTGTCCGAGCTATTTTCTGTTTTTGTCCAGGGTCCCCCGAATTGTCTGAGCTGTTCTCTAGTTTTGTCCAGGGTCCCCCGAATTACGCGAGGTATTTTTTCATGGTGGGATCTTCAGCTTGGTTGCTCCCTTCTATTTGTGAGGTGACTACTTGTGAATCACTGGACATGGTAAGCTCCTACCTTCTTAGCTAGCCTTGAACCAGCCAGTAGTGCCTCGTATTCAGCTTGGTAATTAGCTTGATTTGGCTTCCCTGATCGCTTTATATAATTACGCATGCACCACTCCCGGTTTTGTTTGAAGAGTTGTCCATGTAGAGTTTCCATTTTGTAAGATTTCCCGGGGTGTTAGTGTACTCTATAATAAAGTCGGCCAGATATTGTGATTTAATGGCTGTCTAATGCACGGAAAATTCGTCTCGTAACAAATTTCCTTTGGCAAGTGTACCGAGTTGTCGTCAAGTAAAACTCATTATAGAGTGAGGTCGAATCCCACAGAGATTGATTGATCAAGCAACTTTAATTAGAGGAATGTTCTAGTTGAGCGAATCAGAATTTGATTTGAGATTTGCAGAAAATTAAATAGCGGAAAAGTAAATAGCAGAAAAAGTAAATGCTAGAAATAAAGAGCTGAATGTAAATGGCATAAAGTAAATTGCAGAATCTTAAATGGGAATGGGAGAAATGCTCATAAAAGTAAATGGCAGAAATTAAGGAGAATGGGTAAGATCAGAAATGGGGAGTTCATTGGGCTTAGGAGATGTTGCATTCTCCGGATCAAATTCATTTTCATCTCTTCCTCAATCAATGCGTTCATTGATCTCCTTGGCAATCTTAAGTGATCGAATTCCAATTCCTTGGTAATCCAATCTCTAAAATCTTGATCAATAGCCAATTCCTTGGTCAATTGCTCATGAGAAGAGATGAAGTATGGTCACTGATTATACCACATGCATTCCCAAATCAAGTATTGGTAGGATTATAGTCACATATCCATCCAAACCCAATTTGGTCCAGCATGAGAAAGCATTTCTAGCATGATCTCTTCATTCCTCTTCCAAGGTTCCGAAGAGATCCAAGTATGAATAGCTTCTTTTCCAAGATAACTACCCAATTGGATGAAGATTGAAATCTTTCTAGTAAAATCAAGAGAAAAGATAGAAGAAGAAGGATGAAAACTAATATTGATCCATCAAATTATAGCAGAGCTCCCTAACCCAATGAAAGGGGTTTAGTTGTTCATAGCTCTGGAAAATGAAAACAAAGATGGAGAATATATCCTGAAAGTAAAACTAGAAGTTGCAGAGAAAGTAAAATACAGAGAGTAGTTCTATGCCCAAGGCTCCTAAAGTTTCCCAAAAAAAAAACTCCTCCTCTAATTCAAAGCTACTCCTATATATACTACTCTTCTGATCCTCTATTTGGCTCTTCAAGTCTTGGGTATGGGCATCTGGATCTTGAGTTTGAAGCAGATATCCTCTTTATTGGGCTTAGCTTCGCTTGCAGAGAGAAAATGTGAAGTAGGCAGGGACTTTGGCTTAGGACATTAGTGGTGTCAACGTTAAGTGAAAGTGTGGGTTCGAGAACGTTAGTGACAATCACCTTTTTCACTAACGTTCCTAACCCAAATATGATCACGTTGACTTCAATGTTAGTGGCACTAACGTGACCACTAACGTTGCTTCTTGGTCCTTTGCATACGTTATTGGGACTTACCTTTCCCAATAACGTGGTGAGTCACCCTTTCTCCTTACGTTAGAGTCCACGTTAACTAGGTTAACGTGGCTTCTAACGTAGTAATGCCAATCCTTCGAGAACGTTAGTGACACTTACCTTTGTCACTAACATTCCAAGTCATGAGTCATGCATCATCTAATTTGTCATATAATTCATGCAAAATTCTCATGAAATCATGTAAAGTGCACAATGTAAGCTTGAATCAAGATGTAAGTGAATATCCACCCAAAACTAGTTTATTTCTTAAGAAAATACATGAAACTACCTGATGTGTGGAAAACGATCCAACACAAAACTCACCGGCAAGTGTACCAGGTCGCATCAAGTAATAAAAACTCACGGGAGTGAGGTCGATCCCACAAGGATTGAAGGATTGAGCAATTTTAGTTTAGTGGTTGATTTAGTCAAGTGAATCAAATATTGGTTGAGTGATTTATCATTAACAGAAACTAAATTGCTTGGAATGTAAAGGGAGAGGGGAGAATTGTAGTAAATTAAAAGACAGGAAAGTAAAAGTGTTGAATCTTAAAGAACAAGAAATTAAATGACTGAAACATAAAGTGCAAGAAATGTAAATCGCAGTAACTTAAATTGCAAGAAATGTAAATTACTTGAATGGAAAAGGGTTGAGGATTGGGAATTCAGAATTTCAGCAAAGGCAAGTAAATTGCAACAATTAAATAAGCAGAAATTGAATTAGAAACAACTAGAATTCAAACAGAAATTGAAATTAAATTGCAGCAGGGTTCACAGAAGAACAAAAAAAAAATGGGATCTCAGGACTCAAGAGACTAGAAAGCAAAGTCTAGATCTCAATTGCCTTCCCAGATCCAAGTTCACAAAGCAATTAACAAGAAATTGAAGAAGAAGCAGTAAAGGAATTAAAATTCAACTTAATTATGCAGAAGAGGAATTAAAGAGATTTTGAATGGAGATTGAGACAGAATTTCCTCAATTCTTCACACCCAAAACTCAAAACAAGAAAAGTAAAAATGCCCAAGTAAGAACGAGGAAGAAGAGAGATCAATTCTCCTCCCTAATTCTCTGAAATCTCAGTGAGGTCCTAAGAGAAAGTTCAAAAGCTCAAAATAAAAGTAAAGATTCAAGGAAAATTCAAAGTTCAAAAGTAAAGAAAAACTTTTCAATTACATCAAACTAGCTCCTATTTATACACTCTCTATTCTTGGATCTTAGGATTTGGATGGGCTTTTGATTTGGTGAAGGAATGAATTTTATTGGATTTTTAATCCAATTTTAGCCCATGAAGGATTGCTTCCAGGAGGCTGCCCTGCCCTTGTGGAGGGCAGGGCAGGATTTGATGCGTGCGGCCTTGGTGCGAGCGTGGTGTGCGAGCTTGGTGCACAGGATGCTGCCCTGCCCTCGCGGAGGGCAGGGCAGAAATTTCTGGTGCGCCATTTTGGTGCCTGTGCGTGCTGCTGGTGCTGCCGAGTGATGCCTTGGTGCGCCAGTTTGGTCCGCTGGTCGTGCCACAACAAAATGCTGCCCTGCCCTCGCGGAGGGCAGGGCAGTGTTTCCAAATTGAAGTCCCGTGTTCGAGACTTGGCCGATGCACACGCTACTATTTTTCCTTGGCTTTCTTGGCACCATAATGAGGCCTAGTTCCTTGCTTTCTCCTTGTGCCATGTTCGACTCTTGTGGCAAGCATTGGTAGGCTTTTTCCTTTGATTTACTTTCCATGAAGGCCTGATACTGCCCTTGTGGAGGGCAGGGCAAGGTTTTGCTCTTCTTTGATCCAAGGCACAATTTTGTGCTCTGCCCTTGTCGTGGGCAGGGCATAGTTGCCTCTCAAGCCTTGTTTCCTTATGTTGCCCTCCTAGAGGGCAGTGTGCCCTTGTGGAGGGCAATACTTGCACTACTCCTTTATGGGCCACGCCTTTTTCTCCTTTGGCCACACTTTCTTAGGCCACGCTTTCTCTTTTCTTCTTTTCTTCACCTACAATCAACCAAAATAACCACTCAAAGTATCACTAAATTCACAAGGCTTATAAATCAATTAAAAATCAATTAAATTCAGCTTAAACCTTATGAGTTAACATTAATTTCATGGTGGTTGTTTGATCTAAAGAAGTTGTGCATTTTCATTCCAAATCACTTACTTAGGATGCAAGAAAGTGCATAAAGACTAATAAAACAAGTGAAATTAGCTTGAAAAATGGGTATATGATGACTTGTCATCACAACACCAAACTTAAATCTTGCTTGTCCCCAAGCAAGCATCAAAATTAAGAGCAATTGAAATGAATAAGAAAAGAACACATATCCTTATTAGGCATATAGCAGAACTTGATTTATGGAGTCTTTATGCAGACAATGATAACTCAATTATTGTTGCTGTTACATAATATACATCTTTCCTCAAAGGCTTGCTAAACTTGCTGTTATAAGACTTATTTTTTTAATTACTCCCTTGCTAACTTTTCTTGGCTTATAATGCTTAACAAGCTTATTATTCTTTTGGAGGTTTTGTGTCAAATGTTGCAGCAGTAGCCTTTGGCTTTATTTTTTTTTTCTTTTACTCAACATCTTTCCACCAAAGACACATTGCTCACTAATTCTTCCTAGGATCATTGATGCCCAGCATCTCTTTGGATAACTAAATGTTCTGTATCTAAGTTGCTCTTTATTGTGGACTTTCAATTGGCCATCCTAAATCAGTTGATCTAAGTGACCGGGTTTTAAAATACCCCTTAGAATTTACTTATCCAAGCATATCTTAGTACAAGAACACCACAGGCATATGTCCTAGGGTCCAAGCTATTGGTGTCCAACCTTTATTCTTTGTTTTTCTTGCCACTTTGGCTTTTTCTTCTTCCTTTTCTTTCTGTTTTTGTTCCCAAGGGCTTTTTCTTTTATTGATAAGAATCTTTATAACAGCAAGCTAACTCACACTTAAATGAAAATGATATTATGCAACAATTATTTCATGAGTTATGCATTTAATCAAACACATATACCACCATTAACTTCCATTCTTACTTATGCAACATTGGATATTTCTCTTTTCAATTCTAACAAATCTCTTTTATTCACGCATGTGGGAAACAAATCAAAATTTAGCTAAGTGATGGATAACAAGCATTATGCAGATTTAGCATACTTAATCAAACTACTTCACTTGCAACTAGATAAACACTTTAGTAGGATATATAATGGTTTCCATGTTCAAAACAATTCACAGCAGCAAGGATTAAGTTTAGATACAACCTTTGAAGTTGCAGCCCTTTGATTCTTCCTTCTGTTGTGTTTTCTTTGAGTTAAGATGCACAATATCTTCAATTGTTGACTCATGTCCTGCATAATTCTCAAAGTTGCTTGCTTCTCAAACCCTTAATTCCTTGGTTAGTATGCATAGTGTGGCTCCTGGATTTATTTTGGTGTGGGAACACCAAACTTAATTGTTTGCCACTGCCTTTTATGCAACAATTTAACCATATGTGAAAGCTTGTGTCCTTGCTAAAGGTTAATGAAATTAAAGCTAGAAAGCAATTAAACAGTTAAATAATGTGTTTGGTTGCTTGGAGCTAGCATCATGCAAGAGGTGAGAATGTGTTTTTAAATAATATTTTTGGTGGAACACCAAACTTAGAATCTTTCATTCTCCCTTAAATTGTTTTGGTGCGTAACACCAAACTTAGCTCCTTGCAATCCATACCAATTATTCAACATTTTTATTGAAAAAGCTATGAAAGAAAACTACCTCAGGTTGGGTTGCCTCCCAACAAGCGCTCTTTTATTGTCACTAGCTTGACATCTTCTGTTTTTACTTCAAGGAGGATTTAGGTTCTGAACCTCTTTTTCCTTGTCCCATTGTCCTCCTAGGTATAGTTTTGCTCTGTGACCATTCGCTGTAAACCGACTCTTAGTTGCTTCATCTAGCAATTCAATATTTCCATAAGGAAAGACTTTAGTTACCAAATATGGACCAGTCCACTTAGACTTAAGCTTGCCAGGGAATATCTTGAGTCGTGAGTTGTACAAGAGTACTTGTTGTCCAGGTTTGAATTCTTTCTTCAAAATCTTCCTGTCATGCCATCTTTTGGCTTTTTCCTTGTATATCTTGGTATTTTCATATGCTTCTAGCCTAAACTCATCCAGCTCATTTAGCTGCAACAACCTTTTCTCTCCTGCTGCTTCAGAATCAAGGTTTAGAAGTTTAGTAGCCCAAAAGGCTTTGTGCTCAAGCTCTATAGGGAGATGACAAGATTTGCCATATAACAGCTGAAAGGGGGACTTCCCAATGGGAGTTTTGAAAGCTGTTCTGTACGCCCAAAGTGCATCTTCTAATTTCCTAGCCCAATCCTTTCTTG